>NC_080466.1:18187500-19387500 GCF_030265055.1 Doryrhamphus excisus | reverse complement strand
GCGCCGCTATAATCAACCAGAATAGTCAATGGGGCATACGCAGTAAAGCGTAAACACCAACATCACGTGATACCGACTTTTGAGTTTTTCTTTCACTTGTTGGAATAACTCCGTATTGCCAGTTTTTCCTTCGTCCAGTCTTGAAATTTAGTTTGAATCAAAAACAAACTTTCCGCAGCAGTCCGGTGCCGATTGCTCGCCTCCATTTTTTTTAAATCGAAGAACGTCTTGAGCTGCGTGTTACGTCATATCTCAGCATTCGCTGAAAGAACGCACCCGGGAACAGGAAAAGATAAAGTTCAATCTTGCTAATATTTTATAATTAAGCTCGGCACATGTTTTATATAGATATGTATTTTCTTTTTTAATAAAACTGGACTTGTGAATGGCATATAGAAGGGTTTAGATTCTGTTCCACAGATGGCGCTAATGCACACGAAAGCTGCTTGCCAACCGCCAATAAACAACAGAAGAAGAAAAACACCACGAAGAAGAACGCAGTCTGACAACTTTCCGATTGAGCGGGTACAAGATACCTCAATCGGATTGGGGAAAGGAATATTCCACCCCTGTGAATCCGATTATATATTCATTCGGATTGGCACTTTTCTTTCGGAATGAGGTGTATACAAAGGTTACATTCTTTCCGTTTGAGCAAATAATCCAAATGGAATTGGAATATTTGGGTCCATGTAAACGTGGCTATTGTTGCATGTGACCAAAAAGCACTAGAAAAGCAAAAGATTCATTCATTTTCTACCACTTTTCTACCACATCCTCACGAGGGTCGCGGGGGGTGCTGGAGCCTATCCCAGCTGTCTTCAAGCGAGAGGCAGGGACATCCTGCACTGGTCATAAGCAAAACAAATGCATAGAATTATTGTTTGATGCTCGTGGAGTGGAGCACCCGCTCAAATTTTTGTGACGTTCTTTCCACTGAAAATATTGGTTATATTAAAAAAAAAGTAACAAGCATTTGACTTCCTGTGTCGTTGTGCTTTTGGAGTCATTTTTGTACTGGCAACAATTCTATCCATACAGAGGATGCATACTTTATGTATTGAAATTATAAGGCATGGGTAATTAGAATATCGTTTAAGTTGTTTAAGTGTTAGCATGAACCCAAAGATCACCATGTACAAAAAGTCTAAAATGACTCAAAAGATGAAATCCACTTGAATAGCACAGCTCCAGCAATAATAATCCAGCAAATGTAATAACCTTGCAGAGGTGTAATTCCTTTCAACAGACAGAATTCCAAACAGATGAAAGGGATTTTCCAACTCAGAAGTCAAAATGTGTGCTATCAACACTGTGTCAGGAGTATTTATGTGCTACAGGAGCGTTGTCTTGGTAAAGCTGTATTATGACGCGTTGGCACCTGAACGCACCACATCATAATGTCCAAATGTTCCCTCAGGACACATTATATTTGATACTGTTGGTGGGTGCGTGCTTCCTTCATGCTGCATGCAGCTATCCAATGTATTCTAGAATGTTGGCTCTAGAATGGTACTCCCCTCAAGACTTGTTTTTGCTCCAAGTGAGGCCTGAGTGGTCCGGGAAAAGGTTGAATCGGAGGTTTTAGATGTATATCAGCGCTATAAAATGTTGGTGATTGTTCAAAATAAGCATAAATTGAGCATTTTATGTTCACATATTTGCTTTAAAAACAAATCCTGGAAAATATGATATTCCCAACATTTGGCTTTAATTTCAAAAATGTAAAAGAAAATAAAATTTATTGTATTTATTATTTATTTATTTGTTTGTTTATTCTGAAATATATAAATATACTGTTTTGGGGCCCCTTAAAGGGGAACTGCACTTTTTGGGGAATTTTGCCACTCTTTATGTGAAACATGAACACATATTTCTTTCCCTTTTCTGTGCATTCTAGCAAGCAAGAAAACACGTTAATATAAGCTAGCAAGCAACGGACCTCATACAGCTATTGTCATAGTTTTCATTGATAAATGGGACTTATGAAGAGTTGGTTGCTAAGTCACCTTAGTGCCTTAGTAAAGATGTTTTGCCCGATATGGCCATGTTTTTCAACCAATCTTAAATTTCAAATTTGACACACATTTGCTTGCCAGTCCCCTAAAGTTGTGTACCAAATTTTGCGGGGATTTGGCTAAACACACAAAGGTTACAGTGCGTGATTTGTAAAGTAATGGTAATGGTTTTATTTCATTTGAACATGCATCAGATTACAATTGAATGCATCACATAATCAGTTCACAGTTCCACATGTCCAAAAGGAGTAGGAAGAAGCAAAGCTTATTAAATCCTACCCCTCCATCTGGTACTTTTACAATCAGTAACTCTTACATTTGTTCACTTCCTGCTTTCCAAATATTTTTTTTTTATTTTATTTTTGGCACGTACCGAAGTATGAGGTGATATGAGCATCCAAGGACATAATGTGTACCATAGTAAGTGTCAATATAGTGATATATATAGCACATCATGACTGGTTCAAGACTCTTCATCCTTGTATTTAGCAAACATTTGTTCACTTCCTGCTTTCCATGATACAATTTTTTTTTTAATTTTGTAATTTTTTGTCCCGTACCGAAAAATTACAAAATTTAGTAATTGAACTAAATAAAGTGTATAAATTGCATTTAACTGTGTGAGAGATTTTAAGTCAATGAACTTTGGAGTTTGTCATAATAGTCGCTGGGTTGCATGTTTTCAATCTTTTTAGAAAACTTATACCATGAGGGTATTTGTACAACATGAGCATTATTTTGTGAGCACAATGTCGAGACCAAAAGTAGTTTTTATTGCTGATCGAGTCCATCATGAACGACTCCTCACAGTCAGGTCTCTCAGCTTCTGCTAAGTTTGTTTGCACTTCGAAACCTGATCGAGGACAGAGGAAAAGACTGTTTAGGAGAACATTTGCTTCAATCAATGTTTCTCCAGCACATCCGGGGCCTCCATGATCCCCTACGAAGTGTGGATGAGAAGCATTTAAAAAAAAACCTGCATTCAATCAGCTTATTTATCCTCCGATTGCAGACCTCCTCTGTGTCACCACTGCTCCTGATCCACATCCGCATTGTTACCAGGGCTCTTGAGTAATTACCGCAATTTGGGATCAAAGCTTCGAGCACGTCCAAGACAAATAGGAGTGTTTGCGTAGGATAGCGGTACATCTGATGGCATGCTGGGAAAGAGACGGAACACTACATGGCTCAATCACAGGTACTTGTTTTAATGGCGGCCTTGTGAACTCACAGTGAACTGTTTGATTGATTGCTCATAGGATGCGGAGTCATTCTCCCGAGCAAATCCTGATATTTTGGTGTAAATGACCCTAAGCTACTCAGTTGCCTCCTGCCCCATCCTTTTCTGACAACACAACCTAAAACCAGACCAGAACAGCCAGTGTGTACATATGGAGTAATGTATGTCTTTATAAAACAAAAGCAGATGAAAGTTGGGCTTGGACTTGGCTTCCACAAGTACAAGCCGACATCTGCGCACACCAAAGGGGTCTCGAGCTCAGCCAGAGCAACACGGCAAAGATCTGAAGTCTGCGGGAGGTCAAGCTGACTCAAACGCTGAGGCATCCTTCACTCTGTGCTGCCAGGTTTACTAAACGAGCGCTGATATACAGGATCGTACGGGTTTTGAGATGGCGTGTCAGTCTCGATTGTCTTTAAGATGGACTATTGTGTCAAGTCTTTGAGAGGTCTGAGTCCAAATGTATAGTTTTTGGGCTCAAGCCAAATCTCAAGTCTTTGTGTCTAGATCAGTGCTTCTCAAATAGTGGGGCGGGCCTCCTTAGGGGGGCGTCCTGAACTGTCTGGGGGGGTGTGAGAGAAAACAATTGAGAACCACTGATCTAGACCATCACTGGTTTAGTGAAAACCAGTTTAGTTAAAAGCCTTTAGTCTCAGAATGGTAGTTCGAAGTCAGACAGTTCTCCAGCATTTGGGTTTTTCATTAACATGAGGGAGCTAACAGTGCACATCATTTTCCACCTACCCAAATTAAACTGGAAAAGTTGCCCCAGATCAGCTGGAGCAGATTTCAGGTCTCAACCATTAGAACTTGAGTCTAAATTTTGGGCCAAGGTCAAATAAAGGCATTCATTCATTCATTTTCTACCGCTTTTCCTCACGCTGGTCGCGGGGGTGCTGGAGCCTATCCCAGCTGTCTTCGGGCGAGAGGCGGGGTACACCCTAGACTGGTCGCCAGCCAATCACAGGGCACATATAGACAAACAACCATTCACACTCACATTCATACCTATGGACAATTTGGAGTCGCCAATTAACCTAGCATGTTTTTGGAATGTGGGAGGAAACCGGACTACATGGAGAAAACCCACGCATGCACGGGGAGAACATGCAAACTCCACACAGAGATGGTCGAGAGTGGAATTGAGCCCTGTTCTCCATAGCTGTGAGGTCTGCGCGCTAACCACTCGACTACCGTGCAGCCCCAAATAAAGGCAATCGTATTTAAATTTCAGTCAATCATTTTGGACTCAAATATCCAGTCTTTGAGACTTAAGTCTTGAGTTCAAGTCTCTAGTCTTTAAATTTCAGATCAAGTCTCGGCCCCAAGTCTCCAGTCCTTTAGCTGTACTTCGAGTCACTTCTATGGCCTTCGCGCTTAGGGCCAAGTGAAATCCCAAGTCTTAAATCTTGGACTGTTCTGGCCTCTCTGCAGGACTTTTACACCACACACTGCTACACCAGAGCAATAAAAATGATAAAGGACACATCCGACCCCACTAACTGTCTTATCCACTATCTCAAATCGGGTGGGAGGTTCTGGAGACTTAAGAGCAACCCTTGACACTCGAAAGGAGTCTATGGACCATAATGTCGCCTAAGTCAGGACACGGACGACACTTCCATTGCTCCATGTTGCTGAGAATGAGGCGCACACTGTATTCATCTGCAGGGCACAAGACGAGTAACGCACTATCCTTTTATCCACCATGCATGTTGTAAATAGTTGTCGGGCAGGTCTAGGGTTAAAAAAGCCACAAACAGAAGTCATGGTTACTGGTACGAGGTAACCCAATTATACTTAATTAATAACTAATTAAATATTTTGGCTTGTTTTACAACATCCATTCATTTATTCATCTTCTACCGCTTATCCTCACGAGGGTCGCGAGGGGTGCTGGAGCCTATCCCAGCTGTCTTCGGGCGAGAGGCGGGGTACACCCTGGACTGGTGGCCAGCCAATCACAGGGCACATATAGACAAACAACCATTCACACTCACATTCATACCTATGGACAATTTGGAGTCGCCAATAAACCCACGCATGCACGGGGAGAACATGCAAACTCCACACAGAGATGGCCGAGGGTGGAATTGAACCCTGGTCTCTTAGCTGTGAGGTCTGTGTGCTAACCATTCAAACGCTGTGCAGCCCTGTTTTACAACAAAGACCCCATTATAAAAGTTTAACATTGCAATATCATATTATTATTATTAAAAAAGCCAACGTCTGCTATGAAGAAAAATGAAGATGCGCATTGCTACTGGCATTTCATGAACATCTGTAGTGAATGAATACGAGAAGAGGCCTACTCTAAATGTGAAACACAGGCGTAGTAGAATGAATAAGCGTCAAGATTCAAGTTCACGACAGAGTCGCCTTGACCCCAGGATGGAAGTAGGGGTGGAGGGGGGCGGGGGGACTCCGGAAGGTCTAAGTGAAGGTTTAGTCCAGAGGGGGGGTAGCATGATGATGCACATGAATTCCATTCACAAAGGTGAGATTCCACATCTCAATGTGTGTGTGTGTGTGTGATAGCTTGAATGCCATTTACTATTTAGCTTTGACTTCATGCCCTGTCTCGGCTGCTACAGCTAGAAGACCCGAGTTCGATTCCACCCTCGGCCATCTCTGTGTGGAGTTTGCATGTTTCTCTGGGTACTCCGGTTTCCTCCCACATTCCAAAAACATGCTAGGTTAATTGGCGACTCCAAATTGTCCATAGGTATGAATGTGAGTGTGAATGGTTGTTTGTCTATATGTGCCTTGTGATTGGCTGGCCACCAGTCCAGGGTGTACCCCGACTCTCGCCCGAAGACAGTTGGGATAGGCTCCAGCACACCTCGCGATGGAAAGTGAATGATCCGGAAACTGGAATAATTAGAGATTGATCCAGAATAATGCAAAAAATAGGGAAAGTTTGGAATTTTCATCATAGGACAACAACAAATGAAGCTGTAAACATGAAACAAACACCATTATGTATAACCAAGACACTGTGGAATCTGGAGTGGGCCAACAGATTTATTGTATCTTCAAAAGCTATGGACCTAGAACCTGAAGAACACCACCATTACGGAAAATGCAATTTTTGTAAATAACTACTGAACTAATATTGATATCAATATGAATCCAATAGCTAATGGTGTGTTTTCATAGTCAAGACTTTGCTAACAAGCTAACTTTTAAATGCTAGACTCGATTTTTTCCCCTGAGGGTGATGATTGGTAGGACATTTACCTGGTCTTCATCCCCAACCATCATGGCGCAGTCACATTACTCTATGGCTTATAATCAGTAGACATGACAGGATTGAGTCCTCTTCCATCTGGAAAGACAGCAGGTTTGAAATAATTTAATAAAGCAGGCGCTCGGGACGCTTGCGAGCACATACAGCGCGTCTTCCGCTAACCTTGCTCTTTTCCGGGATCTTTCCCAACAATATCCTTGAACTGGTTTCACAAAGGAATTACTGTATATTTGCTATACTTTGAGTTTGGCACTGGATCAGAGACAAACAGCGCCAGTCAGTCAGGGTTACGTCGGAACCTCAGAGATGGTGCACTCTAAGGACACATGCTCACAATGGATGCCGGCCAAAAAGAACTGGTCATATCAACACACATGTTGACGAACCAGCTGCAAATCTTGTACTAGCTTTGGAAGACATACTGTACATGTAATATATAGATATCCTCAAAGATTTATAATCAGAGAAAAGGTCATTAATTTACGTCGAAATAGCTGTTGAATGTGAATAAATTAATGATGATGATGGCTTGGTTTGCTTGAGAGATAAAATTCAAAGCCTGATTGCAGCTTTAACATTGATTGTTGTCTTTTTTTCCACCTCATCTTGATGGCCGTAATAAAAAACAACGACAGACACCTCAGCTTGTGGCCATCTGTAGGCCGACTGCTACCATGACTTCATTTCTACAGCGGTGACCTCCTGCAGGTGGGACCCTCACGCTGCTGTGATCCAGGAGTCCAACTTTTGTCCTTGATGGCTTGTGCGTTTCTGGAGAGTTTCTTTTCCCCATTTTCCATCTAAAGTTATGAGGCAGATGTTTTGCTTTTGATGTACAACGCGCAGGGCCCGTGTGATCTCTTTATGTTCAGCCTGGGCGCTTCTGACATGAGCCCCCTCAAAGCGCCACGATTTATCAGGCGGCCGTAATCCAGTAACGAGTGTCATATCCACGGCATGTGTGAGGGAAATTTATACAGTATATAACATGATGACTGATTTACGGCTCCCTCGCAAACATTCTCTCTCCAGTGTTGTGCCTCTGTGCTCGTCACATTGTTTACATGCACACATATCAACTTTAAGTCATCATATTCCGACATCTGATTGGAGTGGAGAGCTGTAAGGTTAATTTGTGCGATTGACAGACACAATTTCAGCCAATCCTACCCCAACTTTAAGGGATTGTTGTTCAGTGTCTAAGCAAGAGATGTGTTGATTTTATAACATGACATAACAATAGAGCTGTAATGTTACGAGACTTACACTTTTACCTTTTTAAGTTGAAATATTATGAAATAAAAGTCAGAATATTCAACTAAAAATGACAACTATAAGAATGAAGTGTAATTTTGCAAGCACAAAGTTGTGATGTTACAAGAATTACTGTATTAACAGAAAAACAGATTTCCTACAGGACTATAAGCCACACTTTTCTGTGGAGCAGACAAGTCCGTGAGGACCAAGTAGCTCTTTGTCTGACAGGAGCCGATCATAAGAAAACTCACAAAAGTCTGATCAACCCATTGGAAATTGCAGGAGTTCATTACGCAAAATAACAGTCTGACTGACGGGGTCATCTTAGAAAGAATGCTAAAATCACCAAACAGCAACTTAATACTAAAAAGGTATACCTAAGAAATATACAAGCCAAGGACCAATATGGGTTTAGAAAAAACACAACTATTTTAACTGTTTTTATTCTAAACTCGTATTGATACTTGTCTTGTATATTTCTTACCTACTTTTTGAGTGTTAAGTTGCTGTGTGATGATTTTCTAAGACTTTCATATTGAGTAATGACCATTTTCGATGAGTTGACAAGCTTGAAGGGGAAAAACACTTTTTCACCCAACTGTACTTGTTCACACCGCACGGTGTTCTAGTGGTTCACATGTAAGCCACACAATCAGGAGATCAGGACGACCTGGGTTCGATTTTCCATTGACATATAATGTAGGGTATTACGAAATAACAAACGCCCTAACCCTTACCTTTTCAAACACAAGACCTCCAATGCTGAAGGATGTTATCATTCTAAACTGAGATATTTTGTCAACAAAATGTTCCCCACAAATCAAAGCTGCCTTCCAGCGAGTCATCATGGCACTCGATTTGAAGCTCAACTCCAATTTGTAGCACTTGGAAATGTAACTGGAGTCTGTTTATTCCCCAAAATGAAACAGCAGCTTTAATAAAAGCCTTACCAGCGACATCTTCATCTCATCAGCGTGTGTGTAACTTATGAGCACATTGACAAATAAAAAATGGATAAACAAAGATAAAGTGTCTTGTTAAAGATGTCAGGCCACCAGCGCAGATTCATAATTATGACTGTGATTCAATTCTCATAATGTGGTTTTGATGTTGGTGATGGAGATTACTTTCTCGTCTTGGTTGGTTGGTCGGTTTGGTGGCCTGGGAAGGTCACTACATATGTTCTTCATCAAGTATCAATAGTTTAACTTAATAGTTTTAGGGCCAAACTGAAAAGAAAACAAATATCGGGCAAAAAAGTTGTAATTCTATGAGGGGAAAAAATCGTCATATCAGAAAATATTAGAAAATTTATATTCAGAAAATACAAATGTATTGTAGTGTAATCTAAATAGTACAAATTATGACTAGATTACAATATACTGGAGCAACTGAGACTCCTGAAGGAAGTTGGGATCAGAAGACAGACCCAACAGAAGGCAATTAAAGATGTGTCATATTGAAGGCACCCCCTGTGCCCCTTCAACCCCCCCCCCCCCCCACCCATAAAAATTTGTAATGTTATGAAAATGAAGACCCATTTTTTGAGAATAAAAAGGGTAGTATTACGGGAATAGAAATAACGTGATGATTTCTATGCAGCACCCATGTTGGGGTGATCAAACAAGATGCTTGAGAATAGTAAAAATAAGACGATAATGACTTGAGAGTATAAGCTGTAAAAAAATAAAATAAAATTTTAACTCAGATTTTGAACTTGAGTTTTGATGGCGTATTCAAGGTTGGAGGGAAGGGGGGGTGGTAACTCCTCCACGGCAGTGCTGCATCTGGGTGCCAGCTGCAGTTTTCGCGATGCACGTCAGGCTCCGGCACGTGAAACTGATTGGGGTCACTGGAGGGTCTGATTCAATACACAGCTGATGGAGTGACAGCGGGGGTGGGGGTGTTCGGAGGAATGCTATCAGATTATGAACGAAGTTTACAGTGACGTGTCTAAGATCACAAGTGCCACTTAAAACTTCACTGTTAGGATGCAATAAATGAATATTTTTCTCTGCTTATAAATGTTTTATTGGACAAGAACGATACAAATCGCATCCCATGATGGTGAACATGAAACATCTTATTAGACATGAAATATTAACTGTAAAAGGAAGCACAGCACTACATGGAAAGTAGACTTCAAATGATTGCAGTGTTAGAATAAATACACTTAAAACGAGGTTAACTGTGATGGTTGGTGACAGTAGGTCTTCATTATAAATACATCTGTTCGACAGGAAGTGGGCGTGTCCTGATTCTGTCATGCACGTCTGACTTTTTCAAGGCAAGCGTTTTGACCAAGGCACTCAACATTTACAATTAACGTACAAAGTTACAGTAGAAAGCAACTTGTTTGGCCCTCATCATCCTACGGGTACCTTTTTCCAACTAGAACATACACTTATAAAGCTGCTTAAAAATAGCTCTTAGCTACACTAGCTCTAACTAGCTACCCCTTAACCCTGCCAGGTGTTGAGTAAACTATGTCCTAAGATCAAATAAAGTACATACAGTATACGTGACAAAGCTGTGACAATGTGCTGAATGGTCCCCAACATCCACCTCCACAGAAACCAGCGTCCCCAGCTTTCAGCTCCTTCGTCCCAACTGGGTCTTTTAGGCCTTCTCCAGTGACTTGTAGTATTCCTTCAGCACGGCCCAGGCCTTTGGCGCCATGAAACCGTCCGGAGGGTTGCCCCCCTCGCGGGCCAACTTGCGCATGCGTGTCCCTGAGATGAAGTCGTAATCTTGATGGCTGCGGTCAGAACATAAACACGGGTGTCACTTTGACTTTCAAAATCAGTTTCCGAATGTTCCGTATTATTATATTAAAAGGGACCTTTTATGATTTTTCCACTTTTCTGACCTATAAATGTTAGAATGTTGTATTTTCGTGTTAAACGATGCCAAATTTTCAGATAATTTGAGGTTTGTGCATTTCAGCCCTGAAAGAAGTTTGTGATGGTTCCAGAGAGTTTCACTGGCTTCCTGTGATGTCACAGTGAGACAGACTTCCTTATATGGGCGTGCCTTCCTCCCTGCTCTGCTGCACGCTTTTTGTGGAAGATTTCACCGTGTTAGCACCGTATTTACTTTGTGAAAGCAAGCAGTTGTCTGTGTAGCATTATAGAGTGTGCATACAGGGAACGTCTGATTCAGAGGTGAGGCTGCTGCATGTGGATCTAACAAAGAAAGCACCTGCAACAAGTGATTCTGTTGACGAATTTAAGGCAAGAAACAAACAAAAAAACGAACAGGCATACAGTGCGTCGTTAGTCACGGCAAGGCTGAAAATGCGGACAAACGTGCCTCCAAACTCCTCCATCCCTCCGCTTTCTGGTTGTAGTTTGCAAAGGATGCTCACTACAGGTAAATTGATGTTAAGTTCATTCAACAGTTCATGTCATATTTGTCACAATTGTTTTTTTAATGTAAAACTGCACGTTAAAAAGTCATTAACGGGTCTCTTGGTATAGATTGTTTGTACCACATGAGTGCAGTGTAAATTAAAAATCATCATCTCCACCACCATAATCCCACTCCACGCCAACCCTCGCCTCTCCCTATCCCTGTTGTTTGCAAAATCAAGTTAAAAGTGATATAGTCATTTGTAATAATTTTTGCATTGTTTTCTGCATGTAAAACTATAATTATTGTCTGTAAAATGCGGTTTGTGTTCAAATTTGTGGAGGTCTCAAAAGGATTAATTGGATTTATATTTTCTATTTTAGTTTAAGTCAGACCTTCTGGAACGGATTAAGGACGCTAACCAAGGCACCACTGTATATGGTATGACATGAGATTGAATTTCTGGATTATTAAGTTGATTGATTTCTTATCTAAAATGTTGGTCATAAGTAAGAAGGCTCTTTCCCTTAGCATACATCACGCAGTGTCTTCAATGTCATGAATCTTATTGCAGTGACATGACAATTTAAAAATATGCATGTGTGTCATCACATTTTTGCTCATTTTGGGTGGAAATTAGTCATTTTCAATAACTGGCACGTAGTGGTTGGTGGTTTGTCATTCTGCTGATGCCATGCAGCAAAACATGACACACACAGAGGATCTCATAATGTAACCCATATGGAGCCAAGTCCACAGCCACATTGTTTGAGTTACATTTATATTCATATTAGAAGCAGCGTGGCTGTTGTCGCACTGCAGTCTATTGATTAGTCATTAACAGAATAGACATTCCAGTAAATCTATGATGAGCTGTCTTGACTAATGAAGCTTATTATGTGACATGACTCTATGACTATCCATTCTATAGTTAGATTCTGTGACGCCAGTAAAGCACCGCTATAGGCGCATTGTTTGAGGGACATTAGTATTCAAATTAGAAGCAGGCTGCTGTGAACGGAACCATGACTTCTTAAAAAAAGAATGACCATCAGCTTGGAAGTGCAGACCGAACGTGTTCTATGCAGACTTGTGCACTGTATGTTCCTGATTAAAAGCTGTCAACATTCCCCGACCAGCGGGCGGAGTTAGTTACGTAGCTAGTATGTTGCAGGTTGCGTCTGACATTGGTTTCATGAACTTAGTATGCATTTTGTCGTTTTAACGGAGAGCACATTTCGGGAGATGAGGAGCAACTTTGTACTTACTTTTTGGGCTCGTAGAAGTCCATTGCTCGTTTGAGCTTGTTGTAAGCGGCGACTTTGAAAGGAAGAATCTCCAAGGTGATGAGGCCGGGAGCCATGGTGAGGACCTTGGCCCCGTGACTGGGCTCGTACAGGTCTTTCCCCGTGTCAGGATGCGGCATGCCGGCGGGGTCACGGCCCACAATGTAGAAGTTGGCACCGGCCACCATTCGAGCCCTGCAGTGCCATTGAACCTGCCGAAGGAGGGCCAAATTAGACGACGATTCCCAGTACAAAAAAATTCAGATCGCTAACCTCCGTCGGGCCGGCGTACATCATGGGCGAGGGAAAGATAGCGACGATGGTAGAGTCCGGATTTAGGACGCCCTCCTCGAGCACGGCGGCATGCTGCTTCATTCTCCAGGGTAGGGGCACGTCGTCATCTTTGGTCCAGCCTCCCAGCGGGTGCAGCAACAGGACGGGCCGGCGGTAGCCCCGCTCGGTCAGACGCTTATGGGTGTCCTGCATCAGCAGAGCATGGCCGTTGTGTACTGGGTTACGCAGCTGGAAGGCAAACACGGCATCTGCGGAGGGTAAAAGTAGATTGGTTGAAACATTGATTACATGATTGGGATATGTTGGTCTTCTGTGTAAATGGGGGGGGGGCATGTAGCGCAGTGTGTCCCCTTAGTCCAGAATACCGTGGTGCTGTGTGAAAGGACAGCACTGCTATTTACAATTGCTATGTCAGGTGTCTCAAACACACCTGCATTCTTTTCTTTAAACTTCTGTTTGAGCTCCGTGGGTGTCAGTCTGTACTGGTCCAGTCCGTCGCCCCAGTATATCCGATCAAGCACCTGTAGGTCGCCCCCGACCAGCCAGTCGCCGCTTTCCATCACCATCTGAAATACAGAATCCGCAAGGGTCAGGCCAGTAGACACAAATTCAAACATAACCCAGACTCGAGACAACCGTAAAAGCTGCACGGTGCTGGAGCGGCTCCAAGCTGAGGTCTAATAAAGTCCAGACTTATCAAGTCCGAAGCAGTGGGCACACGGCTGTTTAAATCAAATTCTCTGGCGTTGTTAAATAGTCAAGGCAATCCTGGCGTGACGACTCCCAACTTGGCCGCAACCTTAAACTAAATGGATCCACAATAAAGCACTTTGAAGACATTTCTCCCGTCTTGAGCTTCATGAAAAATGTCACAGAGGAGTTATAGCCAATGGCTGCTGCTGCTGCTGCTGAGAGTCTGTCAGAATATTGCTGCAGACTTTTACTACAGAAACTCAACTTCCCCACTGTGGGAATTAACGTCTTCTACAAGTAAACAACAAGAAGAAGAGAACATCTTCAGAGGTGTGGTTAAAAGTTGTGTCGACATTAAATCATCATTACTTGATTTGTTTCCCTGTCCGCTAATTAATTCCCGCCCGTGTACAACTTTTCTGAGACGAGTCACGGAAAGCGTTTAACATCCTTATCCTGTGCAGAGATCGACGGCTCTGTTTATTTTGGAGAAGGGGGGGGGGCAGTCTGCATTCGTGAATCAGTGCGCACGTGTGCTATGTTGATTCATCGCAAGGGCTGGGTTCAAACGCGTGGAGAGCAAATAAACAAGCGCTGCACCAGGGCTTCAGAGCAAGAGGGCTCCTGTCTGACTGGCCAACAGGTAAACAGGAAAGTGGATTAAAGTGCACGTAATACAGAGCAGGTTGCTCCTGCTAGTTCGAGGTGTGTTGAGAGGCTGTCTCCTGGGTGTGGATTAATCGCATATGCACATAATCGTTACAGAGTGACACTTTAATGACAGTTGGTTGAACACACGCTCGGGTGTGGCTACGTAGGTGCTTGAGGACAAACGAGGCGAAACAGATGCTAAAATTAAAAATGAGGACATACTCCCTTCCTTGTCAATCTCCTGTGTATTTATTCTCAAGCCCGTTTGCTTGTACTTTCACTTCTATAGAGCTTATTACTGAATACCCCTTACTATGGATATCTTATTTTGAGTTTGTCTGATTACAGGAGATACATCGGGAGACCAGTCTGCACTGTTTGAGCATTTGGATTTTGGATGACAGCTTTAAGTGCAAAAAGCTTTTTTCCCCCACACATTTTAACAGCACACGGGCCCATCATTGAGTGATGGCATCAAACTGTGCTCCTTTCAAACCCAGTCCAACCTGGGAGTTGCCCGGTTGTGTCAGTTAAGATTGAGCTGCACCACCTGTGTTGCTAAGGCCATGTCCAAACAAACAGGGCCTTTTTTTAAATTTCATTCATTCATTCATTTTCTATCGCTTTTCCTCATGAGGGTCGCGGGGGGGGGGGGGGCTGGAGCCCATCCCAGGCGCCTTTGGGCGAGAGGTGGGGTACATCCTGGACTGGTCGCCAGCTAATCACAGAGCACATATAGACAAACAACCATTCACACTCACGTTCATACCTATGGACAATTTGGAGTCGCCAATTAACCTAGCATGTTTTTGGAATGTGGGAGGAAACCGGAGTACCAGGAGAAAACCCACGCATGCACAGGGAGAACATGCAAACCCCACACAGAGATGGCTGAGAGTGGAATTGAACCCTGTTCTCCTAGCTGTGAGGTCTGCGTGCTAACCACTCGACCGCCGTGCCGCCCTTTTTTAATTTAAAGAAACATATTTTTTAATGCCTTTTGTCCACAAAGAAGCTTTTTTTCCCACCTTTGGTCAGAAAATCTCTTCAGTTCAGCTACTATCCAGGCACTAACCTTGATGTAGGGATGGTTCTTGCAGGTGGTGCCCCATTGGCGAGCACAGCGCTCCTCCTTGCGGTGCTCATAGAACTCGGGGTTGCGAAGGATGGCCACACGCTTGCCTTCGTAGACCAGCACCATGGCCGTCACACCATCCAAGCGCTCTTTATCCTCTGAAGCCACCGGCAACACCACCGGCACAGACAGGTTGATGACACCACCTGGAGAAAAGGTAGGAATACAGATTGATTATAAAACACACCAAGACAGGGTCCTCGTGGACCTGCCAGGTCCACTTCCAACTGGACTTTATGTCCAGCCAAAAATGCTTGTTTGGGCTTCTCTCGAACAGATTTTTCATCAACTGATTCTGAAGGTTCTGTGGCATCAAGAGGTGACCCGGTGGACCCTTATGTGGTCCCAATGAGCTGACCAAGCAGCTGCTTCACATTAAAACTCCCACAAGCCAGCGAGGCAGACACAAATTGGACTTTGTTTATTTTTGCAGTAAAGTTTGCAGAGTCCATATGTAGCTTTGACGGACGTTGTCAGAGAGGAATTTGTTTCACTACAGTTCACTGCGCGCTAAACGAGATGTCAATCTAGGATTCTAGACACCTCATTTACATACTTTTGTGTTATAATATCAGTCACATGCACTATTTTTCCGAGTACTGAACTCTTATCTCTGGCTCTGCGTGCATTCATGCTTTTCTTCCCCACCTCCAGTGACAGATGTTTATAAGCTTGCCAAGATCTGAAAATGATATACAATCTATGCTAATTCTTTTTTTAAAAAAAGTGTGTATTTTTTTTTATTGAACTGCCCGTGTGTATAACAAAATGTTTGGCGTGACAACACACACAGTTCAGAAATTGGAAAAGGGTCAAAAAAAAGAATAGAAGAAAATTTTTTGTTTTTGTACTTTTTTTGTACTTGGAACGTTCGTGAAGCTTGATAAGTTGCTGTAATTGCACTCAAAACAAAATGTGATTCTCCTTTTTTTGCCAAACTAAAGTTCAGTACAAACTGTCCTTACTGATGCAAGACCACCGCTCTTCAAAAAAAAAGAACATGTAAATCAACTTTTCAGCCACGATGCAATAACTTTAGTGATGACTGTGCAGCTTTACTTTTTAAAGCAGGACATACTCAATGTTGTCAATATAAATAATGTTAATAATCACAAGTA
Source organism: Doryrhamphus excisus (assembly GCF_030265055.1). Classification (NCBI taxonomy): domain Eukaryota; kingdom Metazoa; phylum Chordata; class Actinopteri; order Syngnathiformes; family Syngnathidae; genus Doryrhamphus; species Doryrhamphus excisus. The sequence continues at coordinate 19,371,207 of NC_080466.1, read as the reverse complement.
CTCCTTAGGTTGAGTGTTATGTAAAATTGTGTGCGATGGAAAAGTGCCTACAGAGTGCTTTAGTTGAGTATTTTGTGAGCTCTCAACTCCACCTAGTGGCAATTCAGGTGTACAGCAAGACTAAATTAATTTCCTCTACCAAAACATCTTAACGTTACCGTCTAGTAGACAGTCAAAGTGGAGGCATTGAAGATACTCCCGCTCCCTCATGAAGCCGTTGAGTGGAGTGGCCCAGCCTTCAGCCAGAACTTGTACCCACTGCAAGTCCACCTGAGAGTCATATCATCATCATCAGTGACTTGGTTGGATGGATGATAGAACAAGTAGATGTACCTTCCCAATCTGAAGAGCAGGCAGCGTCTCCGCATCCGCCTTGGCCAGGTCTAGTTTGTTCTCCTGAACATACAACTCTTTTACCTCATAGGTGGCGTCAACAGGCACGATGTCCTGCAAAAGTGACACAAAAGATTGCTCATCATTGCTTGGGTATCGTCATAAAACAGTGGTAACGTTCCCATACCTTCTCCTGAAGCAGGTCAACCAGCTGCTGTATGCACTCATTCACGCTGCATGAGTCTGTCTTCAGCACGAGCTCGGGGGCCTCCGGTTTCTCATATTCCGAGTCGATGCCGGTGAAACCTGGACATGAAAGCTCATGTGACACTCAAGTTGACGCATGGAAACAACGGTAAGCGCTCATTTGTCATTTAGTCTGGGTTTCCAAAGTGGGTTACTGTCAGGTTCAAACTCCTGTGACACTTGTAAAAACACTTAAATACAGAAATACAGAAGAGACAGACAACAATATTTAAAGTTACACGCAGCAAGGAGAGTGAAACCACATACCCACTCTGATTATGCAGTTCACACTTTATTCTCTTTTGGGGGTCCCAACTGGGGGGGTGGGCAGTTGCACGAGCTGTATTTGTCAATGTTTGTGTGTATATGTGAGAGTAATTACTTTTATTGTTTTATGAGTTCTTATCTTGGCACATTCTTGCAGGATTAACATGAACATCTGTAGGGTTGCTGTTGGCGCATCCAGGCACCTCCAGGGGCGCTGGGGTCTCTAATCAGGGTCACAGGAACATTCCCTCTTCAGCACATTCAAACACTTTCTATTGTCTAAGCAAATGGATATAAGGTTGATAACTAACACTATATTCATTCTATCTACATTTTATTCTAACAGTAACCAAAGCTCCTTACCATAGGATAGAGTAGGAACCAGTAAATTGAGAGCTTTGCCTTTCGGCTCAGAAATGCACCACACATTGACACACAGAAAAACCGCCTCTACCTCTGATTTCGCCTGCTCTGGCTCTCTTGTAGAGGCCCTTCACATCCCTCTGCTCGCACACATCCAGCGGGGCGTCCACAAACACTTCAAAGAAAGGCAGCCCGGCGGCCTCGTGGATCTTTCTGGCATTCAGACGATCCTGAGGGTGAAGGTGAAGGACAGTCAGCAAAAACATTGGGAGTGTGCTTGAAGAACCACGACAATCATGTGAAGACCAACTGAGAAGAGCACTGCATCAATTTTAACGGTTTGAATCATTTTTACACTTTGCCCGAACATATAAATAATAATAATTACTGAAATATTTCATGACACTGGTATTTGAGCCAGTTGTGAAGGCGGAGGAACTAATCCCTCGAAAACTGTGCCAACTATCACCAGCAAGGCAAGCTATCCAAATCTACATCACTTAAATTGAGGAACGGAGGAAGCCAAAGTACTTGTCAAAAACATCATGAAACTGTACAAATACTCAGAATGACATTTTTCTAATAATGAAAAAATGATACACAGCAAGAGCATATCAAGAATCAATCATAGGGTTAACTACCGCGATAAATCAATATTTCGTCACCCCCCTATTCTATACTCACCCTGCCATAGGGAGAGATGAAGCTGGCGAGACAGACGAGACCAGCGTCTGCAAAAAGCCTTGCAACTTCAGCAATGCGGCGAATGTTTTCTTCTCGGTCCTCTGGGCTGAATCCCAAGTTCTTGTTCAAGCCCTGGCGGATGTTGTCCCCATCCAGGGTGTAGCAGGGTATCCCGTGGCAGACCAGGTACTCCTCTAGGGCCATGCTCACTGTGGTCTTCCCAGCACCAGACAAACCTTGAAACAGCAGACAACATCTGGCTCTTAAGATGCAGAAACATGAGGATATAAGTCACAGCTACCACATCCAAACTTACCAGTGAGCCAAACTGTGCATCCTCGGAAGCCCCCTCTGGTGCCCACCACTTGCCCACGCTTGTTCCTGCTCACGTGGTGTGCTTGATAGGTGACATTAGTGGCACGTTGCATCCCCTGTAGTTATTTGGATTCATTAGAATACTCCACATTAGCATGAGAAAGGTCTTCCATGTTACTGTACTGCATGAGAGAAATGCTGAAACTTTACGAAACAAATTACCAAGGTCACCAGACATGAGGGGAAAGTTTATTCATTTTCTATCGCTTATCCTCATGAGGTTCATGGGCGTGCTGGAGCCTATAGCAGCTGTCTTCGGGCGAGAGGCGGGGTAGACCCTGGTCGCCAGCCAATCACAGGGCACATATAGACAAACAACCATTCACACACACATTCATACCTATGGATAATTTGGAGTCGCCAATTAACCTAGCATGTTTTTGGAATGTGGGAGGAAACCGGAGTACCCGAAGAACTGGACTGGTGGCCAGCCAATCACAGGGCACACATATAGACAAACAACCATTCACACTCACATTCATACCTATGGACAATTTGGAGTTGCCAATTAACCTAGCATGTTTTTGGAATGTGTGAGGAAACCGGGAATTTTTATTTATTGTTTTTGGTAAATTCTTTATTTTACAGTATAATAAAGCAAAGAATGAAATGTGAATGAAAGAGCTTAACAAATACCTAAACAATCTTCTGGGCATCTTTCATAGCGACCGGTACCAGGCCGCGTCCCGGTGGTTGGGTACCCTTGGTGTAAACGCTATTGAGCCATCTAAAACAAGGTCTCCCCAAAGTCCAGCTAAGCAGCGCCAGTCTAGCTGTGCTAACCCACTATGTATTAGGTTCGATTGTACCCAGCTGGCAGTTTTTCTTACATGAATAAATGGCTGTGAATTACAGCAACATGGCCGGAAAACACTCACCCAGTTCTCAGTCGCGTTGCTCAACTTCTGCTTCTTGTGCGAGTTCCCGTACGTCTCCATGTTGTCCGCCGCTCCGCTGCTTTAAAAGCCGATAAATTGTGGGTGTTCCGTCCAGGTATCCTCCGAGGAAGCGGCGACTAGCAACAGGAACCGGGAAAAGCCACGTAGCAGCGGAAGAGGTGACGTACTTCCGCAGTGGGCGTGGCATCGATTCAGCTTTGATGTGATGTGAAACAACTGATTCTGATACTTATCTACGGAAGTTATCTCAATTATAAATCATAAATATGAGATAAAAAGTCACAATTATGACATTAAAAGTCGAAATTATGAGATAAAAGGTCATACTATGACTTTTCGTAAATCCCGTTTCCTTATTCACTTGGCAAAAATCGTAAGCTTGGTGGGTATCCTACTGAACACAAATTGTCGTCGGCACTGTCAGGTGTATTTTTCCAGTTACAATTCTCATATAAGATATTAACACACGTGTAAGTATTTAATTTCAATGTGGCCATCCACATTTTTCAATTTCTCTGTCTATACAGTATGGCCCGAGTGGCCGGTGAATGAGTGATGGGTAATACCAAACACAGACACCAGAGGGTGCGCTTGATCTATCCATCCTACATCTTGCACCCTCCCAGAAGTAGGAGAGCAAGCGCAATCCCAAATCTCTATATCACGCTAAAACCAACGTCAGCACGCCACGCCACGCCACTTGGCGTTATGACGTAGGGGCGCATGAGCTAATGTAATTAATACATTTCGGGGTGGTCGAGTGGGATGGATGTGGGAAGGGAAGCGGAGTCAGGCTGGCGCACGCAACATAATGGGCGTCGGGGAGGAGCGATCCCTTCAAGGCGAGGGTCCATCCTCTGAGACCGACCACTCCTCCTGGAGACTTGAGAGCTCAGCATCAGACATTCTTGAAACCGCGCCTCCGGGAGAGGTGACACAGAGGCCTGACAAGGACAGGTAGGATGCTTTCAAACTATTAAATATGCTTCACAATGTAATAGCAATGCAAGACACTCATTTTGAAATGTTGTTATGCAAGCGAACCAAAAATGTAACAATCATAATAACGTTACTGATACAAGTCTTGCCCTGGACCTTGTTGACGGGAGTACTAATTTTGTGACTGGTTATGAAACTATGTAATATGCAAATTTAAACTTAAATTTAGCTTCCAAGTTAATTTTAAGGTTACTTCTAAGTAGAAGAGTGTCAAGAAGGTTAGTTCCACTTTTACAATGTAAACATATAAGCTAACATTTCAACTCCAGCTTCACACCAGTTAGTTTGTCGTCCATTTTAATCCAATTCCCCAGATGTTGGAGCTCGGACTGAAACGCAGAGTGTAATTATAGGACAGAGCAATGAATGACCTGAGTGCTTCAACCACAAGCCTCATGTTATCCAAAGTTGGGCGGTGTTACCCTAGTACACCCTAGTTAAAGACTTCCTGGTTCTCATTATGAACACAGTAACACAGTACGCCCCACTTGTGGTCGAAGACATCCCCATTATGCCCCACCTGTGGTCCGCCCCACTTTTAAATGAAAGGCCCTCAGATTCACCTACAGTGTATAGTCCAAGGTCACGGCACCACTTGTAATTTAGATACCATCAGGTCCAAGGACCTCCAGGTATGCACATATGGTCTAAGGTCCCCTAATGTGTGTCCGACATCTGGACCAGTTGCACCCTTTTCTATGGTCATGGCCCCTGCAGGCGGCTTACTATGCCCCCATGCTGCTCAGGCGTCATCAAACGTCCAACATGTGACCAAACCAAACAAAAGTATGGGGGGTTCACTTCATAGCTGTGCCTCACGTTAATTATGCAGTTAAAAAAAATTAATTACAACATGAAATTTTTTCATTCTTCATATTATACTCATATTGCAAATAACAGCCTCAAACATGTTATTTCAATACAAAAATATGAAATAATAATAAGGTTCCTAGCCTTGACTGCTCGTTGAGTGACGATGGGAGATTGCAATTTAGTGCCGTTATTTTTGTCAACAAAACTGGAAAAGAGAAAGTCAAAGCCATTAGGTGCACCATTTAGAAAGAAGACGAAAGCAAAATGTATAACATAATATAATTACAAAAAAGATTTTTTTGTAAAGAAAAACTAGTAGTGTAAATGTGTTTAAAAAAAGTGTGTGTCTTATGGGTTGAACACCGAGGGGGCGCCACAGTGTCATTCAACCAAGAACCGCCACTGATCAGATCAAAATATGCCTCACATTAATAATAACCACGAGAAATCCTGTAATGAAAATAATTACAGGTAATTACAGCCAATTACAACACATGATGCTTCAGTAATACTAAGTAATACTTCAGTAATGCTAGGTCATAATGTCTGGGCAACCTTTTCAAATTGAAGCAAGTACAAATGTGACAGAATTCATGTCTAATATTGACATTATTAAAGAAAGTCGACACATGGCCACTATTTTGGTCATTGCTCGCCTTCAATATGACTTATTTTTATCACTCTCTTTGATGGAGGCCGTTGCCATGCTGCCAAGATGAAAATGAGTGGGGAGTCAGCTATGCTAGCATGTCATTACCAACAGGGAGGCCCGGCCCTGCCTGCTTCTTGCGGAGTGTAAAACACAGCCTTCTTCAACTGGGTTTTCTTGAAATAGAACTGGGCGAGCGCAACCAGCCAAGTTATCCATTATACACTCTGTGGACATGTTGAATGGTTTTTGTTTGTTTTTGTTTTTGGTCAGTTTTCCATCACCACCCCGTTCCCTTCAGGGCACTGCTGGCTTGTGGGAAAACAGTGGAGACTAGAGAGGAGTACCACTAGTGGAAAAAGGTCCAGTCTGTGCTGGTCCCCCATTATGCCCTGGCACACTGCTGAACACTTTCACTTCCTCTAAGGCAGGGGTGTTGCAAATCTTTTCCAGCGAGGGTTGCATACAGAAAAAATGATGAATGTGGGGTTCATTACTTTGATGCATTTTGTGCATTATGATGCCAATCCAATGTAGGTCAATATATTTTCAGCTAACTGACATCCACTGCTTAGTAATGTGCAGTACTCATTCATTCATTCATTCATTAATTCATTCATTCATTCGTACATTCATTCATTCATTCATTCATTCATTCATTTTGTACCGCTTATCCTCACGACGATCACGGGGGTGCTGGAGCCTATCCCAGCTGTCTTTTTTTTAGGACAAAACCTTCTCCCAAGCTAGGCTGGTTTACACTGCATGCCTTTGGATGTGGTGCCAATTTCTGAATTTTGGTCTATTTATAAGCAACCTGTACCGGATATCGCTGTGTTTACATTTACTGAACTTACATACAGTACACCTAGATCCAAAATGAATGTAAACAACTACATAAACTGTGTATAATTCATTGATTTTACACCATATTTAGTAAGTAGTTTCATTTACCATAGTTGTTTTTTATATTCACTGTGGGTGTTATTTGGGTAGATGTGCGTGTGTATATACGTCACTAACATATTGCAATGAAGCTCACATTGACAGGGTATATCTAACCTATGCATTTACACTGTAGTTGATCTGGTAGATACAGTATCAATCAATCAATCAATCAATCAATCAATCAATCAATCAACTTTTATTTGTAGAGCCTGTTACAACACACAAGGTGACCAAAGTGCTTTACATTAAAATCAACATTAAAACAATTTAAATACAATTTAAATACAATATGATAACATTCAGCGGCACGGTGGTCTAGGGGTTAGCGCACAGACCTCACAGCTAGGAGACCAGGGTTCAATCCCACCCTCGGGCATCTCTGTGTGGAGTTTGCATGTTCTCCCCGTGCATGTGTGGGTTTTCTCCCACATTCCAAAAACATGCTAGGTTAATTTGGAGTCACCCTCCAAATTGTCCATAGGTATGAATGTGAGTGTGAATGGTTGTTTGTCTATATTAGAAAATGAATGAATGAATAATAACATTCATTGAAAATGAATGAATGAATAATAACATTCATTCATTTTCTACCGTTTATGAATGAATGTTATTATTCATTCATTCATTTTCTACCGCTTTTCCTCACGAGGGTCGCGGGGGGTGCTGGAGCCTATCCCAGCTGTCTTCGGCGGGGTACACCCTGGACTGGTCGCCAGCCAATCATAGGGTGCATATAGACAAACAACCATTCAGTATTCAATTTTTTTTTTACGCCGGACGCCCTTCCTTACGCAGCCCTCTCACCATTTACTGTATCCAGACCTGGAACCAGCACTACAAAGTAATGATGTATTAGTTTATTTTTTTTTAATATATGAAAAACAGGACACACTTTGGGTTATGTAGTAAAGTATAATGTAAAGAGGCTTAATAGTTGAGTGGATGCTAACTCTTGTTTGTGAGAGTCAGACTGTTTTATTGAATAATGACCTCCTTTGATTTGTGATGGCTTGATTAGATTGTTATGATTGTTGTGGCCATTGCTCCTGTCAAATAAAGAACATCCTGGTTGACAATTAGACGATTATTAACATCTATTTACACTTGTTTGACAGTTATGTCATTGCAGATAGGTTATAGAGATTCTCCATGGAGGTTTGCCAGACCTTTGACGTTGTACTGTATTTTGAAGGGTAATAATGAGCGTCTTGTACTAGAGCAAAAGTCAACTACACAGATGTAACATCATCCCCACTTCCAGAAGTCACAATGCCGCTAATGATCTTATGTTGTTTGTGTGCGGTCAGCTGTAATATTCTTTGTGGCTCCTCAGTGTCTGTCAAACATTGTCATCTGCAGCCACCAATCAGTTGCATCCTGCCTGCGTTTTGCAGTTCTTACTCCCCTCGTCCCCTAAAAAAAACAAATTGATCCTGAGCAACTTGAAACCTTGAGTCTCCTGCATCTATTTCTATCCAATGCCGTGTTTGTAAGTAAACATCCTATTGTGTATGTATGCATCCCTGATGGCTCTCATTATGGTCTGTCTCACGAGGGCTGAAGGCCATTAGCAGTCAAAGGCGCCTTTTAAAGCCTTTTATATGTGAAATAATGAAAATGTTGAAAGTGAGGATTGCCGTATCGATGCTCTACAGATGATGTACGAGCCATTAAGTGGAAGACAACAAACAATGCAATGATAGGTCGTCACACCTTTTGGGTTACGACCATTAGCTACAGGAAGTGCAATATGATTTTTGTCCCGGTCACGGAACACTGTACCAGCTCTAAAAAAGGTTGTCTCAGTGCTGAATAATAAAGTACTTATTTAATACATGTCCACACACAAATACGGCAAAATGTACTAAATTCAAACAACCTTCTCGTCTGGTTGCAGCCCCACAGCCTCCATCCAGAGGGAACCCAACTGTGAATGGACGAAGCAGGAAGTCATGGCTTTGCAGGAGGCTAGTCTCAACACCCAAATGGAAGCCAGCAACGGGCACGGGGGGAATAAGACCTGCCCCGTCCACACCACACCCGCAGGGGATACCAAGCGTGGCTTTCGCAAAAACAGGAACAACGATTATGTAAAGATTTCCATGAAGGAGCAAGACGCCAACCGCCTGCCATCAGAGTGGTGGAAGACCACGATCCTCTTTCTCTATGTCATCTTCAGTCTTGTCCTGACCTCGGTGGTCATCACAGTGGTCCATGAGAGGGTTCCGCCTAAAGAGAGCATACCACCCCTCCCTGACACCTTCTTTGACTATATCGACAGAGTCAAGTGGGCCTTCACCGTGACGGAGGTCAATGGCATTGTCCTGGTAGCCATTTGGTTCATACAGCTGTTCTTCCTAAATTACAAGTAAGTCATTGGCTTTAACGGAATACCATTATTTGTCCAGGATTTGGGAAATGTCCTGACATTTATCCTATACATCCTGTACACTCTGATTGCTGTTTTGTGGTTGAATGTGTCATACAGTATGTACTAGTATTCTGGCCACTATGCATGCCCGATATGACAGTGAAAAGAAGTTATCCTCCCATTCAGTGTGGAAGTGGCAAGTTTTGGGCTTCTTCTTTTGGGTTTCATTTTCTTTTGTTGGAGTTGGAGGCTCACTATGCTACGATAAAATGCTATGCTTAAAGCAGGGGACGTCTCTTGTGTCGCTAGGAGAATAATAGGAGTGTTTAGGTAACTATAGGGGTGCTACTTCATAGCTGCAGGTCTTTAATAATAGTAAAAAAAAACATAGAAAGTTAAAAACAGATTTCCTACTCTGTAACTATGAAATATTACATTTATTAATACTTCACAGAAATTCACTTAGTGAAACCAATTAACTGTAATAAACAAGGGATGACTGTATATGCAAACATACAATTAATAATATAATAATACATTTAAATAATAATACCTTGAATAATGTATTTCATAATTAATCAAAATAGGCTGAATTCCATTTATTCACATTCATTTCTACAAATTCCATTAATAATCTGCTGGGTTCAAATTTAAGAAAAAAATACCGCCTTATACCCTGCAATTTACGGTATTACAATCTAAGTATAAAGTGTTTAAATATTATTATTCATTTATTCATTCATTCATTTTCTACCGCTTTTCCTCACAAGGGCCGCGGGGGGTGCTGGAGCCTATCCCAGCTGTTTTTGGGCGAGAGGCGGGGTACACCCTGGACTGGTCGAAAATAATACATTTAAATAATAATATTTTTGAATAATTTCATAATTAATCAAAATGGGCAAAATTCACATTAATTTCTACAAATTCCATGAATAAGCTGCTGGGTTCAAATTTAAGAAAAAAAATGCGCCTTATACACTTGAATTTACGGTATTACAATCTTATTATTAAGCATTATTCCAAAAAATTGCACTCGAGAAATAAACTTTTTTTTTTATTGTATTCTTTGATATTTTCCATTTCAGGTCCATCGTGTGCAGACGCTACTTCTTCCTGCTGGGCACCTTGTACTTGTACCGCTGTATCACCATGTACATCACCATCCTGCCTGTCCCTGGCATGCACATGACCTGTGCACCCAAGGTGATGCACACTGGTCTTTGTCCTCCTAATGGGACACATTTTTAAGCACCGTTCACAAAGTGATTTATCCTCTACGGTAGTTTATTAATAGCACAATGTTGAACGGCCTCATCACACTCCTTATGAGATCATTGTCCTCTCCTGCTCTGATGGGGTCCTCTTATGTCCTTCCCATCAGCTGTACGGAGACTTTCATGCAAAGTTTCAGAGAATCCTGCGGCTGATCTCCGGCGCTGGCCTGTCCATTACCAAGTCCCACATAATGTGCGGAGACTTCCTGTTCAGCGGCCATACGGTGATGCTCACCCTCACCTACCTGTTCATCAAGGAATGTGAGTCGCTCTAAAGCAACGCTGTTGGCCATGAATTATATATGAATTTGTCTGAGCCGGTTTCCATTCTTGTCCTGCACTTGGACACCACCACATACTGGCTGTCTGTTACAGTCAGAAAATGTCTTTTTTTTATTATTATTAAAAAAAGAAAAGAAAATGTCATTCTTTTATGGAGAGCATGGTGCTTATTTGACAGTTAGTGTAGTTTGCACAACTTTACTGCATTAGCTGTTTCTAACATTTTGGTTAGCTTATTTAGCTGCACGGGCTGGACAAAATATTAGTTTATTACTTATTGTTGTGACTGTAATATGTTTTTAATATGTTTTTTTTTTTGGCCACAGGTGTCGCTACATACTTTTGACTGTGCACCGACTATATGTGTATCGAATGAATGAATGAACGCTATATCATCAACATATTGATTGTCGCCATGTGTGTGTCTTTTCCAGACTCCCCTCGATCCTTCTGGTGGTACCATGTGATGTGCTGGCTGCTGAGCGCCGTGGGCGTGGTATGCATTCTGGTCGGACACGAGCATTACAGCGTGGACGTAGTAGTGGCCTATTTTGTCACAACACGCCTTTTCTGGTGGTACCACACCATGGCCAACGCACAGGTCTGTGTGTAGAATCTTCACTGTAATGAATATGAATTATCATATTTTGTTGAATGAATTGTATTCTGTGTGCAGTGTCAGTGCTCCCCTAACAACTACCTCACCAATGTCTGGTGGAACCCTCTGTTCAACTTCATGGAGAGGAACGTGCACACAGCTGTGCCATGCGTGTATGGCTGGCCTGTCAGCTGGGCCCCCGCCTGCCTGAAGAACCCTTGCAAGAAATATTCCATCGTACAGAGCACACGGGATGAGTGACCGTGATTCACTGGTTGACGAGAGGTTCCGCATTGCTGTTTTTAATGAACAAGATTCATCCCGCTTTGTCTTGTCTGTCTGTCTTGTCTTTTGCTGTTGTAATTTATCTTTTTCTCTGTTTATGTACAACTGATACTTGTGCCAGCCAGCACCTTCTAGAGCATTTGTGAACCGACCACACTACCAAATTTGTTATTGAATGACCTCGCTATCAGTGTCACAAGGTGCCTTAGTGGGTTCAGTGTCATTATATGTACCAAAACTGCCTTTAAAAGTCACTGAAGACTTTTATTAATTCCAATCCCTCAATGTGTGTGTATCATTTCCATGATATTTACATTGAATTAAACTAAATTAAAGTAAACGTGTCTTGTTTTTACTCACAAATCATGACAACATATACTGATGCTTTTATTGTGGAGATTTTAACAAAACAAGAGTGCATAGACAGAAAATTATATTGCAAGCCCTATCAGGCCTTCTGTTTAGCAGAGGCAGTAACAATGCTAATAATGCTACTAAATTGCATTTTTAATAAATCTCTTCTTCTACTGTGGTGTATATTATATCCTGAATAAATGTGAAAACTTCACAGCTAAAAGTAAACGTTTTTCTGCCTATAGTAGTACAATAATAAAAGCTAGCTGGGATAGGCTAATAAACGCTTCTATTTGTTGAGAAGTTGGAATTGGTTGACAATGAATCATTTGTCCCGATAGGACACCTATAAAAATCATATCCATTTTTATGTTCCTGTTTAACTCATTACTTTCGTCATTTTGTACTAATAAAGGTTATTGTCTTAAAATATGATGGCAGCTAAGTGTAAAATACCAGCATAACCCAACTGAGGTTGTCCGTCCATCAACCAACCAATCAGCGCAGGCCATTTCTCGGTCCACCAATAGGAGATTAGCATTAGGCAACAACACAGGAAGTACATGAACCAGTGCTTCTGTCCGTACTGTTGACATTAGAAAACAACGATGGCACAGTGTTTGAGACCACAGAGTTCAGTTTTGCCGTAGCTGCCACACTATGCTCTCACTTTGGAGCAACTCGCTGCCGTCAGAAGCAAATATTGCGGCTTTTATCGTCTTAGTCATTGTGTATTATTTACTTCAATTCCACCTCAAACGACGCCACCTAGCAAACCTCCCTCCCGGTCCGAAACCTTGGCCGATAGTGGGCAACTATGGCGCCTTTCTCATCCCGTCTTTTATTAGAAGGCGGTTCGGGAAGGCGTCGAACGGCGCTGCCACGACACCCGTGATCGGGTTAACGGAACAAGCCGCCGTGTACGGTAACGTCTTCAGCTTGTTTGTGGGCAGCCAACTGATTGTGGTGCTGAACGGCTGTGACGTCATCAGGGATGCCCTGCTCAACCACCCGGAAGTGTTCTCAGACAGGCCGGATATCCCTACGGTGACGCTCATGACCAAACGCAAAGGTAAATGGAGGGAGCACTCATTAATAATCACTTGATGTCTTCATGACAATATAAAAGTTAGCCAATTGGTCCGAAATTACACTCACAATTATTATCATAAATTTACGAGTTTGACCCATATTCCATTATCATTTTCCTGAATCAGTGAGTCGCTTAACATTTTTGTTAGAATATTTTTTTTAATCTCTTTGGATGCTGACTCCCACTAGATAGAACCAGTCCAGTACTACAGTTTGAGAGTCAATGCAGGTCTATGTTTACATTAATGACTATATTAGCCTTCTTCTCAATACAAGGAATAGTCTTTGCACCATATGGACCAGTATGGAGAAAACATCGCAAGTTCTGCCACGCGTCACTGCGGACCTTCGGCCTGGGGAAGCTGAGTTTGGAGCCGTGCATCCTTCAAGGCTTGGCCACCGTCAAAAGTGAGCTGCTGCGACTACAAGAGAAGAAGGCTGCTGTGGACTTGACTCCGCTCATAAGCAACGCCGTCTCCAATGTAATTTGCTCCCTCGCCTTGGGACAACGCTTCCACCACGACGACCGCCAGTTCGGCGCCCTGCTGGCCCTAATGATGCGAGGCCTGGAGCTTTGTGTCAACAGCCCCGCCATCCTCATCAACATCTTCCCACTGCTTTACCACTTGCCCTTTGGAGTCTTCAAGGAGCTCCGCCAGGTGGAGGGCGACATCACGGCGTTCCTGAAGAGGATTATTGCCAAGCACCGGGACACGCTGGACCCAGGGAATCCTAGGGATCTTGTGGACATGTACTTAGTGGAGATGTTGGCTCAGAGGGATGCCGGAGTGGAGGACAGCAGCTTTAGTGAAGACTACCTCTTCTACATCATTGGAGATCTTTTTATAGCAGGCACTGACACAACCACCAACTCTGTCCTGTGGGTCCTCCTCTACATGGTCGTACATCCTGACGTCCAAAGTAAGGAGTGGTTTACTTGCAATAAGGGATGGGAATCAGCTAATTGTGTGCAGCTAAATGAGGCCAAATAGAGTGCACGAGTAGGCTGCAACCAGCAGAGGCCTTGTTCATTCTTTCTCCACTAGTTTGCTGTCTTAAGGCAACATTTTTGACCGAATATGAAACATTGAACAGGAAATTGTTGCTTTTTAGTTTTAGTAAAAGTAAAAGACACTTAAAATGTCCAATTTTATTATTACAATAATGGTATGCGTTTTTAAAGCTTGTTTTTGCCGCCCACACGTGGTCAAATTTTGTACTACCCGTACTACCAGCGTTAGATTTCGGTTAGATTTATATATATATATATTTTGCAATTAAGTGTTTTTTTCCCCAACAAGGTGTCCTAATGTATAATGCATAATTTTTAATGACAAAATCTATGACAATGTTTCCAAATAAGGATTGTTCTAGTAAATAATGTCCTGAAATCATGCAAACTTCTGCATTAACACATCTTTACTGTGATTTTTCACTCAGAGAAAGTCCAAACAGAGCTGGACAAGGTCGTGGGAAGACACCGTGTCCCATCTTTGACAGACAGGGGATGTTTGCCCTTCACAGAGGCCACCATCATGGAGGTCCAGCGGCTGACCTCTGTGGTTCCTCTGGGAATTCCACACATGGCGTCCAAGACCACAGGTCATTTGCCACACATTGAAGAACATGCTAAAATATATGCAAAATATCTTTAGATAATCACTTTAATTATAGGTATTTTACTGAAACTTAAAAAAAAAACCACTTCGCAAAATATAAATACACTGGATTAAATAGCATCAAACAAACACATATATCTATTTAAAATATAATAAGATTATTTCAGAATTTGTGGACTGAATGGTTGAAACTTGACATCATTATTCAAATAATGTATTTTAGATGTTAGTATATAAATTATAAAGTATATAAATTCATACATTTATACAGCTTTAAAAGATTGACTTTATTTCTATTAAATACAATTGATAGTACATTGATGTTATTTACCTTTATTTTATTATTTACTATATTTTTAGCCCTTGTTATTGCTGTGTTTGCAGACTTCCGAGGTTACACCATTCCACAAGGAACAGTTATTTTGCCCAATCTGTGGTCCGCTCATCGAGACCCCACTGTTTGGGACGACCCTGACAGCTTCAAGCCGGAGCGCTTCCTGGATGACCACGGGAAGTTGGTCAGGAAAGATTGCTTCATGCCATTTGGGATCGGTATGTTACCCATCCTCCTCCATGTGAGTATGTAAATGTGATGAAATAATCACTATGTTGTGTGTGTGTTTGTGAGACAGGTCGCAGGGTGTGCATGGGGGAGCAGCTGGCCAAGATGGAGCTCTTCCTCATGGTCACCAGCTTACTGCAAGCCTTTACATTCAGACTCCCGGAGGGAACGCCGCCTCCTCCCATGCACGGACGCTTCGGACTGACACTGGCGCCATGCCCCTTTTCTGTGTCTGTGAGCCCTCGACTAGAGATGACGCTGGGATACCGAGACAGTCGTAATGATGTGCAGGACATTTAATTAAGTACAACTCTTGTGTCTCTAAATAAGGTAACGTCAATATGATGCAGTACAGTTGTACGCCAATGCAAAGTAGATCCACAGTAATAGTAAACATGTTACATTCATACCTCGGAGCAGAACTGTTGTGTTGAAGCTGAATAGGCAGGTGTACTTAAAGAAGTGGCCGCCGAGTATATGCTTTTACATGACTTATACTGTAATATTTAATTATCACTTAATTTATCTACTTTTATCATTCAAAATTAATAAATAAATACTATTTAAATATTTATATAAATAATATTCTTTTGAAAATGTTGTTTTCATAGGCTTTTTTTTAATAATGAAAGAAGCACACAAAATATATTTATATATAAGACAGTACATATTAAGTGATAACTGATGAACAACATAAAGTATTTAGGTAAATATTTTTAGTACTTTGCAACATGATATTTTGGGTCAATATTTACAAATATTTTTTATGCTGTTTATGTGGATTAAAGTGACACAAATTGTGTGGTGAGCGTTTGACCGTTTAACGTGAGCTAAATATTGACTTGTTACGTCAACAATCCAGGTGAAAAGTCATGCAGTGGATCACGTGACCGTCGACCGTCCTCTAGTAGTGGACTACTTCCGGTCTGTACGTGCGTTAGCTAGCTAGCGAGCTAGCCGGCTGCTTGCTTCGTATCGCTATGGCTTTCTTTACTCATCAACTGTGCAGAGGTTTCTCCTCCTCGTCTTTTAGGAGCGCCGCCATTAAACATGTTGTCATCATTGGAGGAGGACAAATGGGTGCCGGAATCGCTCAGGTTAGTAGGCCGAAAATATATTTTATTATGTTAGCCAAGAAGCCAGAGTCCAGCTAGCTTGTTGAGCTCTCGTATACGACTGCATGTACACTTTTTGCAAATGTCATAATTCTCATTATATATTTTTATTACTACATAAGGGCAGTTGTGGGTTTGCGTCTTGGCATTTATTATTAATTCAGTAAAGTTTAAAGTAAACTTCCAACCCTGCAGTTACACTATGTAGCCACCAGATGCCACCATTAAGCTGTTTTAATGCAACGGACGTCAACTTCCGCCCAGCATTTTTTTGCTGTTTGACATCAACAACTTTTATTTTATTCATATACGTCTACACGCACTTTTTGGTTTGCACTGTTTATGATTGTGTTTATCCTCAACAGCATTCATAGTAGAGCGCTTCCTAATAAAAACACATACAGCTTTGCTATAGAAATGATTTATTCCATGTAAATAAATATTCATTAACTTGTACAGGCAGTGTTTAAAATAACATTTTTCAATCCCAAAGGTTGCCGCAACCACAGGCCACCAAGTGACGCTGGTAGACACATCTGACACCATTTTGAAGAAGTCGGTGAAAGGCATGGAGGCCAGCTTGAAGAGAGTGGTGAAGAAGAAGTACGCCGATAAGCCAGAGGTCGGTCCCGCTTGGTATTTTTACGGCGCACAGGCGGCAAAGTGCTCATCTGAGATGTTTACATGTTCCAGGCCGGTGAGGCCTTCATCCAGAAGGCTCTCCAGAATATCTCCATCTCCACAGACACCCCCTCTGCAGTCCAGAGCACGGATCTGGTGCTGGAGGCCATTGTGGAAAATCTTCAAATCAAACAGGATCTTTTCGCCGGGCTCGACAAGGTGGCGCCGAAGTAAGCGTCTCTAACATTTGAATGAAATCATGTCTGCTTTTGTTTGTAACTACTTTTTTATCCTTCTTTTCAGACACACCATCTTTGCCAGTAACACGTCTTCGCTGCCCATCATGGACATCGCTAGCGCCACCACCAGGCTGGACCGCTTTGGCGGCCTGCACTTCTTCAACCCCGTCCCAATGATGAAGCTTGTTGAGGTACACCTCTTCTTTAACGCCACATGTAACAATCACATGGTTAGGGAACACTAAAGGGCATGCCACACCTTCAATGAGTGACAACAACCACCTGGTACTCTCTGCAGTTGAGTAAACCAGGGTCTGTGTACAGTAAATATTTCTTTGTGATCCCTAAGACATGAAGATGTGTCTCCCCCTCCCCTCTGCAGGTCATCAGGACGTCTGCGACAAGCCAGGAGACGTTCGATTCCCTCCTGAGCTTCGGAAAAGCGCTGGGCAAGACCACCGTGTCCTGCAAGGTAAGACGTTCTCATTCGGAAGGTGAGAAGTAACATCTAATAGATCCACCACGGCCATCTTTAGGATACACCAGGATTCATCGTCAACCGCCTCCTCGTCCCCTACATGATGGAGGCCATCCGTCTGCACGAGAGAGGTACGGGACGGACCCGTTTATTGACAATATTGATCTTCAAAAGCGAGAAAACTAAGACTCCATTTTCAGGTCACGGCTCCAAGGAAGACATCGACATTGCCATGAAGCTGGGCGCCGGTTATCCAATGGGACCCTTTGAACTGCTGGACTACGTTGGATTGGACACGGCCAAGTTCATCATGGACGGTTAGTGCTCACATAAAACATTATTTTTATTCCGATGCGGTGTGAACATCCTACGTGTCTTGTCATGTGATCAGGATGGAGCCAAATGGACCCCAACAACCCGCTCTTTGGCCAAAGCGACTTGCTCAACAAGTTGGTTGCTGAGGGTAAATTTGGCAAAAAGACTGGAGAAGGATTCTACAAGTACAAGTAACCTCACCACCACAACGTTGGAAGGACTTACGATGATGTGCCTTGTGCTTCAATGACCAGGTGACTAAATGATGACTTGACTTACCGGATGACTGAAAGTAGAGTTGGAAAAAATCTCAATTAGTCATTAAAAATAAATGAGCTTTACTCTAATAGACGCCATGCTCCAATCAATTACATTTACCTTTATAAATTATACATCTGTGGTAAAAAGAACATAATGATTTGTTTCAATATTTATATAGGTAAAATGTGTTTCAACAAATAAACACCATGCTCATAATAGTTTTAGTATTGTTAATTTTGTATTTATTGAGTAACGCATTCTTGACCATTACTACATGAAGGGTACCTCTAACGTCGATCGCAAGCTACCGGGAGATCGCCATGGTAGTTTGGGTCACATGACATCAGTCAGCTGACATTAAGATCTTGTTCCCCCGCGGCGTTTGAAGCTAAACATGCAACCTTCATCTTTATTAATCTGATTGGTTATAGACTAACTCAGTGGGATGAGTTATATCGCTAATTCAACTTTGTTATTATTATAAAATTATATATACTACTCTCCTCTTCTTTGTTTACTTAGAAACTGAATGAGAACTACTTATTGGGTGTTTACATTAGCACTGTAAAGTGTACTGGTTATGTTTTATAGAAAGAGGTAGATAATTTTGACTTGCGTTCACCCTTGATATCCAGGTATAACATACATAAATACTAAATATTGTACATACATTTTCTATATTTATAGTAGAAGGTAAATCTTTGCGACTTGGTCATTTTAAAAGTAGCTGGCAGGCTGGAAAAGGTGTGAGCATCCCTGCCGTTCCATAAGCGAACACAAAATGGTGCTGCTCTTCCTGCGAATGTAATTTACGGTCAAACATACCAGTTTTTTACAAGCCGTTCCCAAAGCGAACACAAGATGGTGCTGCTGTTCCTGTGAATGTAATTGACGTTCAAACATACCAGTTTTCTACAACCTTTTAACTTTAAATGTGTAAATTAAAGTGTCAATCTTCATTAAAGTATCCCCAAAGTAGGCGTCTACACCATTACACGTGAACCAAATGAGCAAATGGTGCCTTTTTATTTTTTTCTTAAAAAAACAAAAACAAGTGAAACAGTTCAAATATGACCACTTGGGAAGCAAAGTGCTACTCCCAAGATGACAGTGACCTGAAATTATATCAACACAAAGAGAAATTCATCATCATCATCATCATCATCATGGAGGAATAGTAAAATAGAGAATCAAAATATTACAGAGATGCTTGCATGGGGAGAAAGGGGTTTAAAAAAAACAAAACCGAGCACACTATTTGCTACCAGAAGAAGAACTAAAGACAAAAAGGTCCATTGCAATAAAAGACAGTCTGCCAAGTGCTGGGGTAAATATATATATCTGCTTCATTTGTCTTTTTTGTTTTTGTCCAACAATAAAATATAGGCCTTACTCTCACCTGCATGTCGTAATGTTGCCTGCAAAAATACCAAGAAAATTGACAATATCCTGAAAAACACGCACGCACACACGCTGAGCGTTATTTGACATCTGACCATGTCCTTACAAAGTTATCAAAAAAAAAGAAGGTTCCATTTTCTGCAAGATGCTTCAACAAGAAAAATGGCTTTCCTGTGTCCAAAGCTTATCATATCGCACTATATATTTATTAAAAAAAAACAAAAAAACAACCAAAATACACATTACAAACAAAGGGCTCAAAAAGTCAATAAAATGATAACATTGGCTGGTCCAACTTAAGAACGGTAGATGAGATCCCTCCATGCTCCTTAGTGCAATCTACAAGAGGTGTTTGGTCGCTCTCAACCCCAAAAATGGTCTCAAGAATCCAGTGAGGAGGGGGGGCGCAGGGGCGGGGGCTAACAAAGCACACATAAGAGGTGACAAATAACTTACAATAACTTAAATGGAGTGTGTGTGGGTGACAGAGTGAGCGTGTGCTCCAATGGTGATTGTCGTGTTCAGTTCAATGTCTCTCCAGCAGGGGGAGTGCAGGGGGTTACTGTTTTACAGAGTGGTGGTAGTGGGGGGGGGGGGTGTCAGGTAATAAGTGGGAGTATAGGATCAGTATGGAATCTTAGCAGGCCTCCATCTCCAGCAGAGGCCCCGTAGCTGCTGCCTTGGCTTTGCATGTGGAGAAGTTGTTACGTTTTCCTCCTGCAGCGCATGAAGAAAAAAAAAAAAAGCAGTCAATCAAGAGAATGTCGTCATGGCAACACATTCACGTAAACAACTGACGGAGTAGAAAGAAGCCTTTGCTCCAAGCGTGGTTGAGGTCAGAGGTCAGTGACAGGATGTGGGCCGGCCATCTTTGATGCGGTCTAACACAAGGGTGGTCTACAGCCTTGTAGCCTTTTAAGCCACGCCCACTCATTCCTTCAAAGTGGGCTATAAAGTTTCATGGTCATGTGGTATAGTTGCCACATTTTAAGGCACTCCTCGATAGCAGCAGAGGGCGCCACCTATTCATACCCAACTAGTAAACAGGAAGCAAACATAAGTGGACTGCTGTCACTAAAACGGGCATTAGGGTTTGGGGAAAAAAATATATTTTCAAGCCATTTAAATAGTAATAAAACAACACATTTCATATAATTTTACTATATTTTTTAAAATATAAATAACATTTATACTAAATATTTTAATTAACTATAAATGAATATTCTACTATAATAATACTATAAATATACATTCATGCCTTATTCCTCCTCCTCACAGCAAATGACCAAAAATCCTCCCAAAAAGTTGTGACCTGGTTTATGCTAAACAGTTAGCTTCAGTTCAAGACAAGCAGACGAGTTATTTTGGACCATCAAATAGAATCGCTGATGATGATGGTGGTGATGCTGAGGCATAGGTGGACCTGTATGGCATCGCAACTAAAATAAAGTTACTTTTAAAGTTGGGTTTGTTAGCAAGTCAAATACGTCTTTACCACATGTGCAGGAAAGGGAACGCAGACAAGACAAAAATGACAGAGTGAGCGCTCCTGTCACAAGTACAGTATATATACCTATACCGCCCTCTCTACTCTCTACCGCCTTTCATCTCAAAGCTCGACCCTGCCACTTTCTTCCTCCTCCTCGTCCTCCTCCTCGTCCCACAGACATGAAACACTGCGGCCTTCCTGCTACGGAAAAGGCGTGTGTGTGTGTGTGAGGGAGGGGGGGCACCAAGCCAACACTTCACAAGGTCCAGCCGACACAAACAGCGGGATTCAGGAGCAACTTGACCCCTCCTCTCTTTTACTCCGCCTCCTCCCTCAGCGGCGCTCAGGAATGCCGACTAGCCTTTTTTTTTTTTTTTTGCAGGAAATGAAATGTTCCTCTGTTCAGACACACACACACACACATATACACACTGAGTGGGACAAACTTTTGAAGTGTGGGAGGTTAAGATAACTGGCACGGCCTCGCTTCTCAATCACCGCTTTCACCTCTCTGTGCCGAATCAAAGGAGGCTGCAGCTGGGAAAGACACGCCTCTTTCTAAGCATCCTTGCTCACGACCTAACACCCCCCCCCCCCCCCTCCCCAAACTCTCCATGCGGTTATGGTGTTTGTTTGGGTGACGGTAAAAAAGAAAAACAGCAGACAAATGAGGCTTTTAAAGCACCCATAGGTGGTTCAGCTAGCATACATGCTAGCTGAACCACCCTGGGAACCCCAAGGTAATCTTTGGGGTTTAATAACAGCGCCATCATGTGGTGTCATGCCTGAAAAATAAGCAACACGATCAGGGTGCGCGTGTTGCCAAATGTTGAGCCGTATGTGTGCAGCTAACACAAACATCCATACCTTAGCATGGAGAAAGGAAACAGTCTGACCTTGCTGTTGACCTTGGCACACAGCTGCGTTTGGTGACACCTTTTCAAAGCGGCGCTAAAGTCACGCGAGGGAGGAATAAAACGAGCGAGTTCATAAAAGAAAGCACCTGGAAGAGGAGGAAGCCTTCTCAGCACTTTCTCAGCGCCCCCCCCCCCCCCTTTTTTTTTACATGCCATCACAAGGAAGGGCTTGAACCTGAAAAGGCGAGGCCATCCATCCCTTAAAAAGCCCAGAAAGCAGAGGCATGTGTGGGTGTGACTAATGGGAGGCATTGGCCACATCAGAGGCGGCGACGATGGGGGGCCCGCACAGCTGAAGTCTGGCCGTGTGCCCCCCCCCCCCACCCCGACATGGCTCAGTCTGAGCCGCTGCGGCACGTTCAAAGCGTCTGAACAATGACCGGCCCCTTCACTGTGGTCTCGCTTTAAAGGCCGCCGCCGTGAGGAGAGAACCGGAGGGGGGAGGGGGGGGGGTTTACAGGAAGCGGAGTCCAAACTTTGCCTCACGTTTAACAAGCAGACTGAGCAGAACAAGTCGGGCCGCCCTGATACCTTCCTCCTCCTCTTCTTCATCAGAGATAAGGTCACCGCCCAACCGGGAGGAAGCGAACAAGACATGACAAAGACCCTCATACTGTTACTGCAGCTGTGCTGCTCAGCAACACAATGGGCCCCCGTCAGGCGAAGGCAAACAAACCACGTGGAGGCTCAGTCTAAACAACAGGAGCGCCGCCGCCGCACCTCACATGTCAACAAACATGGAGGGGGCTTACGACCTCCTTGTACTTCCTGTCTAAGGAAGGACCACAAGGAACACGTTCTGTTCCAAGAGTACGCCAGACACGCAACGTTGGTAGACCACCACAATGTATCCCACTGGGCATACTCCAAGACGATGATTCCGATGTATCGTGACACCATAACGAAATCCAGTAAACTTAAAAACGGTAAACGCGGACAGTGACTGTTTTTTTTTTCTTGGCCTGGTGGCGCATTCTACAACAAGAAAAAAGAACAAGCAAAAATTAATTTTAGGAACATAAAGATGAAATATTAAAGACAAAAGGCCTTTTTTAAAGGCATAATATCACAAGAAACAAATAAAACTACAAAAGAATAATAATAAATGTTATATATAATAATATAAGACATATAATATTTATATGTATATAATATTTAATATAATATATATTAATATATTAATATAACATTTAATATATGATATTTAATAATAAATATTATAGAAAATAATCTAATATACATATGGTATTTATAATATAATATTTATGATAAAATATATAATATAAAAATAAAATATAATAATAAATAAGTAATATTAATTTTAGAAAAATTAGGCTGCATTTGAAAAATATGGTAATACACGTCCAGAAGACATTTATTGAAAGAAAACTAACACAAGTCTTATTCGTGTCATAAACAGATTATTTTCTGTGATTATATCGACTATACCGGGTAATATGAGTGTAAAAGTGACTATAGGGGTGTTATGTCATGTCTAGAGGGCTCTAATAAATGGTAAAAACTGCATTTTCTAATTCATGAACAGGTTTTTCAATGCTCCAACTATGAAAATATTTTTATTAACTGCTTTATTAACAGAATAGAAGATTTCTGCAGGTTTATGGAACGCGTCCTATACTTGTTGGCAATTTCAACATAACGGCAGGAGAAAGGAGTGTTAGGCTGAAACTGAATGAGGATTGTGGATCAGGTGACTTCCCGCCACTCTTAGTGTTGATACTACCCGTGACAGTGAAATATTGTTGGGTCAACTTCATACTTCAACAGTGACAAGGTAAAAAAAAATATATATTGTTTGACTTTTGAGGTCAAATGCTGAGTTTTTCCAACCACCAAACCGTTCCAGTTCTGCGGGTCCACTCTATTAGACATGACTCAGCATTTTTGGATTTGTGTCGTACCCACAAAACCATGGGAATAAATCTTTTCAGTCTTTTTAACACAAACCTCGAAGACCAACCAACTCACTTCTGTTAGCTAAGTCGCTCACAAGGCGCTGGCGGTGGTGGGAGGTGCCGGTTTGTACAGTGGGTGTCGGGCATGTGGTGGCACATTTAAAAAGGGGCGGGACACAAGAGCAAACACACAGCGATGACGGACAGTAGCAAGCGAAACAGCATCACACGTATTCAAGGTTTAAAAAAAACAAAACAAACCAAGACTGATTCACTGACAAAGCAGCTCTTCCACTCTCGGTCACGTGACTCACGGGTCATTTTACGACCAAATTTAAAGGCGTGTAACATAAGAGTATCGTAGAAAGGCTGTGAATCAGTGAGTGAGTCAGGCTGTACACGTTTAGTCTGCTTTGTTTGACTAGGACCGCCTGCTTCTGGAACATCCTCCCACCAGTTATCCACGTACATGATAACAGCCACCTTTCATCATAGAAATAAACAGAAAAACCATAAATAATCCACAATACCGTCTTGTATGATGAAGTGATGGCACACAGATACTGTTACTAAAAATACAAGCGAGGTAGGCAAAGAAAATAAACAAACGACTTCATTTAAAGATATATTTTTTTAGGAGGCGTCTAAACGGGGGCTAACCTCAATCCAGCTCTGTGGGGATCTGCATAAATTGAAGGCTCGGGGTGTTGTGGCAGGATCCTCGGCATTATGCATATTAGTTTAAGGCTGTCACTGAGAATCAGCCAGGGTGTCCATCCCGCCGCGGCAAGGCGCTGCTAATTATTGGATCAGAGATAAAGTGCTTTGAAAGCCAACTGTGGCCAAAGTCGTCGGGAGAAAAGAAAAGCCGCCCAATTTCGGGAGCCAACGGGTCATGAATCGATCGCCATTGTGTGGACATTTTTTTTTTTGACGAGAGAGCAGATTTGTCACATCTGACCGGCTTTTTTTTTGGGGGGGGGGGGGGGGGGTAAGCGGATGCTAGCACTCTGACAGGGCAGGAATTGAAAGGATGAAAATCCTCTCAAAAGGCAAAATAAACATACCTAAACGAGGCAAATAAATAGAGTTGCCAAATAATGAGCCCTTTTTAGGCACAGGTGATGCTTTGACATCTCGACATCGATACATCGACGACGTGCCTTTTGTCAGGGGGGGGGGGGGCATAATAGACACCATGAAATCTTTTTAAAGCAAAGCAGCTCATTAAAATCCTGCCAAAACATCCATAGAGACGCAACACATGTACACCATATGGCGCAAGGTTGGGGGGGGGGGGGGGGGGCGGGGGATGCCGCACCAACCAAAATCCCAAATCTTTTCTTCCCTTTTATCCATCATTCCCTGCACATGCATGTTTGTATACACATGCCTTAACCACACACACACACACACACACAATGACTATGGACCTTTTTAGGATTAGTCTGTGTTCCACTGTTCTTACAGTACTACTAATGTTGAGGTATGAATAGGAGGGGGTGTGTCTTACCATTTGTCTCAGATGTACGCCGTTTTCATTCTCTGTCCTGTACCTGCAGAAAACGGCATTTTTTGCTTAAAAAGAAGATCTTTTTTTTCGGACAGCTAAAATAAATATCTTAGCGGTCTATTGGGTTTTACACAGAGCAGACATAACAGTGGAACCTCCAAAGTTCAAGGGGTCAAGAAGTGGTTAGACTTGAAATAATACCAAACACGGAACCACAGTTTGGTGACCTTGTCATTCGGTCGTGATACACTGATGTTATACGAGATTATTATTATATTACCTTTAAGAAAAGTACAATGACAAAATATAGGAACAAGCATTTTAACCATTGAACTTCTGTCCACAAACGCAAACAAACTAAATTAAAAATAATAAAACATAGTCAGTTGTAGCTGCTGCTACTAAACATTTATGTTGATGTGTGATTATGTAAAGCCACATGTAATATAGGTTGCAGACATCTGTAGATTGCTTTTATGTACACAAAAAGAACCACAGTTCCCATGCTTAGAGTTCCAAAGCAGGAAGTGGCACATTTCTGAACTAGATGCTACTATCACATGTTTTGCTAGCAGCCGCGTTTTGATCTGACAAGTGTCTACTTGGAAAAAAAACTCAAACGTCACAATAAAGTGATGCTGGGAACACCGAGGTTGGTAGGATTGCAAGGTTTATAGTGTGTGGTTCTGTATTAACTTGCATTGTATTTGTATTACAGAGTAGCTATACTATAGTTCACCGTCTGATTGGCTTCTGACATGTTCTCACGTGAATGAGAAATATTGTCACCTTATAATCGATATCAAAAGGGGCACTCACACTGCTCCACAGCTTTTATTTATTTCCATGACGCAAGCTAGCAATAATAAAAACAACAATTTGTTTTTTTGCATTTCATGCAGGTTCTCCATGCATTATATTGTTGTTGTATTATTAAGTAATACTTTGTCATCAAATTTAGCTTGTAGTTGGTTGTTCCATACGCTAATCTATGTCCAGGCTACTCAGTATAAATGGACAATAATAATTAAGAATGGAATACTGACTTTGCCTTATTATTCACATTAACACTCTGTAAAATATCATTTCAATGACTATGTTATCTTTATGAAAAATAAACTTGAAGTCAAGCAGCTTGCCAGCAGAGATTGCGGTGGTCTTTTGGAGGTTCCACTGTACTAGACATGTGACTTGAGCTGTTATTCTCCATGGATTAGTGGCACAGTTGTAGGAAAGGAGGCTCTAGGTCAGCAGAAGTGTGGAGCAAGCAGGCAAACAAACAGTCGCAAAAGAAAAGGACAGACTAATCCCAAAAGTAGGTGTAACACACTGATATGGGATGGGGATGAGAAGAAGACCGCACACAAAGAAGAAGTCTTAAGACCAAGCATGAAGAGAAGGTGGTATGCGTCTTACTAGTTCTAAGAAAAGCAACTCACCTGTGGCCGACTCCTGCATCTTCTCCCTCTTCCGCTTCTTCTTCTTTCCCTAAAAATATACAGAGGAACGCATAAAGTGTGGCTCCAGCACTCACGCTCACTAGACCACTCTGATGTCCTGCTGCTGACTGCCATGTTCACTCATCCCCTGCTGGACATCGCATCGGCATACCCTGACACTCCGCAACCCTGCCGCCAAGTGCCGACACCGAGAGGGAATGCCACATGCTACACAAAACACAACTACCACATTTATATACACTATTTTGGGACCTCTGACACACTTAAAATAGGCAATATATCCCAAAATGTTTGTCCACATAGTGTCCATGGACCCTGCCATCATGGCCGCTTGATATCTTTTGAAGTCCCCGTCTTTTAATGACATACAGTAAACCTCGGATATATCGGATTCAATTGTTCCCACTGGTTTTGTCCGATATAAGCGAAATCCGTTATATGCGTATACCGGAAAATGTCAGTTTTACGCATATATCGGATTTATATCCGGTATATGCGTAAATCAGATTTTATCTGTTATAAAAAGGCACTTCCTTGACTATGTTTCCAATGTACCTGGACGCGCAGGCAACGCTGCAAACGCTGCAAATGACGTCGTATAGCGGCCTGTCACGATTCGGCGAATCGGAGCGCCACGATGCGGCCATCCGATATATGCGAGGGAAATTTAATGGAAATGCATTGGAACGGGACTGGAGATTTTGTCCGAAATAGGCGAAATCCGTTATAAAAAATCCGATATATGCAATGAATTTTTATTGGAAATGCATTACAGAAAAATTGGTTCTTTTTTATCTGTCCGTTGTGAGCGAATTTCCAATATATCCGAGTCCGATATAGCCGAGGTTTACTGTATTAGCATAGACTGCAATTAAAAATGCTCACTCTAATTAAGCTCGTAACTACCAAGAGCTACACTTTTCTTAGCGGAAAGGTGCTTGCGAGGATTTATAGCTTACTCTAAACCCCCCGCCCCCCAAGGGGTGTGCAGGAAGGGGCTAACAGAGGAAGGAGAATATAGGTATAGATAGCAGGCGTATAGTGGTTCTAGTCAAATATGAGCAGCACTTTAGTTTCCTGCTGCAAAGTCTGCTAATCCACTTATTCATGAGCTAATCTGCCTGTGACTGCAAGCGGCACACAGCAAATATGAGAGACACACACAGTGACTGCACAGCGATGCCTCTTATGTGTCTTTAAGGAAGGAGCTGTAAGGTGGATAAAATATTGCCATCAAAAGGTTAAACTCCCAACTTCCTGTGTTAGTTTTAGGACGCTCCATCACAACAGTAACCAGCTAAATGAGATGATAACAGATTGTGATGATAACACAAATGTGTCCAAATAAAGCAGCCTTTAGGAAACACGGCTGTAAAAGCGTCTTCCCTCTCAGTGAAGCGTTTTCTTGGCAGCGGCGCACACGGAGGCTGAAAAGGGGGAGGGATGCCGTGGATGTCCGAGGGGAGGCAGATAAACACCACAAAGCACTTTTTGGTGGTGGAGTGAACGTGAGTGCCGGAGCCACACTTTTAATAAAAGCTGGTGCTCACACTCTTGCAGAAATATGTCTCTTTCTCACACACACACACACACACACACACCTAGTACACAACACATGGCGACACTATGCCACGCTACATCTGGCCCACAGGGAGAGACAAAGCAGGCAGCTGCAGGAGGCAAAGGTTTTCTGTGGATGAACGCACAATGCAGCAAACAGTTCCTTTTTTTTAATGCTATTAAAAATAAAACATCAAACACTCGTGTAATCATTAGCAGGCTGATAAAAAAATGATGCACGGATATGACAGCACGCACCATATGAATTACACATTAGGACGAAACAAAGCGTCCCCCCCAAATGGAGCCCATTAAGCATGCAGAGAGGACTATTGTCGCCATTGTGAGCCTTTATGAAAGAACTGGTCACACACACACACATGCACACGCGCACCGCTGCAGATCTGTACTGTTGGTACTTACATAGTTGTCTCGAGCAGACCAGCCTGGGTAGAGCTGCATGTGGAGCTGCCGTTCCTTGCGGGCTAGCTCATAATACTTAGCTTGCTCTTCCCGAGATAAAGCATGCCACTGTTTTGTAGCACAAAGGAGATTGGATATTTGTCAGTTACTTCCTGTCGGATGTTTCAGCACAGAGAAATGATGAAGAGGTTATCGCAAAAAGTAACTTTGATTTCATATTTTGATCATGCCAATGTGATTAGATGGGAGTTTGACAGGGAGAAGTCACAACCATAATAAACTTTTGAGGTCGTTTTTGCTGCCACCTACCCTCCGTCCCAGGATCTGATTGATGGCGGCGCTTTCTTTCAGTGTGCACTCCGCGACCACATTGGCGCGCATCTCTTTCATGTAAAGCATGAAGGCGTTTAGCGGCTTCTTGATGTGCGGTCTTTTGGGCTCCTGCTCCTTTCTCTGTTCATGCTGGGGCTTCCTGCAGGGGCAAAAGCAAACAAAATGACTGAAGAAATAAATAACCGGTGACATAGACCAGTGAGAAATCGTCAGGAATTATTCAATATCACTTTTTTTAAAATTAATTTATTAATAATTTATTAATTTATTAATAATTTTCTGCAAATATTATGTCATTTTCGTGTGTCATTGGTGTAAAGACTGGCAGAGCAATTTAATATTGGTCCGTGTGGCAACACGTAGCTGATTGCCTCGTTCCTCTAATAGACTTAGTGATGCACGTGACATTTTGTAATATTGTTGGTTAAATTAGTATGCGGATCAAAAGGATCTGTTGAGGCGAGTCCGTAATCAGGAAAAAAAAACTGAAAGAAGCAAATAATGTTGGTTATTGGTGTGCCGCAAAATTTTTCCAACGTAAAAAAACGTGCCATGGCTCAAAAAAGGTTGAAAAACACTGACATAGACCATTAAAGGCCATCAGGGTTACATTTCCTTGCATGGTGCATTGGAAATTAATTAGCAATTTCCTAAAAAAAAAAAAAAAGTCAATTTCACCTACGCCAAAAGAACCTAAGTAGAATAAATGCAAAGATACTGGTGTCCCAGCAGTGTTGAATGCACCACTAGCAACTACACACTGATATGATTAAATCAGCAGCATCAAAAACCAGCAAACTTAGACCAACTCAACAAGATACCAAAAAGTGTCTCAGCTGCTGCACTCAAGCAACTTTCTAATAAGCTGTGGATGGCCGTGAATAACGGAACTATCAGCCATCACCACTTCAGGGCGCCATCAGGCATGTTGTGCTATCATCTAGGTCCACTATCTGGTGCTGGCTGGCTGGCTGAGTGAGTTCACCGCCGTCCCCGAGGCTAAAGGAGGCCATGTTATCAAACCTCGCTTGATAATCTGCTCACTCCGAGGGAAGAGAGGAATCAAGGATGTATTTTGTTACTGTAGCATCCTGAGGGTGGTTCAAGAATGCAGAAATGCTTTGTCTTTACAGCACTTACATGTGCATGATGTCCGTTTCGTGCAGGGGCTCGTGTTTGACCTGCGGGTTGACGATGGCTGGATGGGGGATACCTGTAGCGTGTGGACCTGGCGGTCCAGGGACCATGTGGTGGGAGAACCTGCAACATAAACACATCGTAAAAAAGATCACACTTGATAAAGATGATAAAAATGATGGGGGGACAGAAACTCACCATCCCAGCGGCGGCGTGATCTGTCCGACTCCTCCAGGAGACAGAGAGTAGAAGTTGGACATGTCTGGTCCGGGGTGATGCCTCGACATTCCTAGACCAGCAACAAAACAGAAGTCAATCAAACTAAATAGTGCAAAGCAGTGGCGTCGGGTTGCACAGTGGATTAGTGGTTAGCGCGCAGACCTCACAGCTAGGAGACCTAGGTTCAATTCCACCCTCGGCCATCTCTGTGTGGAGTTTGCATGTTCTCCCTGTGCATGCGTGGGTTTTCTCCGGGTACTCCGGTTTCCTCCCACATTCCAAAAACATGCTAGGTTAATTAGCGACTCCAAATTGTCCATAGGTATGAATGTGAGTGTGAATGGTTGTTTGTCTATATGTGCCCTGTGATTGGCTGGCCACCAGTCCAGGGTGTACCCCGCCTCTCGCCCAAAGACAGCTGGGATAGGCTCCAGCATCCCCCACGACCCTCGTGAGGATAAGCGGTAGAAAATGAATGAATTAATGAATGAAGCAGTGGCGTCATTAGGCCTATTTTGGGGGGGCTTCAATGTTCTTCGCTAAATAATTTGATATTTTTTACTGATTAAAAAAAAAATTATTGATTTTTTTTGTTTTGTTTTTTTTTTTACAAAATTTGTTTATACAAATTTCATATAATAGGGCAAAAGCAGGCTAATATGCAAGCCAATAAGCAGGCTAATACTAGCCTACTATTTGTAGTAATAATCAGAAGAAGAATAATGATGATAGTAATTAATAATATAATAATGATTATTATATAATTGAATAGTTGCAGAGTTTGAGCAGTGGTTTTTCAGTGTAGATTGTGTAAATTGTGTAAATTTAATGGTGGCCTAAAACAATTGAGTATCTCTACTAAATCTGTCCAAAAGTGGGAAAGTTATATCCCGGTTCTTGTTTGTTATTTGATTTTTGGGATTTTTTTTGACTGTCTACTACATTCATTCATATCCTGTGCATCTCCAAGGGGGCTAAGCCCCCCCTGTCCTCAGAACCTAGTGACGCCCCTGGTGCAAAGCCAGTCAAATAATGACAACTTTGTTTAAAAGTGGCAAAGATAAATAGCACTATTTACCATATGAGTGCAATAGCAATGCTGTCGAGGAGGGAACGTATAACAATCATGACATAGGGACGGGTTTTGAACCTTCGACACTGGAAATGGGTGTCATAGCAAATTGTTGGCTGGAAACAGATTGGGGACGCACAGTCAACAAAACTTTTGTTGATTTTTTTTTAGCTCAACTGTCATTTAAGATGAAAAGTGAAGGATATTTTTGTTGAGAATCAAAAATAAGTCGAGCGAGGGTTTGGAATGTGCGGACATACACACTGATACACGGACAAAGAGGGCAAATGCCTCCAGATTAGCACCACGGTCTAATCCCTGATGGAGCCACAGCCTTTTCTCCCCGCCGCTATCTTTTTCTTCTCCAGGCTGTGCTTGGTCTGAAGGGGCCTTCGTCCTAAGAGAGGCCGTGTGAGCGAGCGGCTTATATTTCCAAAGCCGATGTTGCGGCGCTGGATCCATGGCGTGCAGAGCACTACCCCCTGCCCACTAATCCACCGCTACCCCCCTCTTAGAGCCCTCCTGAGGGCAGAAGAGGAGGAGGCGAGGGGTGAGGCCAGCGGGGGAGAAGGAGAGACACAGCGTGTTAACCTTGTCACTCACACCCCTAACGTGGCTAATTACTCCCCCCCCCCTCCTCTCATGCTTCACACGTTCCCGTTGACACCCGGCAACACTTCGCTACACTCGCATTTCCTGTCAGAACAACATGAAACCACCTCCAGTCAAATCAGCATGGCTGTGTTACAGTTAGCATTGCAGGCGCACAACAGGGTTTGACATGCAAAAAAAGGCCCTCTGCTCGACCTTCTGTCTCACCCCACGCATATTAGATCTCCTATTGAGAAAATCCATGATTGTTCTTCATAATTAATAAGCACATCAAAGTGTGAGCCCGCTGAGGAGGACCAAGACGCAATCGCTCGATAAGGAAGAACGTTGGGAGAATGAAATAGATTTGGGTTGAAGATATTCTAGTAAGTACACACAAACATGTCACGATACATGATAATAAAGTCATATTTTTTTTCGAGTTATGTTATGGAAATAAAGTCTAATAAGAATACATTTGTTATTTTTGGGGGGAGGGGAAACATTTAGTAATTATTAACAAGTAATGTAATATAATAGTAATAGATAGATTTGTAATATAAGAAAAGAGGGGGAACATGAAGTAAAAAACAAAAATAGTTGTAATGTTATGAGAAGGCCGGCACGGTGGGCGAGTGGTTAACGCGCAGACCTCACAGCTAGGAGATCAGGGTTCAATTCCACCCTCGGCTATCTCTGTGTAGAGTTTGCATGTTCTCCCCATGCTTGCGTGGGTTTTTTCCAGGTATTCCGGTTTCCTCCCACATTCCAAAAAAAAACATGCTAGGTTAATTAGCGACTCCAAATTGTCCATAGGTATGAATGTGAGTGTGAATGGTTGTTTGTCTATATGTGCCCTGTGATTGGCTGGCGAGCAACCCACCCTCGGCCATCTCTGTGTGGAGTTTGCATTTTCTCCCCGTGCATGCGTGGGTTTTCTCCGGGTACTCCGGTTTCCTCCCACATTCCAAAAAAAACATGCTAGGTTAATTGGCGACTCCGAATTGTCCATAGGTATGAATGTGAGTGTGAATGGTTGTTTGTCTATATGTGCCCTGTGATTGGCTGGCCACCAGTCCAGGGTGTACCCCGCCTCTCACCGAAAGACAGCTGGGATAGGCTCCAGCACCCCCACAACCCTCGTGAGGAAAAGCGGTAGAAAATGAATTAATTAATGTTTTATTTTTTTTGGGGGGGGGGGGGGGGGGGGGTCGTCTCTTCAGTATACTGCGTAAATAGTTTGACAATTAAGTTGTGTTTATGCTGGAATTGGTATGTGTGAGACCAGCACGGTCCTTAGAGACCCCCCATTTATTAAACTCGTAATCAAATATAATAAATATGTAACACGTCAAATATTTGTTCAAAACCACTAGACAAATTGTCATTTAAGGCTTCAAGTGTAATCCACGTCATAAAACCGCCACGCTGCTCTTGTGCACTTGTCAGAAACTTCAGGCCTACTTCATAAACTGTACAGCGTGACAACAAATTTGTGTCTGTTCCACGTGAAGGCAACTATTTCCTGCCTCCAGAATGCGTCTGAAGCCTGATTCCTCTGACATATGTGGAGCACGCTTTCTTTATACGTCTCGCTGCCTTCATCTCGCGCCCCGCCGCTGTGTTCTCGGTTCTACATTGTTATTTATAGCCGGTCCCTCAGAACCTCATGGCCCCTTCCTCATCTTCATCATCGCCTACATCCTCGTCTGATCACTCTCCTGCTTTTCAAGTGGCAGCCGCGGGAGAAGACAGACTGAAAAAAGGACAGAGTGAAAAGAAAAATAAAACGCTACGGAGGGCCCGTGTCTTTTTTATACTTGAGAAGCCGCCACAGTCTCCTGCTGTGCGGGGCTGCGGAGTGCGTCCAGAATGCCGAGCAGCACTTCTGCAGCTGTCAGCGGAGGCTTGATGCTGCTACAGAGAGAGCGATCGAGAGCGAGAGAGAGAGAGAGAGAGAGCGAGGGGAGGGAAAGGGCAGTGGAGCTCAACGCGACGTCCCACGGGCTGCTTCAAATGAGTTCAAGTTTGGAGCAGAGATGACTTGGATGTGACAGTTTTGGAGATTTGACAGCCTTTGCAGACCGGGACGCCAAAGTACACTTAGGTTTTATTTATACCAGCTTCAGCCTTTTACCCTATTTTCAACCTGGAAAGGTAAAATGGAAGAAACCACGTTTATAGCAGCTACTGACCCTCAGACATACATACAAGCTTCTTATGCCAATTAGGTTTGTTGCTGGAATATACAGCAATCATGCACTAAAACGCTGTAAACAAATGGCCAAATTGACACTTGTCAGTTAAACAACCACTTCAAAGCCAGGAAGAGCAAAAAAAAAACAAAAAAACACATATGCACGTAGTCCGAGGACAGCCTGAAAATGCACCACTGCAGCCAAGTGGAATTTGTGTAGTGTACTAAAGCTGCGTCCAGCGCTAAAGGGTAACAGGCTAAGCTACAGTACAGTAATAGTTATCCTCCCTATCCGTGTGGAAGTGGTAAGTTTTTGGCTATTTTTGGCTAAGTAGCGTGTGTGTGTGTTTATTGTCGTTATTTATAGCATTTATCTTCAAATATTACGTTAAAGGTTAAATAACTGTTAATAGTTATCCTCCCTATCCGTGTGGAAGTGGTAAGTTTTTGGCTATTTTTGGCTAAGTAGCGTGTGTGTTTATTGTTGTTATTTATAGCATTTATCTTCAAATATTACTTAAAGGTTAAATAACTGTTAATAGTTATCCTCCCTATCCGTGTGGAAGCGGTAAGTTTTTGGCTATTTTTGGCTAAGTAGCGTGTGTGTGTGTTTATTGTCGTTATTTATAGCATTTATCTTCAAATATTACGTTAAAGGTTAAATAACTGTTAATAGTTATCCTCCCTATCCGTGTGGAAGTGGTAAGTTTTTGGCTATTTTTGGCTAAGTAGCGTGTGTGTTTATTGTTGTTATTTATAGCATTTATCTTCAAATATTACTTAAAGGTTAAATAACTGTTAATAGTTATCCTCCCTATCCGTGTGGAAGCGGTAAGTTTTTGGCTATTTTTGGCTAAGTAGCGTGTGTGTGTGTTTATTGCCGTTATTTATAGCATTTATCTTCAAATATTACGTTAAAGGTTAAATAACTGTTAATAGTTATCCTCCCTATCCGTGTGGAAGTGGTAAGTTTTTGGCTATTTTTGGCTAAGTAGCGTGTGTGTGTGTGTTTATTGTCGTTATTTATATCATTTATCTTCAAATATTACGTTAAAGGTTAAATAACTGTTAATAGTTATCCTCCCTATCCGTGTGGAAGTGGTAAGTTTTTGGCTGTTTTTGGCTAAGTGGCGTGTGTGTGTTTATTGTTGTTATTTATAGCATTTATCTTCAAATATTACTTAAAGGTTAAATAACTGTTAATAGTTATCCTCCCTATCCGTGTGGAAGTGGTAAGTTTTTGGCTATTTTTGGCTAAGTAGCGTGTGTGTGTGTTTATTGTCGTTATTTATAGCATTCACCTTCAAATATTACAATGATTATCAAACGTGGATACTTGGAATCATCCATATGTGCCCTGTGATTGGCTGGCCTCGCGGGAACTGGTGGCCAGCCAATCACAGGTGAGGAAAGCGGTAGAAAATGAATGAATGAATGAATGATACTTGGAATCCTAACTGACCAGGTACTAGAAATACCTGCCTAATTTTGGCAGAATGCTTCTTCCAAGATAGCACCGTTGCATGCTTGGAAACCTGTGGGAAAGTCCGGGGAAGGCCCTCTCCTGTTCCAGCACCACTGTGCTCCCAGTCCAAGAGCCATAAAGCCACGTTTAGTGTGGAAAACCTTCCAAAGAAACCTAATCCAAACCCCATTAGACACCTCTGGGATGACTGTGACTACCCACAAAGAAAATATATATCTCTATATAGTGTATATGATCATGTTTTACCTTGTTGTTTGGAATCCTGGGGGTGATGGCCGGAATGGGAACCTGGAGCGAAGTGCTCGTCGCTGTATGTAATCAGCGGGGTGAGCGGATGGACTGCATGGGACGGCTGCACCACAGGAACTTTGTTGGACTGCGGGAGGAGACGATAAAACAAAGCCAGGTTAGA
The DNA here is from genome assembly GCF_030265055.1 of Doryrhamphus excisus. Classification (NCBI taxonomy): domain Eukaryota; kingdom Metazoa; phylum Chordata; class Actinopteri; order Syngnathiformes; family Syngnathidae; genus Doryrhamphus; species Doryrhamphus excisus. Next base: position 19,335,039 of record NC_080466.1, on the reverse strand, counting down.
AATAGTGATGACATCATACATGTTTCTGCATATATGATGTGGCGGGGCTTATGGCGGGGTGGGTGGTCCGCTAGGCTCTTTAAGAGGAAACAAAAAAGGGAAAGAGTGCAACAATTTGTCTTTTCTTCACCACAAACTTTGTTGCATCAGCAGCACTGCAAGGCCCGGTTCCCTGAGTAGAAAAAAAACAAGTCCAAGAGGTGCAGGATGCAAAAAAGGAGGGAGACTCACGAAGGGGGAGAGGTCTTTTAGACGGGAGATCAAAGGCAGTCATTAGCAGGCGAATAAGGGGCAGTTCATTACAGAGCAAAGAGCCGGGGGGAAGTGGAGATGAAGGATGGAGAAAGGTGGGGGAGGCTTGGGAGACAGATGTCTGCAGCCGCTGACTCATAGACCTGCCTTCTGACAGCTAAAATAGACCAAGACAGCGCCCCCCCCCAACAAAAAGAGTTGTGTTAGAACCCCCCCACACATACACTTAGCAGCAACAAACACATGGTAACACTTAACCGCACTAAATGTTCAGTTCTAAATGAAGCCCAGACCTGCTAGCATAGTCTCACCGACTAATCAGATGGACTCACGAACATCCAATCAGATTGTTCTTAAATTATGACATAATAACGTCTTACTCTGTTGCTAGAATGGAGCGCCAAGGTGACATTCCTAAGTGCTTAGCCGTCGTGGCTAGCTAGCCCAATCCCAACACGCATTTGGACAGGAATGCGTGTATTTCCCAGAACCTCTCGCAGACTGGCACGGAACTCCAGACCAGACCCCCCACATTCTGGGAATGTCCCAAGCGGTGTGGCATGCCAAATATTGGGTGGTGGACAACTGAGCACCTCTGTCCTCCAGACGTGTCCAGAATTGAACCTTTAGAACTCACAGACATCCGTACAGGTGAGTGAGGTTGTTCAACCCACGGTCTGCAAGGGTCAAAGATGACAGGCTAATCTCTTAGTGTGGGAATTTACACAGGGGTAAGGATTTATTAGCAAGACCCCAAAGGTGGGCGGCTGGGACATGCCCTGACCAGGGGGCTAAATGACAGCATTCTCACACTATATTACTTTACGCCTCTTCACTCTCGTTTTTTGGTCTGCGGGAATAAGATAAGAAGCCGCTGGATTATCGTTTTAGTTTGTCCTGCATGTGTTCACGAAAAAGCAGGTGGCGAAACCTGCGGTAAAAAGCCAAGCACAGTACAGTACAGACGCCATCTTTTGTTACGGCTGTCGACTGTGATTTTACTCAACTTCAAGGATGAAGAGTCTTGAACCAGTCATGATGTGCTATACCAGGGGTCTCAAACACGTGGTCCGCGGGACACTAGTTTGAGGCCCCCGCCTTGATATGAAAGTTTAATGTTAGTGCGGCCCGCGCAAGTTTGATATGGATGCTGTATGGTATCATGTACCCAGAAAAAATGATTACGTTTGATTAATGTTCATGTTAAAGGTTAAATAACTGTTAATAGTTATCCTCCCTATCCGTGTGGAAGTGGTAAGTTTTTGGCTATTTAAGTTTAAAGGAAATAACTTGAAGGCTACTGTTTAGGTCGCTAGCTCTCTAGTTTGCGAGTTAGCATGTGTCTCAAGACCCTGCAGTTGCGCAATATGTTGTAAATAAAAAGAGTATAAATGTGACTATAGTCGTGTTTTGTCATGTCTACAGGGCTCTAATAATGCTTTGTTCATTTTAATCTGAAAAAATAATTTGTCTACCCACCAACTATATGTGGTTTCTTAAGTTTTTATTATTTGCCGTTTTATTATTATTATTATATTTATTTATTACTGATTGATTGATTTTCTTTATTCTTGATTTGTTTATTTATTTTTCATCTTATTTTGTGCAGAAAAATAAAAATTGATATTTGAGAACAGTGGAATGTTTTATCAGAGCTTTTATTGTAGAAAATTGGAACCAAAGCACTGAAAAAGTTTGTATATTTTTCTGTTTTTAATAAATGCGTTTTTTTTTTTTTTTGGGAAAACCTGATGCGGCCCAGCCTTGCCCAGACCCTAGCTCCAGTGGCCCCCAGGTAAATTGAGTTTGAGACCCCTGTGCTATACATATCACTATATTGACACTTACTATAGTACCCATTATGTCATTGGATGGTCATATCACCTTGTACTTCGGCATGTGACAATTTTTTTTTTATTAATTAATTAATTTTAAAAACCGTAAACTTTATTAAGAAAGCAGGAAGTGAACAAATGTAACAGTTACTGATTGTAAAAGTACCAGATAGAGGGGTAGGATTTAATAAGCTTTGCTTCTCCCTACTCCTTTTGGACATGTGGAACTGTGAACTGATTATGTGATGCATTCAATTGTAATCTGATGCATGTTCAAATGAAATAAAACCATTACCAACTTCTTAATAAACAGCCTCTCAAGCCTCTGTGGCCAATCCAGAATTTATGTACATCCCAGTGCACATTTTCACCCATTACGGTCTCCAAGTCGGTCGGCTGACAAGGAAGCAACTGAAAACAAACAACGGGGGCCACGGCAAATCACTGCTTTGAGATGTTTTCTTGGCAAACTGTGATTTTCCCATCATTTTCAGTACAATTACAAACAGACTATTGTTGGCTTTGAGGATTCATTGGAAACAGGAAGTCATACAATATGGACTATGACCACAATATTGGGGGAAGAACACGTCATATTGCATGGTGTCACACAGGATTGATTGTGGGTCTTTTTAGTTAATATACACTACCGCTCAAAAGTTTGGGATCACTTGGAAATGTTTTTTTGGGCCAGTCTGAGATATGGCTTTTTCTTGGCAGTACTGCCATGAAGTCTGAAGTCCTGAAATCTCCGCTTCACTGTTGATACTGACACTGGTGTTTGATGCATACTATTCAGTGCAGCTGCCAGGTGACGACCTGTGAGGCGTCTTTGTCTTAAACTTCTTCTTGCACGGTTGTGCATTGTTTTTCTGTCCTTGTTAGACTCAGTTTGTGCTGTTAACAGCATGGTAAGAGATTTTTTTAGATGAGTTTTCTAATAATCTATTAGCCTTATAAAATGATGAACTTGGATTAGCAGCCATACCAGGAGATTGATGCAGAGGACTGACAGTTGTTGATAGTAGGACTCTATGCAAAAATGTACATCCTTCTTTGAAAATCACCTGATTCATTTTACTTGTTTGTGAAATGGATAAAAAAATGTTTGTGAAATGGAAAAAAAATGTTTTTGAAATGCATGAAAATGTTTTTCTTTGGAAAGCAAGTGATCCCAAACTTTTGAGCGGTAGTGTAGTTACAAAATATACTTTTGAAAATTGACTTGAAATACTCATTCATTCATTTTCTACCGCTTATCCTCACGAGGGTCACGGGGGGTGCTGGAGCCTATCCCAGCTGTCTTCGGGCGAGAGGCGGAGTACACCCTGGACTGGTGGCCAACCAATCACAGGGCACATATAGACAAACAACCATTCACACTCACATTCATACCTATGGACAATTTGGAGTCGCCAATTAACCTAGCATGTTTTTGGAATGTGGGAGGAAACCGGAGTACCCGGAGAAAACCCACGCATGCACGGGGAGAACATGCAAACTCCACACAGAGATGGCCAAGGGTGGAATTGAACCCTCGTCTCCTAGCTGTGAGGTCTGCGCGCTAACCACTCGACCGCCGTGCCGCCCGACTTGAAATACTGACTGTACAAATAATGAAGGCTTTAAGGTAACAGTTTGACTTGGAATAGATTTCCATTATTTCCTAAAATTGTGTTGAGATCCACACACACACTTCCAGTTCCAGGTTCAAGTGTACAAGAAACTTTTTGGGTTGGTATTCTAAATTGGTAACAGGTTTATTTATATTTTAATTTCTTGGAAACTTTTGGATTCTGTCTCTTATTTGGGTCTTGAGATGAAGACGTTTGGCAAACACGGATTTTGATTTGTATTGACCACCCTGGCAATGATCAGCATGATCCTTCAAGTCACTCTAAAGTCCTTCAGCATCAGGGAGGTTGCCATCGTTGCACTACTCGGCTTTGCAATATTTTCTAGTCATATTTTCCGTGAGAGAAAGAGTGAGGCGGGAGAGGAAGGCCAGGATTGAATAGGAAAACATTGAATTTGGAATTTCATATCGAGCTCTTTTAGAAGCAACCCTCAGATGTGGTTTTAAGAGAAAATTCATTGTGCGGAACTGAAGTTGGCATGGAGCCCCTCCGTGCGGGAGACATTCCAGAATGTAGCAGCATGGGCACAGCCAGAGACTTGGCATACAGGCTCAATTTGGGGTGGGGAAGGAAATGGGACGTTTCATTACTATTTTTTATTTTTTGACAGCATGCCTATGTCTGATCTTGAGGTTTCATCACCACCATCCACCATGAGTGTACAGTATGTGTTCATATGGCTCTTTTTTTACTATATTGCTTCTCTTCCCCCCCCCACCCCCCCACCACCCTCTCACAGCACAGCTTTTGTACTCAATTATACCACTTCTGCTGAGTGGAGTAAGGGAAAGGAAGATTAAAAAAAAAAAAAAAAAAAAAAAAAAAAAACGAGAGCGGGAATTTTATAATAATCACTTCCCACTTCTGTAATTTATATGCAATGAGGACTCCTCGCGCCTGCAGCGACGATCGAGTATGCAGAAAGCATGTGAGGTGGATGGCGGCGTACATTTACCAACGCTGCAGCAGGCCATTGTTAACTGACAAAAACTGTCGCTTTGGCTCACTGATTACATGTCAACCATCAAAAACCATTTGAAAACTGGATTTTACAGTGTCCGTCTGGGAGTTTAGAGTAATAACAGCAGTAATCAATAAAGTCGATCATTTGTGCATGCGTGTTTGTTTTCCTCTATCTACCTGCATCCGCCTGGGTGGAACGGTTAGTTCACAGTTAAAGTTGGAGTTCAGTTAAAGTCTGCCGGATTAATGTTAGCATAGGTTAGCATTGTGAGTAAAAAAAAATCCAAATATGAATAAAGGCACAGCACAAAGGCACGAGTAACGACGAATCCGGATGTGGCATTTCCTTGCACGGTAGGTGCATCTCATCACACACCATCCTGTCCAGTTTTCCCAAATGGGAAAAAAGTGCCGCCAGAGGTGCAGTGGAGCCTTCACCCGACAGTCAACGCATACAGATGTTTGGTCGTCAGCATAAATGGTGCACGCTCACAGACGGTGTCGTTGGCTATATGTTAAACATTCCTGTTAAGGGATGATACCCAACATTCATTATTTATTCAAGTGCAATTTTGTTTACAGAGACTTGATACTCAATTTATTTAGTTTTAATTTATTTTAGTTTTATTGAAGTGCAATTTTTGGTAAAAGAGACTAGAGTCTATTTTTGTTGTTTTTTATTTGTTTAATTTAATTTATTATGTGGTTTATTGTATTTTATATCAGCTCTTGACATTCCAATTACAGTGTTTTTATTGAGAAATTAAAGTTTATTGCTTTTGATATCCAATTTGCCCAAGCCAGGCATGTATGTATATTGCATTTTTTATGCAGGTTTGTGTGAATGGGGATAATGATTTTGACTATAATGTAATTTGTACGTACAATGTCTAGGTTGTTGTTATGTGATAAAAAGTTCAGTATTCTGGCCTGGTAAAAATGTTATGTTTAAGAGGCTAAATGCATATGCGTCCAAGTAAATTGGACAATATTTGGTGCATATCAACAATTCCAAAAAAAATGCCTGATAAGTTTTGTATTTTTACATTTTTACCAGCTAAATTGTCACATGAACAGCAGCAAATGGATGCTTCCAAGGTCCATTTGATGTTAAAATTACCATTCAAATTACACAGAGTAGAAAAAAAGCATCATGAAACTATAAATATATAACAGTAAATGCGTTTGAAGAAAAAGATGCTTTACGTGACATCCAAGTTGGTAAAATACGAGAAAAAGTGAACACACCCTAAACTACGAGTGTCTAATGTCCTGCCTCAAAGCCATTTGTGTCTAACAATTTGTCTTTTTATTGGCTCACAGCATATTCTAAAAATAGATTCAACACAAATCTGTTAAAAACAATGGACTAGACACAGCACAGATGTGAATGGGGGACTAAGAAGGTCCCTAGGCTTCTTTTCTACATTCTCCACAAAGGGATCAGGGTGAAACCACAGCTTGTAATGTCCCATAAAATGACGCAAAATGACCTGCTGCGGATTTGACGCCATGTTTTTTCATGAAGGGGGTGCTTTGGCGGCGAAAGATGGAAAGTGTTACAAGTGAGGGCAAGCGACACCAGGTGTTCCTACTCAGGTGTGTCTGTTTGCAACCTTTTCCCGAAAAATTAGAGCAAACATTCCTGCATAGACGAACATGTGAAAAGAAAGCGGTTAACCCCCCCCAGTAGAGACCAACCTGAGGAAGCTTAAATAAATAACCAATTACCACTCGTAGATCCGCTTGAACCCCACCAGCTCGGCGTGAACGGCTAAAAATGGAACCATCTATTGGCAAGGGGGAGGCGGCTCTTTGTCCAGGGGGGGCTTTAAATGTAACGAAACCCAATTAACGGAGAAGAAAGCCCAGCCGGCAGCGTGCGGAGGAGCGCCACGAGGCCCGGGGTAATGAGTCGAACAAGCGGAGCCAAGCTCAGGGACGGGAGTAGAGGCTACAAATAACAGGAAAAGCCTGCCCTGGAGACAAATTTACATCTGTGAACCCCCCCCCCTCCCTTTTTACTCCATCTTCCCGTCTCTCTGCATTTTAATCATAAATCCTGCACGCTAGTCAAGAGTTGAGCCACTGAAGGCAAGAGCTGACACTGAAGGCCCAGGCCAGCAAAAAAGAAAAGTAAAGAACTTATAAAAGGGATCAAGTTGTGATGCTTGGATTTGGTGTTATATTTTAAGACCGGGTTGCAGTGTGAATGCATCATGAGGATTTAAACACACATGACCAAAGCAAAACATCATAATAATATAAGTGGTGTAAAATGCGGTCATGCTCCACGGCACGCCTCTAATGAATCTAACATGTGGAGCACAAAGGAGCTATTAACAGCCAGAGTGTCTTCCTCCCTGTCGTCGCCACCAGCAGCTTCACAACTCAATAGCACCAGCTGGATTACCCATGATCCTTCAGCTGGCATCAAGCGCGTGTGCTCCGAGCACACCAATCACGATTCTTTCGCTTTCTCTCTCTCTCACGCGCCGGGAGAGAGAGAGAGAGAGGGGGGATAATTTGTGTGAAATGTGCCTCCATGCCCCAGATGAAAAAGACTTGATCCGCTTTTTTTTTTTTTAAGTGTTTGAACTCTTAATTTTTATACATCGGAAAGCTATTTTAAAAAAATGGGAAAAAGAGAGATAGAATGTTAGAAATGATCAAGTCTTAAAAGGTCCCCAGTCAAATTAACCTGATTCCTGATTTTCTGAAAAGGAATCATTTCAGGGTTTTTTCCTCTTCTATGGCACTAAATGTACTCTCTTCTCCCACAATGTTCACAATGATAGCCTGAGAAAGGACTTCTACCAGAGGAATAATCTCACTTTTTGGTGTGTTCCACTGATCAAAATCGTGGAAAGTTGCAATTCCAGACAGTGGATGGAGCAACCTTCCCATTAGCGTCCTGGAAACACTGGCATCAAGTAAGTTTTGAGGTAGAACTACGCAGTACTGAGTCTGGTTTTCAACATTTTATTTCTGTTTGACTTTCTGTTTTATTCAGTACTTATTTCTTCAAATTGGCAGAAAAGATATACGATAGCAAGCGTCACTGTTTTAATTTTGGTTTCATTTAATTTACAATTTTATATGTCACAAACCACCGCATCACTACCTTTTGGCGTGAAGTATTCCCATACTTGGTGTAACCCAGATGGAAAATAAAGTTATATAAATAATAATATAAATATTAATTTAAGCTGGAAAATAAAGTTATATAAATAATCTAAATATTAATTAAATTTACCGTGCGTACAATGTTTCGGAGTGCAACGTCATTAGGTCATGTGACGGTGCGCCGCCAATCAGTGCCGTATATATAGTCCGGAAGGGACTACACACGTGTAGCGGTGATTTGTATAGTTCTGTTTTTGCACTTTATAATATATGGTACCGTCACAGCTTCAAATTGTGTGCCTCGCCTCTTTTCCTCTCACTCCCAGAGCCGAATTCTGGATTTTCTGATTCTAGCCTAGATCTTGCAATTACCATTGGGTTGTGTCTAAAGCTAATGTTAAATGTAATAACGCATTGTACACGCTACATTTGGATACTCTGTTGCGCAATCTTTTCTTGTGGCCGGACCCACTGAAACTTGTTGCCGCGGCCGCCACCATGGTTTGATTCTGAGTAGTGGTGTGGCGTTTGTGAACGAACGGGTCAAAAGAACTAGTTCTTTTTTCGAACGAATTAACCACTCATAAAATACCCGTTCGGTTTTGTTCATGACCGACACAGCACTAGTTTGGTGAGCTGTTGAGTCGGAACGAACGTGAACATGAGTGAACGGACTGACTCGACACGACTGACCGGGTCTATGCACAGGAGGAGATCATAGGCTAACGACCAATTGACCGAAATGAACGGCTATTTTTACGGAATGAAGCGGAATGATCCTGTTCGCTGAAATGAACGGTTTTGCCCACCCCTAATTCTCAATGAAGGCTCATCGACATGCAGTTCTTGTGTCGACATATTTTTTGTGTCGATGTATCGATGACGTCAACACGTCGTCCCAGCCCTACTTAGAATGATAACGACATTTAGTCTTTAACTCCTGTTGCATAATGGGCTTCAAGAGTGTGTGACAAGAAGGATCACTGCAGTGTCCAGTCTATTTCAGCACCATGTGTGAAGCTGACCAACGCTGAGTGGGGGGGGTATATGTGTGTGCCGTCGGAGTGGGGGATTGGGCCGGCGCTCTGGCAGAGCCTCGGGCGAACTGCAGGACGTTCACCTTGCGGCGGGGCACGGGGCTCATTATCGCAGCGGGACCTGGTCACATCAAAAGAGCGCAGAAAGGGCAAACATTCTGCTCGAGTGCTGCCGTCGACAACCCCGCGAGCTTATGCGGTTGCACAAAAGGATGGACCACACATACAGACACTCTCTCTGAAACACTCAAAACCCCCCCACCCCCAAACAGAAAACACTAATTGATTAACAAGACTATACTAGTATTGTTGTCACAGTGGTTTTGCCCTGCTGACAATTAAATCATCAAAAATGGGCAGGTTACTTCATGTTTACATTTTTCTGAGCAATTTCATTATTACATAAAACATCCACAAATGTTAAAAAAAAAACATTGTCACGCAAGCTAGCAGCACATATTTTTTGTAATAGCTTTTCCTTTAAATAAAAAAAAAACTTCTATGGAACTTCAATTTGTTTTTGGTTTTCCATCACGTGGGAAATTAAAGGGCGAGGACAAACCGGGTCTAGACTCCTCGGTTCCGTCTACTTTAGGCGGTGGTTTTTGTGTCTGAATACCACATTCATTCAGAGTGTAAGACAATGCTGAAGTATGCAACTGGAATGCGTGACAAAAGCCCCATTCAAGTGCAATATGACACAGATTGGAATGGTTCTTGCTTATAAACCAACATCTCTGGAGAGAGTTAGTTGCATTTAGGCATTTATCAGTGGCTAATTACCCCGATCGACTGTGTGTTTGCGAGCTGGAATGTTAATCTCTGAGCTTTAAGTGTTGATCTCTTCAAATCTGACCATACGCGGGGGGAGTAAAATGTTTGGAGCGCATCTTTGTTTTTCAGCATCCCTCTATTTATAGCAACGCCGCTGCTGCATTAACACGCTGCATGATTTATCATTAGAAACCAGCACTGATGCCAAGGTGGCATCGGTGCCAACATTCATATCGAACGACGCAACTCCAAAGGCCCTGAGAGATGCATGTAAATAAAAATGACTAACTCGTAGCATCGAACCTGCGCACAATAAGCAAAATAGTGTGAAAACGCAGAACCCAATGAGGCAGAAGTGCTGATGAGCCACCACACGTGACAAACAAGAGCGGATTTGCCTGCTATACCTAGATAGTGCCCCCCAAACTCCCCCAACTCTCAGCTTTTTGCCCAGGTATTCTGAGCATGAATGGCTGTCACTTTGGATTTAGAAGCTCCGCGTTGAAGGGGGAGAAAAATGAGAGTCTGGTGGGGGTCTTTGTGCGCCTCTACCTGTGGAGAAGAGAGTGAGGGACTAAGCCCCTCGCTAGCACTGTTACACAATACACCTATGGAACGGAAAGGGTTAGCGCCTGTGCTGCTAGCTGGGCCGACAGTTTTTTTTTTTTTCCGCCGAGAGCAGTGCGGTGCTCACGCGGGGAGACATTTTTGAATGGCTCAGAAAAAAAAAAAAAAGAGGATGGGGAGATGATTTGAATGAGAGCCGGAGACGGTATTGACCTAGTTTTCTTCTCCTGTAGTTCAGACGGATGCACTCCCACTCACATGACGAGCCAGAATAGAAGGAACAAAAATATGGGTAGCTTTGCAAAGCTAGTCTTCACAGATGAATTACATTACAAAACAAAAACCCATCCAAACGTCAGAATTCTGCAAACAGTTCTGACATATTTTGCAGGGTTACATTTGGAGGCAATGTGATGTTTTGAAAAACAGGGGGAAGGTCACTCCGAGAACTGTTGCCTCAGGTGTTAAGACACCTGTGTTCTGACCTTGAGCTGAACTTTTCACCCAGTAAGTCACATGACTTGGAGGCGCTGTTTTTTTAGGACAAAACCTTCTCCCAAGCTTTGATAGGCTGGTTTACACTGCATGCCTTTGGATCTGGTGCCAATATCTGAATTTTGGTCTATTTATAAGCGACCCTTACCTAATATTGCTGTGTTTACATTTACTGAACTTACATACAGTACACATATATCCAAAATGAATGTAAACAACTACACAAATTGTGTATAATTCATCGTTTTTACACCATATTTAGACCATATCTAATGGTCTATGCTTACACAGTAGTTTCATTTACCATGGGTGTTTTTTATATTCACTGTGGGTGTTATTTGTGTAGATGTGCGTGTGTATATACGTCACTAACATAATGCAATGCTAATACTAAAATAATGCAAAAATGCAAACTCCACACAGAGATGGCCGAGGGTGGGTTGGTGGCCAGCCACTCACAGGGCACATATAGACAAACAACCATTCACACTCACATTCATACCTATGGACAATTTGGAGTCGCCAATTAACCTAGCATGTTTTTGGAATGTGGGAGGAAACCGGAGTACCCGGAGAAAACCCACGCATGCACGGGGAGAACATGCTCCACACAGAAATGGCCGAGTATGGAATCGAACTCGGGTCTTCTAGCTGAATGGTCTGTGCGCTAACCCCCTTTAGGGGGATTTGATCCACCCTAAATCATATAAATTGTTGAATAATAACAATACAATACAATTAAAATGGAAAAAAAAGTGTCTAAAATCATTCCGACCCCTCACTGGTTCAGACAATCAGACAAATAGGGAAGTGCAAGGCCATTAAGGACTTTAAAAACAAAGATTAACATTTTAAAATAAATTCTAAAAAAAAAACAGGAAGCCAGTGAAGCTCAAATAAAACTGGGGTTATGTGTTCCCGATGTCGAGTGTTAGTTAAAAAGCGTGCAATGGCATTCTGGACCATCGGAATACGGCCGAGTGATGACTTGGAGACACCAACATACTCACAATGCATTGCAGTAGTCAATTATTAAACTAATAAAAGCATGAATGGTTCTTTCCAAGTCTGCACGATTTAAGGGTTTTACCTTTGTTAAAACCCGTAACTGATAAAAACTGGCTCCGACCACGCTGTCAATTTGCTTGTCGAATTTGAAGTGGCTATCAAAGATAACCCTAAGATTCGACTTAAAAAGATAGATCAACATATTCATCATATCAACATATTCACATTTGTATTGTCGTTTAAATGTAGAAAATTTTGCCCTAACCACATTTTAATGTCTGGTTTAAGGTTTGTAGCGCACCGCCTTTGTTTGGGAGATAGATTTGCAGGTCATCTGCATAGCAGTGGAAAGCTAGGTTGTGCCTGGCTATGATGGAGCCCAGAGGCAGCATATAAAGTGAAAACAACAGTATGTGATACATAGTTGATTTTTATCCTTATTCATTCACTTTGAACCTGATAGTATCAGACCGTTTGTACATAATACGACAATACAACTATTATACAGTACATGCAGGTTCATCTCATAAGCATTGACGGTGGTGGGTCACATGGTAAACCTTTAGGCTTATTTCTATTATGGACTGTTCCAACAAGCCCACTCTATGGGTGTGATTCCACCTTTTAGGGGATTAACTGGTTAAGACTTCCAACGACTGCCTTTCAGACTGGAATGATCCATTAATCAAACCGATACATTTTTAAGCGGTGCTCTCAATAGCCAGGCGGGCACGCCCCTTGCTACAACGTGAATTAAAAAAAAAAAAAAAAAACAGCACAAAGCTATTCAAATGTGATCCCCCTCTCTGCCTAACAAATGCCTTTTCTGATTTTACCCAGACGCAAGAAAGATGTTGAGCAGCTCTCCAAGGAGATGAACGGCCATGTGACAGTCAATTAGACGTGTGCTAGGTTTAGTCCTTCCTTGAGAGTGGGTGCTTCAATGCAAACAAAACAATGAAGCGTGTATACAACATGGCGGCGGACAATGTCTGCTTATCCGTACGTGGTTGTAAAGAAATGGTAATGTTGGATTTCAGGAGGACAAAACAAAGTGCTTAAGCTCGGTCATATGTTGCAGGACGCTCATGCACCTGATGCCGCAGATACAATGAATCAATGGCTTGGAATTCAGCTGCGTTAGTCGGACGCTGTTTGTTCATTGTTGTTACCAGGAAACCCAAGTAATTGCTGAAACAGCAACTAATTGAAAGTCCAAACAAAAACCCAAATAACCATACGAAAATAGACAATCAGACAATTTCTGTTGCAAGTAGTACCATATTTTCTGGACTATAAGTCGCTCCGGAGTATAAGTCGCACAATGCCAAAAATTGATAATTAGGTAGAAAAAACACATAAGTCGCACTAGAATATAAGTCGCATTTTTTGCGGGTTTATTTACCGTGTTTTCTGGACTATAAGTCGCTCCGGAGTATGAGTCGCACAAGGCCAAAAATGCATAATTAGGTAGAAAAAAACATACATATGTCGCACTGGAATATAAGTCGCATTTTTTGCGGGTTTATTTACCGTATTTTCAACAACAGCAACTCACGGAAAGTCCAAACAGAAAGCAAAATAACCATACAAAAATAGACAATCACACAATTTCTGTTGCAAGTAGTACCGTGTTTTCTGGACTATAAGTCGCTCCGGAGTATAAGTCGCACAAGGCCAAAAATGCATAATTAGGTAGAAAAAAACATACATAAGTTGCACTGGAGTATAAGTCACATTTTTTGCGGGTTTATTTACCGTGTTTTCTGGACTATAAGTCTCTCCAAAGTATAAGTCGCACAAGGCCAAAAATGCATAATTAGGTAGAAAAAAACATACATAAGTCACACTGGAGTATAAGTCGCATTTTTTGCGGGTTTATTTACCGTATTTTCAGCAACAGCAACTCACAGAAAGTCCAAACAAAAACCAAAATAACCATACAAAAATCAAATTACGTTAAAAAAAAAAACAAAGATAAGTCACACTGGAGTATAAGTTGCATTTTTTGTGGGTAATTTATTTTACGTCCTCTTGGAAGGCAAGTTCTAACAATAATAAAAGAATAGCGAACAGTCTGAATAGGTGTAAGATGTGCTAACACAATGGTTATTCAGCTACACAAAAAATAAACATGAACAGAAAAGGTGTCCAGTGTTTATGTAACATAAACAGTTTTTTCATTTATAAGTCGCTCTGGAGTATAAGTCACAGGAACAGCCAACCTATGAAAAAAAGTGCGACTTACAGCCCGGAAAATACGGTAATATAGAATTTTAACAAGATCTAAATAACACTGACTTGTGTTATGTCAGTGGTGGGATGAATACTGAATCAAAGTAACGCTGTATTCTGGTATATTAATACATGCTTTAAACCCAAAATCGGGAAAAACAAGGGAGGAATGTGATGGCTGGGAGAAAAATACTCGCAACAATCAACACCCGGCTTGGCATGTATATGTTTGATGCTAAACTCTTACAAAAGTGGGTTCACCTTTTGTAATGGTGGTGCTGAAGCTGTAGTTTTGAGGTGTGTGTAGGGTGGGGGGTGGGGGGACGGGGTTGCAATGGTCACGTATATTTCCGTATCTTTTATCTCTAAAAAGCGGGTACAGAGAGGGATCGGATTGATCTGATGTTTTTGATGCATTGTTTGATGACGGCCAGCTCAAAGTGGAGGATGCCTCTGTGATGTCTCGCCATCGCAGGACATGAAAAGCCTCACCTGGCAACCCCTCCCCATGAACTTAGGTTGATACACCCGGTGGGTTTGAGGACTCCCGCTGAGAGGAACGTCGTTTCCATTGGTGTCACATAAATAAATTCATCATGACCTTTATTTTTTATTTTATTTTATTTTTTTAGAGGCACCACCGCTTCCTTGCTGGCTTTGTTTAAACCGGCAAGCTTGACAGGCCCTGATGAACCACCATGATAGGACAGTATAGCTAATTTATTTAATGCCTGCATCCCATGAGGAAAGCGAGTGCCTTCCATCAAGTGAGAGAGCGGACAGATGATCAAAAGAAACAGAGAGCGCTAGGCGAGCTCGTCAGAGGAACTAATATATTCTTGCTAGATATCTAAGTGGGTTTCATCATCCTGCATCAAGTGACTGCTGAGGAAGAAAAAAAAAGGTCTTGTTCTCATCCCAGTGACATCAGCAAGCATGGGGGAAGGGTGGGTGCGGAGAGATCAGTCATTTCAAATAAACATGTCGAATAGTTGAATGCTGAGAAACAAGCAGTGGCTGCAAAGCTGTTATATTTGTGTTTTTAATTGAGCTGCTATTAATATATTCAACAAAGGTGAATTGATTGTTGGGGGTAACTCTGCATTTCTTGTGTATTATATCGTTTCACGCAATGATCCGTTCCCGTTCCAAGTATTTACAAAACAATTGCAATTGTTTTTCATATCCCAGGAACGTTCCGACTTATATAGCAATAGCCCTCCTCTTGTGTTTTACATTTTAATGCATAAAAAGAATCATAACATTTGTTTATTGCATCAAGGCTTTTTGACTTTGTCAGGAAACTCTATTTCAACAAAATAAACCCCCCCAAATTTTTTTTACTACATTATAAAATGGTCTGGTTGAAATTATGACCACTGTATTGTTAGGGTCGGTTTCGACCCGGCTATAATAATATGACAATAAAGCAATATTTTGAGCCACAACTGAAATTATAACTGTGCAATTAGACAACCAGCTCCTCTTCTCATCATGTAAGCTTCAGGGGATTCTCATTTTGACCGCTTTTCCAGTATACATGTGAGGTGAATTCACTCATTTGACTGGCTGATTTCATATTTACAATTTGGATCATGGAAAGAAGAAGTACAGTGAACCAAGAGCTGGACCTGTTCTGCTTTTTGATTTCAGTTTATACTAAAGTTCTGAAAACAATAACTTTTGGGTCAAAATTCACCCGAACACCATAGATGTTTCTTTAGTGATTAATACTAAAATGAGAAAATAAATAAAACTAATTGATTTAAGAGATATATGTTCTATAGCTCTCAGTAATAGCCAGGTAACAAAATAATTCAATTTATTAATATGATTCTTTTGAGGTTCATTTGACCATTTTTGGAAAATGAAATTGAGTGGTATAGTGACAAAAAAAGGCCTACATGCCCATACCAAAAGTATTAAAACCAACATTTTCATGGATGAGGAAGCCTAAGAAGGTAACCAAGACATGAGAAGCAAATTTGATGGTAACTTATTGTTTTTAGTGTATTCTATTGCTGATTTAATACATGGGTCAAAATGTTAACATAAGAGATGATACCAGAAATCTAACACAAGAGGAAGGTTTTTATCGATTTGCATTTAAATATTTGTCCTCCATGTGTGGCACCTTAGTCAAAGCTAAACAAGCTAATATCGTATAATTGGGATTAATATCTGTCGTGGACCATATGAGTGAAAATGATTGCACTGCAATGTGTTGGGACACTAAATCAGCCCCACAATGGTCTATGTTGCTTTCCACAGTAACTTAGAGCCAATGCAGCCTTAGTAAATTGGACGCTTGAGGCAAGAAACTTGGCCAAGCTTGCATTTTGGAGGGCATGAGGGATAAAGATATGGCCCTAGAAAGAGGAGGGAGAGGGGGCAGTGAAAGGTGGCCGTGGGTGGTGGACTGGTGGGGGGCAGCGGAGAGGCTTTGGCAACACAGGAGGTGACATAACACATATGCTTTTAACACAAAAGGCAACCTGGCTTGTTAGCACGGTAACTAGCAGACTCCATGGCAATCAGGCCCCATGGTCGACCCCCACCCTCCACCCACACACACACGGGCCCCCGCCACGCACCTTACCATAAATATGGCTACATCTGCAAGTGTAATCGCCTACATTGTGCTCAGATTTTCTGCTCTGCTGGACGGCAGCACGGAACCCCCCCCCCCTTTACTTAATTCTTGCCCCCACCTTCTTCTTCCCCTCAAGTGCCCTCGTGTTCCTGGCGACTCCACAGCCGCCCAGTCCTAGTGCATCTCCCAGATTACAGAGCGCCAGTCGCTCAGGTAACAGGAGTCACTAATCTGGGCCAGGGTTGAATTACACATAATTGACTCGGAACCGTGATTGATTTCAACCCCGCAAAGCAAAAGATGACGGCTAACACCCCCCCACCCCCCTTCCTCACTAAAAACAGCCCTCCCTTCCAGCCTCTCCAGCGCTCGCGAGCGCAGCCAAGACTCTCCATCTAGTAGGAGGCAGGAGGCTTTGAAGAGATCAAAGCCAAGGCCGGGAGCAGTTGCGCGCCCTGGGAATACGGGAGAGAGGCTTTCTGCTCCTCAGCCCTATTTTCTAGCGTCATGTCGGATTGCAGCTGTATTGCATTTCGCCAGTTTTCTTAATGCTCTTGGTTTTGACTTTGACATCAGTGATCCCCCTTGGTTTCTTCAAAAACAAGGGGGACGGGGGGGAGAGGGGGTGAGCAAGAAAAAAAAGAGGGGGGGGGGGGTGTATGAAAAGAAAGCGGGGGAACCAGATTTACAGTGATTCCTATTTTCACAACTCCATAATTGGCCGGTTCAAAAGGGGAGACGGAGCGCTGCGACTGGAGCATTTGTTTTCAATTCCGCTGCTGCCGATATGAAAGAAGCGACAAACTTTTATTGCTTTCCCAAAAATTGAAGGCAGGCTTTTTTGTCTCCACTAACCCCCCCCCCCCCCCCCCCCCCACACACACACACACACACGCACGCGCACACACACAAAACTGTTTTTTTATGGTTTGAGACCACACAAACTGATAGCAAAGCTTTTGTCCTCCCACAGCATTGTGCGCCACAGCTCTCACTTACGCTCATGCACGTGTGTGTCAGTTTGATGTTTTAGCGTAAAAACACAAAAAGGCACTGTGACGAAATAACAGCAAGTTCAACCCCCCCTCCCTTTATTGAACTGTTCGGCTAATAAAGCCTGGTGGCGAGAAAACCACCCCACCCCACTCGCCCCTGCTTTATACTGTAACTATGCGGGTCTACTTTACCAACCTCCTACACTGGGGACCATTAATATTTCAACGCTGTCAGATACACATTGCAGAAAGAAATAATGAGCCTCTGAAAAAATATGAAACAGCAAAGAGATGGAGGAGGAGGAGGTGAGTTCAACGCCGCTGACCAGCTTCACGCCACAGAGCAGCTATTGATCATAGTTTCTTAAGACGAGCGAACAAAGTGGTGAATGTTTATGCAGTGAATAATTCCGGACGCAAGCTAGTAGACCAGGGGTCTCAAACACGCGGCCCGCGGGCCATATGTGGCCCGCAGGACACTAGTTTGAGGCCCCCGCCTTGATATGAAAGTTTAATGTTAGTGCGGCCTGCGCAAGTTTGATATGGATGCTGTATGGTATCATGTACCCAGAAAAAAATATTACGTTTGATTAATGTTCATGTTAAAGGTTAAATAACTGTTAATAGTTATCCTCCCTATCCGTGTGGAAGTGGTAAGTTTTTGGCTATTTAAGTTTAAAGGAAATAACTTGAAGGCTACCGTTTAGGTCGCTAGCTCTCTAGTTTGCGAGTTAGCATGTGTCTCAAGACCCTGCAGTTGCGCAATATGTTGTAAATAAAAAGTGTATAAATGTGACTATAGTCGTGTTTTGTCATGTCTACAGGGCTCTAATAATGCTTTGTTCATTTTAATCTGAAAAAATAATTTGTCTACCCACCAACTATATGTGTTTTTTTAAGTTTTTATTATTTGCCGTTTTATTATTATTATTATATTTATTTATTACTGATTGATTGATTTTCTTTATTCTTGATTTGTTTATTTATTTTTCATCTTATTTTGTGTAGAAAAATAAAAAGTAAGATATTTGAGAACAGTGGAATGTTTTAGCAGCTTTTCTTGTAGAAAATTGGAACCAAAGCAAAGTTTTTTTACATTTTTTTGTTTTTAATAAATGCGTTTTTTTGGGGGGGGGTTTTGGAAAACCTGATGCGGCCCAGTCTCACCCAGACCCGAGCTCCAGTGGCCCCCAAGTAAATTGAGTTTGAGACCCCTGTAGTAGACTATGGTTCACTCGTGTGGTCGTATTGTCAACCAATATGTCGCTCAATCCGGTGATTTGTGCTTTAACCCTGTGAGCTTATGGAGACTGCTGTATCTGAACTAATTAAACATTTGAAGCATTTAGTGATATGGGAGTGTAGTGGTTGATATAGCTGACTTTCATATAGCTTGTGTGGAATTGATTGAGTCCAGGGTGGAGTCCAACATTCGTCCTGGGTCATCAAGATGTGGCCTTGTAAGGAGAAAAGGGCTCGCCAGGGCTGACCCTCTCGAGACAAGTGTCATCTTTTGGTGATGAGATGGTAAAAAAAAAAAAAAAACACAAATTGAGTTCAACTCCATGCCTCCCTGTCATCGTCATGGTTTCGAGTGAATCCGGAGCTCATTAACAAGTTTTATCGCTCGCTTAATGTGGGTCAATTCCGATGATTTCCATGATGATGCCAGAAATCTGGGATGTGTCTATCAACCACGGCCTCTGTTTTAAGCATTCAAATGGAATCTTTTTAGTTTGAACTGACGGAAACTAGAACGGCAGACCTCGTTAAAAATGTGTACAGTAAATGTACACTCTAAAAAAACACCACACAATTTGTATGGTTGGTGCATGTCTCCGTTTTTGATAAAGTATAATGGAAATGGTTATGATAGTTCCTTACAGTTCCTTACATTTTTATCCCTGAAATGGTCAAATCTTCAGATATTGGTTGAGTATTTTATGGTGCAATTCTGCCAACTTTTCACTCCCATAGATGCTAAGTTGCGCAATTAGCTTTTACTCCCCAAAATGATTGTTTTTATTCTGTGCTTTGATATTATAAGATGGATATATTGATAAGGAGTGTGAAATATGACCCCATCATGGCCCCTCCATGCAAGTCAGCCGAGTGACTACAATATGACCCCTCTGATGCACTTACGCCATGCCAAAAAAAAAAAAAAAATCCACACTTGAATCTCGACTTCTGTTTCTCATATAAACGAGCAGCTCACAGTGTGCCGAGTGCTGAGCTCCATTTCACCGCATGAAACGCACAGATAAGGTGATTGCAACCACATGCCGTCATTACGCTCGTACATATGGAGTGAGTGTGTGTCGACCGACATCAGCGGCGGCGGCAGCGGCGGCGGATGAGAGGAACCCCGGGCGTTAATGGCGCCGTTTAGAAAAACAGCCCAGCTCCGGCGGCACTACAAAAGACTTTTAGAAGTGTTTCTTGTGTGTGAGGTCTCTGGCGCTGTCCTTTATGCTCAACACACATCTTGCGCTGCCTGATAAAAGCTGCACGGCAGATGACATCAATGTCACTGCAACTCCCTCCATAAGTAGGCTGCTTGCTTTATTGAGATCATCCAGCTGTAGACTAATTAATCTTCCAAAAGATGCAACGAGGTTGCAATCACATGTGATCCAGCGTCTTCCCGGGGGCCAATTGTTCCATTGCACCCTCGGAACCTGCCCTCTTAAGTAAATTCAGCGTGGACGGTTGCTGGTATACAAAGCGCTCTCAGTAACAGGGATCTTCCATGGTAGCACTGAGGGCATGAGGCCTGGGTACACATGGCACTCCTACCAAATCCCATTAGGTAAGCCCGGGTTAGTGATTCCACGCTGTGGCCAGCTAGATCCGTCACATTCCAATTCTATCAAAAGGGAAAAAATGCACTGCAAAAAGGCGCTCCTTCTGGCTGCAAGGATCTCCAACCTTCAAGAGAAGGATGATTCCAACAAGCGCTCCAGTTTAAGTTGGTTGGCCATTATATGGTTTCATACAGTAAACCCAAATCTGGCTATTGTTTTCTTTGATACCAGCACAATACATTAGATTATTCCAATGAGGAAGCAGAACCAAGCTAAATAAAAGTAGTATGATAAATGTACGTATGCATATTTCAGTCCTATATTCCTTATGGTACAGTATGACTAGGTAAAGCCTGATCCATGGTTTTGTTTCCACCGTGGGGTGGCTTGGTCATAAATATCATCTTAGCACGTGGATTATGTGTAACTCTACGATTCATTTCGCAATTATGCAACATATTCCACTGTGTTGTAATGCACCATACTAGAGCAAGAGCAAGCAATTAGCGGGGGTTGGTTCCTTGTACAACGATTGCTCCTTAACAACAACTCACATTTGACATATTTTATATTTTATACAGGAATTGAACCTTTGAGCATCTGGTCCGGGCTGCACGGCGGTCGTGTGGTTAGCACGCAGACCTCACAGCTAGGAGACGCGGGTTCGATTCCACCCTCGGCTATCTCTGTGTGGAGTTTGCATGTTCTCCCCGTGCATGCGTGGGTTTTCCGTCGGTACTCCGGTTTCCTCCCACATTCCAAAAACATGCTAGGTTAATTGGCGACTCCTAATTGTCCATAGGTATGAATGTGAGTGTGAAGGGTTGTTTGTCTATATGTGTGTCTGTGCTTAGCTGGCCAAGGCTGGCCCCCGCCCAAAGGCAGCTGGGATAGGCTCCAGCACCCCCTGCGACCCTCGTGAGGATAAAACGGTAGAAAATGAACGAATGAACGAAAGGACGAACGGACGAACGAGCTTCTGGTCCATAAGCCACGCGGGTTCAATTTCACCCTCGGCCATCTCTGTGTGGAGTTTGCATGTTCTCCCCGTGCATGCGTGGGTTTTCTCCGGGTACTCCGGTTTCCTCCCACATTCCAAAAACATGCTAGGTTAATTGGCGACTCCTAATTGTCCATAGGTATGAATGTGAGTGTGAATGGTTGTTTGTCTATATGTGTGTCTGTGATTGGCTGGCCAAGGCTGGCCCCCGCCCAAAGGCAGCTGGGATAGGCTCCAGCACCCCCGCGACCCTCGTGAGGATAAACGGTAGAAAATGAACGAATGAACGAACAGACGAACGAACGAACGAGCTCCAGGTCCATAAGCCAAGTCCTTACAAATGGTGCTACTACTGCCCCCCAGGTTTTCAGTTACAATAGAAACAACATAGTGAACTGACCGAACTGTTCTATCTGGCTGGAAAATGGGCTTAACCACAAGCTCAACACCGCTGCAACACTCCATCCCTCTGCTCCTCCAGCTGTTCCAACACAGATGGAGATCACCTGCACATGCTCAGTCCCGCTAATAACCACGCTTCCTTCCGCTCTTTATTTCTTTTAACCTTGCGGTGTGGTTTTGTCTCACGTGACAGCAGCAGGCTGTTCCCGGAATAGATTTTAGGCCATTTAAAAATACACACAGTTACTTCGCACATGTAGAGATCTTTATTTAGAATCTAGTCATTGCTTAATCCAGATTTAGAGTTTGAGTGCTCGTCAGACAAACATCCTCAAAACCTCAAAGACTTCAGTTCCTTTCGCCCGTCAGCTTTCAAGCAATGACAACCCTATGGTTTCTTTCTACTTAAGTCTCCTGACCGTCAGACTGCAAACCCCCATTAAGATATAAGGAAGACCAACCAATATAGTATGTATTTAACCATCAATAAAGAACAAGATATAACAAGCCTTCTCCTTTATTGAGCTCAGTTTTGTTTGACAGTCAGAGAGGTATTAATTTAACAATGTTTTTATTACTGTGGTTGTAGCTTGCAGTACATGTTTACAAAACGGACGGGGATGGAAATCCTTTCAAATGAATTACAGATGAGCGTCCGCCACTGTTACACTAAACCAAGCGCACGTCCAACCTAAAACACATTAGCATCACAGCGTCAATAAACGCAGCAGCCACCTCTTTGAAGCGGGCCGCAGTTTGAAACCCTCATTCACCAAATCACTGCCGACATACAACTTGAATCCTGTCCAGCGGTCTTCATATGACGAGAGCGACTTATTGTCGTAAAAAAAAAAAAACATATATATATATATATATATATATATATATATATATACCACATAGAAATCTGCTGACAATCAGCAGCTCCCGACTGCTCTGTCACGGCTGGACGACATGTGCAGGAATGTCATGGTGAATGGAAATCAATCTAAACTACTGGGGATGGGGGATGGAGGGGAATGAAAGAAAGAGAGAGCCTTTGATCTGAAAACTGATCCCAGGCCTGCAGATATACTGCAGTGGCCATGGTGGCGGCGTGCAGCAGCCAGAGGCCTTTAGGGTTGTCGTGCTTCTATCTGCTTTCTTTTTTTTTTTTTTCGTACTAGACTGAGACAAAGGCATTAAAAAGGACTACCATTTTTATTGAAGACGGCTTGAAGAGGGACGATTTGGGCAAGTATATTGAAACCAAAGTGAGGGGTGAAAAATGTCGGTCTGCTTGGGCCTCATGTATCTACTAAGGGAAATTTCCTCTTGTTGCTCTCCAAGCCTCCTCAAGTGCTTCAATGTAACTGTGTGTGGCTGAAGTAATGGGGACGAGAAGGCATAACGTGGCTTTATCGATCGATACGATTGGCTGTTGATTCATCATGTCTTAAAGCAACCGAGGCAAAATGGGAGTGCAAAATTTACCTGCAACCAGCAGAGGCGCTGCTGATTGAGTCTCAGTCTAAAGAGGAAAATGACGTCAACTACGGCCTAAATTATTTTACTCAAATTAGCATGGAAACAGGAGTTCAGAACATTGCCGACCACAACTTCACTTGGCAATATATGAGCGGAACTCTGAGGCCATAAAAACAAAATAATTTCATTGCCTTGCCTTCAAGGGTGGTCTAAATGATTTGGCAAAAAAAAAATATCAAACATTCAATGCAAAATATGCAAATTCAAATGTAAATCTTTAGTTTAGACATTACAGTTTTTTACAGTAAAATGCTAATGCTGTATAAAATAAACTTAAAAAGGAGAGTAGTTGGTCCCGTATAAATGTACATACTTGCCCAACATCGCCCGTCAATCATGATGGGGATGCAAAAACACAACACGTGCACGGACCTAACAGCATTAGCGTGGACAGCTGCAAGGAGACACAGGAAGCCGCCACGAGGGGACCTGCAGCTGGCCTCCCTGATATTTAGGCCATTACTAGCACACCACTGACTGACTGACTCCACTGCAGGGGAGCCTGAGGGCCGGGAAGGCCTTCTCCAGCCATAGTGAGGCCATGAAAAGGTTTACTTGACTGATGCTGACACTATGACCAAGAGGGATTTTTTTACATACTATATATTTAAGAGCTGTGAGTAATACAATATTCTAAATATATACAATATTTAGGGTATTTTTGCCTCAAAAAGCACAAGCCTTCCATATGCATTGTCAACGGTTTTAGATTGGTGAACTTATTTTTACACTAGTAAGGGTTTTAATTGTTATATAAAAACCTTGCATGTACTGTTTTATGATGGCTTGAAACTTATCTCCATTTCCATTATTTCCTTTGGGGGAAAAAATTGCAAATTGCAAACAAATGCCCCAAAACGTTAAAATTTTGTTGATTTAGGGCTTTATAATGAAAAATTATAAAGTTGCAGCTAGAGTTGAGAATTGAACATCATTGGTTTTCATAACAAAAAAATACATACAGGTGACCTAAAATTTAGAAAAATATTGGTACTGACCGTTCTGGGCATGGGCGGCGAGAGGGAGCCATTGGTCATATAGGAGTCATTCATGTTGCCCATCATGATGTAACTCGGGTAGCTGGGGTAGGGATGGCCTTTGCTGTACATGTCCTGATGCTTGCCTGATTTAAAAAAATACAAAACAAAACAAAGTTTAAAGCTAAACAATATTATTAAAATCACTTCAAGTCAATAAATCACATAATTTTCCCCACTGCGCCAACAGTATCACATCAACACGCAGCATGTTTCCCTGCTCGCTTTTTGTTACAGAGGACAGTTGTATTATACACAGGAACAATGGAGCCCCTCTGTGCCAATTAGCACCAATTAGAAGAACATACAGACTGTGTCAAAACAGGAGACGCCCCAACTGTTCTTCTATGCCTTTGACCCAACAAGAAGAAGAAGAGGAGGAGGAGGAGGAGGAGTAGGAGCTTTATACAAGAGGACTCAATTCAGTGCCACTCGCCACTCAACTGCACGCTGTGTAATAAAGCCGAAGGGGAGGATGGGGAGGAGGGAGGGTTGGGAGTGTTTGTGGTATTTAGCCCGACGGCAACAACATGGATCTTGTTGTGAAGAAAGCCGGTGTTTGGTTTTGAGAGAAGGGGCAACTGAGGGGGAGTGAAAGGGGAACAAAGGGGAGGCACACTCTTTCTCAAAGTCCCACAGATGACCTGCAAAGTGGAGGTCACACCACAATAGATCTTAGAGGCCCCAAAGTGGCGGCCGCATGTGACTTTATAGGCGTAAATGCTTGACAAATGGCATTAGGATGTATAGAAATATAGGATCTGGAGCCGTCTAAACGTACTACAATTTTGAAAAATGTGTCAATCAAGATCTTAGCTGAGTGAGCACACGTTTATTATTATTTTGACCTTTTTATAACAGTTCCTCCAAGGTCTGATTTGTATGTACAATTGCATGCAGGGCTGTAAATGGCCCATGTTAGTAGTTTCATTGCCCCTGACCTACAGATTTAACTCAATTAAGTGTTTGCTTTTTCTTTGGCTTTTGGCAAATTGCGATAATGACCATAGAACTAGCATCTCCTTACACTGCTAAATTAAACAAATGTGCACTATAAAGTCAACTGTGTTTTATCTAGACTTCAATTTAAGTTGTAATATACAGTGGTTAACTTTTTACACTTAACAGTTATACATGTTTAAAAGTGCTTCCTTAAACGCCAAGTGTGGGTGTTTTATGATATAGTGGTTAACTTCTTTTTGCACTTGTATGACAGAAATGTTTATGAGCGCAGTGCACGACTCGCCTTTAGCTTAGTTTTTGAATACAGAACTTCATTTTAACGTTGTTTGACAGTCAGAAATGATGAGTCCGACCCTGGAAACCGAATATTTCCGTGATTTCCTGTAGGAAATATGAACTCATCGGAGGTTGAGCATTGTGTTTGACCTTTAATGTTAGACTGTATTCTTTTGTTGCCGTTTTCAGCTGCTAAGTAGCTAGTGTTGACATGTCTGGACAGGCCTTTAATTAAACTACTACACCAGCATGACCTCCAATGCTGCGGTCCAATAAAATCTAACCATTTAGTTTGTTTTTGTCAAATTACAGAGTGTGTGGCATCACTCACCGTCATCGGGATGGTCTCTGTGTTTTTCATGATACGAGTCTTGAGACTGTCTCACCGCCTGTGTGAGGAAAGAAGAAAAAAAAAAGAGAAAAGAAAAAGGAGAAATCGAATGATGGCAAATCGATTAAGAGGGCCTTTTACAGGCTGTTAGACACACAGGCTGCTGATGTGGTCAGGCTGCCACAAAAATACTGCTGGGACAAATGTGGCTTCTTTTTGCTTGTCAACACTCACACACACACACGCACACACACACACACACACACGCTTTCAGACAACTGTCTACACAGCGGAGCCACTTAATTAAGCGCCATGGCCTTGAGGGGGCTTAGAAATTAACTTGTTTTCATACCACTGCACCCTCTCAATTGCTAACTCCATTTTTATCCTAATAAATAGTCCATGACTGTCATGAATTTATAAACGACACTTCTTTTTTTTTTTTTTTTTTCAAGATTTTGGTGCATTTCACACATCCAATTTCTGTCAGAGAACTGATGAGAAGACCTAATATTTTGGAGAGCACATGCAACCCGCTCCTCCTCCTCCATCCACCAACACCACCACCACCACCACCCTCAGGATGGCTTCCAGCTGAGCGAGGGGGAACTTCTCCTGGTTCCTAATTAACATTCAGTTAACGTCTAGTGTGTGTGTGTGTGTCTCCAGGACATTTTGCATCTCTCATCCAGGATGGGGGTCCCGAAATTCCATTAACATTGCGGTTAATGACTGAATATGCGGTAAACTTCTGTGATACCTAATTTGCTGGGAAGTATATACATTTTGTGATATTTTTGTGAAGATATTTGTGGGAGATTATTATTATATTATTATATATTAGGGAAAATGTATTAGAAAAACATGGTGGAAAATTTGGATAAAATATGATATATTATATATTTTTTTTTATTTTGGTGTGTCTTCTATTCTGTTTACTTGCTTTATTCAACTTCATTCTTCTGTAAAGTGTCTATGAGTATTTTGAAAAGCGCTATACAAATAAAATGTATTATTATTATTATTATTATCACAAGTGCCTTGTAAAAAATGATATTTTAAGTGCAGTCTCCACACGTCCATGCATTGCAGCAAAGCAAAGGTGTTTCTAACAATAACAAAAACATAAATACATTGCATACTGCCTATTTTCCATGATAAAAACGTTGTGTTGTGTTATTGCTCCAGATATTAAGGTTGTTTTTTAATTGCTTTTATGACAAAAACATGCAGTTAAACAAAAAATTGATGACTTTCTTCATGAAAATGTGAGGCCTTTGTATTGTGGGTAACTGGAAGACAAGTTACAAGGGAAACATCTTTGGATTTAAGTGAAATTAAAGAGTTTGGTGTGGGTTTTTTTTTTTTTTTGGGTGGGGGTGCAGGCCTTTTGGTTGACTTACATCATGGCTGTTGCTGTTGGGGCTGCCCTCTGACTCGTTGACCAGCGAGGACTTGATGTCTGCCAGGTCTCCCTCCTCCTCCGAGTGGCTGAGCTCGGCGAAGATTTGCTCCTTGTGTGGATCTCCTTCGTCTTTGAACGGGATCATTTCATCCGTGGCGCACAGCTCCGGGTCTCCTCCACCACCGCCACCGCCTCCTGACAACTGGGGCATATTGTCTCTCTTTTGCACCCAGAATAATAAAAATGGAAATAAAAATCAGTGCCAGTTGTGTCCAGAAACTATATAGTGGAAGTGGGAACTCCCACTGGAAGGACTCCGTATGTCTTTCCCCTTCCAAATGAAATTAAAATAAAAAAAACAAATGTGACTGCGGGGTCACGACGACTTCATGTTTTTCTTTTTAAAAAGTCCACCACTTTGGATTCCGTATCCCGTGGAAACCAAAACCAAAAGTGATAGTCCTCCAGTGGAAAAGTTAACAAAAAGCACCAGCGTTGAGTGGATGTGCACAAGCCAGACAAATCCACGCCACTCGTCGGCACAAATCCACAGTGGTCATATAAATATAAATGTCACTAAGTCACAAGGCAAAAAAAGATGTTTAAAAAAGCACAGTGGAGGAGCGACGTCCACACCGCTCACGCAGCGTTTCCACGGACGAATGTAACCGGTTGGTGCGTGTGAGTGAGTGAGTGAGTGAGTGTGAGTGTGTGTGTGTGTGTGTGTGTGTGTGTGTGTGTGGAGGGGATAATATGGCCGCTCCCTCCTCCTGCACTGATTGACACTCCCACTTCACTTCTTCCCCAAACAAATGGCCAGCAGTCAAACCCACGCCAGCAGTGACGACTCATAACAAACAGCGTGGAAGGACTAAAAAAGTTTTACGGATATTTTTGATGCAACATTTTAGCAACAGTAACATCAAATAAAGCATGGAATATATGATTATATATAATATTATATCCCAAAAATATTATTCACATAAAGCAAATAAAGAGACAAATAATTACAATTCATATGCATGTTAATAAAACAGTTTGTACTGTATATATGCTACTCTATATAAATAACTTGAAATATAGTTCCATTCAAAAACTGGAACACTCTTCTCACAAGATTTCGCAACATCAAAACGTGACGATATTTCTCGTTTGAACGCTATGTTGCCATAAGGTTAATTTAATAATTCACGTAATACATTAAGTGCTTTACGCACACTATAATCTTATAATATAATAATAATATAATATAATCTCAGAGTCGCTCACTTGCAACGTGTGACTGTTTTTCCCCCGTAGAAGTTGTGTTAATTCTACATTTGATCAAATATATTTAAGATTTATTGGATCAGAACGCAATCGCTACATATGACTTCTATCAAAATGTCTAATTTGGACCTACTTCCTGCTTCTACACATGAAGCATCATGGGAACTGTATTTTTTTGTGTATTTTAAGTACATTTGATCAAATATACTTAAGATTTATCAGATCAGAACACAATGGCTACATATGACTTCTATCAAAATGTCTAATTTGGACCTACTTCCTGTTTCTACACATGAAGCATCATGGGAACTGTATTTTTTGTGTATTTTAAGTACATTTCATCAAATATACTTAAGATTTATCAGATCAGAACACAATCGCTACATATGACTTCTATCAAAATGTCTAATTTGGACCTACTTCCTGTTTCTACACATGAAGCATCATGGGAACTGTATTTTTGTGTGTATTTTAAGTACATTTGATCAAATATACTTAAGATTTATCAGATCAGAACACAATCGCTATATATGACTTCTATCAAAATGTCTAATTTGGACCTACTTCCTGTTTCTACACATGAAGCATCATGGGAACTGTATTTTTGTGTGTATTTTAAGTACATTTGATCAAATATACTTAAGATTTATCAGATCAGAACACAATCGCTATATATGACTTCTATCAAAATGTCTAATTTGGACCTACTTCCTGCTTCTACACATGAAGCATCATGGGAACTGTATTTTTTTGTGTGTATTTTAAGTGCATTTACAGAGTTACACATCAACATACACCAACTGCTGTCATTATTTTAATGAATAACTTTTAGGTTTTGTTTCATTTTGTGGAAAAGACATTTATCAGTTTATAGCATCATGCTAAGGTCATGCATGCAAAGCAATAAAACATTTCAAAATGTACCTGTCTACCCTAATATTAATATAATATAATATTATAGTACTAATGGTTAATTCGGTCTCAATAATGTTGACATTAATAATATTGTTCATATAATAATTTGGATGGCAATAAATATTTCAAAATACCTGTGCTATTTTCTGTGAGTATTTAAGCTAATAAGACAGTTTAGTCCATGGCACTATTCTTAAAGATGATGTTAAAATCTCATCTCTTCTGTTTCCCGTAGATGCAATCTTGTGTATCACCTCATCTTGTGACCCCCCCACTGTGTAAAGTACAAATGTACAAATGCATACTGTACATATACAAACACATGCAGTATGCGCAAACCAAAACACACACTCAAACGCAGTGCAGCTAAAGCTATCAGGAATATGCAAATGATGATGTCACATGATCCGAGCTAACAGCAACATAATAATAATATTGAAATTAAATAGATACAAATGTACTACCAATAAAAATTATGATTTGTGTATTTTCTTTCGATGTAAAAAATATATATAATTATGCTGAATTGTTATCAGAGAATGCATTTCCGTATGGACTATTGCATGAGAATCCAAGTCAGGGCCAAGCACACAACTTTATACAGCTCAGGGAGGGAGGGGGAGGAGGAGGAGGAAGCGGCGGGTGGGGCTGAGAAGGGTGGGGGTGAGAAGGGAGGCAGGGAGAGAGGGGGTGGGGGGGTAGGGGGGGTTAGTGGGGGCGGAGCTGCGGCTGCCTTTGATCTCAGAGCGGCTGGTTCTTTCATCCCTGCACGCCCCCCCTCCCCCCCAACTCCCCTCTTCCCTTCCTCACCCCCCCCTTGACACCCCCCTACCACCCTCCCCTTTGTATGACTAAATTTGGTCCGAGTGTGGAGCCAGGCCAACATTTCCACATGCACTGAGAAAGAGAGAGAGATGTATAGACAGACAGAGAGAACCTAGAGAGAGAGAGAGAGAGAGAGAGAGAGAGAGCTCTTCCGGGTAGGGAGGGGGGGGGTAGAAAAAAAGATCAAAGGCTTTTGGGTTTTGGAAGGCGCGTGTGGAAAAGAGCTGGGACTGGCGGCATTCCAGAGTAGAGCGGAAAGCGCGTACATGCACACATACACAAACTTCCCAACGTGCACACTGCAAGCTTAAGAGAGTTAATTAGCGCTGAACAACCAAACCTTTCATTAAAAAAAAAGTCGTTACATTTCTTGTTGTTTTCAGCCACCCAAAAAAAAAAAAATCGAGAAGAGACGATGCTGTCTGTTCTGCCTCATTACTGTAACTCTTTAATTTAATTAGCAGCCTCTTTCTCCAGCGCCATTGGAACGGATGCTCCCACAACATTAGCCTAAAACCACGCTAATGGCGACAAACACAGTCATATGTGATTTCAATAAAAGAAATATTGGGTCTCCACAGTCATGATTTTACCTTGGACATGGCCTGTTAAGGTGCAATGTGGAGAAAAGACACAAATGAATGTGATTAAATTGATCATATACAGGCCCGGAATCGTCACTGTTATAGTTAAGCCACATTTAAAACATATGTCTGATGTTTCCACAAATCAACTATTCACTTCATTTGTTCTGCTAGTGAAACTGTTATGGTATAATAATGATAATCATTATTATTTTGACAAATGGAAGCATCAAACAAGGAGAAGTACCAAATAAAGTCAAAATATTACAAAACAAAAACATTTACGAGATGAAGCAATACTTATACGAGAATAAAATTGCAATCTTATGATATTAAAATTGTAATTACAAGAAAAAAAGTCATGATTAAAAAAAAAAAACCTGGCCTGGTACCGAGGAAAAAAAATAATGACAGATATAAAGTCATAATCTTTAAATCAAAAAATAAAAATAAAAATAAGAAAAATAATAAGAAATAATAAGAAAAAGAAAAATAATAAGAATAAGAACAATAAAAATAAAAATAAAAATAAAAATAAAAATAAAAATAAAAATAAAAATAAAAATAAAAATAAAAATAAAAATAAAAATAAAAATAAAAATAAAAATAAAAATAAAAATAAAAATAAAAATAAAAATAAAAATAAAAATAAAAATAAAAATAAAAAGACAGAGACAAAGGAAAAGCAAAAGGAAAATAACAAGAAGAATAATAAGAATAAGAAAAAGAATAATAAGAAAAAGAATAATAAGAAAAAGAAAAAGAAAAAGAAGATTGTATTACAAGTCAAAAGTCATAATGTTTGGAGAAAAAAATTGAAATTTTACAGTACTGAAGTTGTACTCTAACATAGTTACATTGTTGTATTCTCGTGTTAAACAATGTCACCACGTTAGATAATGAGATTTGCGCATTTGGAAGTGACCCTGAAAGCAGTTTTTCACAACGCTCTACTGACGTCATTGTAACCCGGACTTCCTTATATGGGTTGCAGATTGTCTGCACTCAGTGAACGTAGACCCACGTATCTGGAAGTCCTCGGGAATGCTCGGGAGCAGAATCGGGTGTGGAGTAAATTACACATACCGTTTGGGCGGGAGGCAGAAAATCCCCCCAAAAACTGCTGGAAGAGGTGAGGAGTCTGGAAGATCTAGAAAGCTTTCTGAGCGGGTTATTGCCACCTATGGCAACTTTGAATATTCCAACTAAAAACATTATTTTCACAACATTACTCCTTTTTCTATTAAGACTTTTGCAACTTTATGCTACTAACATTATGCCATTTTGTTACAATGTTACAACTTAAAATCTCATAACATTGCAACTTTTACCCGGAAAATATTTTTATTCAATCTCCTAACATTAAAACTTTGTTCTTTTTTTATTTTATTCTCGTAGGGAACTTTACATTACGTAACATTCCGACTTTGTTTGCGTAATTTCACATGATGAAATTGAGGGCAGTGAAAGAATCGGTTCAAAATCCAAACCGATATATGCAAATAATCTAAAATACATATAGTACATAAAAAGAGATTATTGTTTAGTTAAAAAAATAATCAATTTCACAGCTACATGACAACTTTATAGTGTTATTCAGCGTTGCTGTAAAGCAGTGGAAGATATTGAATATTTAATGATGTTTGCAGAGAAGTTCATCTTCCTGATTAGAAGGGGTCATTTGTTCACTCGCGCCGAGATACACAGTTACTGCACGAGTTCATTTAATGAGCGTTGTTTACACCAGAAACATCAGTGGCGGGCCTGCATGGATACAGATGATGCCTTTGTTTGCTGTGTAATCCTTCCTGTTTACTGACAAGGCCGAACATCGAACTAGTGAGGAAAACATTCTCTTGTACTGTGCTATTTAAAAAAAGAAATATGTAAAGAAATTACGAAAAAAATGAGGAGAGTTAGTTAAAAAAAAATGTGTGCGGGGGGGTGGGTACTACATTAGCATTTCTCTCCTAATGAGTTAGTTCATAGGAGTGACCCCTCTGGATCGCACATGAAAAGGAAGCCTTCCTGCTGCGCTGTGACCTCAATTCACTTGTCTCTCACTTAGATAGTACATTTTTCATGCTATATGTACACAGTGCATATTTTAGCATCAGCACAATTTGATCCCTTATCTTGCGCTTTTAAAGTGACCCAGTACAGTACATGCATGGTCCGCACATCACATTGCAAAGATGATCCATTTAAAATGGCTGAGGGGTGCTATATTGGAATGTGACATTCAGACATACTGTACTGTGAAGAACATGCCATGAAAAAATGTTTTGTTTTCATTAAATTATTTTTTTTTGTTGTTTTTCATTCATTCTTTCATTTTCTACCGCTTATCCTCACGAGGGTCGCGGGGTATGCTGGAGCCTATCCCAGCTGTCTTTAGGCGAGAGGCTGGGTACACCCTGAACTGGTGGCCAGCCAATCACAGGGCACATATAGACAAACAACCATTCACACTCACATTCATACCTATGGACAATTTGGAGTCGCCAATTAACTAATTAAGTCGCATGTTTTTGGAATGTGGGAGGAAACCGGAGTACCCGGAGAAAACCCACGCATGCACGGGGAGAACATGCAAACTCTACACAGAGATGGCTTTGGGTGGAATTGAACTCGGGTCTCCTAGCTGTGAGGCCTGCGTTCTAACCACGAGACCGCCGTGCAGTCTTTTTATTGTTTTTTGTTGTTTAAAAAAAAGGTAAAAATTATGGTACATGTATGCTCTACATTTGACCTGTATTATCACGGAACCTATTCCAGCCGACTTCAGGTAAGAGGTGGGGTACACCCTGGACTGGTCGCCTGTCAATCACAATCACATATAAACAACCATTCACACTCAAATTCATACCTATGACTGACAAGTAAGAGCATCCAATTCACCTAACATGCATGTTTTTGGAATGTGTTAGAAATACGGAGTAGACCCACTTGCACAGAGATGCCCAACGGAGATTCAAACCCTCATCTCCTGACTATGTGGCCAACATGCTAACCGTGCGGCCCTGAGATTAAACATAAACACAATGAAACACTATAGACTTTCCAACAAAAAACACAATAGTAGAAAAGTGTAATTAATGCATGCCCACCAGTGCAAGCACACCTCACTGTTATGACGGCTGACAGAATCACAGTCGAGCATCGACACACAGTCACACAGACTCTGACGCTCTAACTTCATTCTATGGAATGGATTGAGTAAGGGCCTCAAACAATGCACAACAATGCGTGAATTCAAGAAACAATACAAGCAGTTGATGTTTGCTAAATACAAGGATGAAGAGTCTTGAACCAGTCATGATGTGCTATATATATCACTATATTGACACTTACTATGGTATACATTATGGCATTGGATGGTCATATCACCTCGCACTTCGGTACGGGACAAAAAATTAAAAAAAAAAAAAAAAAACTTAAACTGTATTAAAGCAGGAAGTGAACAAATGTAACAGTTACTGATTGTAAAAGTACCAGATGGAGGAGTAGGATTTAATAAGCTTTGCTTCTTCCTACTCCTTTTGGACATGTGGAACTGTGAACTGATTATGGGATGCACTCAATTGTAATCTAATGCATGTTGAAATGAAATAAAACCATTACCATTACCATTCTGACCTGAACACATCAACAGCAGTACAATTCCAACACCATATACTGTATGTACAGTATCTCTCCCTCACACACGTCTCTAGTCCGTTCATCCTGCAAATGACGCTTCTTCTACATAAGGATGTACATTTTGCTCCATGTAAGTATTCTGGAAAATGCAGTGGACACAAGTATATACAGTATATGCAATGTTTTTGAACACAACCGCTCATTGCTCATAATAACACGGTTTAAAGAGACTAGTGTAATAGACTTTTAGACTTTTAGCTTGACTGATATATTCTGTTTATTTAATACATACAAATATATTCATTCATTCATTCATTTTCTACTGCTTTTTCCTCACGAGGGCAGCGGGGGTGCTGGAGCCTATCCCAGCTGTCTTCGGGCGAAAGGCAGGGTACACCCTGGACTGGTCGCCAGCCAATCACAGAGCACATATAGACAAACAACCATTCACACTCACATTCATACCTATGTATGTATACCTATGAGTCGCCAATTAACCTAGCATGTTTTTGGAATATGGGAGGAAACCGGAGAAAACCCACGCATGCACGGGGAGAACATGCAAACTCCACATAGAGACGGCCGGGAGGGGGATTGAAGCCTGGTCTCCTAGCTGTGAGGTCTGCACGCTAACCACTCGTCCACCGTGCAGCCCTACAAATATACTATATAATCAAATTCATTTATCTTTCTGTTAATTAAATGCAGTAAAAATAGGCATAGCGTAATTTAGACATTGTTTCTAATGGTGATTAATCATGATTAATTCATCTAGAAACTGAGATTAATCTGATAAAAAAAAATTTATCATTTGAAATGATTATAACAGATAATAAATGAGTGATTACTGATTAATGATAATATTTTGCGTTGTTGTTTTATAGCAGACAATAAAAATGCAAACAAAATGCTCTTTGTTGGAACAACACACAGTCAAGATTCTGGTTGGATCTATTATTGTCCCATCTTTAATCTGCTCTATTTTCACTGCAGTGAAAAATACTTCAAACAGAAATCACCATAATTGTCTCCAGTTAGGCGCTCCGCTGCTGCTGTTGCTGCTGGTGTGGTTGTATAAGGTGTTAGGATTTGTTGAGATGTGCTCCTACGTCACTTACCAGGTGAGTTCACAGGTTTAATCCCTGCGCTCGGCTTCATCCTGCTCCACCTGCTCGCCATCCCCTACAACATCCTTGATGTAGAAATTACAGCCATGCCCTGGCCACCATCTGAGAGAGGAAACAAACATCAAATTAGGATGAAAAGAGCTGGCAATTAAAGCATGAGGAAGCACCATTTATCAAAAAAAAAGTGTAAATCATAACTTAACGGGGAGGTGCCAGGTGAGTGATTATCATGCTTGACTCGGTAGACGCCGTCTTGAAGGGGAGGAACGTGTCTTGAGGGTAGGGTGAGGGAGGAGACGAGAGGATGTGTGATCTGTTGATTTATGGAGGTGCTCACAGACAAACTATCATTAAAATGAAATGATCTTCATGACGGAAAAAGAGGGAAAATTTGTGTGCCATTTGGGTGTGCTGTACAACATAAGGCCATAAACCCAAGAGAGAAGTCAGCAAAATTCATCAGAAACACACAACGATCTAGTAAACAGAGATTGTTTGTGTGTTTACAAGTTTTACGCACCAACACAAACATTGTCAGAATGATACTTATAGACACTGATCTGTGAGAATGACACTGTGATATTCCAACCAGGCCTGTAGTTGTGACTATGGCCTATTTTTAGTCAAAAAATATCGAAAGACAAGTGACATGTAGTGTTCCGGTCACTAGGTGTCAGTAATGTTATTGATGTGACATTAGCCACGTTTACATGGACCCAAATATTCCAATTGCATTTGGTTTATTTGCTCAAATGGAAAGAATGTAACCTTTGTATACACCTCATTCCGAAAGAAAAGTGCCAATCCGAATGAATATATAATCTGTTTCACAGGGTGGAATATTCCTTTTCCCAAATCCGATTGAGGTATCTTGTACCCGCTCAATCGGAAAGTTGTCAGGGTGCGTTCTTCTTTATCGTGTTTTTCTTCTTCTGTTGTTTGTTGGCGGTTGGCAAGCAGCTTTCGTGTGTATTACCGCCATCTGTGGAACAGAATCTAAACACTTCTATACTTTATGTCCCGAGTTTAATTATAAAATATTAGCTAGATTGAATTTTATCTTTTCCAGTTTTAATTTATCCCGGGTGCGTTCTTTCAGCGAATGCTCAGATATGACGTAACACGCAGCTCGAGATGTTCTTCAGTTTTAAAAATGGACGCAAGCAATCGGCACTGGAGTTTGTTTTTGATCCAAACTAAATTTCAAGACTGGATGAACGAAAATCTCGCAATACGGAGTTATTCCAACAAGTGAAAGAAAAACTCGGGGAAGTCAGTATCACGTGATGTTGGTGTTTACGTTTTCCTGTGTATGACCCATTGACTATTCTGGTTGATTATAGCGGCGCATGTAGACACGCGATTGGAATATTCCTTTCCATGTATACCACTGTTTTCGAAAAGGTAATTCGGAAAGATTCTATTCGGAACGAGAAAAACTTGATGAGACATGCCTTACTTGCCTTAGTTCGGATTTTTGGACAAGTTTTATGATATCGCCATCAGGAGTGTAGTGCATAAACGGTGACTTACCGTAGTTCCGATTAGTTGGTAAGGCCACTTAAGTAAAATGTTTAGCTCCTCAAAACAATATGCGTTCAAAAGAGTAAAAAAATTGCAGCAAAGTATACTTCCTTTCCCGTCATATCAAGTGTGCGTTGTCGCTCTTCCATTGTATGTGTTCCATAGTGTTTACACGCACGAGTGAAGACTCATCTGGGTCTTAGACTCTTATGACAGCTTGTCTTTTTCACAGTACGTATGCATGTGAGGGGCCCTGTACTGCCGTCATTTAGGAAGACTAATGGACAGATTAACACTTGGCTGACCCAATAGCCTGGAGGGGAAGCTGATGATGGTGTTTACCTACAAATATCACCCAACTGGGACAGCCACCATTCTTCAGTGGGCTGGAAAAATTTGTGGAAATGTGCTGAGTATTCAGGTATTTTACCTGATTGACGAGTAGTAGCGGTCCAATGTTGATCAGGAATACCAGGCCAATATCTGCAAAAATAAAATTCAGATTATATTGGCCTGCATTTAAATTGACAAACAGACAATTCCAGACCCAGTGTTAAGCTTTCCAGTTTGTTTGTTTTTATTTTAGTGAATCTTAGACATGTTTTCTGACCTTTATTAGTCATGGTAATCATATACCGCGATGAACTGGTTGAAAAAACATTACACATTTTCTCAGTGTAATGGATCCAATCAGCGTGTCTCAACAAGGTTTGTTTATTGTGGCTCGCAATTGCTACGTTTAATGTTCCGAGGACAGTCCGGCTTCTCCGCCGGCTGCCCTCCACTGTGCACTGTTTGCGTTTCATTCTCTCCAGGTCCAAAGGGGAAGTGTCCCAGTGCTCTGAGCACACACCACCACTTCTTTCATCCCAATGTGTTATTGGAGAAAGCACTGACCGTTGCGTCAGGGCCCGCTCTGTCAGGGTCACGGGTCAGAGCTGACCTGCTAAAGGAAAGGGGGCGGCTGGGCAAGACTCCCCCGTTCAGACTTTAATCAAGTCGCTGACCCTGTTGCCGCATCTGTCAAATCACATCAAACAAGGAGCAGCGCTACCTCTGGCCCGCCGTTATCAGCCTGGGTGTCTCATCCCATCAACACGCACAGCTTAACAGTAAACACAAGCTAGCCTGGTTTGACTCATGCATCCGCACGTATTTGTATGTGAAGGGAGGTTACTGCACTTGGTTGCGTGATGCTTGTCGGGTCATGATGCTTCTGACTTTGGTTGCCTATTACATCATTGATTCTCGATGACAACAAACATTCATTCTCTATCCATTCATTCATTCATTTTCTACCGCTTTTCCTCACAAGGGTTGCGGGGGTGCTGGAGCCTATCCCAGATGTCTTCGGGCGTGAGGCGGGGTACACCCTGGACTGGTCGCCAGCCAATCACAGGGCACATATAGACAAACAACCATTCACACTCACATTCATACCTATGGACAATTTGGAGTCGCCAATTAACCTAGCATGTTTTTGGAATGTGGGAGGAAACCGGAGTACCCGGAGAAAACCCACGCATGCACGGGGAGAACATGTAAGCTGTTAGCTGTGAGGTCTGCGCGCTAACCACTAGACCGCCGTTCCGCCCCTAATTCTCTATCCAACACATTTCATTTGAGAATATTTTTTCTCATAGAAAATATGTAGAGTGAATTAAACTTTCCATTAAACATCATAAACAGTTTTTGAGGCGGCGTGTGGTCTCCTCACAGCTAGGAGACCAGGGTTCAATTCCACCCTCGGCCATCTCCCCGTGCATGCGTGGGTTTTCTCCGGGTACTCCGGTTTCCTCCCACATTGTGAAATAAATGTTACGAACAAATGACAGGTCTACAGTTCCATCCTAGATTTTGGGTCGTCTTGTTGTAAAAGATCCTTTTGTTCCTTTTGTTGGGGCATTTGCCTTAGTTGTTTCTTTACGACAATGGTGTCCAAAGTGTGTTTGGACACCAAAGTGTTTTTTTTTTTAATTACATTCTAAAAAATAGATTTTTTTTAGAAAGCACGCTGCACGGCGGTCGAGTGGTTAGTGCGCAGACCTCACAGCAAGGAGACCCGATGAGACCCGAGTTCAATCCCACCCTTGGCCATCTCTGTGTGGAGTTAGCATGTTCCTGTTTCCTCCCACATTCCAAAAACATGCTAGGTTAATGAATGTGAGTGTGAATGGTTGTTTGTCTATATGTGCCCTGTGATTGGCTGGCGACCAGTCCAGGGTGTACCCCGCCTCTCGCCTGAAGACAGCTGGGATAGGCTCCAGAACCCCCCCGCGACCCTCGTGAGGAAAAGCGGTAGAAAATTAATGAAACAGTTTTTGGTCTACTGGCATATTTGAAGCAACATTCTAATTATAACAGTGCTAATTGATGTTTAGTAAAACTACTCAATCATTTGAAAACATGAGGCTTCGGATATACAGTAAACCTCGGATATATTGGACTCGGATATATCGGAAATTCGCTCACAACGGACAGATAAAAAAGAACCAATTTTTCTGTAATGCATTTCCAATAAAAATTCATTGCATATATCGGATTTTTTATAATGGATTTCGCCTATTTCGGACAAAATCTCCAGTCCCGTTCCAATGCATTTCCATTAAATTTCCCTCGCATATATCGGATGGCCGCATCGTGGCGCTCCGATTCGCCGAATCGTGACAGGCCGCTATACGACGTCATTTGCAGCGTTGCCTGCGCGTCCAGGTACATTGGAAACATAGTCAAGGAAGTGCCTTTTTATAACGGATAAAATCCGATTTACGCATACTATACCGGATATAAATCCGATATATGCGTAAAACGGACATTTTCCGGTATACGCATATAACGGATTTCGCTTATATCGGACAAAACCAGTGGGAACAATTGAATCCGATATATCCGAGGTTTACTGTACAAACGTGGGCAGGGGAAGGCTTATTAACTCCATGCAGTTTTTCAAACTCTTTGGTGTCATACTTGCAAAAAAAAAAAACTGTCAAAGTAAAGATAACTTCTGCTGAATAAAACTAAAAAAATAATAAATATGACTCACCCTTTGAAGACGTGAGGCATTGCATATAGAGGAAGGTTTGCTGAAGGTGAGTGAACTTCATGCATTGTATATTATTAGTATAACCGCTGTGCAAGTGTAAAAAGTAGTTACTTTAAAAACATTAAAATTAATAAATTGTGAACACAACCATAACTGATGACACAAAATGTGGTATAACCTGTACAAGCATTGGGAAATCTGGTGGAAAATTACCGGGTTGACTTTGACACCTCAAACACTGCTCTGTATGAATGAGTGTTAAAGAGGTGGTATTTCAAATTGTTAGAAAATGTGTGTAAAAAAAGTGATTGATTTAATTAAATTCAGTTTTTTTTTTAAGTATTTTAATGCATTAACACATCAAGTAGACAAATGTAGAGGACCCGTGTACGGCGGAATATCTAACCAGCTGATTTCTTCTGTGCACGGACTCCCACCATCAGGTTATTAACTGTTACAACCGCTGGAGCGTGGCTCTTATACAACCGCTGATTGATTTCCTCTCGTCGCACACAAACACAGGCCACAATTCCCCAGAGTTGTTACTGGAGAGGAAACACATCCAGACAGACACAATGCGCCAATTTGACAGGTTTAGTTTCGCACCTTTGCCCCGACAAAAACATCAAGCAAGTCTTTTTTTAAGACAGGATGTTTGTTGCTTTGATGGATTTTTTTTCCTCCTCGGGTCCAGACATGAAAAAATGTATGCAAATGAGTAATTTCATCTTGACAAGCCTCAGACTCATAAATGTGAAGTACTTCCTGTAAAAGTGATGAATATCAACAGTGGCAATACTTGTCCAGCAGGCTATATATATAGTATATAAATATATATATTTATATAGTAGAACTCGCTGCCTCCATCTCAAAATCCCAAAGGAAGTACGGTGAAGCCAAAACCCTTCTAGGCATGTCTGCCATCTGCTTCAAAATCCAGTCATGAAAGGCCCTGTGAGTGTGATGTTTTCATGTCGCCACAGCTTAAGGACATGTGACAATAGCGGAATGTTCTGTAAACATTTACTTGTGCTACAAATGTCCTTTTGTGACCGAATAAAAGGTACCAGGGAGACAATTTCATTCTCGCCGACCTTCCTTTCCTAGTGTTTGTGACTGTTTCCACCATTGTCAATGTCATTCCACCTCTTCTGGTTTCATCGCTCCCATGGAGTTACCTTGGCTTTGACTCGGACCGATGCTTATAAACAAACCACCCCTGAGTAAAGTCTGTTTTCATCTCCATCCAGTAAAGTCCTATTGCTTTCTGATATGTCTGGGAATGCCAAATTTACTGAGGTCACCTATTTCCTGTGTAGCAATGTCAAAGACAAAGAACGGCGGTTTTATACCTATTCTGTATAGCACCCACGACTGGCTTAAACACAGTGCTCTAAAGTAGAGGTTCCCAAACTTTTTAAACTCACGTTCTCCTTCGGACATTTGACCTGAAGTCAAGCACCCCAAGTCCTGCACACTTCAAGGGGATCTGTTATGCTCATTTTTCGTTTCTTTGTATTGAGTTGTGGACTCCTATAGAGCAGTTACACACAATAACCAGCAGAGAAAGCGTTCTTCCAGAATCTACACCTATTTATCTGTATTCCTTTGGATTTCGTGGTCCCCCTGTGAAAACGGTTTGTTTCCGTGTATTCCACCCATCACCCATGTCTGGGAATGCCAAATTTACTGAGGTCACCTATTTCCTGTGTAGCAATGTCAAAGACAAAGAACGGCGGTTTTATACCTATTCTGTATAGCACCCACGACTGGCTTAAACACAGTGCTCTAAAGTAGTGGTTCCCAAACTTTTTAAAGTCATGTCCCCCTTCGGACATTTGACATGAAGTCATGCACCACAAGTCCTGCACACTTCAACGGGATCTGTTATGCTCATTTTTCGTCCCTTTGTATTGAGTTGTGGACTCCTACAGAGCAGCTACACACAATAACCAGCAGAGAAAGCGTTCTTCCAGAATCTACACCTATTCATCTGTATTCCTTTGGATTTCGTGGTCCCCCTGTGAAAACGGTTCGTTTTCATGTATTCCACCCACGACCCCCCTCCAGGCCTGACTCTTCTCACACTGTGAGGCATTCACACACACTTGTAATTTTGAGTGTTAGGTGCTATTTTTTTTTTAATTCAAGTACCCCCTACGGCAATTGGCGTACCCCACTTTGGGAACCACTGCTCTAATGTGTTCTATGTCAAAAGTGCAATCTGGATCGGATGTAGATGAAATTTAGTTTGACAGTATAACTTCTAATGTGAAAATGGAAATTTGCACATTATAAATGTGAGGTAAAGTTTCATTGAAACAATATTCTGATCACATCAGAATGTCAGGTTATATATAACAGGTTCTCCAAACGTGCAGGGATCTTCCATCCTATCAATATTTTGAAATTGTTCATCGTAAATGAAATGTCAATGTCATGGTTGGAATTGTTACTTTACTGAGGTACAGCGATGATAAAATTAATCAATTTAAAAAATGATCTTAATAATTTCATCCTATATATTGGTGGGAAAAGGACACAAAAACCTGACAGGAATGTCATGGTTTTATTGAGTGGGTTATGATAATAACTGTAATTGCATCATGTAAAATAATTTGCAGTGGAAGTCATGATTGATGTGCTGTTTGCAAAAATATGCACACAATTTGTCCTACATAGATAATCTTGATAATCAAAACATTTTCAGCAAAATTAGATCTAAAATAACGTGTGGCTGGTCACCAAAAAAATAAAGGACTCATCCCTGAAACCTACCCATAATTAAAATAATAATAAAAATCAGCTGACATCAATCGTCCTCTATGGGTTGACTGTGGATAGGAGTTATTTTGAAAATGTATAACACAAAACGCACAACCGCACTGTCGCTTTTCCAACCACAAGTGATTGAATGTTAACGTCTTAGTTTCATGAATCGCAAACATAGTGCTCTGAACAACACAAAGTGTCATCCATATGCACTGTATCGTTCCCATTTTGAGCAGATGATACTTTCTTAGCATATATTACACATGCATATTATCTCCACTAATCACAGTATTTGTGCGGCTGATTGCGGTGTTGCTCAAGACGGGACGAGCAGGGGGCTCTTTTGTGCCAGAGCTAATGATGTCCCTTTGTGATGGGTCCAGGCGCAAGGGCTGAGGACACC
The DNA here is from genome assembly GCF_030265055.1 of Doryrhamphus excisus. NCBI lineage: Eukaryota > Metazoa > Chordata > Actinopteri > Syngnathiformes > Syngnathidae > Doryrhamphus > Doryrhamphus excisus. Next base: position 19,291,670 of record NC_080466.1, on the reverse strand, counting down.
GGTATAGACTCAAGAAGAGCTGTTGTGTGCGGGTCTTAGTGTGACTGGCAGCTGGGGTAATCCGCCCTTTGTGTCTTCAGCAGGGCCCCACTGAGCTCCCCTGACAGGGACCGACGTTCTCGACTCCAGCAGACAGCCCAGATGGGCTGAATGACGCGGAGGGGTGGGAGGGTGGTGGGTTTAGCGTCAAGGATGGGGAGATGATAGTATGTCCAGAATAGGTGAAAGGATGGAGGACAAATTGTATAAATAAGAAAGGAAAAACAACGCTGTAATACCTGTGAGCATTTTTCGTTCGTTCATTTTCTACCGCTTATCTATATTTTTTAAACCAACCCATGTAGATACAATATGCTAAGATGTTTTTTTTATATTTAAAGAAAAAAAGGCCTGCATTTCTGCTAAGTGTATTATTTGTATGAACTTTTGATCCTCGCATTAGACTTTTTTAATATATCGAGTTAATATTTTTAACTATTAGTGCGTTACTATTAATGATTTTACACTCATAATATTTTTACTTTACTATTGTAAAAATAAAACTTTTTCCCAACCTAATTCTGAAAAATGTGCCGATTTATTCCTTCATCCATCAATTTCCTATGCCGCTTATCCTCACGAGGGTCGCGGGGTATGCTGGAGCCTATCCCAACTGTTTTCGGGCGAGAGGCGGTGTACACCCTGGACTGGTTGCCAGCCAATCACAGGGCACATATAGACAAACAACCATTCACACTCACATTCATACCTATGGACAATTTGGAGTCGCTAATTAACCTAGCATATTTTTGGAATGTGGGAGGAAACCGGAGTACCCGGAGAAAACAGATGCCCGAGGAGGGAATCAAACCCGGTTCTCCTAGCTGTGTGGCCTGGGCGGTAATCATTTGTCCACCGTGGAGCCTCCTCATTTATTCATTCATTCATTTTGTACCGCTTAGCCTCACGAGGGTCGCAGTGGGTGCTGGAGCCTATCCCAGCTGTCTTCCTAGCATGTTTAGCATGTTTTTGGAATGTGGGAGGAAACCGGAGTACCCGGAAAAAACCCACGCATGCACGGGGAGAACATGCAAACTCCACACAGAGATGGCCAAGGGTGGGATTAAACTCGGGTCTCGTCGGGTCTCCTAGCTGTGAGGTCTGCACGCTAAACACTCGATCACCGTGCAGCCTCGGCGCGTCCTCAATTTATGCAATTTTTCTCTAATATTATGACTTTACTCTCTTAAAATTTCATCTTTAATCTTGTAAAATGCTTTTTTCACTTTTGCTGTTCTTTTTTAAATCAATTTTTAGAATGTAATTAAAAAAACAGCCGAGTGCCACACTTTGGACACCATTGTGGTAAAGAAACAAGGTCTACAACCAAGGCAAATGCCTCAACAAAAGCTACAAAAAGATCTTTTACAACAAGATGCCCCAAAATTGCAGCATCTAGGATGTAACTGTAGACCTATCGTTTGTTCGTAACATTTATTTTTACAACATTGCAAGGTGCGTAACGCCATTCATACCAGCATAAGCCGCACAGTCAGGAGCTTGGGGGTTCAAATCTCTGTTTGGACATCTCTGTGTGGATTTGGCATGGGTTTTCTCCGGCGAGTATTCCGGCTTCCTCCCACATTCCAAAAATATGCATGTTGTCTGTACATACCCTGCGAAAGGTGGGCAACCAGTCTTTTGCCCGAAGTCAATTAGGACAGGTGAACCCAAACAAAAGTGAGTCGGATTGATACAAGGGTCTTGGATCAAGTCGAACATCATCTAAGATAATCAGCATCCAGTTCCAAAGTTTTCTAAAACACGATCTACTTACGCACAGATCTGAAAATAACCAGCTGTAAGATTAAAAAGGCAAGACGATGGCTGACATCCACAACCAAGAAAAAAAAAAAGTGTCATAAAAGCCAAACTTTCCAGGGAGTTTCTGCTAGTTTCACACAAGTCATGTTGAGCCTGGTCTCAAGTGCCGCTTCACCAACATGATGAAATGGGCCTTTTAAGTGCTCTCGGAGGGGTCGACACTTCAAGGGCTCCTTAGAACCCTTACCACTGCCTTGTATCACCCCGGCGGATAAGTGGGAGAAAAGAGGGATAGGAGGCGACCAGAGCGCAGGCTCTAAAACAAAAAAAAAAAAATGTAAAAGAGTCATCTGGGCTGAGATGAGCACAGAAACCCTCACAGAGCAAAACTTGAAACTTGAAATGAAAGAGCGTAGCGCCAAAAAAAAAAATTGTGATCTGATCCTCTGATCAGATAAGATAAGAGCACAGTAAATTCACCCAGTGTTGCCAGCAGAGTTCAGGCATTTTCTTTTTCCAACTTACTGAATGTAGGACTAAGAGGAGGACCAGAAGAAGAAGCGAGAGCAATGAGAGCAGCATGAGCATGCCCACCAGCTTTTACTCGGGAAAGCCTAATGAGTTCCTGTGGGACGGGTGCTGCCTGTCAATCATCATCATTCTTCTGCAACTCTACGCCGAGGCGTCCTGCACATCCAGAACCAAGGGGCATGAAATAATTAAGAGATGGTCATGGCTGCTGTGGCGGAAGGGAGGAAGTCACAGTTTGTCTCGCCGGCTTCAGTGAGCAGGGTACATTTAAAGTCTCAGGGTTGTTGGAAGTCATAGCCTTGGCAATTACAATTCAATGAGGCAACAGTGTTACGGCATCTTGCATAATGTTTGCCAACAATGAAAGAGAAATGGCGAGGAGGGGGTTTTGAACGTGTGATGAAAAAGAAATGCCCGCTGATAGCGCTGCTGTGGCTCTTTATTTCAAAACAAAGAAATAAAAGAGTAAAGTGAATGAGCGTGAAGGAATACATAACGCTTAATGGTTCTTTCAAAAGAGGGGCGCTTGTCAGTCTACAAAGTCACCCCAAGCGTGCAAGGGTTGATCACATCGAGTTCACAACCAATTATCCTGAACCGCACCATCCGCATGAACCCAAACAAGGAACAGCGGCAGTGCTGGCTGGAGAAGCATCACAAAATGCCTGAAACAAAGCGGGAAGATTTAGGAACATCTGCATGTGAATGGATGGCGAGGGGGGGGATTTATGTAATTGCTGGTGAGCGATGTCATAGAATTGGCAGGCTGTAAGGGGGGAGGGATGGGTTTTCATGTTCTCATGGTAACGTGTTATGAGTTGTCTTCTTGGGTGAATCATGTGTCTATTGACAAAGGCGGGTGTGGTCTTGCTACACAGTGTATTATTGTGTACTATGATATGCTATAGTGGTGGGGCAATATATTCATGATGTGTCATATTAATATACCTGCATCAAATAACGATATTGTTGCCGTTTCCACAAAACCTGTGAAGAACGATATTTGCCCAAGTGTGCATGCTTTTATACTTTATATTTTATTGCATGACATTTCTACTGTTCAGAAACATGCATTCATTCATTTTGTACCGCTTTTCCTCACAAGGGTCGCGGGGGTGCTGGAGCCTATCCCAGCTGTCTTCGGGCGAGGGGTGGGGTACACCCTGGACTGGTCGCCAGCCAATCACAGGGCTGTTCAGAAACACTATCCAAAATTATTATGTTTATGTATGACGGTCGATCCATTTTCGATGGGACTTCCTGTGAAGAACGATATTTGCCCAAGTGTGCATGCTTTTATACTTTATATTTTATTGTATGACATTTCTACTGTTCAGAAACATCCATTCATTCATTTTGTACCGCTTTTCCTCACGAGGGTGGCGGGGGGTGCTGGAGCCTATCAAAGCTGTCTTCGGGCGAGAGGTGGGGTACACCCTGGACTGGTCGCCAGCCAATCACAGGGCTGTTCAGAAACACTATCCAAAATTATTATGTTTATGTATGACGGTCGATCCATTTTCGATGGGACTTCCTGTGAAGAACGATATTTGCCCAAGTGTGCATGCTTTTATACTTTATATTTTATTGTATGACATTTCTACTGTTCAGAAACATCCATTCATTCATTTTGTACCGCTTTTCCTCACGAGGGTGGCGGGGGGTGCTGGAGCCTATCAAAGCTGTCTTCGGGCGAGAGGTGGGGTACACCCTGGACTGGTCGCCAGCCAATCACAGGGCTGTTCAGAAACACTATCCAAAATTATTATCTTTATGTATGATGGTCGATCCATTTTCTATGGCACTTGTCCTCGCTAGAGTTGCAAGGGTATGCTGGAGCCTATCCCAATTGACTTTGGGCGAGAGGCAGGGTACATCCTGGAATGGTCGCCAGCCATTTGCAGGGTGTTGGTGTTTGTATGACTTTAAACTTTGATATATTTAAACATTATAAACATAGTAAATGTAGACTTTGGCAGAAGCACAAGCGCTACAACAGTCATTACATATGCTACATACAGTATATGCACTTAATTAGTCAAAATATCCAAATAAATCGGTCTGCTATGTTTACCTGTTTACATGCACTATTCAATTTTAATTGTTTTAGTGCATTTAAGCATACTCAGTGTTGTGGTCCTTCATGGTCCTAAAGCCCAAGCTGAATAAGAAGCCAATGAGGCAAAAAGGTTAATGGATGTGTTTTACCCCCCTTGTGGCACCCACAAAAGATTCCTGACTGTTAGCAAACCTGCCTTCCGTTCCTCTACACAAAGTCAGTACAAACACCCGCGGACCAAGGTTAATAGCATGTCCATCTCTTAACAAAAACACTATATCCTCCACTTTGTGTAAACATTTGGCAGTAAAGACGAAATCGGTCTGTGCCAGGGGTGGTGGGATGGGCATCAGCCCATGGAGACAAGTGTGAGGCTGGAGACAACAGCCAAGGTTTGGGGTTAGGGCCAGGCAGACCTGGCCTGAGATTAGAGGCTCGGTGTGAAGACACTGGGGAGCTGCTCGATTCGTAGGCATCATGCCAAGCTGAGATTCCCTGCATTTCCTGCACTAACGACAACAAAACTGATGCTGCAGACATCACAAAAGACCCACTGGATACATTTTACACAAAGACCCAGACAAATTGCCCATCAGAACCATTGCAGAAGTACACAAAGCGTGCAATGGTTTCAAGTACAGGGTCCTTCTCAGGGAATTGAATCAATCGCACCTGGACTCTTCAGGTTGCCTAAGACTAAGCTAGCATAGGACAGCTCTTGTTTGAGAACTTGGCGCAAGATGTAGTGTATTTACCCCGTAATAGAGGAGGCACGTTGAGACAGTATTGGTTTTGCTGTTTTGCGGTGTCACATGATGGCCCGCAGGACACTAGTTTGAGGCCCCCGCCTTGATATGAAAGTTTAATGTTAGTGCGGCCCGCGCAAGTTTGATATGGATGCTGTATGGTATCACGTACCCAGAAAAAAATATTACTTTTGATTAATGTTCATGTTAAAGGTTAAATAACTGTTAATAGTTATCCTCCCTATCCGTGTGGAAGTGGTAAGTTTTTGGCTATTTAAGTTTAAAGGAAATAACTTGAAGGCTACCGTTTAGGTCGCTAGCTCTCTAGTTTGCGAGTTAGCATGTGTCTCAAGACCCTGCAGTTGCGCATTATGTTGCAAACAAAAAGAGTATAAATGTGACTATAGTCGTGTTTTGTCATGTCTACAGGGCTCTAATAATGCTTTGTTAATTTTAATCCGAAAAAAAATAATTTGTCTACCCACCAACTATATGTGGTTTCTTAAGTTTTTATTATTTGCCGTTTTATTATTATTATTGTTATATTTATTTATTACTGATTGATTTTCTTTATTCTTGATTTGTTTATTTATTTTTCATCTTATTTTGTGCAGAAAAATAAAAATTAAGATATTTGAGAACAGTGGAATGTTTTATCAGAGCTTTTATTGTAGAAAATCGGAACCAAAGCACTGAAAAAGTTTGTATATCTTTCTGTTTTTAATAAATGCGTTTATTTTTTATTTTTTGGAAAACCTGATGCGGCCCAGCCTTGCCCAGACCCTAGCTCCAGTGGCCCCCAGGTAAACTGAGTTTGAGACCCCTGGGTTACATGATTGAATCTTTTAGATAGGGATGGAAGGACAGCGTTGTACCTGGGAGAAAGGTGGTATGCCACCCCTAGCAGACCCCCCCTCTGTTCAGAAATGGCTTCCCTCGCTCTGTCTGTGTTGTGACATGTGCCTGCTCAGTGGCTGCTTGCTTTAACCAATGTTCTGTCAGGACATGCTTCCTCCTTTAGAGGGTAAATACAGACTCCAGGGGTCCTATCTAGTCTGACTAGTGTTTGTCCCACCTAGTCTTTGAGTATTAACTGATGAAGCCTCCTCAGATGAGAGGTGAACCATCTTTTCAAACAACCCGAACAGTCCAGTTGCGATAGATTCAATGCCCTGAGAATACAATGACATGGATGAATAAGAAGTGTCCCCCTTATGTTACAGCTCTGATCCTATCTCCATGACAAAAAAATGATTTGTCCACTTCATTTGTCCTCCTTGTTGGTGTTGGTGTCCTTGAACTAGAAGAGCTACACAGGACAAATACCAACTTTTATGAGTCGTGTGAAAGGGACTGACAATAATTAGAATGCTACTCAGTAAAGTGCAGACATCGAGGAACCATTAACAAAAGTGGATTGTCTGTAGCCATAAGACGATGGGAGTGTACCATTTTTGATTATGGGGTGGAAGGGAATGTTTCTAGCATGAGTAATGAGTAATACATTCCTCTAACAACTGCAAAAATTTTGGTGTGGCATATTTTTTGTTTGTTTGTCCTTTTGCTTATTATTCACTAGCCACGTTTACATGGATCCAAATATTCCAATTCCATTCGGGTTATTTGCTCAAACGGAAAGAATGTAACCTTTGTATATATACACCTCATTCCGAAAGAAAAGTGCCAATCCGAATGAATATATAATAGAATATTACTTTCCCCAATCCGATTGAGGTATCTTGTACCCGCTCAATCGGAAAGTTGTCAGACTGTGTTCTTCTTCGTGGTGTTTTTCTTCTTCTGTTGTTTATTGGCGGTTGGCAAGCAGCTTTCGTGTGCATTAGCGCCATCTGTGGAACAGAATCTAAACCCTTCTATACGTCATTCACAAGTCCAGTTTTATTTTTAAAAAAAATACATATCTATATAAAACATGTGCCGAGCTTAATTATAAAATATTAGCAAGATTGAACTTTATCTTTTCCTGTTCCCGGGTGCGTTCTTTCAGCGAATGCTGAGATATGACGTAACACGCAGCTCGAGACGTTTTTTGATTTAAGAAAATGGAGGCGAGCAATCGGCACTGGAATGCTGCGGAAAGTTTGTTTTTGATTCAAACTAAATTTCAAGACTGGACAAATGAAAAACTGGCAATACGGAGTTATTCCAACAAGTGAAAGAAAAACTCAAAAGTCGGTATCACGTGATGTTGGTGTTTACGTTTTACTGTGCATGCCCCATTGACTATTCTGGTTGATTATAGCAGCGCATGTAGACACGCGATTGGAATATTCCTTTCCATGTATACCATTGCTTTCGGAAAGATCATTCGGAAAGAGAAAAACTCCTCATGTAATCGTGGCTACTGATTCCCTCACAAATGGATAAAAAGTCTCAAGTGGAAGATGGGATATTTAGCTATATTTTTAGCTACTTGTTGTTTGGGTTGTATCTTTCCTTGGTGAAGACATAATCAGTCCATCAGTATTTCTTACTTTTCTATTTCTATCTCCCCTGTCTTCAACTTCTACGGTCTCTGGGGGTTACAAAATGAGGGCTTTCAGGGATGTATGCAGCGCTGTCATGGCCCGAGTCCCAACCACATTCAAGGTTTCTTTGATAGTGTTGGGATTAGTCGTTGTGTTCAATGGTCTGTTGGCGACTGTCACCCAGCATCTTGACAAATAAGCAACATTTCAAGATGTCAAGATGAGTGTTTCTGGCATAAACCGGTGACTGAAAAGTGGTCAGAATAGAAATGATGGCTGCTTTTAATAGATTAACCTCACTCTATTACAGGGATCTCAAACACGCGGCCCGTGGGCCAAATGTGGCCCGCAGGACACTAGTTTGAGGCCCCCGCCTTGATATGAAAGTTTAATGTTAGTGCGGCCTGCGCAAGTTTGATATGGATGCTGTATGGTATCATGTACCCAGAAAAAATTATTACGTTTGATTAATGTTCATGTTAAAGGTTAAATAACTGTTAATAGTAATCCTCCCTATCCGTGTGGAAGTGGTAAGTTTTTGGCTATTTAAGTTTAAAGGAAATAACTTGAAGGCTACCGTTTAGGTCGCTAGCTCTCTAGTCTGCGAGTTAGCATGTGTCTCAAGACCCTGCAGCTGCGCAATATGTTGTAAATAAAAAGAGTATAAATGTGACTATAGTCGTGTTTTGTCATGTCTACAGGGCTCTAATAATGCTTTGTTCATTTTAATCTGAAAAAAATAATTTGTCTACCCACCAACTATATGTGGTTTCTTAAGTTTTTATTATTTGCCGTTTTATTATTATTATATTTATTTATTACTGATTGATTGATTTTCTTTATTCTTGATTTGTTTATTTATTTTTCATCTTATTTTGTGTAGAAAAATAAAAAGTAAGATATTTGAGAACAGTGGAATGTTTTATCAGAGCTTTTCTTGTAGAAAATTGGAACCAAAGCGAAGTTTAAAAAAAATTTTTTGTTTTTAATAAATGCATTTTTTGTTTTTTTTTTGAAAACCTGATGCGGCCCAGTCTCACCCAGACCCGTTTGAGACCCCTGCTCTAGTACTTTTAATTAGAGATTGCTGCAGTGTTGGTCAATAATATGTTGTGTTGACAGCAGGGTGGGCTCTTTTGGCAAACAGAAGCCTACTTTTCAACCAATCTCGGGGGCCACGTACCAATCTTTTTTTTTTTTGTGGGTCTCTGGAGGAATTTGGGAGCATCTCCTTAATGATGGTGGGATGGCAGTAGTGGCAGTGTGTGAGCCGAGGATGTGTAGGCGAGCGGCACAGCTCCACAGCACCTCATTAGGGTCCTGGACTGGCGAGTTTGGAGCCACATTAAAGCGCAGCCATGCCTTTCAACATGTGCCGGCTGGTCTCCCCTTTCGCTTTTCCTCAATTTTGGATCACATTTCAAATGCATTCACACATAGATCACATTAAAAGTGAGAGAAATCATATCGCTAAGACACTATTTTGGTTACACCCTTGCAACTTAATGGTGTTTAACTTACTGTAGTGGTGTTCTCAAATCAAATCCACTGAAAAATGTTTTGCTCAAACGCTCAATCAATCAGTCAAGATATGGTCAGAAGAAGCTGATTAAACTGATCTGTCGTGCTGAAAGCAATCTTCACTGTCTGATGCTGGCGCTGATGTCGTCACACAGATAAATGGGTGTTCCTATGTTAAAATGCACACAATTATGTTGATTTCCCACTTTTTGCTAGGTTCCACTCTCCTCATTAGATGTCTGGGAAAAAGGAAAGTTTCAGGCTTTATCCTGCAACTTTACAGAAAAATCATCCAATGTTCAAATCAAAAAGAAAAACAAAACGTGACACTCAAGAGGGAACACTAACAGCGGTGGCAGCGCCTTCTATCTGACTCTATAGCGGTGCTCTTTCTTGCAGGAGTGAGGCAGGGATCAAAATAATCCACTGGAGGCCTCCGCCTCTTCACACACACTTAAAAGAAGTGGCGGGATCTCCGCCTCCCCCCCCCCCGTGAAGTCAAACTTCGGAGGTTTCGAGAGGTCAACCCTGTGCTTATCGCTGTCATATTGATGCAAGACCAGGCTCGGGATCAGCCATGCATCGTGCCCCCGTGTTCTCACCAGTTATTAGGGGCAGATTAGGCTGCTCCCCTTGTGATGATCATATTGCTGTGGGAATTACTGGATGGGAATGCTCTTGGTGTTTGTGAGACTGGGGTTAGATGTAAACAAGCAACCATAGCAGAGCCTTTTGGATGATAACAGGCTTCTCTTTTAAGTGCAGGAATCAATATCCCACATGATCATAAACACGCGAGCATGAGGGTGTGATGCTCACTTGGAAAGGCGTATGCTGTGTGATATTAATGCACTTTAATTCAATTTAGCCTCTGCTGGGGAGACCATTGGGACATTTCATTGATGGTATACAGAAAGTCAGAGTCTTGTTGGTTAATGATGATATGTGAAGAACATCTGGTGCCATAACAAGCTCAGAACTTTGAAATTGAAAAAAAAAAGTTTTCAGTGAAGTTTCATAGCTAGCTTATAGATCAAAGGGGCCACTTTGCTTTTTCTTTGGCTTGTTTGGGATCTTTATCCTGAAAGAATGGTCTTGGGAGACGAACATGATAAAAGTAGAAGAATATAAACCTTAAGCTAGGTGAAGCCTAGGTCACAACTGATCTTACAGGATCCTACGACCAGCAAATTCTGTAATTTGGTAGACTGGACTGCGCCGAGATGGGCGTGGCGGCGCACCAGGGCAGGTTGCACATTTTCAGCTTTTCAACAATTTCGTGACAGAGCGCCAAAGGTGCGCTGAAAGCTCACTAGACTGATGGTCTATTCTTGGCGCAGGTGAAGCGCAACCTGCACAGTGGTAAATGAGCTGATGGGCGCATAGTTAATGATGATATGTGAAGAACATCTGGTGCAATAACAAGCTCAGAACTTTGAAATTGAAAAAAAAAAGTTTTCAGTGAGGTTTCATAGCTAGCTTATAGATCAAAAGAGGCCACTTTGCTTTTTCTTTGGATTGTTTGGGATCTCTATCCTGAAAGAATGGTCTTGGGAGAAGAACATGATAAAAGTAGAAGAATATAAACCTTAAGCTAGGTAAAGCCTAGGTCACAACTGATCTTACGACCAGACTGGTAGACTGGACTGCGCCGACATGGGCGTGGCGGCCCACCAGGGGAGGTTGCACATTTTCAGCTTTTCAACAATTTCGTGACAGAGCACCAAAGGTGTGCTGAAAGCTCGCCAGACTGATAGTCTATTCTTGGCGCAGGCGAAGCGCAACCTGCGCAGTGGTAAATTAGCTGAGGGGCGCAGTATACACATGTCACTAAAACCTCACAGGCAGGTTTTTCAGAATGTCACAGAGATTTCACTGGTATGAACAATCACAGCAAACACCATTTAATGGAACCTGTCTGAACCAGCATGTACATTTTTGTATTAATTGTCCCATCACATCAGATCAAAGACATCATACATTATGGGAACTCAACCTGACGGCAGCTGAAAGTATGCACTGCCGGCTCTACACTGGGCCTAAATCAATGCCCCCCCCCCCCACATCCCCATCCCCTAAAGTTATAGAAGTGAAACTCCACCAGAAGAAACGCAAGTCAGATGCACTCATCGCTCATCTCTGTGGCTGTGCTGGATGCTTTGTCATAGCCCAGATTGTCCCTCCCTCCCCTGCGCCTGACTGCGCTGGCGCAGCACAATGCAGGTGTATTGAATTGTTTTCTGTATTACAAACTAGAAAAGTGTAATTGTAAAACTATACAAACATTTTTGGGAATTATTCCTTAAAAAAAAAAAGATTCTGTGAAAGAATAGTTCGATTAAAATAAATTAAACCCAAGGTTCCACTGTAATTCTAAAATGATTAATTTCTGTAGCTTGTTTAGCGTAATGTGATAGATGAAACTAGCATATTAAAGAATATCAAAACAAAGAATAGTTCCTCAAAAATCTAATCCAGCAGAAGGGAAGGGGAGGAGGTTGCAAAAGGTTTTTCCTCTCAAGTGACTCCGTCACAAGTGTCACAGGCACTTATTTTTCCTCTTTTCACAGTATTTCAATTAACTTTGCATTCTACAACTCAAAAATGAATATTTGATCTTTTCCCTATCCTCCCCACGAACCTGTCACCAGCGGGCCTTTGATGCTGCGAGACGACCATTGTGTCGTTGTGGCACTGCAGGATACTGCGCATCAAGCTCCACTGTGAAGGAGAGAAGAGGAGAAGGTAAACACTGGTGTTCTGGTGACACTATGAGGCTGCACTATACACCGACTTCCGCTGTTGTGATTCTGTACGATAAATAGTGGATGTACTGCTAGGTTCGCAATGCAGCAATTTTGCATTATTTTTGTGTGAAAGTGTGTTTATGTTGTAATATTCAATCTTACTTCACTGGAATTCACTTATCACGGACGGGTCTTGAACCAATTAACCGCGATAAATGAGGGATGTTGTGCATATTTGTAACAGTAAATATAACTAAAGACTTTGTGGTTGGGTTTTTTTGTGTGTCTCTCGCATGCTCATACAAGAGTGCGACTACACAGCTGCGCTGGAGGTCTCCACAGTATCGACATGTGGAATTCCCCTCATCGAGATCAAATAGAAGGTGAGAGATATACGACTTAACGCTACCTTCCAATTAATACCGTACTTCACCTGGCTCCGTGAAAAGATGAAACGTGATCCGGCCGCAATGACTGACAGGTGGATAGAAGAAAAAGGCAACAGTTTGTGGGATTGTGGGAAATCTCAGATTCTTGCTCTGTGCATGATCAGCTAGCTCCGACAAGGATGAAGAGTCTTGAACCAGTCATGATGTGCTATATATATCACTATATTGACACTTACTATGGTACACATAATGTCATTGGATGGTCATATCACCTTATATTTCGGTACGGGACAAAAAATAAAAAATAAAAAAATTAATAAAAAACAAAAAACAAACAAAAAACAAACTGTCTTTTGGAAAGCAGGAAGTGAACAAATGCAATAGTTACGGATTGTAAAAGTACCAGATGGAGGGGTAGGATTTAATAAGCTTTGCTTCTTCCTACTCCTTTTGGACATGTGGAACTGTGAACTGATTATGTGATGCATTCAATTGTAATCTGATGCACGTTCAAATGAAATTAAACCATTACAAGTGAGCTAGATCAGTGGTTCCCATACTTTTTACAGTCATGTACCCCTTCAGACATTTGACCTGAAGCCATGTACCCCCTACATTGACGTCTGTTATTGTCTTATTGTTGTATGAGCAACAAGCGGTTCGTGTAGTAAATACCACATACTTTGGGCTTCATGTGCATGTGATTTACAAGTGTCCCTGAATGCCATTTTTGAAGAAGCCTGACAGCAGTTTGCTCGTTTTGATCCTGCTTGTTGAGTATGAAGAGTCCATTATCTGGCTGGAAGAATTCCATGATGCCACTATCCCCTTTTTAACAGTATCTAAAATACAAAAATACAACAACCAGCAATAAAGTCAAAGCTCCACTCACAGTGGCAGGTTTTCACCACTGCGTCATGTGGGGATGAATTGGAAGATCAATATAAAGAAAATCGTCAAGGTGAAATACTCTTAATGCACAAAATAATAATTCAAATGTACTTATTTGTTGATATGATGCACACAGAGCAAGGAACCACTTTTTGTTCCGTCTTCTTCCTGCTGTGGTCTCCTCCTTGCCTGTTCAGGTGCATTCGTAATTCTGAGTGTTAGGCAGTATTTCATTCATTCATTCATTTTCTACTGCTTATCCTCACGAGGGTCGCGGGGGTTGCTGGAGCCTATCCCAGTTGTCTTCGGGCGAGAGGCGGGGTACACCCTGGACTGTTTGCCAGACAATCACAGGGCACATATAGACAAACAACCATTCACACTCACATTCATACCTATGGACAATTTGGAGTCGCCAATTAACCTAGCATGTTTTTGGAATGTGGGAGGAAACCGGAGTACCCGGTGAAAACCCACGCATGCACGGGGAGAACATGCAAACTCCACACAGAGATGGCCGAGGGTGGAATTGAACCCTGGTCTCCTAGCTGTGAGGTCTGCGCGCTATGTTAGGCGGTAATTGTTTTTCATTTTTATTCACGTATCCCCCATGGCAATTTTTGTTAGGTTGTCTCATAACATTAATAGTATTGTATCATTCATTACTGTGTGTTTTTAGTATTATTATTATCATGTGATATACAGTACCTTTAAGCTTTTATTTTATACTCTTTACGGCAGGGGTGCTCATTAAGTCGATCGCGATCTACCGGTCGATCGCGGAGGTGGTACTGGTCGATCGCTGGTCGATCGCGGCGTGACATTAAAAAAATATCATCCTCGCATCAATGCCGTCACTTGATTGATATACAGGGCAGCCATTCCGATGACAACTGAATGTTGCCCTTCGGGCGACCAATCAAATCAAACAACGTCTCTAAGTGCAGCAGAACTTACGATGTCAGCCTATCATCCATCCCCGTTACTTGATTGACATACAGGACAACCAGTCAGATGACAACTGAATTTTGACCTTTAGGTCACCGCTCATGCGTAAACAGCGATGCAAAGTGCTAAGCTAGTCGGCGAATTGCGTCAGATTTCAAGCCCTCGCTAAAGTTTATGGTCACTAAAATGAGTGAAGTAGCTGGACCAAGTAAAAAGGCAAAAACATATCACTTCCATACGGAATGGGAGATGGACTTTTTTTTCACAATGTCTTTTTCGAAGTGCGTTTGCCTCATATGCCATTCTACCATCGCAGTACCAAAGAAGGGAAATGTGGAGTAATGTGGAGGTAATTACAAAAAATGTTAATTGTTAATTATGTGTGTTTTGCAATATTGGCTCATTTGGTTATGTAAGGTACATCAACATACATTGTACGTACAAATAATCCTCAATACATTTGAAAATAAATAGATGTTTTGCATTTTTGTAGTGGGTAGATCATCTTGACTCGGCCATTTTAAAAGTAGCTTGCATGCTGAAAAAGTGTGAGCACCCCTGCTTTACGGCAACTTAGGGGATTGCATCTTAAATTTTCTTGTATGCAAAGACAATATGTATGACACTTTTACACTAAAATAAGTAAAATATGTCCAGTTGGACTGTTGGACTGCTCGTGACCCAAAATATTTGCCCACTTCTGCTCTATACTGTAGGGAAAAATAGAGAAAGCATTGACAAGCATGCCTGCATGGAAAAGAAAAGAGAAAATCGAGCGCCCTAGTTAGTCATAATTGGCTAATTTTGTTGCTAAGGTCATGATAGCACTTAAAGCCTCTTTGGATGCTTTCCTGCAGAAATGCAACATGCAACACAGACGGCCCTTTTGTGTGCCAGCGAACGCTGATGTGCTTTCTGTTTCCATGCCAACTCACTTTCATCTTTCATCTTTCTTACGAGCTCATCCTACGCTCGAGATGAATTAGGTTTGTTACAAATTCTTTTGAAGTGTGCACACACGACCCCTCCCCACACCACTACTATTTGCCGCCCCTCTACAGCGAAACAAAACAAAAACAGTGTCGGAGACATATATGTAAGGCAGTAATCTCACTCGTTTCAGCTCCTTTGCAAAGCAGTAGTGCTATGGACGGGATATTTACACTTCATTTTTGTTTGGAAGACGTGCCTCAGGCCCTTACACCTCTTAGCTGCCATTTTCTGCAGCATGAGCGACTGCACCACCACACAATTCATTTCCATTATGGAGATGGTCATTGAGAGGGTTGCATTGAGGATTGGTAATGATCTTCAATTACACTGATGCTAGCTCCTGGGGGCTAAAAGGAAGGTGGGGGTCTCTCAAGGATCAAAGGTTTGGACCTGAAGAGGACTTCTCCTTCCTTGCAGAGCATTTACTCAAGATGCTCGGGTGAATTCTGCCTGAGGACACAAAAAGCCAATTTCCAGCCCTGGGGTACGTGTGCCAGTAATGGAGGTAGAAGGAAATTGGAGAGTGGCTCCAGCCTTGGCCTATTGAGAGATCACTGATAAACACTTCAGCTCTTATTTTATTTTGATCTGGATGTAATTAGCTTAGGGCTCCCACTGTCAACAAAGTGATGGACAGAGGAGAAAAAGGGTCATGATACTGTATAACAGAAGTGTTTTTGAGGGAGTATGCAGGTGGAATAAGATTGAATCCTAACCCATGAACTAAAAAGATAGATATATATTGTGATGGACATTCAAAAAGATGCGTCAAAAGGAATTGTGTTTTTTATCACTACTATGCACGAAATTTTCATTTCAATTTCATTCTACTTTATGTAAAATGACAATAAAGGGCATTCTGAAAAGGTGAAGTGTGTCAAGTTAAAGGAAATGTTCATTCATTGATTGATTCATTTTCTACCGCTTATCCTCACGAAGGTCGCGGGGAGTGCTGGAGCCTATCCCAGCTGCCTTTGGGCGAGAGGCGGGGTACACCCCGGACTGGTGGCCAGCCAATCACAGGGCACATATAGACACACAACCATTCACACTCACATTCATACCTACGGACAATTTGGAGTCACCAATTAACCTAGCATGTTTTTGGAATGTGGGAAGAAACTGGAGTACCCGGAAAAAACCCACGCATGCACGGGGAGAACATGCAAACTCCACACAGAGATGGCCGAGGGTGGAATCGAACTTGGGTCTCCTACCTGTGAGGCCTGTGCGCTAACCACTCGATCGCCGTGCAGCTATCCGACCAAGACAAACTATGAAAATATTTTTGTATTTAGAGCACAAAAGATGCCGAATCACAGGGCACATATAGACAAACAACCATTCACACTCACATTCATACCTATGGACAATTTGGAGTCACCAATTAGTACCCGGAGAAAACCCACGCATGCACGGGGAGAACATGCAAACTCCACACAGAGATGGCCGAGGGTGGGATTGAACCTTGGTCTCCTAGCTGTGAGGTCTGCACGCTAACCATGCAGCCGTGCAGCTAAAGGAAAGGTTGAATATTAATAATTAACAACATTGCACAGCCATTTTAAGAAGAAACATTGTTTAGATCAGGGGAACATGCAAGATGGTGTAAAAGAGTGTCAGGCACGTATTAACTACAGCATTGCCCTGTTGAAAAAGCCACTCATTAGGACATTTGTGCAACATTTCCACATACTCATCTGCCAGTTGACGCCCCTACACAAAAAAAGCACCCCAGATCATGACTGTTCCATGTGGAAAACCTCTCAGGTGGGATCCCCTTGTCAGTAACCTTTCTTCCACCTTGAATGTCTCATGCTTGGTGCTGTCATGCAAATACCAACAAGGCAATTGTGTGGCGTTGAAGGAGATAAAGCCTTTGAAGATTTTTTTTTTCTTCTTAAAACCCTGAAATAATCATGCGGTCGAATCAGCTCGTCTATGAGGTGGCTGGATGATCCCTAAATAGTCTTTTTTTTTGTACATAGAAAAAGTTTATGAAAGACGGGAGCAAAGACAAAAGTGTTACATTTATATTTTTGTTGAGTGTATTTGTCCTTGGTGGCATCAAACACAATCCATGCTGGCTGGGTATTCTTTTGAAGTTCTCCCAATAAGAGACGACAAAACCACTTCACATCCCGTGTGAATCACAACACATTTTTCTCAAAAACAAGATGCCACTTTTGAACAAGCGGAGATCAGAGCAAAAAAGGAAGGTGTGCAGGTCCAGGGTTCACCTCTTGGTGAAGAAAGGTATTGTGTGCTTTCAACCTAAGACACATGTGGGTCAACTTTAAAAAAAAAAAAACACAAACAAACAACTATGTGTCTGTCAGTTTGATGTTGGCAGAGCTTGGTTATTATTGGAAACTGCTCTGTGATGTGCTCTCGCTTAGCCTATAATTATTTTCCCCATCAAATGCTGACAGCTTACGGACACGTGGGCAAAGCGTAAATATGACAAAGACGATACAAAGCTGCCGCTTCCACCAAGACACGTCAAACACACACGCACACACAAATAAAAAGAGATCCATGTAAACCAAGGAGAACCACGCTGTTAGAAGAGCCACTCGCTAAATGCTCGATTATGCAGTGTTGGTAATGAAGAAAATTTGACAGTAAAATTCCTTGGTCAGCCTTTCAAAACTGGGACGTGTGGTAATTTCCTTGATTGGACCACATTTTGAGGTTCAATTAATTCCGGTTTGATTCGGAATGCATTACGAGAAGACTGATTTATTTGGGTTAAGCTTCCGTCGTTGCCGCGCAGGAGCATAAGGAGGCTTTAAGAGAATGACGTCTCATCGTACGGTGGAGAGAAAATATCCACGCTCATCAAAAAAAAAAAAAGGCGTTAAAAGGAGCATGAAAGAGCCAAGGGTGATACTATAGCCCGACAACATTTGGTTAATTGGAGATTGGTCACGGCCTGTAATATTTGACTGTAATCTGAAAGGCCTGTGAAAGCAGGAGTGAGCGCTTGGCGAGGGGAGAGATCAGCACAAGCTGTGAGAAGCAGCCAGTGATAAGATTAAACCCATTCACATGCTGTAAATGAAAAAATAAATGAGCAGCTCCTTGCTCCTCTTTATCTTCCTCATTGCTGTTTACATCCCCTTAGCTTCCTCTAGGTTGTTTTCATGCAAATAAAACCAAACAAGAGAGGCAACAACAAATGCAACAATAACCGGCAACATGCTGCAACATACATCCGATATGTTGTCGAATAGCAGCAGGAGGAAGCAGAGGCGGAGAAATAATAAATATCTGCTCTGGCCTTATTTGCTACCCCATTCCTCAGCAGAACCAAACTGACTCATTATGAACTTCAAAGACATAGATAGGAGTTTTAATTAAGAGAAATGCTGCCGAGCTGTGTAGATAAGTAACCCCCCCCCCCTTCTAACCACCACAACCCCCTCAGCTCAGCCCCGCCCCTCCTCGCTCCGACAACATCATTAGGGCAGCGCAGAAGCTGGTGGAACACAGCAGCCAACCGTCATCACACCCCACGACACCGAGCGCACCGCCTGGCTCGGTGCTGCTAATCCCGGCATCATGGGTTCTTTGTGCTGATGCGGAGTGACAACGTGCATGTTTCTGTGTAAATGCGCAAACAAACACAGGATTATTGAGCATCGGCAGTAGTAGGTACACGTCACTGCCACTGGTGGTTAAAAGAGAGGAATGGCATCAAGAAAATGGTCTCAGTCAATTGTGAAGAGACCTTGAATAAAGTGGAAAACTGATCTCTGAATGTTCTGAACTCCTGTTTCTATGCTATAGTTGTCTTGAGCAAATGATGCCGAAAGGAGTTGTACCATAACATTCAATATCTGCGGATTATAGTTAAACCTTCCAAAAGCTGAAGTGCTACTTCTACCTTCTATAGATGGCAAACTAGTTGAGACCAGTACTCCGGGTACTCCGGTTTCCTCCCACATTCCAAAAACATGCTAGGTTAATTGGCAACTCCAAATTGTCCATAGGTATGAATGTGAGTGTGAATGGTTGTTTGTCTATATGTGCCCTGTGATTGGGCATCTTTCGTGCTCTAAATACAAAAATATTTTCATAGGTTTCATTTGTCTTGTTCGGATGGCTGCACGGCGATCGAGTGGTTAGCGCACAGGCCTCCCAGGTAGGAGACCCAAGTTCGATTCCACCTTCGGCCATCTCTGTGTGGAGTTTGCATGTTCTCCCTGTGCATGCGTGGGTTTTCTCCGGGTACTCCGGTTTCCTCCCACATTCCAAAAACATGCTAGGTTAATTGGCGACTCCAAATTGTCCATAAGTATGAATGTGAGTGTGAATGGTTGTTTGTCTATATGTGCCCTGTGATTGGCTGGCCACCAGTGCAGGGTGTACCCCGCCTCTTGCCCGAAGACAGCTGGGATAGGCTCCAGCACCCTGCGACCCTTGTGAGGATAAGCGGTAGAAAATGAATGAATTAATGAATGAACTAGTTGAGACTCAACAACAAACCTGCGGCGATCAATAAATAACCTGCATATTCGGATTGTTGCTAGTCATGTCAAGTGTGTCCCGTGAGAGGAGGAAGGAAAGATAAACATGTCATGACATTACTTAAAGTGCTTTCTGACACTTAATTAGCCCATTCTCAAAAGTCATCTTACATCAAACTACCTGCCTTGCCAAGGCAGGTGAGTTGAGCTACTGGCTCCTGTCTCATGTGGGTGCATATATAGTACCTGCCCCGGTAGACGAGGTGAGAGCTCTGCTCCGCCCACACACCCCCCAGGCACCCTCGTCAGCAAAGATCAGTCGCAGTGAGAGAGAAATTTGCCCCCTTCAGGGAGGGCCCGATGTCAGAAAGATTAATTGCAGACAGCAGCACGCTGGGAGCGCACGGCGCTCCGAGGCGCAAATATATTCATCTGCGTACGGGCCAATCTCCTGCTCCCGGGCAGGATCCATCAGCATGTTGGATCCCACATGAACATCAAAACCCCCAGAGGTGCTGCTCTTTTGTCTCCAGGTAGTCCTGCCTGGCATTCTGCCCACCACCTACCGCTTTCATGTGGGCAGGGGAATTATCCTCCCTCTTCTGCGAGTGTGCTGTTGTGTTGGAGTGTGACGCCTTCACAGGTACTGGCTTTCATATGTGTTTTCCTTTCTGGCAGGCATCCAGATAGCCAGCCAGCTTCACAGGTGTCGATTCTCCCGGAGGCTTCTGAGCAAGGCAGCGCCGCGGACGAGACTGCAGCCAAGTGACTATTAGCAGAAGAGCCAGAGGACCATAACTCTCAAATGGCTGCGCTCTCAGTTAAGCAGTGAAGTGTCAGGAAGTGGTTTGACGTGTGCGTGAAGTGTGCATGTCTGTGCGCGCATATGTGGTTTAAATCACTCTGACTTTTTTTTTTCATGTACACCGCCAGCATGAGTCGAAATCCCAAAGAGATTTAACATGTGTTTATGCGTGGCCGCATGTGTTTGCGTTTCTCCCTTGTTATGTTTTGTTTGTACAAGACAAAAAATTTACGTTACAAACCCTTGGTGCGCCTCCGTTGCTTATTTTTGGCCAAACATGACTGCTGTTTCCCACTCTTCAAAGAAGAGCGTATAAGACGTGGTTTTGCGGAGATCCCCACTGCAAATCCATCTTAAAAAGCTTTTCCATCCCACAAACTCCTTGCTGATCTGAAGCTGGAAGAGTCTCATAACTTTTCCCAACAAAAGATCATTAGAGATTTATCATAAGATGAACTGTGAGCTCATATTTGAGTGTCTACAATAGAAAGAACAAAATAACGAGAGTACGGAACTGTTACGTATTGTTGACTGCAACCTCAGCGTCACATCTTAGCCACCCATCCACCCATCCGCCCATCCATCCTACTGGCAGCTGGCAGCACCCATCCATCCACCCACCCACCCATCCATCCATTCACCCATCCATACACCCATCCACCCGTCCTACTGGCAGCTGGCAGCACCCATCCATCCATCCATCCACCCACCCATCCATCCATCCTACTGGCAGCTGGCAGCACCCATCCATCCACCCACCCACCCATTCATTCATTCACCCATCCATCCATCCATCCATCCATCCATCCACCCACCCATCGATCCACCCGTCCTACTGGCAGCACCCATCCATCCATTCACCCATCCATCCACCCATCCTACTGACAGCTGGCAGCACCCGTCCATCCATCCATCCATCCTACTGGCAGCTGGCAGCACCCATCCATCCACCCACCCATCCATCCACCCACCCATCCATCCATCCACCCACCCATCGATCCACCGTCCAACTGGCATCACCCATCCATCCATCCATTCACCCATCGATCCATCCATCCACCCATCCTACTGACAGCTGGCAGCACCCGTGCATCCATCCATCCATCCTACTGGCAGCTGGCAGCACCCATCCATCCACCCACCCATCCATTCACCCATCCACCCATGCATCCATCCATCCTACTGGCAGCACCCATCCATCCACCCACCCATCCATCCATCCATCCACCCACCCATCCATCCTACTGGCAGCTGGCAGCACCCATCCATCCACCCATAATTCCCCCACCCACCCATCCATTCACCCGTCCACCCATCCATCCATCCACCTGGCAGCTGGTACTTCAACTGAAGAGTACACAAATAAAGCCAAACCTGTAATTAAGCTAAAAAAAACACAAATAAACATATCATACTAAACCAAACGGTACCACTTGTACCAACTGGGTTTCACACTTGAGATTCACCACAGCCGCCAAAGCCACTGCTGCTTCCGACACAGGAGATCACCTGCTGATCTCAAAATCTGATGCAGTGCATGGGTATCTATATATATGTTTATCCAATGTCCAAGCCCCCAAAATAGGCGTGGGCCTGCAGGAGAGGCAACAAATGGCCTCTGTTTCTGGTGGCAACAGCTGGATTCCGTGTGTTGATACTGGGCTGCAGATGGATGATAAGCAAGCGCAGTGCTCCCCCATGCTGGAATTGATCATTTGGTTGGGATAGGGATTGTCGTAATTCTAAATCTGAAGAAATCGAAAAACATTAAAACATTCTTGAATGAAACATAAGCTGACATATGAATTTCCAAATAATACAAAGCAGATGCATTCTCAATAACAAGTGATAATGGTGTGATTAAAAGACAAAAAAAATTGAAAAATCACTCATGATGCGAAAGAGCTGGATGCTTGATCACGCCATCGCTTAAAGTCAGTATATCTTCCAAAACAGAAATCCATTCTCCCACCCCTTGGTTGGCTTTGATGTGCAATGTCTGGGTCTTACATCAGACACTGGGGTCAATGCCTGAAAAGGCAAGTCAATTTTCAGGCAGACATCAGAAGGAGAGGCTTCTACTGCACAGGTAGAGCGGCCGTGAGAGCCGGACCAGCGGCATAGCAACCTCATCATCTGTTAACTCAGATGGGAATAGACAGAAGAGATCGCTCGGACAAAGTGGGTTCATTGTTTCATTTCATTATGCAAGGCCATCTTACGAGCAAGACCACAAACAGTTGGGATCACCGGACCCGTCTGCCGGTAGTCATTAAGATTTGTTACATTCATTACATCATAAGCCCGCAAGATTGCTTCCTGGTATTGGCAATTTTGCTGCTATTGGTTCTCATGCCTGAATGCTAACTTATTTCCACAACTGTAGCAAGTCTTGTAGCAACTTTTTCATACCACTATCTACTGTATATGTGGACAGGTCTCCTGAAAGGAGGCCCAAAAACGTGACACAGAAAAACAAAATATAAAGTATAAATATGTAAAAATGCTTTTAACGCACCTTAAATTGTTACAAATGTGCTCCAAAATGGTGAGAGATCATCATATATACTGTATTGACAGAAATGTCCCTCATAGGGAAGCCATAGCTGTGATGTGGCCCTCAATGAAAACAATTCTAACACACCTGACTTACAACTTCCTTAAGATCCAACAGTGCAAAATGTAAATTCTTGCAATTTTTCAACCGCTCTTAATATTTTGATCAGGAGTGTATATACACACCGTATGTGGCAAAACTATATCAAATACAACCGCACATGAAAGACAGAGACATGACATCTCCAACATCTCCTGAATCTGTCTTTACATGTAGTGGCGTTCATTAAGTAGAGTACCTGCGGACAGATAAATGCCCTCGAATTGGGGGATTTCTCTGGACTGTCTCAACTTGACTTCCAGTGTATATTTCCTCAGATCCTGTACACACACTTTTTCAAAAAAAAGTTTTTTTTTATTTTTATTTTTTTACAATATGCTAGTTAAACACTATTTACGGCCAATGAAATATGCCTTTGATATGCTCACAGAAGTGATTTAGATCTGTATTTTTATCATTACTCACTCGTAACATAGCGCCCCCAAGCAGTCTATCTTATGAAGAGCCTTTTGGGGAGGAAACCACCTGCTTTGATTGATAGCCTGAACTGACAAAAAATGTAGCCGACTGGTGTGTAGGGCATGTCTGGCATGCTATTTGATTATTTATATTTCCTGTATTTCCTATAGGTACATTTGAAAAAGCCGGAGCTCGACCGGAGTCCCAGAATGGATTGCATTCCTACTAAATCCTACTAAATAACCATCTATGAAAATGGCTACTAACTGGTTATGTAATGTGATGCACAAGGTGTGGTGAGGAAGAAGGGATTACAAACTTTTGGTAAATGCACCCCATTTGTGAGGTTAGTTTCATCAAGCATGTCATTCTGTTGCATTCGATACTGCAAAAAAGGTCAGTAAGGATAATTCATAATGGCGCCTAAAGAGAACAGACTAACTCCTTATTTCTAAAATCATAACCTGATATAGTTAATCTTCAAACAGCTAAATAAAGCATAAGGTTAAAATAACCAATTACCTAAAAATGTCATCCAATACTTCTCTACAAGAGAGGAGAAATATGATCTCAGGGAAGAACTACATTTCAAACACTTATATGCTAGGACTACGTTAAAAAGCCATAGAATTTCAGTATGTAAGTACCCGGAGGTAAGGACCTCAAACAATGACCAACGATGAGCCAATACAAGCAGTTGATGTTTGCTAAATACAAGGATGAAGAGTCTTGAACCAGTCATGATGTGCTATATATATCACTATATTGACACTTACTATGGTAACCATTAAGTCATTGAATGGTCATATACCTCGTACTTCGGTACGAGGTACATTATTTAAAAAAAAAAAAAAAACTTAAACTGTATTATGGAAAGCAGGAAGTAAACAAATGAAACAGTTACTGATTGTAAAAATAAACTGTATTATGGAAAGCAGGATGTGAACAAATGTAACAGTTACTGCACTCAATTGTAATCTGATGCATGTTCAAATGAAATAAAACGATTACCATATAATGTACTGTATGTGCAATACATCGTATATGTATATGTACGTATACGTATATGTTGATGTTACAGTAAGTTTGTATCCCCAAATTAGGAGCCAAATTTGTGTCTTGACCAAAAAAAAGTAAGGAGAATGCTGGTTTAAAAGATGAATCTTGGTGTAAAGATGTAAGTAAGTTATGCACTTTTCCCAGGTATAACTTTCAATTGACCTAAGAAAGTTATATATATATACAGTATTAACAACACATGATGGCACACTCTGAAAGCTGCAGTCGAAATGCAGTTTGTCTATTATGGCTAGCACGCTCCCCTCTTCTATTGTTTCACGGCTATCTTGACACCCACTCAGCAGTACAAAGGAACTCTGCAATGAACCCTGGGCCGTACGATCCTGCCACCGATAGACACAGCACTGCCATGAATTGCATTAAGCTCCAAATTAAAGCAGGCACATCAAAAGGTCCTGTGAGGAAGCAGCATGGAGATGTGACAGGGCGAAGAGAGCAGAAAGAGGGGAAAAAAAAAAGTCCTGCCTAATTTACGCATTCCCCAAATGAGACAGAACCTAATCAAAATCAATATCTGTGAGTGGTAAAAGTGTTGTTACAATGCCGGTGTGGAACTTATTACCCCGAGATGAAAGCATCGAGCAAGATGAAATTATGTCTTTTAGAGTGCACCAAAAAAATAATTGACAAAGCTGGTGTAGATTTTTGCCAACATCCAAATCAACCACATTTGAAGAAAGATCGAGTGCCTTTCTCAGCGTTTCAAGGCTGAAGCTTCGACAACACCTGACTGACAGCTCAAAGACCATTTCTCCAGCAGCCAAATCAAATAGATTAATTACAATAACATCAGTGAAGATACTTGACAACATTTTGACAGTAGTTACAAGACTTTCAGCTTTGTCTAGACACTAGTACATCCAGTTTTATTTCATGTACGCCCGATCCAAAGCCCAAATGTACGTTTTTTTTCTGTCAGTATCCGACAGGCTTTATCTATGTCCTCCATGTGCAGGGAAGAGACCGCTGGGATCATATTGTCTCTGCAGATAATCTCTATTTATTTTGCTGTCCAGGGTGGAAAATTTGCAACAAATCCCCTGGGGCTTTTCTGTAAGTGTTTTATCACTTCAAGATTCTCCTGAAGATATTGGAGCATGATTGGTGAATGGGAAAGACTCTGCGTGATGCTGTCTGCCTAATTCCCATGGCTTGTCCAGGAGCTGTTCAAACAACGCCCAGGGAGTCGCCGAGCACTCTCTTAAGTGTCTCTGCGGTTGTTGAAAACCAGATGAAGGGCAAAGAGGGATATTGGGACAGGAGAAGAGGAGTGTGTGTATGCGTGTCTGCCTGATTGCATCGGCACACAAGCGTGCCTTCAAAGCCTTCCCCTCCCCGCCGCCCAGTTCGGCCAGATAAGGGGCCCCCCCTCACGCTGTGGTTCAGCTAGGGGACAGGAAAGACACACGCAGGGGTCAATGGTAGTGCCATCTGCTCCACGTGTATAACAAATAGTGTACATCAATAAAGGTGCGTCGCAATCCAAACACTAAAACAGCATTCATTCATTCATTTTCTACTGCTTTTCCTCACAAGGGTTGCGGGGGGTGTTGGAGCCTATCCCAGTTGTCTTCGGGCGAGAGGCGGGGTACACCCTGGACTGGTCGCCAGCCAATCACAGGGCACATATAGACAAACAACCATTCACACTCACATTCATACCTATGGACAATTTGGAGTCGCCAATTAACCTAGCATGTTTTTGGAATGTGGGAGGAAACCGGAGTACCCAGAGAAAACCCACGCATGCACGGGGAGAACATGCAAACTCCACACATAGATGGCCCAGGGTGGAATTGAACTCAAGTCTCCTAGCTGTGAGGTCTGCGCGCTAACCACTCGAACACCGTGCAGCCATCTCAATGACGTATTTCAGTTAATTTTGCCATTTTTTCATTCATTCATTTTCTACCGCTTATCCTCACGAGGGTCACGGGGGTGCTGGAGTCTATCCCAGTTGTCTTCAGGCGAGAGGCGAGGTACACTTTGGACTGGTCGCCTGCCAATCACAGGGCACATATAGACAAACAACCATTCACACTCACATTCATACCTATGGACAATTTGGAGTCGCCAATTAACCTAGCATGTTTTTGGAATGTGGGAGGAAACCGGAGTACCCGGAGAAAACACACGCATGCACGGGGAGAACAAAAACAGAGAGATGGCCGAGGGTGGAATTGAACCCTGGTCTCCTAGCTGTGAGGTCTGTGCGCTAACGACTTGACCATTAAGCATTTTAACTTTATTTTGGTTTTATTGCTCTGTGAGTGTATGTATGGTATACGCATGCAGGTAGACTATTTGTCCATTGATTCACGAGTGTCAGCACTATTTATCATACATACAGTGGAAATTCAAACAACCAAGGATCAAACTACTCCAAAAACTTTAAAAAAAAGTTGGACAAAAACGCAAAACTTTCACCATGCATCATTTTATACAAGAGCTGAGCATCACACATCACTAACCCTCTGTTGAGTCAGCATAAAAGGATTAACTGTGCATGTGTAGGTCATCAACCTGTGACATGGCATTACTTTGAGTTGCCACAACTGTGCAACAACAAAGACCTCAAACTCTTTATTTTAAGGATGGTGTTTCAGTCATTTGCTTTGTGGTGTTTTAAGATAAGCGTGCTACCTCCAACCCCACATCTCTCCATTCTAGACAACTATTCACACTCCCGCAACCTCTGACTGGTTTCCCAACCTCTTAAGAAGACACATCAAGCCGTGTCAGCACCTGCCGCAAAGGTCATATCAAGTTGCACACTGGGAGCAATGCTCATGCCTTGAGGTAGCGTTTCATCTTTTTCACCACATCTATACTTTCTGTCATTAGCTTTTTTTTGCCTGTCTAGATCACAATGAGGACCTATGTTTAATAAAGAGGTTGAATTGATTTCGAAACGTCACCTGGAAATGTGCTTTCCACTTTTACCCGAGCGGAGTTTTACAGTGACCAAACTAAAGATGACAATTACTGTATATCTGTAGTTACAATCATCGAATGGACAAACGGTTCACTTGCCAAGACAATAAAGAAATGAAGCTAGATACAGTCATTATGCAGTCATAACAAAGTGATGAGTCAGTTCACGGGCAAATATGAGCTCCAATTGAAGTCTAAAAGGAGTGAAACTGCCATGTGGTTGCTTGTCAACGAGCCAAAGAAAACAAATCAGAATTTGCTCAAGAGTGAGAACAGTCATACAAAAGCTACCCTAATACCTGGTCAAACAAAACCAGAGATTAATGCCTTTCAGACTATAGTGTGTGAGGGCAGAATACGACTACAGGGCTTGCGGCTGACTAGTCATCTCTCTGGGTGGGTGAGGCTTTTCCCAGTAATCATACTTTGTTTGGGAAGAATCCACTTTGTATTAGAACTAATGGGAAACAAATGGTCTGAGCGTGTCTGCTCAAACTGAGGACATTCCTAATCCAAATCCACAACCTTCAGTAGGCGAGACAACTTTAAACCTCGTAAAGCCTCCAATTTGCTTTGGTGTGGCGGGATAATGACAAGGAAAGGTTGGAAGTTCCCGATCTGTCTCCTGGTACGGGCATGTAAAAGCCACAAGAATGACGAGGCAATATTATATACTCCAACACTAGGTGCATGGGTGAGACACATTGACGAGGTCTAATCATATCTCAAGGGACTGGAAGAGGAACAAATCAAAGGGAAGAAAACTAAGAAACCACATACAAAAGAGAACAATGAGTCTCTTTCATTGGGAGGTTGATGAAAATGAGACGGAAGAGGACGGAAGAAGGTGAAGTGTCAGCTTTCAGTGTGAAACAATGTCAAAAAAAGGTATTACGCGGCAATGTATCGCCAAGAGTCACTATACCGCAAATATGCTGGAATTGTTGACAAAATCAGTGACTATGTGCGCACATGCAGGGGGGGGGGGGGGGGGTATGGTGAAAGGGTGGGGCACTGAACTGGGGTCCCTCCAGCACAGACTTGAAAAGGCATTCTTTCATCATTGCTAATCTCCCAAACATAAACAGAACGCGCTCCGACCAAAGGGGTTACCCTCCAATGACAGGATATGATGAGGGACCAAACATATAGTCAAGAAGACTATAGGCGCTACGATGTGTTAACTGACTGTAGGAAATGACGTCTTCACTGTATTGATTAAAATCATGATGGAGATTCTCACATGCGAGATGGAGCTGCTATCTCTGCTGGCAATCTGTTTTATTAAAGTTGTTTGTGTTTTCAGAGAGCTTCTGAGAATGTGTGTGTTTATTACAGGAAGGGATGTGTATATGCGCTCCTGCACTGGTCAATCGGGCTACAGATCAGTGTGCTACTCGACATGCCCTTAACCTATAAGAATGTTTTATTTCTTTATGGGGATAACAGATTCCTAAATGCACGGTGTGGGCTGGGTTATGACAAGTGGTACGGTTCTGTTCAATTCGCCAGTTTGGATTGGTACCCAGTGATTCTGCTTGAATTTCATACTACTGGATGTCCAAGCGGATTGAAGATGGCTGCGTCAGCTGCAGCAAGACTGCTTGTCATCCACCAAGTAAGTAAACAGAAAGTACAATGCTGCGTATATGTTCATACTCTTGTCATTTTACTGTATGTCAAATGGACAGTAGCCTGTCCAACTCGACCCATCACAACTGTACCGAAGTGAACCAACCCAACAATTGCACCAGCAGCACTAACAACACACCAAAAATCCACATCCTGTGAGTAAATTAAACTATTTGCAATAAAGCAGTGCCATAACCCAATGGCTCAATTGACCCATTTGAGGAAAGCACAAAGTGTTTGATTATTTTGTTGTGGGAAGTGGAATAGAAGACAGGATCATTGTAACCACTTTTTTTTTTTAAATCTCAGTGTTATGAGCCCTATGACTTTCACTTTGCTTCTGAACATTTTACAGCCATAAAAAACAATAAATAAAACGGAGAAATAGTAGATGTTTTGACAAAGCATTTCTCTCCTAAGCCCTTGGTAATCGTTAAGGGTGAATCACAGAAGGGTAATTCTGTTACCATGTTCATGCCTTATGCAAATTGTCTGAACACTGTGAATTTGGAGACACCCGAAGTGATGCACTGACGGGCATCACAGAAGCATCATAGAAGACATTTCTCAATGAAAGTGATTAAAGAAGGCCATCAACATCAGTGTATCAATTGAAATGACCTCCAAAGAAACTCAACAGCTAAATGGAACAAGAAGTGGCAGCATCCAACATGATGGTCAAGGTCCATGCTCTCGCTGAGGGAGAACTGGTCATCTGGGTTCTGGTCAAGTAATGAGAATAAAAGGAAAAGCACACCTTATGAGAACAAACGAAATGTGTGCACAGTTGAATGTAAAAAACAGTGATAGATGTTTGCTACAGTGAATGCCATACAAGTCAGAACCCTAAGAGAAGGCTCTGACAGCTTCTGGACCAAAGTCCACTTGGAAGGACCTACAATGAATATGCAATTAAGCACAAGATCAAAAGCATCATTATTGTCTAATGCAGTCTAAGGTTCCTGCACCATTGTCCGTTGTGATAGTCAGATACTGTGTTCAAAGCATATACGGGGCATCCAGTGTATATTGAAAAGGATGACGGACGTGCTGGTGCAATGTAACAACAGGACCATGAAACTATGAAATCTACATCACCAATGCAAGAGGTAAGAAAAATATCCAATGGCTCGACACAACTTCACATTATTGAAGAAACGTGAAGATTTTTTTAAAGATCTGAAATATCAGATCTGAAAGTCAGTCCCATGGTGGAAGTGAATTTGAAGACATGGCGTATTGGAGATGATAACAAGTGAATGGGCAGTCAACATGAGCTACCCCATCAACACTCTTTTGGGACTGTTCCGGTACTGCAGATTACCCTTTGGCATCACTTCAGCACCAGCTGTGTTCCAGCAAGCGATGGACCAAATTGTTAGTGGACTGTTTCTTGGATGACATTCTGTCTACAGGAGCCACTTTTTAGCCTTATGCATTATTTTAGCTGTTTGAAGATGAACTACATCAGCAAGTTTAAGTATTTGTGATTTTAGAAATAAGGAGTTAGTATGTTCTCTGTAGGCGGCATTATGAATTATCCTTACTGACCTTTTTTGGAGTACATTTAGCGAGTGAAGATTGCTTTTATAGTTATTACCCCATATTTCCACACAATAAGTAAGATATGGTAGAACCAGAGAGCAATAAAGAGTGTGGAGTGATTTCTGATTGAGCAAAAAATGTTGTATGTTGTATATTTGTAATATGAGGTTGCCATTGTTTTTTTTTTTTATCAACTTTCATGTCAAATAACAGACACAAATGTAATTTTTTTACTACTTTAAATGCTCTTTTAAATCCCAGTGAGCCACCGTGGTGTAGGAGTTAGCGTTCTGGACTTGGAATCTCCACTAGTAAGCATCATTGGTATTCGTCAGGAAGGGCATCCGGAATCTAAAGTGCTCAAGCCAAAATCAGTATGCAGATTAAAAAAAATCCTCTATGGAGTCTCTGTAATCAGGAAAAAGCCAAAAGAAAAAGAAAAGGAGGACTATTACAATTCACTCGACCAGTCACCTTGACTTCATCACCATCGGGGGCTGTCTACTGACAGGAACTAAACGCTGGGAGCATATACTAAGTCCTGTGCTTGTACTTCTATCCTGGCTCCCAGTGAAACAATGGGTTAATTTTCAAGTCTTGCTGCTGGTTTTCAACTGCTTGCATGGGCTGGCCCCGTTGTACCTTTCTGAGCTCCTGCAGCCTCACTCCCCAGGTAGGGCACTGATGTCTGCAGATAAATTAGTGTGTTCCCTGCTCTAGAGTCACCACTAGAGGGGACGGAGCCTTTTCTGTGGCTGTGCCAAAACTTTAGAACTAACTCCCTCTGCACATCAGAGCTGCACAAAACACTTAAAAACCATGCTGAAAAAAAAATCTTTTTTTCCCACTGATGTTCAAAGATTAAGCAAGCACATTGATTTTTATTTTTATACCTTTAGTTTTTATGGAAATGGTAATGGTTTTATTTCATTTGAACATGCATCAGATTACAATTGAATGCATCACATAATCAGTCCACAGTTCCACATGTCCAAAAGGAGTAGGAAGAAGCAAAGCTTATTAAATCCTACCCCTCCATCTGGTACTTTTACAATCAGTAACTGTTACATTTGTTCACTTCCTGCTTTCATAATATAATAAAAAATTTGTTTATTAATTTTTATTTTTTTATGTTTTTTATTTTTTGTCACGTACCAAAGTACTAAGCTAAATTTGTTCTCCTTGTGTTATCGTAGTCTATTTATTTTCTTGTTGCTTTTTACTGCTTTTATTGATCAACCTACATAGTTTAAAATGAATGCGCTATAGAAATAAACTTGCTTTTATTTTTTTATTTTATTTGTTACATTCTGCCACTTGCTCTAATTTATTTATTTAATTGCAGTTGTCTTTTACATTTTATTTACATGGTGTGATGCAGACAATAAAAAATAAAAACAGCCATGAGCTGCAAATGGCCGCACTGCTTTAATAAATCTCCGTCAGGTCTGAGTCTGTGACGTGTTATGAGTTACTCAGTGAGGGAACGCTGGTAAATAATGAGAAAATGGGTGTGTTATTGTAGGCGGAACAACTCAAAATGTTACAATGGCCACATTTATTACAACTGTTGATCCGAAATCAGAGAAGTCATTTATGGAGGTGTTCTGTGCGCCCTTTGACTGAGTCGCAAATACACAGAAACTAACATTCTAAAGCTGACTGGTCTTGTCACCGCAGCTTAAAGGGGACCAATTATGTTGATTTTTCCACCTTTTGTACTGAATTGTGGACTCCTATAGAGCAGCTACACACAATAACCCGCACAGAAAACGTTTTAGATCTTCCAGAATCTGAACCTATTCCAGCTGTATTTACTTGGATTTGTGCTTCCTGCCAATTAATTTATTTTACCCACGACCTGCCTGCAAAAACGCCCATACCGCTGTGATTGGTCACACGCCCAAAGTGCTTCCTAACTATGAACGGACCCCACTTCCTAATATAGTGGGTATAGGAGTTGATGATAACTGAATAAAGTCTTTGGAGAGCAAATTGAAAAGTTTTTAGGAGCTCCTGGCAGCTCATGCAAATCGTATTCAAGGGTCATAATGTGTGCAGAGTACAAATCCGCATACAACAGAATGGACACTCAGGAATCAAGGTTCCGCTGGGTGGACGCCTCTTAGGCCTTCTTAGGGCTGACACACGTAAGGTACCACTCCCCCCACATACACACTACATCTGTTTTTAGGGGAGCGTTGGAAAAGATAAGGCCAATGAGTTAATGCAGACATACTGCCGTAATCCAGTTTTTACCCCCCCTTTAAACCTCCCCCTGCCCCAAACAGCTTCCCCGTGCTTCTGCTGCATATCTGTGACAGATTAGGGCAGATCACCATGGATTACCTCCACCAGACACAATCTCTATACACTGCCCACAGACGCCCCCGTGGTACAACCTCCTGGAAGGGCGTTAGAGGAGGGGCGTATTTGAATATTAAATTGAATTGTTACATTTACTGACATACAGAGTTGGAGAGAGACATATATACAAAAGTAAATTGCTGATCTTCTTTGCATGATTCTGTATGGTGCCACAAGGGGGGTAACCTGTCATTCCTTTGGGATGCTCCTGCAGGATTAATATAGGTCAGACCTTGTTGTTGTTGCGCTCTGCCTTTGATTGCTGGATAAAAAAGGTGCCTATATTTCCCCCTGCTAATGATCACTTTTTCTAAAACAGGGGCAACGCTCTGGAGCCGGAGCCAAATAACATCCTTATTCCTATATTTCTTTGTTCTGTTCTTCTCCAATTTGGCACAGCCTTGTGGTGAGTTGAGGTAAGACGGGAGAAAATGAAGGAAAAACTTTGAGAAAAGGGATTTAATCTCATGGATTTGATGAGCGTGTGAGATAAGGTGAAATTGATGGCTTGTCAGTCATAAATGTTGCTTTTGATCATCAAGTCATTAAAAGTTTTTCATATTTAAACTTAATTTTAAACTTTTGGAGCCATTTTACATGGAGTTGATCGAGCCAGAGAGCATATTTAACACATTTTCATCAGCAAAACAACTTTGGTTCAGTATTGAACAAAGCAAAATTTGTTCTCAATCAGAAATCACTCCACACTCTTTATTGCTCTCTGGTTCTACCATATCTTACTTATTGTGTGGAAATATGGGGTAATAACTATAAAAGCAATCTTCACTCGCTAAATGTACTGCAAAAAAGGTCAGTAAGGATAATTCATAATGCCGCCTACAGAGAACATACTAACTCCTTATTTCTAAAAATCACAAATACTTCAACTTGCTGATATAGTTCATCTTCAAACAGCTAAAATAATGCATAAAGCTAAAAATAACCAATTTCCTAAAAATGTCATCCAATACTTCTCTACAAGAGAGGAGAAATATGATCTCAGGGAAGAACTCCATTTGAAACACTTATATGCTAGGACTACGTTAAAAGCCATAGCATTTCAGTATGTGGAATCAAACTATGGAACGGATTGAGTAAGGACCTCAAACAATGCACAATGATGAGCCAATTCAAGAAACAATACAAGCAGTTGATGTTTGCTAAATACAAGGATGAAGAGTCTTGAACCAGTCATGATGTGCTATATATATCACTATATTGACACTTACTATGGTACCCATTATGTCATTGGATGGTCATATCACCTCGTACTTCGGTACGGGACAAAACATTAAAAAAACTGTATTATGGAAAGCAGGAAGTGAACAAATGTAACAGTTACTGATTATAAAAGTACCAGATAGAGGGGTAGGATTTAATAAGCTTTGCTTCTTCCTACTCCTTTTGGACATGTGGAACTGTGAACTGATTATGTGATGCATTCAATTGTAATCTGATGCATGTTCAAATGAAATAAAACCATTACCATTATCATAGTTGTTTCTCCACTCGCATGACAATTTTATCACAGCAATAATCAGCTCCAGGGTCAAACTATTACTGTATTTTCATCATCAAATGTTTGTTGCTTGAAAGAAAGCACTATTAGTTTAAGTTCCCTCTCTTCGAAATTGATACTACAGCAATTCATTTAAATTTGGGAGTCTACTTTTTGTAGTTTTTTTGCTGGTTGATTTAAGATAAGTGAGCCTTTATTGTGTATAATTCAATTAGTTTGGATCTGATTTATTAGCACTCTTTCATTTGTGTGTGAATGCCTTGGAGGGAAGGTGTGTGTAATGGAGCAGGTGTATGTATGTGTGTGAATGCTTGCAGGGGTTGGGTCGGGGTCGCAAACTAAGACCCCACCTGCATGGACTCATGACAAGCGGGGACCGGTGGGGGGATGCGGATGCTTAACGCATACTACAAAGGGCCGGTGGGGCGTGGTGCACAAACGCCATAACAGCACCAAAGTCCTATTGTTCTGTCCATGTTTCATCTCTCCTCCTTCTCTCCAAATATTTGGAGGAACGCTCTAAATAACATGCTGGTACTGAGAATACTGCTCGTGTATATTGTTGAAAGGAACTCGGGCAGTCACATTTTTTGGCTCTTCAAAGACGCTTGCTTTGTTTTGTTTGGGTTTTGTTTGCTCCTGTATTTGAATCATGTACCGGGATTTCGTGGATATCTCATTGTTCCAGAATTTGGGATTGTTGGACAGCGGAGCACCCACTGGCTCATTTATTTTTATTGCATCATGTGACTCATTGTAATTACAGCACTCAGGCTAAAATGAGGCCAGAATTTCCCACTGTCGCTATTGTCTTTCAGGGAGGATTCTATGGTTCGATTTTTAACAGAACGCCGACTATATACAGCCAGGGTGCTAATCTCATAGCCAATAAAAAGTGAAATCGTATGAAGTACAAACCTGCAGCTCTGAGTTCAAGCATTAATCGTGTCATCAACAAGGGGGGATAAGCTCAGCATGAATCTCAGCAATGCTGCATTTCAGCATCATTTCCTAGGCACATTTGATGGCCCTTTCCTGGGGACCCAAACAGTGATTGGACCCTGAGGGTAACCCTGCGGCACGGCCCTGTTGCCAGGGCCTGAGTGACAGCTCTAATGAAGCCTGCCATCACAGGGCAAGGGACCACTGCGGAGCAGGCGAGGCGGGAACTTCAATCAGCTTACGTGACGTCCAAAGAGTTTTGATTTCTCAGCAGTGGTGAAGGGGTAAAAAAAAAGGGGGGGAGGGGAACCCCTGTGGGAGAAAGGCTGCCTGCCTGCATGGCTTTGAATAGTTCTCCATTTACTACATGTCAATTCTTGGTGCTGCAAAGAAGAGCGACATTGGGGGGGTAGGGGTGGTGAATTTTTCATAAGTAAAAAGAAGAAAAAGGTCTACGATCCTACCCTTATGGGATTAGGTTTGGGTTTCATCTGAATGCAGAATTTGTCATTCTAGATGGCTGTGGCAGTTCTTTGACTATTAGTTGTTTATCAAGCACAGTTTAGTTGAAGGAGTGCAGCACTTTACTTGTGGAGAGAAAAACATGGCGGGGATCTGGGACTGAAGTTGTTTATCCTTCACTCTCCAAAGCAGCGTACAAAAGTAAACAAATGCATTGGGTAAAAAAAACAATCATCTCCAAAGCAGCGTACAAAAGTAAACAAATGCATTGGGTAAAAAAAACAATCAAGATCGGCGAAGACCAATTGTCTATCAAGAAGAGTACTTGTGAGGGATCCTAATTCTTAATTCAATCAAAAGGTGTTTGACAAGGATGAGGTCACAGTTCTCGAAATTCTTCATTTTCATGGACTTTGCTAAAACAAAAGTGTAGAAAGTTGGAAGCATATACTGTAATCGTCCAAAAGGTCTTGGTTGAGATCGGGGGCCTCAAACTCAATTTACCACTGGAGGGGCCACTGAAGCTAGGGTCTGGGTTAGGCTGGGCCGCATCAGGTTTAAAAACCAAAAAAAACGCATTTATTAAAAACAGAAAAAATTAAAACTGTTTTCAATGCTTTAGCTTCTGTTATACCCTACACTTTTTGAGTGCTTTGGTTCCGTTTTTCTCAAATATTTTTATTTTTATTTACTTATTTATTTACAAAAAAAATCTAAATAAAGAAAATCAATCAATCAGTAATAAATAAATAAAATAATAATAAAACAGTAAATAAGAAAAACTTAAACCACATATAGTTGGTGAGTAGAGATTTTGTTTTCAGATTCAATTATTTATTGAATTATTTATTATTTCAGTTATTTAACCTTTAACATGAACATTAATGAAACTTAACCATTTTACCCAATTAGCAAGTTAGCATTGTTACATCTTGGATCAAAATCGCATCAATTGTGTCCGGTGTGCACACAGCTTTCAGCTGTCATTTCTGGGTACATGATACCATACAGCATCCATATCAAACTCACGCGGGCCACACTAACATTAAACTTTCATATCAAGGTGGGGGCCTCAAACTTGCTCCTCCTTGAGACCCCTGGTTTAGATGAAGACTTGAGATTCATAGGAGACATAAGAGATCCAATTCAAATTCCAAATTGAATCAGGGGTGTGTCCCCAAGACTGTCTTTTGGCCTGGTATTGTATGTGTAAAATTCAAACTGCATCAAACCAAATCACAGCTTTCTTATTGGATGGCAAGTACAGTACAGATGTAAAGGGGAAAAAGCAGACGAGTGAGACTAAAGCAATGGATGACTTGAATCATTACGTGGGCAATCTATCATGAAGTGCATCAGCAAAGGACCAAGTGCAATTTGAGGAAATGATCCTAAATCAAAACACTATGAAACCATATACATGTTAAACCCAAGACGTCATCGCTAATTGTTTACCTTGATGCTACTTGTTGTTTCTTAACACAAATTGAATTTGTCAAAGTTTCCTTAAGGAATTGCATTGCTCATCTTCCTTCCTTCCTTCCTTCCTTATTCCTTATCCAACCGTGCATCTGTCTCTCTCACACCAACTACACTCATGTTATTGAACTAAAAAAAAAATGCACAGAAGGGGAAACAAACTCAATAATTATTATACAGTGGAACCTCATTACTTTGTGAATGTTTTCAGTTTATGTAATAAATTGACCTCGGTTGAAGTACCAGTTAGCAACAATACCACGCAGGTCTTGTCATGTTGTTAATACACTACTCGAGTCCAACTTGTAATCTATTTTTAACCACAATGAAGTGAAAAAAAAAGTTGCATGCCAATGCGTATTTATTTTCTGCATGTAAAAGTATAATTCTGAAACTATTTTTAAAAAGCGTTTTGATTTACCATTTTTGGGTGTCCGGCAGGGATTGAATTTGTATTATATCTTCATTCATTCATTCATTTTCTACTGCTTATCCTCACGAAGGTCGCAGGGGATGCTGGAGCCTATCCCAGCTGTCTTCTGGCGAGAGGCGGGGTACACCCTGGACTGGTGGCCAGCCAATCACAGGGCACATATAGACAAACAACCATGCACACTCACATTCATACCTATGGACAATTTGGAGTCGTCAATTAACCTAGCATGTTTTTGGAATGTGGGAGGAAACCGGAGTACCTGAAGAAAACCCACGCATGCACGGGGAGAACATGCAAACTCCACACAGAGATGGTCAAGGGGGTGATTGAACTCGGGTCTCCTAGCTGTGAGGCTAATTATATCTTATGGGAAAAATGTATTTGGTTAGAAGATGTTAGGGTTTGAGTCGAATCTTCCGGAACAGATTAATTAAACTAACTGTAAATGTACTTGCAGTTGGTTTGTGGTGATAATTTTTTTTCATTAGCTGGACTGCAGTTGCATTCCCTGAACATATTAGTACTAACTCACAAGCGAGCGAGCTTTTTTTTTTAACCACATACATTACTTGGGCCTCCCTGCGACTGGAGCAGCGTTGAACAGCAGCCGACCCCCAGAAGACTCATTGCCACTTTGTTCTATTATTCACCATCTCTGGCTTTAGAACTCTCTGGCATCTCCATGGGGGTTGCAGTGGAGGATTCTGATGGGAAGGCTCGCGTGCCGCCGAGAGTCTGTTTACTCCCCGGCTTGGACCGCATAGTCCACTGGCGTGTACAACCACTCCCTGCGCTCACATGCTCACACGAGTGCCATCAAAAATGAATCAAAACAGATTGGTGCCAGCCATTTGTTAATCGCATGCTCTCTGGCATGTTTTTGGAAACTACTTTCTAAATGAGAAGTCTGACATTTCTGAGGGCAGTCTATGACAACTATGACTCAGAAAAACAAATGACTCGGCTGCACTGTTCTTCTTCTCACTCAGCATGCAACTTTCCGTCGTCACCAGTGTGACACAGTCAGAGAACCGGCTCAGAATGCTCATTTGTACCAGCATAAATAGTTATTTGAAAGATAAAAGCAAACATGTTTGTTTTTTGTTTGTGTTTTTTAAGACGGTCTCGACTCCCCAAAGGCATTTAGAGCACTTTGGTAATAAGGCGAAGGGTTTAGCAGAACTGTAGTGGGGAAGCGTAGAGGATGCTTTGATGTGCTCTTAGATGAAGCGATGTCTACAAAAATACATGCAGCTCAACTAGACGCGCTCCTCTCAGCTGGCCCGTCCTCTCTGGTCCCAAACCAGCATGAAAGACAGCAGCGGGAGGCTTGTATGGACCTTGTCAACAGCTTCACATAAACATTCCCCTGCAGAAACGCCAACCGGGGAGATTTTTTTTTTTAATATGATCTTGTCTGTACGAACTTAGAAATGTCCCCCAACGCAACAAGCTAAACTTTTTAAAAACTGAGCTTTGATAAACTGCTGTGTTTTAAAGAGATTCGTCAAGTAGGCAACTCTTGGAAGTACTGCCCCAGGGACTGACACTGTGTCAGTGAGCTATAGAAAACTTTTGGTTGCAGCATGTCATGGTAATTTCTGTGTTCAGATAGGTAATATTATAATACGGCAGGTACAATAGGTTAAAAGAAAACCTAGTACCTATAACAGTGCGACTACTGTGATTCATTCATTGACTGTTTCATGAAATGATGCATGAATAATCTCATCCAAACAAAGCATGTTAGTGCAGATTAGTAGCCTGCAGAGCTGCAAACACACAAACCAGCTGGCGATCGGATACTGACCTCTACTGGCAGCCTGGGTAATACTGCAGTACTTGCAGGCGGCACTATTTATTCCATGCATATTTCGACGCGGAGTACAGCCACCTCATACCAGTGTGTCATACTGATGCTGATGCTGATTAGACAACATGATTATTAGGCCTATTTTAAGGGGGCTTCAGTCCCCCTAAAATGTTCTTAAGACCCCCTAAATAATTTGATATTTTTTATAGATTTTTTAAAAATTTGTATTTATTTATTTTTTTACAACAAAAAAATATTTGACAAATTTCATATAATAGGACAAAAGCAGGCTAATAAGCAAGCCAATAAGCAGGCTAATACTAGCCTACTAGTAGTAGTAATAATCATTCATTCATTCATTCATTTTCTACCGCTTTTTCCTCACGAGGGTCACGGGGGTGCTGGAGCCTATCCCAGCTAGTAGTAATAATCATAATAATAATAATAATAATAATAATGGCCTATTTTGAGGGGGCTTCAGCCCCCCTAAAATGTTCTTAAGACCCCCTAAATAATTTCATTCATTCATTCATTTTCTACCGCTTTTCCTCACGAGGGTCGCGGGGGTGCTGGAGCCTATCCCAGCTAGTAGTAATAATCATAATAATAATAATAATAATGATGGCCTATTTTAAGGGGGCTTCATCCCCCCTAAAATGTTCTTAAGACCCCCTAAATAATTTGATATTTTTAATTGATTTTTTTATGTTATTTATTTTATTTTTTTAACAAAAAAAATCTCTGTCAAATTTCATATAATAGGGCAAAAGCAGGCTAATATGCAAGCCAATAAGCAGGCTAATACTAGCCTACTACCAGTAGTAATAATCAGAAGAAGAAGAACGATGATAGTAATAACAACAGGCTAATTAATAATATAATAATGATTATTATATAATTGATTACTGTCCACTGGACAGAATAGTTGCAGAGCTTGAGCAGCGGTTTTGCAGTGTAGATTGTGTGTACTTATGTAAATTTAATGGTGGCCAAAAACAATTGAGTATCTCTACTAAATCTGTCCAAAAGTGGGAAAGTTATATCCCGGTTCTTGTTTGTGATTTGATTATTGGATTTTTTTTGAATGTCTACTACATTCATTCATATCCTGTGCATCTCCAAAGGGCTAAGCCCCCCCTGTCCTCAGAACCTAGTGACGCCCCTGGTGTGCCTTAGGATGGTCACAAACAACTTGAGTGGGGGTAAGACTTACCAAAATCCTTATTTTTTTTTCTTTTCCAGCAATACCTCAAGCACATTTAAAAGGTAGTACCACAAGGGTAGAAAATAATGTGCAACAAGACCCTTATCTTGAATCTGCTCCTAATAATAATAGAATAATAATAATAATAATAATAATAATAATAATAATAATAATAATAATAATAATAATAATAATAATAATAATAATAATAATAATAATAAAATAATATGTGTTGCATAAAAGCCAACCTTTTATTGCTAGCTGAACTGAGGTCCTGCAATGTATACCAACGCTTTTGATCATCTTTACGGTTCTCCCACAAAGTTTATTTGAATTACGAATTGTGCCACCTCAGGAGTGCTGGATTTTAGGGTTCTACTATAATTAAAATATTGGAATTTCAACCAAATTAACTTTTCATTTTGACAATGAGCTGTAATGTAACCAAATCAGAATTAAATCAAAATCCATGTTTATAAATCAATGTAGCATGCATTGTTACTTCGTCAGTAGCAGAAACCATTAAAATAGCGTTTCACTGATTTAACTCATTGTGTGGGTTATACATTATTATTTCAATGGCACTGCATGAGCACAGGGTGGCAGTATAGCCACAAGTTCCTACTCTACTGTACTTTTAAATTGCACATTGATGCTTGTCTGTCAAGCTGTCATGGACAAATGAATGTAACTAACTTAGTCACATGAATATGTCAAAGTAAAACTAACTCATGCATCCACCGTAACTAACTTTGCACTTTCTATGCACAGAGGCCGTGATAAAGCCGACTCATTAGGAAGAAATGCTTGCCATAAATAACTTGTCTGAGCTAGACCAAGGCCGCCTTCCTCAGACAGCCGTTGGCCAATGAGCTGAATAAATCTGACATCCTGTCTGAAATTCAATAAAGGGCTTGCCTCTGGAAGAGCTGGTGCTCACATTCAAAATGTTGTTGCTGATTCTCTAAGTTTGGTCACGCATTAACTTTGCTCTAAATGACTAAACAAAAAAAACATTAAGGAACTTCCAAAACAAAAAAGAGAAAAAAAAAAGTAACCTGCTTGCCATAGCATATCGATTGGCTCCAACGTTTCCCTTGTCTCTTCCAGTCTGCTCTGTGGGAGTATTGATGACTCTGCACTCACTGGCTTCACTCGTTTAGTGTGTAGGCTGCAAGAATAGGAACACGGGCACAGGGAGTGAGATAAATGAACTGTTCTTCAGAATTACACCACCTCTTGAAGCAACGATGAAGTACAAAACAGTCATGTATCATTTAAACTGTACACACAATGACACACTTAATGGTTCAATTGCATGACCCAGCCATCCATTTTCTATACTGCTTATCCTCATTAGGGTCGCGGGGGTATGCTGGAGCCTATCCCAGCCTTCTTCTGGGCACCCTCGACTGGTCGCCATCCAATCGCAACCAACCATTCACACTCACATTCATAGCTATGGACAATTTGGAGTCGCCAATTAACCTAGCATGTTTTTGGGAGTAAACCCACACATGCACGGGGAGAACATACAAACTTCGAACCCATCTTCCTGTGTGGCCAACATGCCAACCACTCAAGTATGTGACACTTTTTCCCAATTAGTCACTTTTAACTTGCTGCTTCATAATTAGTTCGCCGTGAGTGAGATTAGCAAATTACACCGGCACTGACTGCAGTAGTGAAGTTTTATTGATTAAAATTGAAGCAAAAAGTCCTGGAAGGTTTGTGAGGGCGGAAAGGGAAATGGGTCATCAATCAAACTGATTAAATGTAATGATACAGAGGCCAATGCCGTTTTCCACATCTCGTTAATCTGCACTGAGGTGGAAGGAAATACTTGGATGTAACATTTTGCCTTCGTGCAAAATAAGATTGTGTTCTAATGCAACAAGTGACTAACTAACTTTGGGTGGTGGTGATGGTTAAAATAATTGCACAAAGCAGCAGCAAAAGCCCAAAAAACGGCTTCACAGAACTCCTCTCATATACAAATTTTCTCCTGATGGTACCAGTCAGCTGCTTCCGAAGTCCTATGGGCCAAAAAATCCCGACAGGACTCCTTCAGCTTGACGGCATCCCTCACCGCTTATGTCCACCAACGGGTTCTAGGATTAGCACCACGACGCGACTGAAATCCCTGTTGTAGGCTCACACTGGCTCCATGCAGTGCTGGTCCGTCTCCAGAGCCCCACCAGGGCTATAAAAGGCCCTGACGACTTAGCTTCTAGGATCAATGGGGCACATTCCTCTACTGTAATAGGTCAGAGAGCATGCACATATGTCCTTTTTTTTTCTAAGTTGTGAAATTTGGGCTGCACGGCGGACGAGTAGTTAGTGCGCAGACCTCACAGCTAGGAGACCCGGGTTCAATTCCATCCTCAGCCATCTCTGTGTAGAGTTTGCATGTTCGCCCCGTGCATGCATGGGTTTTCTCCGGGTACTCCGGTTTCCTCCCACATTCCAAAAACATGCTAGGCTAATTGGTGACTCCAAATTGTCCATAGGTATGAATGTGAGTGTGAATGGTTGTTTGTCTATATGTGCCCTGTGATTGGCTGGCCACCAGTCCAGGGTGTACCCCGCCTCTCGCCTGAAGACAGCTGGGATAGGCTTCAGCACCCCCGCGACCCTCGTGAGGATAAGCGGTAGAAAATGAATGAAGTTGTGAAATTTTTAAAAAATTGTTGGTGAAGGATACTAAAATAAAGCTATTGTGTACATTCAGGATCAACAGGTAACATTCAAGAGATGGAAATGTTTTAAGTTTAATTATTAAATGTGTGACAACATAATACTGTGAACACACTACAAAAATGACAGAATAATAATGCTATAATGTCTAACACAAAGTGACTATATATATATATATATATATATATATATATATATATATATATATATATATATATATATATATATATATATATATATATATATATATATATATATATATATATATATATATATATATATATATAATAAAATAATAATAAAATACTCACCGTGTTAGCTGTTAGCTAGCAATTAGCACACCGTCGAATTGGGAGTGACGCGGAAGTGACATCATTGAAGCTCGGTCTCTTTTTTTTCTCTTTTGCCGCTCCTGTAGCTGGTTTTATGCAAAAAAGAAGGGGGGGCTGGCTAAAGAGGAAATGCGACTCACACTGGGCTGTGCCTCCTATCCCGCTGTTGGCGAGCCTTCTGTACCTGATGCGCTGACTTCTGTTGTTTCTACACATTCTTAGCCACTTTTCAGAGTTCAGAGCAACGTATTACAGGATTGTGTTTCGACCAGAATGGTGTGAAATAGACTGCTAAATACGGGGCGGTGCCTGAACATGGCTTCGACGCGGATAGTCGGCAAAGTTGCTGGAAGACTTTTGGGAAGTCTTCGTGTTTGTCGCCCCGCTTTAAAGGGGCCTCGTCCGGCTGCATTTGTTCACAAGGTAAATTAATCTTTCTTGAACTATTCGTCACGATTCTACACTTCTTTTTAAACTCAAATGTGTTAGTTGTGTCACTTTTTTCGCACGGAAAAATACATGTATTGTCACTTAATGACTAAGAATGTCATGGAAT
Organism: Doryrhamphus excisus; assembly: GCF_030265055.1. Classification (NCBI taxonomy): domain Eukaryota; kingdom Metazoa; phylum Chordata; class Actinopteri; order Syngnathiformes; family Syngnathidae; genus Doryrhamphus; species Doryrhamphus excisus. The sequence continues at coordinate 19,247,202 of NC_080466.1, read as the reverse complement.
TCCCTTGTTAAAAGCAAAAATAGTACGACTGGAAGTTGTAACTTGAGTTAGCGACAAGCCAATTTTACAAGTACACTTCCTTGACTGGGGAAAAATAACATCAGTCTGAGATCTTCTAGGGACCGTCTCGAAATTTAAGATAATGGGAATAACTAAATTTACTCAAAATATGAACAAGGATAATTTCATTTGGGTGTAATTCGAGTCATTTATAGATTTGAGTACAATAGTTATCAATACACAGCGAATATTTATTTTTGGAAGCCGTGCAGTACGGGAAGTATTTCTCTTTGGTTGTTGACAGTCCCTGCATAGTCGGGATAAACCAATTGTTTGACAAGCATGTGGACTTCTGCTGTGATGGAGCAGAATTTGTAGACTTGCATCAATAGTTCTGCCTTGCCAATGTACCATTATTACACTTGGAAGTTTTTTTTTCTGTTCATCAAACAGAACAGCATATAAATAATTCAAATCCATTACTATGGTCTGCAGGGGGTTAGGGAGTCCAAACACGTCCACCTTCCTGATCAATTACTGTGTACATGAGCTCATCAGTGTACTCGTTCAATTACTTTTCAGTTTAGGGGGAGAGAAACCGCAATTAAGCTCTTAAGTGTGCTTTTAGACTTTAATGAAAGATTTGCCTAGGCCTTTATGTTTCCCCAGGCAACAGCATGCAGTGTGAATGTTCTTACGTAGGTGAAAAACATCTTTACTGGGACGCAGTGCAAAGTCAAAGGGCCAAGTCGGCATGAAGTGACTACCGGTATCATCAGTCAAAGGTGTATTGATCAGCTCCTTAAAGTCCCGTCGTTTTATTATCAGTTTGATCATCCATGAGCATCATTCCTGCCTATTGCAGAGAGGGAGGGATGTATAAAAATCTATCCAACAACATGAGTAATGGCGTCCCGGTTGAGGGATTGTGGGCAAAGGAGCAAAGTGTGCATTCTGTCAAGATTCTCTCGCTTGCTCTAGAAATTTATTTAAGCTGAGCCAATGTGTTCTGGAACACTTGTCGACCTCTGATGTTATTGGTTTAGAATGAGGGTGTTTTTTCCCCATTGAAAATAATGGCTAAGGAAATAATCTGTTCCAGGGTTAAACTGTCACCATCATAAAACCTACATTAGCTATCCCGGTGATGTTTTAATTTGCTTTTTAACTGACCCTTACTTGCGGTTTGAACATCACTCCCTTTGTCTATTGTGTTTTTTCAAACATTAATGAATTAATAAATGATCACTGTTTCATAATTGACTACAATCTATAAGTAGTAAAAAAATATATGTATATTTCCCCCCCAAAATTAAGCATTTCCTAGCATAAAAAGGGCTAAAACTAAAATACAAATACAGTATAAGCCATGAAAATCACAACTTGTGAATGTAGCATCCTACATTGGTCACTAGGTGTCAGTAATTGTTTGAGACCACCACCAAAGTGTCGTCTTTTATTGCAGGCTTAAATTTTCTCACAACAAAATGGCTTATTTTGTTTTATTATATTTCTTATACTAGATGTATATTATATACAAATGTAAAAATGACTATATGAGTGGTATTGCATGTCTAGATGGCTCTAATTGGGTTTAAAAATATTTAGAAGATTCGTAAACAGGTTTTCTATGCCATAACTACAAAAATATTCAATTTGTAAGTCCAGTCCAGGGCATAGAAAATTGATGGATGGATGAAGGAATCCTATTTGTATAGCAGTTGAGTCTGGAACCACTGAATTGCGATAAACAAGGGGTTACTGTATCTAGAGGGGTCTGACTACTCGCTAAATATATCGATAGAGTCACTCAGTTGGCAACATTGATCATTCTTGTTTCGTTTTCTTCTCTGTCAGACCAAGTGAACAGATAGTGGCCTGTCACTGATGAATTTAGACCACCACAAATACATCAATGTATGGGGAACATTGAGATGAACTTCTCTCTCGTTGAAATTTTAGAATATTTGGCTTAATATTGGCGATGAACCCAAGTATCTGTTACTGGCTTTGTCACAGAAAAAAACAAACAGTGGTAGGTAAAAAATATAATTACTGCTGCATCATACACTTTCTACATCCTATGCAGATCCATCTTTAATCCATGCTCACCATTTACTTGCCTGTTCCGCAGATACGATTTGCTCCATTTTTATTGCAGTAATGGTCATAAATTCTGGAAGCCATAGCAGTAGGCTGTGACTTGTGAGTGCAAAACAATTTCTATATGCTCCACGGGAGATACAACACTCAACATCTGCTGTAAAAGATCCAGAGAAGCTGCAGGCACTTTTGATTGAATGGCGCTACGTGTTTGTGCTGTTAGATCATCTCTCCAATCTGGCTTGATGTGTTTTTATCTTGCAAGCAAGTGGCCGTCGTCCATTTCCTGTAAATGGACCGTGCAGTGATTCACACAATAGAAAAGAGAGAGAATATGTATTGCTTAGTGGATATACCGGACAACAGCAGAACGTGAGATTTAGTTTACCATAAAACCATAAAAAGATGGCAAGCATAAAGCTAAATGACATTTTTAGAAGACACACATATACAGATGTCATCAAAGTAATATAATCATTAGACAAAAGCTCAATGGCTAATTAGTTGCTAAGCACTGCCTATGCCTCTTTGGTGTGTGTCACTATAAATGTGTTCTATAGGGGAGCTGAATGGCTGGCGAACAGGAAGTAAAAAAATATTGGGTCATGTATGCTAATAATAGACAATATTCAACCCCGAAACACCTTGACTTATCGATTATTATATTTTTGAAAAAACGTGAAACGCAAACCACAAAATGGTGAGACTGTATAGCTACATAGCATAACTAAAATGGTATACCCTGCATGATTGGATACAAAAAGTGAGTTAATTGGCTTAAAACTGGAATGAAAAGCATCTTAATTTGCAGTAAATTTGCCCAGCCTTCCCTCTATCAAGCTTTACTGTCCCCTCCAAACATGGTGGAGAACAACAACAAATGCTTCACTGACTGCACTTCATCACAATGACAGCTGGGAATAATTGAATTTTCTCCTATAGAGTGTTAGCCTTTCGGCGTTCCATCCCATTTTTCACCCTCCTCCATCTTCTTGGTTCCCGCTTAAGGTCAACAATGCGAGGTAGCAGCCGTGTAATGATCACCTACTGTAGTGCTATACTACCATACGGTGGTTGACTGGTGACTGGATTCCTCATGCAGTGGAACTGCAGGGAAAAAGGGGCTGCACGTCACAGCACTAACCATTATAATCGCTCAGGCAGGAAACCGAGGCTGTGCTTCATTCCGTGCAGAGCAACCATGAGGCACTTTGTCACTTTTTTCCCGCTCAGCTTGGCCTTGATGGCATACCATCAATGCATGGTTCCGGGGTTTCAGAGTCATAGCGGCTAACTGGGAAGCATTAAGATGAATTCCAAAGCAGCAGCAGTGGTGATTTTAAAAGCGAACATGAGGGTCACGTGATCAGGGTGGATTGCAGGTGACTTCATATAGAGCTTGTTCAGTCTTGCTTGCTTTTTTCCCCTGAGGTGAAACACTTTTTTTGCACCACTTGCACTAATAAAATGAGATCCAATACAGGGGCAATTAAAAAGGTAATAATGTTTTTGGTATTAATTTAGCAATACAATGCCGTGCAGTTTTACACGACTGCTGACGACAACAATTCATACCATAATCCAGGAATATTACTTAACGTTTTAACATATTTTTTAAACATTTTCAAATCTATAAAGAATTTCACTCTACGTTTTACGCAGAATTTCAGCGAGAGCATCTTCAGTCTCGTTTTTGTCTCGCCGCTCTCACATTTTGTGGCCACTTGGGGGCAGTATTAACAAATTACTGAGCATTACAGTTAAGCTTAATTATACAGTATATAACTAGAACAGCTACTACAGTCTGTAAAGTCATATAGTCTGTTCCAGTGTCAAACTGTGCCATCAAAAAAGGTAAATATACAGACAATGGACATCCAAAGTAGAATGTCAACATTCATGTAAGTGTAAAAACATGTATATAAGAACACATGTGACATGCATAGAACATTGTAATTCAGGCTGGTGAATGTCAGTCCACCACCACCACCATCTCCTGTGGTTCCCTTCCACTGCCGCTGCCTCCATGCATCCACTGCTCCCCCTTTAATTCAATATTGATTAAATGAGCTCCTAGCTAGAGGACAAAGAGGACGCCGAGATGGGGGAAGGACCGTGGGGGTCCGCTGTCACATCCTTAGACATTAAGTCGTTTAGGAAGGTGTATTCAAGCGGGACTCCCATGATGAATAAGAAAGTCTGTGATGTAAAAACCTCGGCTTGGGGTTTAAAAGGAGCAGAGTGTGCAGCCATTGTGTGCACAATGTATTTTTTAAAATGTCATTTAATAAAATGCAGTTTACTGGACAAAGCAGGTAGAGCCCAATCTAATTGAGAAATAAATAAAAGCGTCACATGCTTCTGTGGCGGTCCAAATTTAATCTGAGCAGGCCGCCACAAATAAATGAATGTTTGGGGCAACCATGTAATTAGATGAAGTGATTTAGCGCTTGTTGCCAATGAATCCATCTGCTTTCCTCAGGACTGTGCATACAATTAATTAGTGTCCTGGCATTTTTTAACCCATAAATAATCACCAGGCTAATATTAATCATTACAGTAATCTTGTTAAAATGCAGCCTCATGCAAATTCGAATCTAAACTGATTTGTCGATCTTGTTTTCCATCCTTCACTCACTCGTGACCAAGACCCTGAGATACTTAAACTCCTCCACTTGGGGCAGGATCTCTCCATTTTATTCCCATATTTTTCTTTTTTGTGGCATATTCATGGTTATGGATAGCTTACCACGGCGATAGCACACTGTCAAGAAGTCTTTATCATGGTTGAACAAACCCAATCAGCAGTCAGAACTCACTGTAGATGCATTCACTGACTAGCGATCAGTGTTAAATATACAGTAAGTCTCACTGTGATGTGTTCTGCTGATACAGTTCATACATACAGCTCTATTTTGTGGGGTGTCTGTGTAAAAGAGGCTTCTGTTATCCCCAAAAGGTAGAAAGATGCTGAGTCGAATTTATACAGACCAGTGTGGCTAGAGCCAGATCATCATGGGGGATGCCAAAACGGTGCACAAAATTGCAGCAGTTTCTCTCTTTGCTTTATTCTCCGTGAACTTTAACTTTGATGTGTTCTGTGTAAAAGGCACGGATGGATAGATTTAGCTACAGCTTAGATTTTTGCAGGATCAGATGGAGCAGGAGCAGATGCTCCTGATAGGCGAAAAGTTGCCAGATCAGTGCCGTTTATACAAAACAACACAAATGCCAGCTTTTACAGCCAGGGTGGTGCCTATGTACTGTATAAGGCAATGCTGGAAAGCACACTCGCCTATTCCTGTATAAAAGGCACAGGTTGATAAAACGCCAGATCTACTGTTATGGGCCTGATGCTGCAGTTTTGCAGGATCTGTGTAAAAGGCAGCTTCTGCTGACTACAAAAAAAATGCTCCCTGTGGATGCATGAACACACTTATTATTGAGCAATAAATAAATTCTGCCATCCTAAAACATACATCAGCAGAATGTGCAATAAAAGGTTGGATGTTACACCATGAAGCAGGAGGCTCAAATGTGAATTCGGATTTAAACCTGTTATCTTTGCTTCCAGGATGTAGAGCCGTAGTTTACTTATCTGTATAAACAATTAATCCATAATGGCGGCACTCCCTTTACTATCTTGTCTTTCCAGATTCAACCACCTCTGCTGGGAACTTGCCAAGCCCTTTCCTACAGCACACACCCGCCTCCTGGTGGTAATATGCACTCACTGCACTCATATGACAATGAAGCATGAGTGACGAGGCGCTAACTCCCTCTGGTATTTTCTCTTATTCACAGAAGTGTCCCTCAAGTACAAATATGGCCGCCTGGCTCTGGAGGTGCCGCTGGCCTGCAGGCAGGAGACATGTCTCTTCTTCCTGCGGCCCATGCTCATGACAGTAGGCGACCTCATCAGCGAGTTGCAGAGGGAGGACCCCGGTTCCACCGCCTCCGTGCTCTCCAAAGGTAGCACCCACCCTGCAGCGCCATTGCATTCCTCACATGTTGTCAAACTGGTTCTGTGGTAGCACAGTGGCCAAACGGGGCGGAGTTGACCAATTAAAATCATTACACAAATCCTCCCCCTCGCCTCCACGAGAGATAGATTCATGTAAAAGTCACTCCATCATGGAGGAAGGTGAATTTGTTCCAGGTCGTCCTTCTATTTCACAACAGTTTCCCCCTCTGGAAATCATCTCTTCTGGGGTCAAGGTGTCACTGTCATGCAAACTGTACGCAACTTTACACAAAATAATAATTGAAAATGTAAACAGAAACAATGAACTTAAACTCATTTGTGTACTCACCCTTGACTTGGGTAAGAAGATAGTGGTTGCTGTGAAACGGAAGTACAGTACAACAAGTAATGGCTGATGAACAAGCATGGATTACTGCTTGTGATTTCTGCCTTATAATTATCATCATTCTTAATAGTCAGCCATGTTGTACTGAGCTTCCTGGACAAACCTATGCCATTATGCTATGCTGCAATGACATCCCTGCATAGTAGCAGCACAAAAAAGGTGTAGATGCTAACCGAGTGAGATTTGGTGACCTCTGCCTTTTGATATTTGGCCAGAAATATCCAGTTGAATTTCAGAATTGTACAAGTTTAGGGTATTTGTAAAGGTTCCACTATGTATTGCACGTGTTATCTTCTATACTTGTAGTACACGGAACAACGCCAACTACACAGAATAAGTTAGCGGCACATCATTTGCAAGTTTTTTATGACTACTAATTCTGCTGCTAATGTGTTTTTTTTCTCCCCCCCCCAACAGATGGTGAACGTGTAGCCTGGAACACGCTGATAGAAGCCCTGCTCATTGACAAGGACTTCAAGCTGGTCATCAACGGCACTGTTTACGATGTTCGCTCTCCTGAGAAAGGTATACAGGTCCCACCAGTCAATCAAAATACCAACCAAAAACCCCCTGCAGCTCATTTGGACCGTCTAACCGGCATTACTTGTCATGTTTGTGTCTATTTGTAGTTGTTTTTAACCCGCAAAATAACATTTGTATTCATTTAGATTGTCCATGTGTTCATTCTGACTCCTTTGGGATTGTACCATTGTCAATGCAAAGGCAGGATGGATGATTCCGATGTGATTCAAGCAGGGGTTGATAGTTAGCAAGCTACTTCACTTTGTGAGACAATTACGTCTGACTAAGTCTTGGCAAATGAGAAGTTGGAACGTACCATTTCTGATTGAGTTCCATTGTGACTCAAGTGCCCGAAAAGAAAATTCAACCAAAATGTTTATGCCAATGCCCACAATGTCGCAGTGAGCAAGTCGAGCGAGCACGCCCTGCAACTGGACGACATGAAGCACGTGGTACACCTTCTGCACACGGCCCTCCATCTGCCTGAGCACCACCTGCTGAAAGAGCGCCAACTGCTGGAGAGGCTGGACAGCCTCAAACAGGAGCTGTCCCCTCTGGAGAAGGTGCGTTATTTACCTTCCATTGCATCTCATCGCTTCACTAATACGCCATTTTGCAGGTGAAGGCTCAGCTGTCCCATACGGCCACCTTGCAAACATCCAGGGCGGTCTGGGTGGGTTTGGCCCTGCTGTCCGTACAGGGAGGGGCTCTGGCCTGGCTCACCTGGTGGGTTTACTCGTGGGACGTCATGGAGCCTGTCACTTACTTTGTCACCTACGCCACCAGCATGGGGGCCTTCGCCTACTACGTCCTCACAAAGGAGGCAAGAAAAAAGCACCCTCACTTTTATCACTTTCTCATTATCTCTATCTTCAATCTTTTCATTTCTTTTCCAGGATTATATTTATCCAAATGCGAAAGACAGACAATTCCTCCACTACTTCTACAAAGGGGCCAGCAAGAAGAAGTTCAACGTGGAAAAGTACAACAAACTTAAAGACGAGCTGGCTCAGGTTTGTTTGTTTAGTCATGTTGGCGTTGACATGTACAGACATGCAATGCATCTCGCGTTAAGCTACCATGCATACATTCTTACTTACTAAGGTGTCATGAGACCAAACACCATTTGGAAAAGTACATTGAAAAAATATTATTTAATTTCCACTATGTACTTTGTGTATATACTACCACTCCGCCTCCACCCACCAAGACAAAGAGAGTGTATGACTGACAAAAGGGTCACTCTGTTCATGCCGTTGTTCTATAAAAGCCATGAGTAAACCAAATACCGCAACCCAACCACTTGCTCCCAAATATGTAATTATGTATTTTACGTTTTGTTTTTTTTGCACGTGATGTACAAAGAGGTGATGATGCAACTCCACAATAGAAGAGATCATGTTTGATGCAGTTTTAAGCCGAAATAAAATCCACAAGCAAGCATGCAAACACGTGCGCTTACCAGGTTCCGTTGCAAATGTGAAAATAGTTATATTTGTAAAAAATCAATGTTAAAATGTGACTTAAAAATCGTCTTGAAAAATGAGGCATTTTGACCCAGTAAGACTGTGATTACAGTCTTATGTAAAACTGTATTTCCTGCTGTGTTGCAGGTGGAGGATGATCTAAAACGCTTGCGTAATCCAACGCAACTTCAACTCCCAATCGAACAGATTCAGCCCAAGCCTTGACATCATCACCATCATCGTCACTGTTTACACACCAGAGCCAAAACATACCCTTTGTTTATTTTCATAATGATGCATTTTTAATCAGGAATAACAAAAAGTGGACTATTGAAATAAAAGTCATTTGCTGAATTGCCTTCTGTCATGTTGTTAAATCTGTGCAAAACGCTGCATTGAAACAGATTTTTTTTTTCCCCACACTGAACAAACGAGTAAGGCAGGATCGGGGTCGCTCTGTTCTTCCTGAGTCATAGATCATGTGACTAAGTTACTTTATGTCCACACATGAACAAAAGTATATTAAAAAAAACAAACATACACACACCCATACTCCCTGAAGTTTCAACACTGGTGTCATCTGTTGCTTTGGGTGTAAAATCACAATGTGACACATCATACACTCACAAATACATAAATTCCCTTTCTATGTAGACAAACAGCATGTGGATGTAGTCGCTGAGTTGCCTGAAATTAAGACTTAAAAAATTACAGAGGCACGTAAAGTAAACAAGTTGAAGAAGAAAAGTAATAAGATGTGGCCCCCATAAACAAAAAACAGCTATATCTAACATTCCATTTGTTGTGTTGGTAGATTATTTTGTTAATTGCAAGTCATTTATTGCACAATTTAGTACATTAAGAGGCATCTTCCCTTAATTAAAACCTCCTATAATCACTACGGGTGCGATCGACAAATGCAAATAAACGCCGGGGTCTAATTAGTGGAGGGTCAACACAACCGTTGCACAAGATCAAAGCGGCTGCATTTAAAGTATCGGCATCTAGTTGCTTGATGTACCTCTACATGCGCTTTAAAATGTTGGTTGCCACTACTTGGCTGCTGTTGTGTCTTAAACTTGCCGTGCTGTTGGTGACAATCAACTCATCTTGCTGGCTGTGTGGTTAGCGGCCTCCTGCTTTTACAACATTGGTTGTCATGTGGTCAAGGAGAGCTATGCTTGTCATGCACTCTGAGTCATTATTGTCACCACCAACTAAACTTAGGAGCAGTGGTGCAACCTTTCAGAAGAAGAAAAAAAAAACATGGTGTTCAGCCAAACCTCGGTTTTCATGCGGAAAATATTTTCTATACAGTAAACCTCGGATATATCGGAAATTCGCTCACAACGGACAGATAAAATGTAATGCATTTCCAATAAAAATTCATTGCATATATCGGATTTTTTATAACAGATTTCGCCTATTTCGGACAAAATCTCCAGTCCCGTTCCAATGCATTTCCATTAAATTTCCCTCGCATATATCGGATGGCCGCATCGTGGCCAGATTTAGGACAAATATAAAAGTGAGTGACGTCAATAATACTAGCACAGCAGTGAATGAGATCTTAACCTCACTATTGGAAATAACGTAGGCCTGACAGGCGTAACAGGGCCTAGCTTAATTAACAATTTGTTATGCTCAGAGTCCAATAAAGTTAAATTCTCATTACCTTACGTCTCTTTTCATTGCCCAGTCCAGGTACATTGGAAACATAGTCAAGGAAGTGCCTTTTTATAACGGATAAAATCCGATTTACGCATATACTGGATATAAATCCGATGTATGCGTAAAACGGACATTTTCCGGTATATGCATATAACGGATTTCGCTTATATCGGACAAAACCAGTGGGAACAATTGAATCCGATATATCCGAGGTTTACTGTAATTTTGTTTGTTTTTGTAAATTGTCTCGGTTTTTGTACAATATTGCACTTAACAAGTCAGTTTGGCCTGCGCTGTATTGGTGAACATAATAGGGTGCCCATCAAAGCACCCTACAAACAAACCGAGGTTTCACTTTGTGTCATCCTATTCCCGTACCGGTTTAACTGTCCCTGTTCATCTTGGCCATAGCCATCTTTGAGGATGGAACCACAATAATTACACCGTGTACGTGAACAGGAAGGCTCGATATTTGACTGGTAAAATTAGCCCAAATAGTCTCAAAATCGCTATGGAAACCTGTTGATTTTCTTTGAGCTGCTGCATTAACGATGATCAATAATTATTCGAACATAAGCCATTCTTGTTATTTTCAACTCTTCAACCGTGTAGCGTTCAGGTACAACATACGAAGTCACTTTTTGGGGCGAAAGTAGAGCTTCTTTGTGAGCATGGAGGCAAAGCACGGTACCTGCTTCTTCCCGATGGCCTCCTTTAGCTTACTGGAGAAAACGGTCCTCATCGACACTTTGCGGTTGACCAGCGTGAGGAGTTCCGTGAATTCCAGGGAGTCTCCGTACTTCTTCAGCAGCTCGCAGAGGTCCTGAATGTACCACGAGCCGTTAAAAGTCTCCCGGTGGGAGTAGTAACCTTGAGATGGGGGATAAAGAGGTCACTGATGGTGATGTTTGCGATACTCGCAAATGGGGGATTATTTTTTTTGTGGTTCTCGAGTGACAACGTAAACAACAATCTTGGGTCTACTCACCTTCCGCCACAGAGTAGCACATGATGAAGTCAGCTCCAGCTGGGAGAGTGTGGACGGCACTGGCGTCCACCATCACCTCGTTTGTCTTGATCTCGCTGTCCACGGCGTCACATGGGTTGTCGTGCTTGTCTCCACGGCACGCCTGATGGAGGAACAGATTTTAACCAAGAAAGCGAACACATATGTGGGAGTGCGCACCTGCAACACGAAGATCTTGGGCTTCCCGACCAGGCTTCTGCACTTGTCTCCTTTGAAGAGCGACGTGATGTGCTGGATGCTGATCTTGCCGTCATACGTGTACACGTGCTCGTTCTCACCGTGGCTCAGGAAGATCAGCACAAAGCAGTCGGCGTCTGAGTGGTTGGCCTCGGCAGCTGGTGGAATCAAAAATATTTTTGGACGCCATTGGTCTTTAATAAATGGAGATATAATTTTCCTTCTTTTTAGAAAAACACATACGCTCAATGTTAGGATCTTTGAAGAACACATTCATGTCGTTAACGTTTACAAAGACAATGAGAAGTTTGACGTGATCACCTTCATGGATTTTCTCCAAGACGTCCTCATTTTTGTAGTTATCGTAAACCTTCACCTCAAAGTTTAGCGCCCTCAGCCTGCAGGAGATAAAAATACAACCTTGATGCATTGCAGGTATTTGTACAAAAACAAACAAAAAAAAAGACTTTTTGTGGACCTCATCTCCAAGTTGTCGCGGTCTGTGTTAGTTCCGTATCTGTCATTCATTCCCATACGCCAGAAGAAGCGTTCCTGGTTGAAGATGACAGCCAGGCCTCGACGGTTATAGTCCATCTTGTACTCTTGGTCGGGGTCTAAAAATGTCTCGCTGTTGGAATATGGAACATTTATGAATGAGAAGCAAAGCACGGAGAACTGATTGATGATCTATCTATATATATATCAGGTCTACCTGCTGAAGGCGTCCGTCTCCGTCACGTTCAGGCTGCATGTCGCTGAAAGAAGTGACGTGATGAGAATGAACACGTTGCAGCATTGCAGAAGCGGGTTTTTCTTTGTCAGACGCTTCAACTACAGGTGCATAATAAGCACCAGGGTCACAAGCAGCCATTGTTGGGCCAGCTTAGAGTCCTGGCGACCTTCAATAGCTAGTGGAGAAAGATGACACCCCACCTAGGTTGGTGCTTTTTTTGTTTGTTTTTTTTTTTAACACGGAAGTCAGTATTTGTTTTCTTTATGGTACATTGCACTGAAATCAGATGCCAAAAAAAACCCCACAAAAATTTGACAGTTTCTAATTAATTTCATATAAAGACCATTATCATATCTTGACCGGAGAACAAAAACACAAAGAAGAGCATTCAGGAACCTCTGCAATGTGGATCACATCCATATTAAATACGGTTTGACACATAATTGCAGACAATCATACTACATGTATTAAGTACATTGAAACAAACATGGCATAATATTATTATAAAATATTAAATATCTCCCAAACATTGTTTCAATTACTTCCTTCCAAAAGGGCTTAAACTAAATCTGGCCAAATCTGTATCAGATCTGGGTCCCTACTGGTTGCCACATATAGTCAATATACTGAAATAAATATGTGTATTAACAATCTACATGTAAAATATTGTATAAAATTGTCAAATAATCAAGACCAGATCCAGATTAAACTAGGTTTGACACACATGAATACATAAAGCACATTTAATTCAAAAAATATGATTTGAACCACCTAAGAAAATGTCCATTACAAAAAACTATAACGTTATCAATGCATTTACACACTTTGTTTATTAATTAGTAATAGATATTATTGTCATTAACAAAATAATTAGTTCCATTATGTTACACCGCAGGAAATATTGACTTAAGTGTAAGTTTACTCCATTGAAAGATAACTACAGTATTTCTAAGCAGGCATCTTAACTTCCCAACTGTTTAATCGTCCTTTCCACTCAATAAACACAGAATAAAACCGCCTATATAAAGAGGTGTCGGCGGGGCTTGTTTAGTAAATCATTAAGGCATTTCCTGTGCTTAACTTTCGACATGTTTTATCTATTTAGATACGCTTTAAAAAAAAAACTCGCTTACCCGTACTGTCCGTGGAGGTTATATTGTCCATGGCAACACTCGATGCTTAAAGAAAGAGGAAGAAATAATCATTAATAATTAATTTGAAAAACCTTCCAGGCATCTTTTAACTAGTTTTGAAAAAGAAAGTTGTTACAATGACAGCGTTTACCTACATAAGCAATTGGCATACTACCACTTCGTAGTGAATTACTTTTTTCCCCCAACAATATGGACTTTCTGGTGTTTTTATGTCCTTACACACACATTAATGTTAACATTTATCATGTAGAGAAGTTGGAAAGGTGTTTTACCTGCACGGCTGGCTCCGACGTAGGACATGTTGGCACCTTCGTCCTGACAACACAGCTCAACAACAGGACTCTGTACGTCCCGCCCCGCCACCTTCCCGCTCATTGGTTTAGGGGCAGATAACGATTGGTCGCCACGTCTGCCAATCAAAGCGCGCTCTTCCGCGTTGTCTCGACACTTTTTCAACGTCTACTGTACACTTAAAAAGTGATACGATAAGACTAGATTTATTAATTACAAATGAGTACATATTTTGTTTATCTATTTGTTTGTAAGTGTAACGCGGAGTCTAATAATGTGAACTAACTTCCGTCATTTTCCATGGATCCTTCTCTTTGTCTCCTCGGCTCCTTCCTGCCTTCGCTCCCTGACTCCTGTCGTTTGTGTACTTGATTCCTAGTTTTATTTCCTTGTCTCCTCGGTACTTTTCCCTGTGTCCTTCTGTCCTGCTTCGTCTCCTTCTGCTTGTCTCTGTGTCCTGGTGTCCTACTTTGCTCCTACTTTAACATCACATGTTGTCTTAAGCGTTGTCATTCACTGGTAAATAAATAGTAAAATAATACCACAAAAAATGTACAATAACCTTAAAAGGCACCTAAAACACATACAATAATCAAGCAAGGAAACATATTTGGTTACTTCCAATTTAGTGCAATTTAGTCATTACTGGAGTTACATATCATATTATACTTTATTTCTATCAATTCCCTATGAGGGGGTTTAAAATACAGTAAATTTGCAGTTTAACCACCAGTTGGATCAGTCTATAACAGTGCAAAGACCACCATAAATAATTAAATGCATAACAAATTATTTACAGGTCATCAATCAAAGCTAACAGTATTTAGAGTCCTGCGTCGTTTAAAAAAACAAAACAGCAGCAGCTTTAGTATCCCTGAGAAAGGACAGCATTTTACTTCCCGGAATTTGTCCCAATCCTGTCCATGCTACTTATGTTTGTTTGGCTCCTGGTGCATCGTCACAGTTCATTCTTCACTTCGTACTGACATATGCAAGAGTCCCGCTGGCTGTCCAGGTAAGGCTTGCATCCTAAATGCATCACGGCGTCAAACAGCAGAGTCACAGCTGACTCGCACGCTGACCAGAAACATAAAAAGAAGAAAACTGCATTTAGTCTTTTGTAGAAAATACAGTTGATGCCATGCAATATTAGTAAAAGACTCTGTTGCACCCTCTGCTGGACACATAAGCTACTACAATGGCAGAAACATGCATTACTTATTACATGGGAAATAACAGAAATAGAAAATAATGTGCGCCAATATCAAACCGTGGTCAGTGTGATGTAATGTTCAAAATAAAGGTTTTTTTTAATGGCTTCCCCAAAATAGTAAAATTGTGTAACCGTTTTATTAACAATTTGATAAAAATAGCGGTCAAATTGTGTTGCATTTTCTTAAAAATAGCCACCAAATTGTGTTACTTTTTCTTTTTACTTTTCTTAAAAATATCTGTCAAATTGTGCAGTTTATTAGTTTCCCACAAAATGGCAAAATTGTGTGAATGTAAGCCTATTACAAACATAGCAGTGAAATTGCACGTTTTCTTACTTTTCCCCAAAAGAGCGGTTCAATTGTGTTTTTTCCATAAGAGGGGTCAAATTATGTGACGTCTTATTAGTTTTCCCCAAAATAGCAGTCAAATTGTGCACGTTTTTATAAGTTATCCCATATATAGTGGTCAAATTCCACATTGTACGACCTCAGGGGAGTTACATTCTAGGGGTCCACTAACATAAAGGCTACCTTGGACACTTTGGGCCAATCCCAGAGTCCTTTGCACGTTCCTGCAGATAGTCTCCAGGCACTCCTGGAACTGCTCGTCACAATCATGCTTGTCTCGGCCGCAGGTGTCATAGCAACGGTCGTGCTGGTTGCAGCACTTGGTCATGGATGGGATGCCCACGTCGAACTGAAACTATACATCATAGGATATAGACTATGTTCATTATGATTGTGGTGTAATTGCGCAGGGATACCTGGAATCCAAACAGTGGTGTTCCACATCCATTGGGTGGCGGCGGTTTGTATCCGGGACGGGGCGCCGGTTTGTATCCTGGGAGAGAAGAGAAGGGCAAAGGTTAACGCTGTGATGGTAATCTGCGTGTTTGAGATTAACACATCAGCAGTACACACCACTTAAGGGACTCCTCCATTTAACAGATTGGTTGATGGCAATGTCACATGATGAAATGTGGATAAAATGTTATCTTACCGTCACTACACCGGTAATGACACAAGCCGTCGTCGCCTCCAAACAAGTCGAGCGCCGCATTAAGATAAGTGTCGATCTTATGGATGCCATTACGAATTGTTTTAAGAGTCATTCGCCAGTCGGGAGTCTCCGCTTCTTGTCTACAAGCTGACACAAATGTCGGTACACACCAGAACACAACCAGGAGGAAAACAGCATTATTCCAGCTTGTTGTGAACATGGCCCACTAAGAAATAAAGACAAAGGCGGTGATTAAAAAGCTGTTACACGTCGTCTTGACGGCATTGCAACTAGTGTTTTCATTTTCTCAGAACCGGAAGTGAGAGGTGTTCATTTCCGGGTCTGCAGTAGTCACCTGACTCCTGATAGCCAATGATGTAACGCCAAAGCTGTTACGTATAAGCCAGCAATCAAGATTCCAATGCAAATGATTGGAACACAGTGAGTATCTCTAGGCATGGAGCTGAAAGTCCGCCATGATGGAAAGCAATAAAGGTGGGCGGGGCTAGAGGGCCAATAGAATATGTATTCACTAGCTCTGAACTGTGTAAAATGAAGTTATACACTGTGCATACACTTTGATAGAACGAATGAATACTATTTTGTGAACACAATGAACGTATGTATATTTCGAAATGGGTAAAAATCCATTATACTGCACAAATATGACCTACATGATATCAATAAAAACTTGAGCAGCAGGATCAAAGAAACGTTTTCCTTTCATTTGCCCTTTCCCCTTCCTTTGAGTGTTACCAACACTGAACCGACATACAAAGTAATAATAAAACATCCATCCATTTTCTTTACCACTTATCCTCACTAGGGTCGCGGGGGTATGCTGGAGCCTATAAAATAAAACACAATACCTATAAATGATGAAATAAACAAATACAAATGGCGGCCAAACCCGCCCAGGGCCTAATACGGAAGTGCATGCCGAGTCTTCTCTATTATTGTATACTCTTTGGTGTAGGGTGACGCAACTAGTAAAAACAGCCAGAAAAGTAAAACTGAAGTTGACAAATAATATTAAATTACATGTAAAATACACGAATGAAGGATATTTCCTGCAGGTGTTTGGTCTGAAACACGGTATACAGTTTGTGAGACACCTACACACGAACCTATATGTTCTCCAATATGGGAATGTAAATGTTTATACTAAGAATATTGGTCACAAAGAAACACTTCCAGGTAACAATAATAGTATTACTTTATTTCAATGATAAGCGAGCTTTGAAGAAAACCAGTATCTTCTATAATTACTTAAATAACTGCATAAACTTCCAACATTCAAACATGAAAATGTACGGCATCAATTGGCTTCAATTTCTCATCTTCACATTAATTGTGGAGCAATTAGATGCTTCCATGTCTGTTATGATCCAGTGTTTTTCTTTCATTCATTCCACAGATATAGATAAAACAGACTTTGTCTAAATTGAGGTCTTCAAGCGGATCATGCTGTAAGCTGACTGGTGGCTTTGCTTTAAACAACAAGGAAGTGGATGTGTTCCCTACTAAAAGCACAAGCATCCTTAACTTCCCGCGTCAAGAGCATGGTAAAACAGTCTTTCTCCGGAATGTTGATGTCTTCTTTAAGAGGTGAGGTGAACATGAAGAGTGAGGTTTCGAACTTTCAACATTAGAGCTAATTGTTTTCAGTAGGGTTTTTGTTATTTATATTTAGAGGTTGCACCTTGTGTAAAGATAATTTCATTCTTAAAAAAAAACAACATGAACATACACATCTATTCATATATATTTAAAAGATCTAACAGTGTCTAACCGACGAACTCATCCGCCTCTAAAGAGGTTATTTAGTCTGTCCAGCTCCTTGCAGTTGTCCATGGTCATGAGCTCTGCCTTCTTGCGCATGCGGTCGTCTCTGTACACCTTGGCGGCATACAACAGGTCCGTTTCTGGAGGAAAACCACCACAACAACATTAGACATGGAAATGTTGCAGATAAAATACAGATTACTTATAGCTATAAATCATAATAATAGCTAACGTTTGAAGCAATGCTGGCATTGTTAGTAGTACAAAGCAACCAGCAGGGGGCGGTTTTAAATCAGTCTAATTGTGTGCAACCTCAGCCTATGTTTGATTGTAAAGTTATGTATACATTTAAATGTGAAAAGATTTAGCTCAGAGTCACAGGTTCCTCCTAATATACATATACTTTTTTAAATTGCGGGAGTTCTTTATGTAACAAAGAACCATAGACCAGGGGTCTCAAACACGCGGCCCGGACACTAGTTTGACGCTCCCGCCTTGATATGAAAGTGTAATGTTAGTGCGGCCCGCGCAAGTTTGATATGGATGCTGTATGGTATCATGTACCCAGAAAAAATTATTACGTTTGATTAATGTTCATGTTAAAGGTTAAATAACTGTTAATAGTTATCCTCCCTATCCGTGTGGAAGTGGTAAGTTTTTGGCTATTTAAGTTTAAAGGAAATAACTTGAAGGCTACCGTTTAGGTCGCTAGCTCTCTAGTTTGCAAGTTAGCATGTGTCTCAAGACCCTGCAGTTGCGCAATATGTTGTAAATAAAAAGAGTATAAATGTGAATATAGTCATGTTTTGTCATGTCTACAGGGCTCTAATAATGCTTTGTTCATTTTAATCTGAAAAAATAATTTGTCTACCCACCAACTATGTGGTTTCTTAAGTTTTTATTATTTGCCGTTTTATTATTATTATTAAATTTATTTATTTATTACTGATTGATTGATTTTCTTTATTCTTGATTTGTTTATTTATTTTTCATCTTATTTTGTGTAGAAAAATAAAAAGTAAGATATTTGAGAACAGTGGAATGTTTTATCAGAGCTTTTCTTGTAGAAAATTGGAACCAAAGCGAAGTTTTTTAAATATTTTTGTTTTTAATAAATGCGTTTTTTGGTTTTTGTTTTTTTTGGAAAACCTGAAGCGGCCCAGTCTCACCCAGACCCGAGCTCCAGTGGAGTTTGAGGCCCCTGCCATAGACGGTACCTTCGACATGCCTCAGATATAAGAGTAGAGCGATCTCAGCCAGGCAACCAGTAAGTGCTGAATGTATAATATAATGATAAAAAGGTGTGAAAGCAATTGTCGCAAGGAGGACCAATGTGGGATCTACTGTGACCATATGGCTCTAATGTGGCTACTTGGATGGATCTGTTGTGTGAACAAGGCTTATGATCACTCACTTGTCTGTCTCTCCTTCCAACAGTTATTCCTGACATTGGACACATAGTCATCCTCCACATTTTTTTCAATCTGCTGCAACGCAGATCCTTTATATTCAGACTTGAAATCTCTGGTGACATAGTAGACTACATGCAGGTTTTCCGTCTGCCGCTTTACCGTTTGACCTGTGGACCTGAAAAGGGATTCATGGAGTCAATACATTGCCCAGTGTGGTGTTAGTTTGTGTGTGTGTGGCCTTACGGTCGAGAGTAGAGGCTGTATGGAGGAGGGGATACCATCATCTGGCTGAGTATTGACACCAAGATCAGGACCACGATGGGCATCAGCTGAATGAACATTGAGAATCCACCCTGCAATAATAAAAAAAAAAACACTTTGGTTTCATGCACATGCACTAAGCAGTGTACGCGCATACAGGAAGACTCCATCCACGTACATCTCCTCTTTCTTCCGTCCTCTCTTGTCGGTAGTCTGGGTGATGGCTGTAGCTCGTCCTGCCGTTGGTGAAGGTGTGTGAGCTCGCTGCACAAACCAAGATGTGCACAGTTAAGTTGTGCATTCACGCAAAGCGTTTTGATGCTCTTCAGGCTCTCACGTGGAAAGACCTGCATTGCTAACAGAACATTAGCTAAACGTTTAGGGTATGAAAAACTATTAGTATGCTTGACTTTCTTTTTCGCAGACCTCACAGCTAGGAGACCCGAGTTCAATCCCACCCTCGGTTATCTCTGTGTGGAGTTTGCATGTTCTCCCCGTCGTGCATGTGTAGGTTTTCTCCGGGTACTCCGGTTTCCTCCCACATTCCAAAAACATGCTAGGTTAATTGGCGACTCCAAATTGTCCATAGGTATGAATGCGAGTGTGAATGGTTGTTTGTCTATATGTGCCCTGTGATTGGCTGGCAACCAGTCCAGAGTGTACCCCGCCTCTCGCCCGAAGACAGCTGGGATAGGCTCCAGCACCCCTCACGAAACTCGTGAGGATAAGCGGTAGAAAATGAATGAATATTTTTAAAATTAAAATATGCCCACTTTTTCAGACTTGCTTCTTCCAGTTATATTTTCATTTTGGAGTAGCCAGACTCAATATGGCAAGCATAATGTGACAATATTAAGACTCAAAAGCTATTGCACTTATTGTTGTTCTGTGAGTCTGTGTATTCTTACATGAAGGGAATCCTCCTCCAAAGAACATGTTGAAGAGGTCCTCAGGTGTGATGTCAGCCTCAAAGCCTCTGTGGAAGTCGAAGCCACCTCCGTTGCCGTGAGAGTGACCCACTCCGCTGGGTTCCTCCCCTCCAGTGACGTCATACTGCCGTCTTTTGGCCGGGTTGCTCAGCACGGCATATGCATTACCAATCTCTGCAGGGATGCGCATTGTATAGTGTTTGTTTGATATCATGTAAAATAACATCAAAGAGAAAAGACCTACTTTTAAAGGCCTCCGTTGCTCCAGGGGTGTGGTTTTTGTCCGGATGGAACTTGAGGGCCAGTTTTCGGTAGGCCTTCTTGAGATCATCATCACCGGCCTCTTTGCTGACACCAAGTACTTCATAGTAGTCCTTGCAGCGCTTTATTCTGAGATAAAAACAAGAAACAGTTAAGCCATCTACTTTTACCTGAGTCTTGTTACTCTTGAAGCTAAACAGGTTCAAATTTCAAAACTGGAGAACTACAGCAAAAGTGGAGACTGTATACTGAGACTGAGGTACATTATTTAAAAAAACAAACAAAAACAAAAAAACCTTAAACTGTACTATGGAAAGCAGGAAGTGAACAAACAGTTACTGATTGTAAAAGTAAACTGTATTATGGAAAGCAGGAAGTGAACAAATGAAACAGTTACTGATTGTAAAAGTAAACTGTATTATGGAAAGCAGGAAGTGAACAAATGTAACAGTTACTGATTGTAAAAGTACCAGATGGAGGGGTAGGATTTAATAAGCTTTGCTTCTTCCTACTCCTTTTGGACATGTGGAACTGTGAATTGATTATGTGATGCATTCAATTGTAATCTGATGCATATTCAAATGAGATAAAAACATTACCATTACCATATCCAATGTCCAAGGACGCAACAATATGTACCGTTAGAACGGGTGTTTATTTCTCCCATTTCAAATCATGTGCTCTAGCTTCCTGAATCTACTCGCTAACTTATAGTACCTCAAAGTACCTGCTAGTCCCATGGAAAAGCATCAATGGCGAGTAGAGTGGTGCTGTGTACCATGCAGTGTTTTTTTTTTTTGCTCCGATCTTGTCGTCTAAAAATAGAACATGCATTGGTTCCCTCTGTAACATATTTAACCTCCCTCACTAGCCTCTGCACAGGGAGTTCCCATGGTAACAGCTGTGCTTACACAACAGTGCAGAGAATACAATGGCCAGAAATGTCCCGTACATGCTAATTTCACCTCACACTATTCACTTTCCTTCTGTATAAATATATATACACGATTTGAATATTTAATCAACTATTTGTCTTTCTGTTTACCTGTTTGAAATGTCTGAGCAAACAGCTCTGGTGGTTGCTGCCTGCTACTGAAATCCATTCTGTCTCAAGATAACGACACATCCCGAAGGGGACCTATCAGTCTCATATTCCGGCCCTTTGTATGGAGTTGTGGACTCCTATAGAGCAGCTACAAGCAGAAAGCTTTCTAGATCCTCCAAAATTTGCACCTATTCCAGCTGTATTTCTTTGGATTTTGTGCTTCCCACGAAAACAGTCTGTTTTAATGTTTTCCACCCACAATTTATCAGTTAGGACACTGATAAGTTGTCACTAGTTGGTCTTCTGACCACCACACGCCCAAGTAACGTTGGAAGGCGACAGGCTTCATCAACAGTTTGACGGCTAGTCCAGCTGCATATTTGCCAATGTTCACGAAACAGTCCAGTGTGAAATGCAGATTAACATCTTTTTCTTTTGCTGAGCGGGAATCAGGAAGTCCAACCACTTGTGGGGTTGTTAGGAATTTTGTTGGGGTTGTTAGGAACAAATGTAGCTTTCTCATACACCCAAAGAAACACTTTGTACGAGCCATGGTTAACAACGTAAACACAGAAGCAGAGCTTGGGCTTGTGTCTACAGTGCACGCCATGTAAGGAAGCCCGCCCATCTGTGACATCACAAACCTCCCGTTTTACAATACCCTCTGAAACTGTGCGTTTAGAACCATGCCAAACTTAATCGCAAACCTCATTATCTGAAACTTTGGCATTGTTTAACACAAGAATACAACATTCTAACTACATTCATAGGTCAGAAAAGTGGAAAAAGCATAAAAGGTCCCCTTTAACCTTGATGACGCTAGCTCGCCAAAACATGAGCAGTGTTGTAGTCGCAGTGAACACATTATCCTCTATCAGGGCTGCTCACCTTTGAACGCCTTCCAGCTGGTCTTGCGTGAACCCCTTCGAGGACTCGCCTCCTCCAGACTCATGCGTGCGCTCCCTTGCCGTTTGTGCGCCGCCGTTTTCCGCATTGTCCGCAGCCTGTCTGCGATACGCTCCATGAGCTGCTGAGCTCCCGTTCTTGGTTAAAGCTTCTAACAAGGCTGAAAGGAACATGAAAACATGATGACCTCATTTGCTTCATTCGGGCTGATAGCTTCAAAGGCAAAAGTTGCTTTTTTTTGTGACGGCACCACAAAAGACAGCAGTGATGGCAAAGATGTGTCCTGGCTTCTCAGTACAATGTGGAAAAAGCTGAGCTTACAATAACAACAATGAAGGAGACGCAAGCCCTCCTTTTTTTTTGTCAAAGAAGATTTAATAATGCTGCAAGTTGAATACACCTGTACTATCATCACCCTGGTCTTTCAAATTATACTCTATATACACGACACATTTTTATATCAAAACTATTAAAAAATATTTGATTTGTTTATTGATTGATTATTAGTTTCACACTTAGTCGCACGGTGGCCGAGTGGTTAGCATTTTGGCAACACTGTATGGAAATCCAGAAGACCTGTGCTCGATTCTCTACTTGGGTATCTCTGTGTGGAGTTTGCATGTTCTCCCCGTGCATGCGTGGGTTTTCTCCGGGTACTCCGGTTTCCTCCCACATTCCAAAAACATGCTAGGTTAATTGGCGACTCCAAATTGTCCATAGGTATGAATGTGAGTGTGAATGGTTGTTTGTCTATATGTGCCCTGGGATTGGCAAGAAAACACATCAGCAAAACATACCTACATTACAGCGATCTAATTATTAGATTAGCTAGATTGGGTGGCCAAAGTCAGCTGACATAGACTCCATCATAACCCAGTGACTCCGACGAGGATAAGCGGCATAGAAAATGGATGGATAGTTTTACTCTAAAACAGGCAACATGTATAGTCACATAGTACTATTAAACTATATTGGACAAACTAAAAAGTTGCAACAAGGGTTCCAACATTTTACACTTATATAAAAATGCTCATGTCAAAGTATCAAAACGTGACACATTTTTGACCCGGAATTGTCAAGTCGTATAGAAAATGGAAAAATAGATGGATGTATGAATGAATGTAAGGTTCTAATAAAGAGAGTGGTTCAAGATCAATGGGGGCAGCATTAAAACTCACTTGGCAGGTGGCGCAATGGATATGACGTCACAGCTGCGATTATTCGGACTGAGAACTGACGTTTTAAGGTTTAAGCTAGCAAAGAAGGTTCTTACTACACTGGATAATTACATAGCGGTAGTTAGCTTGGTATTGTCAGCGGAAACTACCTCGTTATGACATTATATATGATACTAAATCGACGCTATTTTAAAGTTACGCCAACCGCACGCCCGGCTACATATTAGTTTAGCTTAGCTGTTTAGCTTACAGCGGCAATAGCGGCTCACGTCCGGCGTGACATGTTTTAGTTGTAACCCGCACGCCAAAGATGGCGCTTACAATGTCGAGTGATGTTCATAAATACAGTACGTGTCCAAATCTGCTTATGAACTACTAAACACCCCCCACCCCCCCACCCCAGGTATGTTGGCGGAACCCAACCAATCAAACTGAAACAACACACCGCCTCCTTACCTTTAGCTCTGTTTGTCGGGAAGAGCTTTTGCGCTTTATGGAGAAACTTGAGCGCCTTCTCGTTGTCTCCAGCCTCCATGGCTTTCGAGGCGATGTTGACACATTTCTCAGCCTCGTCTCTGTTCCCTTCCATCTTCTTCTTTCCTCCTTCCTTCCTCCTTCCTGCCCGGCTGGTCACCTGACACACCACGTGATCTCTGGATTGCCCCATAACAGCACGTTGGGACTCAATGGACACTACATTCTGGCTTTACAAATAATAACCAACAAAAATAGTACATAAACAAATTGTACAGCCAGAAAATAAATCAGCTTAGAAGACTACTATAATTTATATTACAAAAAGAGTAGTGTACCATAGTACTTCAATGTCTGTGTTTATGTTACGCATCCTATCATGTTATCCTTGTGCATTTTTTTTTAAAACTATGATTCTTCTTTAATTTTTTTAACACATGGATAAATATGTATTAATTCATATATAATTTTTACTTGAAATATATCAATGTGCTG
Source organism: Doryrhamphus excisus (assembly GCF_030265055.1). Classification (NCBI taxonomy): domain Eukaryota; kingdom Metazoa; phylum Chordata; class Actinopteri; order Syngnathiformes; family Syngnathidae; genus Doryrhamphus; species Doryrhamphus excisus. The sequence goes on along the minus strand of NC_080466.1, from coordinate 19,222,728 downwards.
TGCAAAGCTCCACCCTTAATTAATTCCAATTAAATTACAATCATTTCATTAATATAAACCCATATATTTTTTGTTTGAATTATGTTAAGCTATGTATAAGAGTACATTAAATATTAGTTTTATCATTATATAAATTAGATAAGGGCAAACTACAGCTGGTGGGTCATATACTTGAGCTTTTTTAAACCAGCCTGCTGAAATTCACCAGCAACGATTTGTCAAAATATTAATCAAATATATTGTAATTTGTTTAAAAAGGTGGGGATACGAAAACAATCACATTTGAACATATGCATAGAATGGTATGGACAGAATCAATTTTAAACAAAGTAGCCTCTGATTCAAAAGCATTTATTTTAGTTTTGAATTTAAAAAAACACTGCATGCAACATCATTGAAATCCTGAGCATGCAAATATAAAACAGCTTTATTATCGAAATAGGCGTTAATAATACTGTTATATCATATATGTGTCAAAATGAATGAACACGACTGCAAAAAAGGCCATTTCCCCAAGGTTCATTATTAAGTCTGAGGACAAAAAATAATACTTACAAAATACATCAACATATTGTATCATATTCCTTGCTAAGATAATATGTATAACAAAACAGATGTACGACCAGTCCAGGGTGTACCCAGCTACTTGTTTGAATACAAAATAGTTATATGGATGGATAAAAGAGATGGCATAGATAAGAAAGTACATTACAGAAGCCTCACAGTTATGGTACAAAACTGTATTGTGTCAACAAGCCGACTACTAACAAGACAACTATTGGGAAGTAGGAGTGCCTACACAGGGCTCATCCTCCTCCCACCTCAATCTCCATTCATTCAGTGGATTCTTGAGTGGAACCACTCAAGCTGGTGTACGCGAGGGTGGCATTTTAGCTGCAAAGGAGCCCATGCTATTGAGCACAGCGTGGATGCGGAAGTGTAACCGTGACTCCATGCTGTAGTCCTTGTAGTCCATCCTTTAAAAAAAATCATCATCAGCAGCAGCATCACCTAGTTAGGGTTTTTTCTTTTGTGAAAAATGAAAATGAAGTTTAACAGGACAACTTACTTGGCGCATTCGATGACAGAGATGGCTTTGTCGATGTCGCCTCTCTGCTTGTGTAGCAGGCCCAGCTCGTACATGGTGAACGGCACCAGGTAGGTGTCATACCTCAGGTCACTTTCACTGCAATGACAAAAAAAAATGTAACCAGGCTCTTTTAGGCAGACAAAATATGGGTGATTTGCTTGGTTGTGACTAGACGGGTTTGAAATGTTGACACATGATCAAATTTTTCTAGCATCAAGCCGCACACCAAATTTGGCCCCCCCAAAAAACCAAAACAGTCCCAGCTGACCTGGCAATGACACGGTTGAAGCAGATCTCAGCCTGGTCCAAGTGCCCTAACTGCCTCAGACACAAACCCTTGAGGAGCTGGACAACACACTGGTCATCCAGGTGGTATTCTGATGGGTCTGGAAATGTGAAAACATGGTAATGGTAATGGTTTTATTTCATTTGAACATGCATCAGATTACAATTGAATGCATCACATAATCAGTTAACAGTTCCACATGTCCAAAAGGAGTAGGAAGAAGCAAAGCTTATTAAATCCTACCCCTCCATCTGGTACTTTTACAATCAGTAACTGTTACATTTGTTCACTTCCTGCTTTCCTAATATAGTTTAAGTTTTTTTTTTGTAATTTTTTTTGTCACGTACCGAAGTACGAGGTGATATGAGCATCCAATGACATAATGGGTACCATAGTAACTGTCAATATAGTGATATGTATAGCACATCATAATATAAAAATGTATAAAAAGTCACTAGTAACATAATTTTTTTCTACAGTGTCCTCACCTGGATTATACTTGAGGTCATCCTCTGCTTTGTGTAAAGTCTCCAGAATGCTTTCGGTCAAGTCGGCTCGTTTGCCAACGATAGTGAAGCCATTCCACACATACATCATCTCCTGCAGCCGATGAAAGGATCATGGTTGTTTGCTTATAATATGACTTTCATGGCACTGCTATTTGATTAAAATGACAACATGAAAGTGTACTGACCAGAGCTGGGACGGCTAGTTTGACAGGCTTAGAGGAGGTGTATCTCTGAGCCTTCTTGGCGGCAAACTTTTCAGTAGGAATGGATTTTCCAGCCATCCTCATCCTCAGACCGTCCACCTCCCTGAAATGTGTCACATTTAAACCATCACTTCCATATAAAACGCTACATCCTGTTGTACTCCATTACCTGAATAAGTCCCCCACGTTTTCACCCAGTTTTTTCACTTCCTTCTCTGGGAGCATGCTCAGTATGGAGGCCTTCTGAAATACATAGACGGCCTGCAAGGAAACACAACCACCGAAGATGAATGTTTGTTTTTTGTAGACTATTGTTTGTTTGTAAAGACGAGTTAGCATTATGTACTTTCACCAACAAACTTAACGTAGTCTTTTGTCAACATCAAAGACACATTAGTTAATAATAAAATCATAAAAATAATAAAAGAATTACCGTATTTTCCGGACTATAAGTCACACTTTTTTTCATAGGTTGGCTGTTCCTGCGACTTATACTCCAGAGCGACTTATAAATGAAAAAAACTGTTTATGTTACATAAACGCTGGACAGCTTTTCTGTTTATTTTTATTTTTTTGTGTAGCTGTACCATTATGTTAGCATATCGTACACCTATTCAGACTGTTCTCTATTCTTTTATTATTAGAATTTGCCTTCCAAGAGGACGTAATGTCTGTTTTGGTCATCAAATAAATTACCCGCAAAAAATATTATGACTTATACTCCAGTGCGACTTTTGTATGTTTTTTTCTACCTAATTATGCATTTTTGACCTTGTGCGACTTATACTCCGGAGCGACTTATAGTCCAGAAAATACAGTATATATAAAGGATAATTAATAAAATCCAAGTTAGTTACAAGTTACACAACAAATTTACATTTTTGACAATTTAGCATAATCAAAAAACCCAATATAAGTGTTTTCGTAAACATTGAAAACTAAATAGAGTGTTCAACAAATTTAACATACGTGTTTTCATCAACATGGTAGGCCAGAGTCAACAAACAACTCTAATTGTGAATTTTTCCCATCATTCCCAATCCTGTCTTTCTGTGCACTCTAGCGCACAAAAATGAGTTAATATGAGCTAGCTAACAATGGACATCATGGGAAATAGCTATTTTGACCGATTTTGCATCTTCAGGTAACCTTATGTACATTATGTAAGTAACCACTGAAGAGAAATGGTGCGTCAAGAAACCTGAAATATGTTAGGAATGGAATTTGTTCCACTCTGTCTTAGACAAAGTATGTCTACATATCACACACAGAAGACCTTTTACCTAGGAAAAAATGCACCCTTTTGTTTTATCTGTGCATAGATAATCTCTGTCTGAGGAGTGCTTAGCTGGCCAACTTAGACGGGCAGGTGCCTAACATTCTAACAACAACAAAAATGGACGTTTACACCAATTCTACTACAAACTTTACGGTACTAAAAATTTCCAACTGTCACCTGTGACCACTTGCTTTCTTTACAGAGCAGGTCAGCGTAATGGTATGCCTCCCTCCAGTTCTGTTCAAAGGAGTAGGCCCACATCAGCTCCCAGTAGCACAGGTGATGGATCTGACGCCACTCCTGCTGAGCGGCAATACACGCGTGGAACTTTTCTTGAGCCTTCACACACAGAAACACAGTCAAACAAGTGCAACTAAAGTGTAGGCAGATGTTTCATGATGTAGTTATAGAGGTCCTCACCAGTGTGATGTTTCCTTTGAGCAAGGCAATCCTCGCACTGTAGAAAACGATCAGAGCCCCCTGTGGATAATACATGCATGGATTCAGTGAACTGCACTGTAGGCAACTGCACTTTTTACATCAGTTCCCTGTTCAACATTACAGTTTATGTTGAAGTTCAGTTGCCATTCCTGTAAGGGTAATGGTAATGGTTTTATTTCATTTGAACATGCATCAGATTACAATTGAGTGCATCCCATAATCAGTTCACAGTTCCACATGTCCAAAAGGAGTAGGAAGAAGCAAAGCTTATTAAATCCTACCCCTCCATCTGGTACTTTTACAATCAGTAACTGTTACATTTGTTCACTTCCTGCTTTCTATAACACAGTTTTGTTTTGTTTTTTAAATAATGTACCTTGTACCGAAGTACGAGGTGATATGAGCATCCAATGACATAATGGGTACCATAGTAAGTGTCAATATAGTGATATATATAGCACATCATGACTGGTTCAAGACTCTTCATCCTTGTATTTAGCAAACATCAACTGCTTGTATTGTTTCTTGAATTGGCTCATCGTTGTGCATTGTTTGAGGTCCTTACTCAATCCATTCCATAGCTTGATTCCACATACTGAAATGCTATGGCTTTTTAACGTAGTCCTAGCATATAAGTGTTTCAAATGTACTTCTTCCCTGAGATCATATTTCTCCTCTCTTGTAGAGAAGTATTGGATGGCATTTTTAGCTAATTGGTTATTTTTAGCTTTATGCATTATTTTAGCTGTTTGAAGATGAACTATATCAGCAAGTTGAAGTATTTGTGATTTTAGAAATAAGGAGTTAGTATGTTCTCTGTAGGCGGCATTATGAATTATCCTTACTGACCTTTTTTGCAGTACATTTAGCGAGTGAAGATTGCTTTTATAGTTATTACCCCATATTTCCACACAATAAGTAAGATATGGTAGAACCAGAGAGTAATAAAGAGTCTGAAGTGATTTTATGAATGAGAACACTGCTCCCTTTGTATTGACTCAATGCATATCATGACTCAAACTTATCTCAACTTATGTTAATTTAAAGGATTGTGAAATGAATGGGCTTGTCCAATGTAATTGTTTTTAATTGTCTGAACTGTTGATTGTTCACTGTGAATGTTGCATTGTTGCAACACACCTCACAGCAAAAAGGAAGTGAAAGACCATGGAGGAGTGTAGCGTGCAGAAGGTTATGCATTGCAGGAAAACACGCACACAGTTTAGTAAAATGTGAAAATTGTAAATAGTTCATGGTGTTATATATGTAAAGACATTGTTATTGTAATGTAAAACAACAATTTTTTGTATTGTTTATGTTGGTATATTTGCGTGAGCTGTGTTAAAAGTTTTAAAAAAAGTGTCGCCTTTTCTTGTTGGGTTGTCCTACTACTGATTACTAAAGAACAGAAAAACGACTAAATGATTCTATTTAGACTCACTATCACCTCTTGAGGGACAAACCAGTATTGCATGACACATTTAGTGATTTTAACTACATTATTCCACAAGGCACGTGCAATATGAAGCATGAGTCCTTTAGTAACTCACATTTGGGAACCTTTTAGCAAAAGGCTCCAGCAGAGCCTCTGCCTCACTTAGGTCCACATCACCGGAGCCTTGGAATAAATGAGAGAAAATGTTTAAAAACCAAGGAGACATGCTGTCAAATGAACGACCGTCTTACCCAGAATGACCGAGATGTAAAGGTGATACATGAGCAGAGTCAAGGTGCTCAGGATGGAGCGCAAACTGTCGCTCGATGCTCCCGCTCGCAACTCGGACAAGCCCAACTCCTGTGGAACAACATCATTTGTAAACACACACAACAATCTCCATTTAGCTGCATGGTGGACTTGAGGCAAGCCTACCCTGTCACCTGAGAAACCCAAAAACTCCATCAGCTTGAGGACTCTGGCCGGGAGTAGCGAGAGCATCTAAAATAAAATACAGGTTAAAAATGCAGTTTTATGTGTTTTTATAGCCTGGTGTGTGTGTGTGTATGAGTGAGTTTTCCCACCAAATTAAATGATCCAATGCCCATGTTGACACCTCCTCGGAAGTGGATGTTTGTCTTGTTCTTCTTTTTCAAATTCTTACTGGCATTCGCCATAGCTTGACACTCCCTACGCACACAGAGGATCCATTGGTGTTACACTTAATGATGTTTACAATCATCAGCTGTATTAATGCTGACTGAACAGTTTCTATTACAACGTTGTGGGAGATGTTTGCTCATGAACGACCGATAAATGTGGTCAAAGTCGACTATGTTTTTATTTCTACTTTGTCATGCACTCCACATGATTATTAAAGTTGATGATTTAAGAGCATTTGCCACATGAAGATTTCTAAAAAAAAATACACAGTCCTTGGTATCTTACTTAAAAATCTGATAGCTGTTTCGGATCCTCATGCCTCCCTTGATGAAGCCGATGATGGTCTCGTCAAGAAAGGTGAGCGCCGCCTTCTGCAGCAGCACTTCGGCGTAGCAAAGCTCTGCGTGCATCTCCTCTGATGAGACAAAAAAAACACAAAAGTGAAGATGTGTTTCGGTAAATGTCTTATTTTTGTTCTGAAACAAGTCAGCTGGCTCACCTTCTGTCAGGGTTTCAGGTGCTTGCCTATACCAGAGACTAGCCAGTGTCTCCATTATTCCTGTTTTCCTTCTGAATCTATGTTTAGAAACACAAAAGGTGACTGACTGGACATTTCAGTCACAGATGTCGTGCCTTACCTCTGGCAAGTCAGCAGGGACTCGCTCAGTGACTCCATGGCACTATCCATGTCCTTTGGGTCAAAGGTCATGCCCGCCTGCATCACCAGGATGCTGCTGTAGCCCATGGCGTGGTACATGCTCTGGCTCTTCCTGAAGCAAAGACAAATATATACCGTATATTTAGTTGAAACACAACAGTGCGTCATAAGTCTATGAATAAAGTGGGACTTACCAGGGTTTTAAAAGTGCCAAAGCGTCAGCAAACCTGTTGTTTAGAAAGAGATCCAGGGCGATGGAACATTCCTTCAATGCGTCCTCTAACTCCATTTGGGGTTTTCTCAAGGGAATAACACCAAATCAGAAAAGTTAGGAATACATTGACAGGTGCATCACTTAAAATATTGTATTTTTTTTAAAGCTACAGTATAGCGGGAAAAATATATATTATTCATTAATTTATTTTCTACCGCTTATCCTCACGAGGGGCGGCACGGCGGTCTAGTGGTTAGCGCGCAGACCTCACAGCTAGGAGACCAGGGTTCAATTCCACCCTCAGCCATCTCTGTGTGGAGTTTGCATGTTCTCCCCGTGCATGCGTGGGTTTTCTCCGGGTACTCCGGTTTCCTCCCACATTCCAAAAACATGCTAGGTTAATTGGCGACTCCAAATTATCCATAGGTATGAGTGTGAGTGTGAATGGTTGTTTGTCTATATGTGCCATGTGATTGGCTGGCGACCAGTCCAGGGTGTACCCCGCCTCTCGCCCGAGGACAGCTGGGATAGGCTCCAGCACCCCCGCGACCCTCGTGAGGAAAAAGCGGTAGAAAATGAATGAATGAATTAATCCCCACGAGGGTGCTGGAGCCTATCCCAGCCAATCATATTATCTACATACTGTATTGTATATAACTGTGGGAAAAACTGTTGATTTTTGTTAATACTTGGGTCGTTTATATTGTTTATTTTTCTATATTGTGTATTTTGTACTGCTTAACTGATTCTGTACTCTTGCTGCTGTGCAATACAAATTTCCCCACTGAGGGACGAATAAAGGCATATCTTAATCTTAATCTTAATCTTAATCACAGGGCACATATAGACAAACAACCATTCACACTCACATTCATACCTATTGACAATTTGGAGTCGCTAATTAACCTAGCGGGAGGAAACCGGAGTACCCGGAATTGAACTCAGGTCTCCTAGCCCAGAATGTGGAATGTGGGAGGAAACCAGAGTACCCGGAATTTAACTTGGGTCTCCTAGCTGTGAGGCCTGCTTGCTAACCACTCGCACAGCCCAAATATATATTAAGTATACAAAAATGTTTTTCAGGTTAAAATGTAGAATTGTTATCTAATATTAATATAGTATAATATTGTTTTATATAATAATATTTCAAAATATGTGAAGTTTTTTCAATGTTGAATAAGTAGTTAAAGTGTAAAAGTATTGCTAAGTTTTGTTTGTTTGAAAGTAAATAAAATTATTATAAATTATTGTATTAATTATTATAAATTATTACATACAATTATTTTTATAATTTGTATTTGTATATATTCCCAATAAATGGTTTGTAAAAACTGAAAAAAAAGATACTGGAATAATCCATATATAATAATAATAGTTTGGAATAATCCAAACTTTCAACTTTTAATTCTATACCAGGGTTTCCCAACGAAGGTCGCTCTCTTTTAAAGCAGCTATTCTGTATAACCATGCTAACTTCGGCTAAAGTCACAACCTGGTCCCGACCAGACTATGTCCACACTTTTAGCTTAACATCCACTCAGCAGTAGACCGCCACGAAAGAAAACCTGCAGTGCCCCCATGGCATGAGTTTGACACCCCTGGAATACATTAGACATGACTCTCTACCTGGCCCCGCCCACCGCTGTTGCTCACCATCATGGCGGACTTTGTGCTCCATTGCTGCTCATTTGCAGCCGAGCGGAAGTCGTGTTTTAAGTCTAGCGTTCTTGATGCAAACAGGCGATTCCGGTGCTGTTTATCAAAATAAAGTGCAATTAAATGTTTTTATTATATTTTCTATTGTTTTTAAACTAATTGTGGTGAAAGTGTGCCAAGCAATAAGCTAAATATATATCGATTGTATATAGCATATATATCCATACATAGAATATATTAATTTACATCGTTTTCAAGTAAAAAAAAACTAATATTTTGTTGTGGCGCTGTGCGACAATCAAATAAATGTAGTGGTAACCCTATACACTATGAAAGGTTAAACATGGCGTCATACTTACTGCCCTCTAGTGTCGGAATAACATTACAACTGGAATTCCCTTGTCTCGCTTAGGTTTATCTAACCGTACATTCCTTCCCTGCATGTTGATTAGCATTACAGTGTATGACAAACAAAAAGGTTTAATTAAATCACTTACAATGCATCCATACTGGAACAGTCTTGGTCCATCTGGAAACAAAATGTGAAAACAACTCATTTTTACATATAAGGTCACAGAAAATTATCATTTTATTTTAGGCTTTTACAATGTAAAAACATAAAAAACAAAGAGAATTAGTACCAAAATACTAACCTGTGGTTGGGAGTATTCTTCCATATCCATTGGCAAATAAAAAGTGATTGTCAAATAAATTTGGTAAAGGTTGTGCAAGCACCTTTTGCAGCCTCTTGAGCAGTCCTCCTTGGAGTTAGATGCTCTTTGGATCCTCCTCACTATTTATACGCTACTAAGGCTGGACTGAGCACCAGCCGGCCCACTCTTACATCTCCTGATCCTACAAGACACAATCCACCGGTTGTTTTAGCATCTAAGAGTGAACAAAAGAGCCAAACTGGAGCATGAAATTGTGATTAGCTTTATGTATATAGTGCTGTTGGCTAAGCAAAAGGCATAAAAGCACTCGTGTAATTGCAGGTGGTGGTGATTGCTAGACATAGGAGTGAGCTCTAAGGGGTCTATATATATGCCACAGTTACATAATTCATATGTTATGTTACATTTTCAAGAAACGCAAGATCCATTTCTGAATGCTTTCTATGCTAGAAATGTAATATAATACATATTTTAGCTGTATATGTACATACTAAATGTGTATTTGTAGCACTTTGTCAAAAATTAATAGAAAATATTGCTTTATTGGATCAGTAGCAAGTTAGCTTTGATCGAAAAATATAAACAATGTATTTTTTGTGTAATTTTCATGAAAACGTCAACTGGAAAACGACTACTCGTGTGTATTCAACTCATAATATAAACATAAAATACATCCAAGTAACATTTAACATTACCTATCAACTTGTCATGATTTAGAATGATGTTTGCTAATTCCAGCGCCATTTGCGATCAGCTGCTTATGTTACTACAATACCCACAATCCTTTGCACGCCTTTCCTTTTCCGGTAAACATGGCGGCGCCAACAACTACAGTGGAGCACAATCCAAACATCCCAGACTACGAACCCGGCGATGGAAATACAAAAACGTTCCACGTCGACTCGTTCAGAAAGGAATGGCTGAACAGACTAAAACAGTCTGAATATTCTTACAAGCCGGAAAACGAAGACACCTTTCACGCCAACTTTGCCCGTGAGATGGGTGTCAGCGTCGACCTGATGCGGGAACTCAAAGATGTATGCAGGTACAATGTTAGATTTACGTTACCGTACGCTACCATAACATACAACATAACTTTTACGAAAAGTGAAAAAGCAAATGGTTTATGACTACATAGTGCTGTCAGCATGTAAACAGGAAATATCTACAACCCTCATTAGTCACAATCTTCATTACATATAATTGAGTCAGGAAATAGACACAGCCGCCATCGCATTATTTGGTTGTGGGGTCAGGAAACAGACCCCAAATCCCACCTGTTGAACTTATAGTCCATTAAATCGACGTAAATATCAGCTGTGACATAAACACAACATCCACCACAGCAACTGTACTCAGGAAATAAGACATCCAAATTCTACCTACAGCGTTCAGGTAGTAGACACTTCCTGTTATACACAGTATGATGCAGCCAGGACATAGATCCATTTGAAATTAAACACACACACTTTATAAAATACATTTGATATTTTTCTTCTTGCCTAAGCACTGCGGCACTGCATTGCCATCCCGAGGACCAGCAACCTGACCCAGAAGTCGTACCCGAAGATGCATCGCTGAAAACCCTCATGTATGACCATTTCTTTCTTTATTCATTTTAAGTGACAGCTTTGAAACCACTTTGATTTGTCTTGGACAGCGAAAGGAAGAAGCATCAAGACTACAAAGCGTCTCTTAAAATTGGCAAGAGCAGACACGACCTTTATGCAGATGAGCAGGTGAGTCGACTGGGATGGGAATAGCTGTTTGTTTATAGTAGTATTACATTTTTTTCCATTTGTATTAACAAGGCGCGACTGTTCGTGGCGATAAGACCAGAGTCGCTGGAACATCTAATCCCAGAGGGAGAGGTCATTCTGACAATCAACGCCTACTACCCGGCTACTTTTGAAAAGGTGAGGAACGTTCTTTGCTAAGGATTATATATATATATTTTTAACCTAAAGAAGAAGGCGCTCGTTAGAGAGCATGTTACATATTTTCAAGTAGTACGCAACTGTTCCGTATTTGTGTTTTTTGTTTGCTTTGTTCATAATTTGAAGGATCATTCCTATAATAGTGTAATGGCAAAAGTTTTTATTATTGCAAATAACATGATCATAAACTCTAAGTTGCAGAGCCATTTCAAAAATCACAAATACTTAAGCAGTTGATATACGTATATCATATCATATCACCTCGTACTTTGGTACGGGACAAAAAATAAATAAAATAAAAAAAACCTTAAACTGTATTATGGAAAGCAGGAAGAGAACAAATCAGTTACTGATTGTAAAAAGTACCAGATGGAGGGGTAGGATTTAATAAGCTTTGCTTCTTCCTACTCCTTTTGGACATGTGGAACTGTGAACTGATTATGGGATGCACTCAATTATAATCTGATGCATGTTCAAATGAAATTAAACCATTACCATTACCATATCATTACGGCATCTTTCCTGGTTTCAATTTTGATCCCGAAAATGATTACAGGCGGTCATGGTTTCGACGCACACAAATTAACAGTTTACGAAGAGAAAAACAGACCTCCTATGAATACCCCCCTTCATTATGTCTCAAGTATTGATTCTGGTACTCTTGAACACGTCAAAGGATCTGCTCCTATGAAATGGACCGTGATAACTTAGCAGCATATTGGTCTCATTATGGAAATAAGCTCATCTCTCCCTCCCTTGCAACATCCCTTCCAGTGTGCAAGACAACCATAGGGATAAAAATGAGTTTTTTTAATTACCATTTCCTTTTAATTAGTGTATTTAACATCTTTAATATTGTGAATGACTAAAAATCAACATCACGGTTGTAGGGATGGAAGTGGTTTGTTGGCTAAGAACGTCCTGTAGTTCCATCATATTGTCAAGTCAAAATTCCATAGACTGTTGGCTAAGGAAGTCCATGTCATACAGGAGCATGTTGCTAAATTTCAGCTTCCGGTTTAAACTTCAAAGGATTATTCCAACATTCTTAAATTGTAGGAACAACCCCATGGATTGACAAGTGTTGGCAAAGGAAGAATGTGTAGCTAATGTCAAAGTTGACACTCTGTTAGAGCGTGTTATTTAGTTCTCAAATGACCCTTGTCTATTTTTTTGGCAGTAGAGGGGGGGTTGTCACCCTTCTAATCTAAGCATTTAGAATAGCCCCAGACCTTGATTTGTTTTTTTGAACCCGAACGTCAACCCTCTTGTCCCTTCCTTGCAGTTTGTCTATGTTAGACCCCACGTGACGCTGCTGCTGCTGGGCTCCCAAAGCCTGACGGAGCTCAGGGATGCCATCTGCTGCGCCAGTGACTTGCAGGTGTCTGGAGAGTTAAGCAACACGCCCGAAATGGCGCCAGACTTCATCAGCAAAGTGAGCGTAGTGTGTATAGCGTGCATTCCCTCCCTCCTCGAGTCGTACGTCTGTTACCAGGAGGTGCTGTTTTCTTGTGCGTTTCAGGATCACTTCAAGTCGGCCTTCTTTTTCTTTGAAGGAGTGTTCTATAACGATATGAGATACCCCGAGTGTCGCGACATCAGCGAGTGAGTACAAATGGATGACTTCTTGGCTATCTTTAGCTGCTCCAGCAGAGACCGAACTTTTTAATGCTTAACGAGGAGAAGACCGAAGCTATCCTCCTCAACTATAAAGGCCCCCCTATAGACTTCGGCCCCCTCCAAAACAGCATTCGCCTTGGCGTCATAATAGACAGTGATTTTAAACTCAACAAACAAATCAATGCAGTTATAAAATCTTGTTTTTATCATCTTCGGCTTTTATCTAAAATAAAATCTTTTTTATCTTTGCAACACTTTGAGCAAGTCATGCACGCTTTTATTTCATCACGTCTGGACTACTGTAATGTACTTTACTCTGGAATTAGCCAAAACTCTGCGGCATGGCTTTTAACAGGAACCAAAAAGGGGGAGCACATCACCCCAATTCTGGCCTCCCTGCATTGGTTGCCTGTTCGTTTTAGGATTGATTTTAAGATTGTATTGTTTGTTTTTAAGGCGTTGAATGGGCTGGCCCCCAAAAATACATCTCGGACCTCATCCAAATTTACTCTCCAGCGCGGTCACTGAGGTCCGAGGGCCAGCTCCAACTTGTAGTGCCTAAGACAAGACTTAAGACCAGGCGGGACCGAGCCTTTTCTGTGGTTGGCCCCAAACTATGGAACTCTCTCCCCTCCCAAGTATAAAAAGGCCCCCAACATCGAAAGCTTTAAGTCTCGTCTTAAAACCCACTTTTATTCTCTGGCTTTTAACTCTGAGTGAGTCGTATGGTCCTGTGTCTTTTAGTTCTTTGTTTTTATTGTAATTGGTTTTATTTTTTAGACTTTTATTGCTTTGTTTCTTGTTTTTAATATTTTAATATCTATTTTACTATTTTATTTCTTAAATGATCTTTTAGTTTTGGATTATTACTTTTTAATTTTACTAGTTTGTGCAGCACTTTGGAAACTCTGTTTATAAAATGTGCTATATAAATAAAGTGGATTGGATTGATCGATAAACAGCCTGCGTGATCCATGGGAGGCCGTTGCGTGAGGATGAATATCAGCTGTCATACTCAGTGAAAGACTTTTTTGTCATTAAATGATGCGATTACATAAACCAAAGACGCTATGCTCCAGAAAGAGATGCTCTGATGAAGTCTTTATGCACATTTAAATCAGTGCGGTCAAACATATACTAAAATAAGGTTAAATAGAACAGAGGCAACTATTTAGGCCATAACATTGCACTTACTATAATATAGGTTATCCATCCTAAACCACTGGAACCAACTTGTGTAGCACATGATTAAAGGTTTCAAACCTGTCCCTCTCGGGTACCGGCCATTTTTGATGATTTTGACTGATTTTTCACACATAATTGTGCTTTTGGGATATATAGACATGGTATATATCAAAAGAATGATTAGACTAGTTGGTTTGTTTCTACCCTTTTTCTGCAGCAGTAGAACATAAGTAAGTTTTAGCAAAAAAATAACGCCATGAACTACTTACCATTTTCACATTTGCAAGTGAACTACGTGTGTGCATGCATCTGCGCGCATTTGAACGCAATCAAAGCATAACCTCTATCCTGATTGCTGCGTAGCATGTATTTCAAATAGTATAATGGGGACCTTTTAATATGACGTACTGTATAAGCAAAGAACATTTTGGAACGCTATCTCTGCAGGACCACAATCAAGTGGGCAAAGGCCAACAAATTCCCACCATACCGCAAGGCCAAGATGGAGGACACAAAGTTTGCGGATCTGGAGATCAAAGTGGGCTTCCCGTATCTCTACTGTCATCAAGGAGACTGCGAGCATGTTGTCATCATCACAGACGTAAGGTACAAAACTCAAAAGTTGCTTAAAGTCATCACTGTATTTTTAGTTGAATTCTCAGACCATCTTGTGTGGAACTTTTTAGGAATCATCTCAATTAATTTTGAATGGTATCTTTCTGAGATGAGCGTATTCATTGACACAAAAGGATTCTGTTGACTGTGTGGTTAAAATAGCGCTGTTTTTTTTTTTTTTTTTTACACGGTCTGCTTGTTTGTTGTCTAAAGAAGTGAACATGACTAAAGCTACGGGAAGTTGGTTATGAAAAAGATCTCTCTGCTGTGGCAATACCCTGGCATAAAAACAGAAGTTCACAGCATCTAGAATGAGAAAAATAACGCAAACTAGAAAAGAAAATTCTGTTCAGTTACACATGTGAAAATTATAAATAGTCCAATGGTGTTATATTTGTAAAGAAATGGTTATTTTCATGTAAAACATGTTTTTTCATGTTGTGGCATAGTTGTTTACATATTTAGGCTAAATTGTGGCTAAATATATATGGCTACATTTGTGATAAAGTGAAAGTTGTGCTTGAAATATATATTTTTGATTAGATTTTTCCTGTGTTTACCCTGCTGATGACTAAAGAACGGAAAAAGGAAGAAACTATATATTTTTCTGATGAAAGGTTTAATTAAGTGTCTACCTATAAAAATGGCTAAAATGCTACTATGCTAATACTATAATGCTAAGAATTCATATAAGTGTCTATCCATGAAAACGCCTAAAAATGCTATTATGTTACTATTAGCATGCTAGCAATGCTAACATCATGATAGTGTTGTTTGTGTCTACCCATGAAAATAGTAAAAAAAAAATGCTAACATGCGAACGTGAGCATGCTAACATCAAGCATGATAGCCCAATGTACCGGGTAGGATAAATGTCCTGAACAAGTGCTCTAGCTATTTTTATAGGTTGTTAGCTATTTTTATTGGTTATTAGTTGATGCCCAGACAGGGATCAGGGTCACCTGACATTTAATCAGTTCTTCCATATCCTATTTCTGACAATTCCATTCAGAACTTTCAGTTATTTCCAACACAGACAAACATACAAACAGATACGCGCCGGCAAAAACATAACCTTCACGTTGTGCTTGGCGGAGGTAAAAATACTCCTAATTTAACAATTTTGATGGCAGATGGACTATGAATGCAGAGTATCCAGTGTGCACTAGATGGTTGTTTTGACTGATGTAGCTGCGCTCGGACTGTATTCACTGAATCAACTCACCCTTTGTGCTTCCATGAATCTACGTCATTTAAGCCGGCCAAGCCTTTAAAAACATAATGCGCTTGAGAAATGTCTGTAAAAGCACATTGTTTGGCTGCTTTTTACAAGACGTTCCTTTATGACGTGGCTCAGGAGGCTCACGCACAAGTTTGTAAATACCACGCACCCAGACGCCTGAAGCAACGGTATCCTTTTGGTGCCGTGACAACATATTAAAGCCGCCCTTGAAAAGGAAATCTCATGATACTCTGCAGCCAATTGGAAGCTTTCATCCTCTTGTCTCCTCATCAATATTTGCAGGCTGATTCACAAGGACGACTGCCTGGACCGGAAGCTGTACCCGCTCTTGACACACAAGCACCGGGTCTTGATGCATAAATGTGCCGTTTGCTACACCTTCATTGGAAGGTAGGTTATGAAAAAAGTATTTAAAAAAAACACTTATTTAAAAAAATATATATATCATTTGCAGATGGTGCACAATCGGCGACCAGTTCGCCCCAAGTAACCCATGTCTGTTTTGCGACAAGTGTTTCCGTATGCTGCACTACGACAAAGACGGAAATAAGCTGGGAGATTTCCTGGCTTATCCCTACGTGGACCGTGGCGCCTTCAGCTAATGCTGCATCCTGGTTATGCTGGTGCATTTCAATAAATGAGAATATCGGGTAAAAGTTATTTGATTTCAGGATTTCAACACAGACTAAAATACCAGTTAAAGGCTCAAGACATTTTTTGCAGTTCATATTTGAATTTTATGATTTTGATTTCTATTTAAAAAAAAATTCACTGCTTGAAATGGTTCAACGATATTGTAATTAACCCAGATGTATCTGTATATGTTTTTGTTTTGTACAGTTTATATTTTGAAGAGACTTGCAATAAAAAATGTTATTTTTCAGAACTTCACTGTAACATTATTTCATACTATTTCCTATTACAGTGGATCCCTGCACCCCACAAATTCGCAGATTCTGTTTTTTTTTTAATGTGAGGGAAGCCCCATCCATTTGGACCTCAATACCAGCAGGGAGGCGAAGACAAGTTAATATATCATATCAGATATCAGATAATTGTCCAGTAGGGATACAGATAAAGGCAGCTGCTCTTTTCTCTCGACTTAATGTTGCATAATGGACACAATGTGCTTCTATTCCAGGATGGATAGAGTAATTGGGTAGAGTCCTGGAGCAAACATCCAGTACAGTATCCATGTTAGGCCCACCTGCACAATCTAATGCAATCCAACTATTGGGCTGTATTTAAATTTCAGCCTTCACAAAGACATATATATATATATATATATATATAGTATATCTGTACTACATTTCCATTGTTTGTGGATGACCACATGGGACAATTTAGACGCAATTAATCATAATTGCCCTGTAACATGTTGACACTACTTTATTTGACGCTGGAACAGAGCAAACCAAAAGGCACAAAAATACTCTTATTTACACAAGTTTAAAAGAACAACTTTTTTTTAAAAGGCAATGTTTTGGAATGAAGCGACTAAAGGTGCTTTGTGGTGAACTGGTGCAGTCAAACCCACCGGAAGATGCTAACGCTGTCTACGACTACTACTACTACCACCACCACCACCACCAGTGACAAACCAGTTCAGGTGATCAGTAGAAAGGTGAACATGGTCTCCCAGTGTAAAGAACAGCAGCAAACGTCTTAAGGTTCCCCTTTTGGAGTCAGGTGGAGACTTCCTGGGTTTTGGGGCCACTGTTGGACAAGGACATGAGCGTTAGACTGTGTAGTACACTTACTGTGCATATTTTGTAAGCATCTTATGAAGAAACCTGAGGTTCTCCCCAGTCGAGGCGTCCTCGTGTGTCTTGTTCTCATCAGGGTTTGGATCTCCATCGCTTGTCTTGTCTAATCAGTGACACAGACACACACCCACTCAAGCTCAGACAACCAAAAACCATGGTAAAGACTGGGTGAGCATGTGATTACACGTGTAGCCTCCAGTCATTGAGGAGATCATTCCAATTTTCCGGCCATTGGGCACGGCCTTTCCTGAGAAAGAATCCTTTTGATTAAAGCGTTTGTAAGGTCGTACATATTCTTCTGAGACAGGCAGGTCACTCAAACTGCTCAGGATGTGGCCTACAGGACAGTTTAAGTTAGGTGACCACAGAGATCCTGTGACCTATATAAAATAGGAGAAACGGATACAGGGTGGAAAAAGCATTGAGCTCCAATGATGCTCTGTTCTCAGGTTGGGTTGTGACGCATCACCAAGGGCCTTATCTCTAAAGCTTGTGTACTTACAAAATGGGGCCAAAAAGTTGCGTATGTTATTAATATGTGCAAAATTAGCGAGGGAACACTGTATGCATATATATATATATTTTTTTTTTTTACACAGCATAAATGTAACCTAATACATGGCCTGTAAACTTAATAAAGATTTTATGATGGCCAAAGTTTGACCCTGGAACAGATTACCTGTGTTGTTCTCCTGCGCTTGCTCCGCTTTCCTCAGCGTCCCCTTCTTGGCTTCCTCGTGCTGCCGCTGCTCAGCCAGCGACTTGTTGAGCACCTGGCTGAGGGCGCAGTCGCCTTCTCCTACCAGGAACATGGTCTTGAACTTGTTGTACAGCATGCTGGCTTTGTCCATTACATCCTGGCTGGCCTTGAACCGGCGGATCTGCATGACGGGAAAGATCCACAAACAGATGTGTTAGTCTTACATGTTGTCATGGTGATAAATGAGCCTATTTTAGTGTGGACTTAGTGTGTCTTGCCTTTTTCAAGGTGGCGATGAGCTCGCTTTGCTTCTGTAAGTGCTGAGTGGTCACCTGAAGGGAGCTGATCTCATCCAGAGCGTCCAGGCACTTTTTCACATCCTCCACACACACAAACACACACACTATTACACTTCTTTACTTCCACACAATTTTGCCAAAATTAATCAACAAATGAATCAATCCATTCCACACAAGCGACACATACTTCCGTCCTGGAGGTGATAATAATGTGCAATGCAAAGTGCTTAACAACAGCCAATTAAAGATCAAAAATGTTGTCACTGCAACGTTTTAGCCGCAGGCTGCTATTATTGTTTACATTCAGGTAGTAAACCCCTGTTGTTCTCGTATTTATATAAACGTAGTTATAAAGCATGGAAATAACATGGGGATACAATCACAGTGGTTCATTGTAAGAAATTGGTTTAATTCTGTCCATTTAAAATCATTAATAATAATAAAACAATGTCATTAATTACTATTTGAATTTTTAATTATATATTATTGCACTAAGCGCGCAGACCTCACAGCAAGGAAACCGGAGTTCAATCCCACCATCGGCTATCTCTGTGTGGAGTTTGCATGTTCTCCCTGTGCATGTGTGGGTTTTCTCCGGGTACTCCGGTTTCCTCCCACATTCCAAAAACATGCTAGGTTAATTGGCGACTCCAAATTGTCCATAGGTATGAATGTGAGTGTGAATGGTTGTTTATCTATATGTGCCCTGTGATTGGCTGGCCACCAGTCCAGGGTGTAGGGTGTAGGGATAGGCTCCAGCACCCCCCGCGACCCTTGTGAGGACAAGCGGTAGAAAATTAATGAATGACTATTATTGCACTAACATTGAAAGTGAACCATTTATGTATCTATCTATCTAGATGTCACATGGTGGAGCATGAATAAGAAGAGGAAGAGAGAACAATTCCCACTCTTCATTGTAAACCTTGTAAACCGGGACTCCCAGCCTTCCACAAAAACCCAAAACAACTCACAGGGTTGTCGATCTTCAGGGAAATCTTAATTTCACCGTGCAGTCGCTGGAGTTTCACATCTGTGGATATTTCTGTGAAGAAGGATTCAGTAGGTTATTCAAGAACAGGCGAGCATTTAAGAGGAAAGGGGACATCTGGGGTTTATTAATTATTCCACATCATTCCAACAATGAATCATCTTCGTACAAGTAATACCCAACGGTGTTCAGTTCTTTGGTTTATGAATGACTTCTCAGGAAGTAGAGATTATGAGAAAGGTTAGCTGTGGTCTTTCTCACTCACCCTTTTTCTTAGCCCCGACCCTCTCTTCATTCTTCTTTATGTTGTCTTTGTTTGCTCTGTAGTAAATGAGTAGTAGTAGTAGTAGTAGCACAAAGCATTAGCGTTACTGCTTGTCCCAGCACTCTAATGTACTGGTAGCATGACGCCATAACTTACTCGTCTTTACGACGCCGTGCGTCTTTGTCCATATCGGAGCTCTGGTGTTTTTTCCTGCCTTTGTTTTTCTAAGATATACAAAAGAATTATAATGATGACAGGATGTAGTAATAATGTAGTGTGTGAAGACTGGACACTTGCCTCCTCTTCATCTGAGGCTCCTGATGAGCTTCCCTCCTTGGATTGCTGCTTCTTCTTCTTGGCTTCCGGCTCTTTCCCTTCAACATCTTTCCCTTTGGTGTCATCCTTCTTCCGCTTGTCCTCCTCGCCGCTCTTGGACTTGTCCTCCGCCGCCCTCTTCCTCTTTCTGTCTGAATCGGTGCCATCTCTTAAAGGGAGAGCAAAATGGTGAATAAGACTGTAAGCATCACAAGCAATGTTGATTATGTAGGTGTTCCTAATGGTGTATGTGTGTTTACATTTCACTTCCAGAGCCTTGCTGGTCCTGATGCTGCAGCAAAAGCAACTTTTCACTCTTGGGCTTCCTGCCTCTTCTTTTAGGAGCGTCTGTACCTGAAATTTTACAGACACACTTATATGACAGGGACTTGTAGTATATTCTGGGATGGCTGGCTGAGGACACCGTACCTGCAGGACTCACTGGACTCCCAGGTGGCGCATCGGCCGTCTCAGCCTCCTGCTCACCCTCATTCTGGATTAAAAGCAACACCGCATAATTAATATTACTAAAAAAAAACCCAGCACTTATTAAAACATCCCTGCAGCAATCAGAAAATGTATTAAATATTCCTTAAATGACCTTTCTTTTTCTTCCTCTCTTGGATTTAGGAGCATCCGTTTGGCCTGACTCCTACAAAGAGACAACTTTAAATCAATTTGGACGAATAAAAGTCATATTTTCATTCGGCTAATTCAGAAAAATAATCCGCTGGATTTATTGCATATTTTGCATAACAGCGACCCCCAGTGGTCGCATTAGGACTTTTCGATCTGAGACGTTTCAAAGCTTTAATTGTATTGCACTGTATAGCAGTTTGTAATACATTAACCTGGATTTTTATGACAGCTGAGTTCTCTTCCAAAGTGATGATTAAATACATAGTTTATTAATACAAACTGTTATATATAACATATGCTTATAATTACAAAAACCTATAAATTATGCCTATCTATTATAATTGACAGATCTTTGTAGTAAGTAGGGAATGTCAAAGTTTTAAATGTAACATGAAACAAGCATTTTAGGTGAGGAGAAAGTGAACATGATCAACAAAAGATATGATCCAAACCAGGAAGTAAAAGGCTCACAAGCACACTGATAGCCATGCAGGAAGATGAAATCAAGATGGTGACTCAAGAGCAAGACACAACACATTCCTTTTTATCCTAATCGTCTTTACTGGGAACAAGGAGACCGCTTGCCAAGGAACTCAAGAAGGTCATGAATGAATCAGACACTCATGAGAAAGAACTTGAGGTCAACCACCAAGAAAGACCCGCCATGCTCCCGCCGCACATCCTACAACTTCCGGCATGCAAAGTACGTACATCCTGGGTCTGAGGACCCTGCTCAGACATCAAAGGGCTTTCGTCTTCCTCCTCCCTTCCTGGCACCTGAATGCACCCAAGACACATCAGCATGGGGCGCAGTGTAGTGGGGGCAGACCAGTCTTAAATGGAAGAAAGGTTAGGGGGTGCACCCCAACGGTCGTACAATTTGGAATTTGAACAGAACTTCTGTGAGGTGAGACTGCCCTCAGTAATTCATGTGAGACTTCCAATGAGCTCTTTTGTGACGCCACCATAGAAGAGTATAAGTGTGGCGATAACCATAGAACCCTGAACTGGAACATATTGTGACATACTGGTAGTGTATGTGTGGATTGTTGTCCTGGCTGGCATTATTAATGTATATCAACATTAATAATATAAATAAAGGCTATGAAGCGCTTTATATGAAGAAACTTATAATAATAGTAATTAAAGATCGACCGATTGCGTTTTTTACTTGAATCGGTATTGCCCGATACGCGCGTGGGTTCGCCAATGTATTTTTCCGCTGCATTATTTTCAGACAGGCATCCGCCGGGCAGCTTTATGTTGCCGGAGGACCCTGCAACACACGCAGTCGCGGTACCCCTCCCACACGGCAACAATGGTGAATCACAACAAGGGTTTAATGTCAACGTACTAAATTGTGTCAGTGTGATGTGTTTGTGTGTGTGTGGAGGTGGGGGAGGGGTGGGCAGTCATCACATCGATGCTAGACAAAACTTAAACTACGACAGAAATGTTTTGCACAAGGTTGAATATTTATTCCTTTTAAAGTTGATAATGCCGTTTAAATGCGTGTTTAAGAAAGCTGAATCCTACTGTGTTCAGTGTTTACATTTCAATAAATATTTGTTTAAACTAGAGACCTGTAATATTTGTTATCATTGTCATTTTTTCATGTAAATGGAGGGAGCAAAAGCAGTATCGGCCACAAATATCGGCTCAAGCAAAATCGGCCATCGGCAAAGGCTGATGGAAAAAAATCGGTATCGGCCCCCAAAAAAACATATCGGTCGATCCCTAATAGTATTAGTAATAGTAATCTTACTCCTTTTTCGCAATACAATTTAACTGTTATTTCCACACTCATGAGTGCTACAGGTGCTAAAAAGCACCTAAAAAGCACCTATTTCATGCTTTATCAAGTCATTAAATTGTATTACACAGAAATTCATTTACTTTTCCACCTTAAAAGTTCTTAAAATTACTAGATACACATGAAGGTAACAGCTGGACTGGAGACCAGATCATTTGTCTGCATCGTACTTCTACAAACGCACTTGGCAGTCCCATAGAAAGCGGACAAATGACGTGAGGACAAAAGCAGCAAAGTATAAACAGAATGCTGTGATGAATCGCTAGTAATGATAATAATGTCAAGCTAACTTTTTAAAGTACATTTACTTTCAAAAGTGCACTTACTTTGGGGGATTGTATCTCCTTATCTTCCGCCTCATCATCCCCCTCCGGGCCGGTGTCTGAATCCTTCTCGGACAAATTTCCAGGAGGAACAGGCTACAAAGACAGATAAACATACAAAAAAATATTAGTATAAAATATTCAAGTATGATTTTTAGAAATGATTCACAAATACAGGACACGGACCTTGGGTGCTGTCAACTCCACTTTTGGGTTGTTCTCGATCTCCCACAGTCCCTCATTGAAGCCTTTCCTCTTGTTGGGTTTGGCGTACTTCTCTTTGTTGGGCAGGTAAGGAAAGATGTCTTTCGGGCCAAGAAATGCACTGTTGGAAAATGGAGTGAAAGAATGTTGATCATACATACGTTCTGTGTTTTTACCAATATAATATGTTTGAGGCTGCACGGTGGATGAGTGGTTAGCGTGCACAGCTAGGAGACCGGAGTTCAATTCCACCCTCGACCATCTCTGTGTGGATGTTCTCCCGGTGCATGCGTGGGTTTTCTCCGGGTACTCCGCTTTCCTCCCACATTCCAAAAACATGCTAGGTTAATTAGCGACTCAAAATTGTCCATCGGTATGAATGTGAGTGTGAATGTGAGTGTGAATGGTTGCTTGTCTATATATGTGCCCTGTGATTGGCTGGCCACCAGTCCAGGGTGTACCCCGCCTTTCGCCCGAAGACAGCTGGGATAGGCTCCAGCACCCCCGCGACCCTCGTGAGGATAATCGGTAGAAAATGAATGAATGAATAATATGTTTGCTAGGAACCACACACATGCTTGCCAGTCCTCAAAAAACAGTGGTGTCCAAAGTGCAGCCCTGTAGCCATTTACGACCCATGGCTGTTTTTTATTGGCCCTCCGCCGCAGCTTGGACACCCCTGCTGGAAAAGCTCGGTACCAAATTTGTTTAATGAGTCAGCTATAAAGCCTAAAGTTACAGGGAACTACAGAAAAATTTCCAGTCAATCCGACTTACAGGAGTCTGGAACTTTGGGGGTTGTCAAGCCGCTGTCACATCGACACCATGTTGTGCATTTGTAAGAAAAACAATAGCACAGGCAACTATTTAGGTGTGCATGTTTTGACGAATGTATACTCATTTGTGTTCGGTGGGTTCAAGAGGAAAAGAATGCCGCTACATTTTCACTCACGTTTCATGGGTGCCAAAAAAGAAGATGGGGAACTTGATGTTAGACGGCTTCACGGCACCGTCTGGTACTTCATCAATCTGTAGAAGGGAAATAAATCATCAGTCATCAGTCGTGGTTGGTTTCAGCTTCTTGTGAATGAAGAACATAGTAACCTTTGGATGTTATTAGTACCATATTTCCTACAGTAGAAGTGTTGATGGCAGGTTTTGCTAGTGTGTTTTTGTTTTTTGCCATATCACTGTTCCTAATTTCCATACTCACTCTTGCTGGCCAGTGGGGATAACCCTTCATCTTGGCAAAGATCAGATCACCCGGTTTCCAGTCTCTTGCCATACTGCTGAAATGTAAAAGACCAAAAACATCAACATGACTCACAGCATATGACATGTGTGTGCCCCTCCCCTTGACTACCATCATTCATTCATCTACCTCTACTGTATATACAAGGCGTTCAAATGACACTATTAACATATGGAATTACAGAACGCAAATATGATATGTATAAAATGAGACATGGACAAGGAATTTGTGACATGTGACATCTAAGACATGCATGCACGCACGCGATATCTGTAAACATGCTAGCTGCTAGCTAACAACAGGCTGTTCTTAGCTAACGTTGCCACAACAACGACACTGTTTACGGACAAATTAGCCGTCTAAATAATCAATGATATGATATGGTATAACAAATATCAACAAGTTATTTACTCGAGTGTCACTGCAGTGTTGCTGGTGTTTTCTCCCCTTGAAGATCACCGCTCCCTTTCCGAATAATCCAAACCACGTTTTCCGCTCCCGCGCACTACGTCACCCGACCGTACCATTACTGGGTATCCACAAGGGGGGTCGCCACTTTGAAGCGGTGCTCGATGGAAAAAGAAGTACGTCTTTTCACCATGCTGGCTGGACCATCGGTTTTATAGTTTCAATTAAATTGCATATACTCATTTGCACTCTTATGAACGTGTTTTGTAAGTGCTACATATATGTGGAAGAATCACAACATCCCAGCGAGAGAACGTAGATGGGAGCCGCCGTGTTCGCAGGCGTTGCCTGGTAACACATAAGCGCTAATGTCAAAACAACTAGAAAGAAAAATACCTACAACATGGCAAAACAATCATATTTTGGATTACATCAATTAATATGACGTCTGTATTTTTGTACTAGCTGAAAAATTACCATCATGTTGTTGGACTATCCTTGATCCTTGCTGTCTAAGCGTCCACTGGTTAAGCAGCGGCCTCTAGTGGTAATACCTGGAAGCACAGTTACAGGAGAGAAGCAGGGGAACTGGTACTGCCTCAACA
This sequence comes from Doryrhamphus excisus, assembly GCF_030265055.1. Lineage (NCBI taxonomy): Eukaryota > Metazoa > Chordata > Actinopteri > Syngnathiformes > Syngnathidae > Doryrhamphus > Doryrhamphus excisus. The sequence goes on along the minus strand of NC_080466.1, from coordinate 19,197,440 downwards.
CACTTTAAAATACTGTAAATTAAAATTTTTATGTTTCATAAACACTTATACTAATCTTTCATAAAATTATAATAAAGCAAAACTACTCTATTACTCAGTACTCCAACAAACAAAAACATACTGTGTACATATATTTATACTGTTTATTTTGTATATTTTGTATTTTCATTCTTTTTTAATAGATGTGTCTGCACCTACTATACCAAAACAAATTCCTAGTATGTGTTTGATCATACCTGGTAATAAACCTTTTCTGATTCTGATTTCTGATTCTAAAGCAAAAATAGCAATGAGAGCTGTCTATTTAATTAATATGTAATTACCTTTATTATTACTATATTTATTTATATTATATTTATTGTTAACTTTCGGTATAATTAACACGATTCTACATTTAATTCAATTTAATTAATTCAAGTGTTACATTGAATTATGACAACCCCATCTCTTCTATTTAATGAAGTGAATCATTTTAGTGGCACTCTGTATTTCTATTTAATAGTTATTCACAACTTTAAGAACATATTTATTATTGTTTGTGATCAGTACTGTAAAATGTTTAAATGTTAATGAACACTATATGTGGTTGAAGGATTTTCTATGGATTTTTTTGTTTGTTTTGAGGAAGGGATGAGCCACATTTAAGAGTGACAGAGAGTTCAAGTGTGTACATTTGTCACACTGTACGGCGTGATAAGAATAACACGCTGCAGATGGTGACCTCAGCAGTTGCGGCCTCCCATTATATACACAAGCAATTAGGCTTCCATACAGTACATCCTGCATGTCTTTTAAAGACAATGAAGGATGCTGATGCTTGAAGGACGGGGCTCTTCAGCCACCACACACTCCCAGAGAGGGGGTTAAGGGAGATGGGGAGGCCAGGATGGGCCAGAGGAGAGTGGATGAGACAGGTCCAGGCCCGTGCCCAGGAATAACTCAGCTACCGGCTACCGGGGGCCCCCCTGCCCAGCCTGCGAGGTGAGAGACCTCCGTGTTGGAGCCGAGCCAGCTTGGTGGGGTTCCTGCCCAGACAAGAAGAGCCGGCGATGGGGAGATGACAGTGTTGTACAACATGCGAGGATATGACTGAGCGCGTATCCTTCACCTCGGCAGACGAGGTGTTGGCAGAACATCCCGGTTCACTCAGTCTCAGAGGGCCACAAAAGTCTCGCTAAAGCTCATTTGTTACCTCTACTTCTTCGCAGCGCCCTCGCTCACACGCTGAGAAGCTACTGTACTTTATTTTTTTTTTTGTCAGGAGGAGAACCAGAATGGCCTCGCTGCTTTGGCGATGCCCTCTGGCCATCATGGCATGAGCAGCAAAAAGCTGACAGATGCCTCCTGTGATTTCCATTTGCAAGTTCAATAACACAGAATTTCACTTTATACTTAAAGTTTAGGCCCATGGATGTTCGATTCCTGCTTGAAAATGTAAAGAATTGGCATTCATACATCTGTGTCAGTAGGCTGCACCACTGAAACACAAGACTGGGACACAAACCCAACCATCGAACAATTTGCCTGATTTCCTGTCACCACTAAGGAGCTGTGTTTTTGGGTGAGCCTGCCATGCTCCGCCCATGCACACAAAGAAAACAAAAATTTTTCTATTTTTAAAATAATTATAAAATTATAAAAAATTAAAATAATAAATAATAAATAAATAATAAATAAATAAATTAAAAAAACTAAAATTCAAATGCCATATCCCATTGATTTAATGTTGTTGTTTGATGCTTTTCATTCATTCATTCATTTTCTACCGCTTTTCCTCACGAGGGTCGCGAGTACCCGAAGAAAACAAAAATTTTTCTATTTTTAAAATAATTATAAAATTATAAAAAATTAAAATAAGAAATAATAAATAAATAAATTAAAAAAACTAAAATTCAAATGCCATATCCCATTGATTTAATGTTGTTGTTTGATGCTTTTCATTCATTCATTCATTTTCTACCGCTTTTCCTCACGAGGGTCGCGAGTACCCGAAGAAAACAAAAATTTTTCTATTTTTAAAATAATTATAAAATTATAAAAAATTAAAATAAGAAATAATAAATAAATAATAAATAAATAAATTAAAAAAACTAAAATTCAAATGCCATATCCCATTGATTTAATGTTGTTGTTTGATGCTTTTCATTCATTCATTCATTTTCTACCGCTTTTCCTCACGAGGGTCGCGAGTACCCGAAGAAAACCCACGCATGCACGGGGAAAAACATGCAAACTCCACACAGAGGGTCGAACTCGGGTCTCCTAGCTGTGAGGCCTCCGTGCTAACTGATAAAACATTCATTCATTCATTCATTCATTTTCTACCGCTTACCCTCACGAGGGTCGCGGGGGGTGCTGGAGCCTATCCCAGCTGTCTTCGGGCGAGAGGCGGGGTACACCCTGGACTGGTCGCCAGCCAATCACAGGGCACATATAGACAAACAACCATTCACACTCACATTCATACCTATGGACAATTTGGAGTGGCCAATTAACCTAGCATGTTTTTTGGAATGTGGGAGGAAACCGGAGTACCCGGAGAAAACCCACGCATGCACGGGGAGAACACGCAAACTCCACACAGAGATGGCCGAGGGTGGAATTGAACCCTGGTCTGCGCTCTAACCACTAGACCGCCATGCCGCCCTGTTTGATGCTTTTGTATTACATATTTACTGTATTGATATTTGTAATTTTATATAATGTTGTTCTTATTTTCAGCACTCCCCTCTCCCATCAAAGTGCTTTTGCTCTTTGTTCAGGCTGCATTTGTTCATAAGAATTTGTTCTTAAATTGCTTGCCTGGGTAAATAAAGGTTAAAAAAAAACTCTAATAATTTCACAATTTAACTCCACTCATTGTTTCGCAAATGTGTTTCCAATTTGGTAGCAATTTGACCCTAAAAAAGCCGCTTGACTTCCTGTTCAGACATGAGTTCTTCAGGCGTTTTCACATATACTATCATGACTAACAAACATTTTTTTTTTAGTTTCCATTTAGAATAATAAAAAGAACCCAATCAATTTCAAGTAGGCCCTAATAATATATGTGCACATTGGAGAGTAAAAAAAAAAGCATAAATATCTTAAAGCTCCTAAAATCATTGATTCTCGACCGCTGGATCACTCCTGTGTGGCGTCCTGTGAAGGGCACCTTTCCTGGACTTGAATGAGCGATGGCGTCCTTGAGCTGGTGTGTGTTTAATGTGTGTGTGTGTATGTGTGTCATACACATGGATTGGCATCTTTCCCCATTTTACTGCTGGCAACTCGTCAACATGTTCAGGAGAAGCCACATGAGAATGATAAAGTAGTCACAAGACAGGTCAGCGTGTTCATTAACACCAGTGGAAGATTGGTTGATAAATATATGCTACAATCAGGACTTACCTTCTCTAAAACATGATTAAAAAAATGAAAATTATACTTTCATGTGACTAAAAACTGTACTAAGAAGATTTGTGTTGAAATAAGTTTGTTCCAATTTATAAATAACTTTTAAAAAGAAGACAAATAAATATATACCAAGGTCAAGTTGTCATATAGGTAAAACTTTTAGGTGGGGCTTCATCCACTTTTCTTGTAGGATCCTTCACTGGCCTGACCTATGACCCAGATCTGGGTTAACTCATTTCACTGTTCATTATATATCTGATACTAAATGTAGTTCACCTATTGTCATACGAGCTTAAATAGAAGCTAAGTTGCTGGATATTTATTATTATTTATTTGAAATTATTGAAATTATTTGTGCAATTTACTGTACATTGTTGTTCATATTTGATCTATCTATCTATCTATCTATCTATCTATCTATCTATCTATCTATCTATCTATCTATCTATCTATCTATCTATCTATCTAGTATCTATCTATCTATCTATCTAGTATCTATCTATCTATCTATCTATCTATCTATCTATCTATCTATCTATCTATCTATCTATCTATCTATCTATCTATCTATCTATCTATCTATCTATCTATCTATCTATCTATCTATCTATCTATCTATCTATCTATCTATCTAGTATCTATCTATCTAGTATCTATCTATCTAGTATCTATCTATCTAGTATCTATCTAGTATCTATCTAGTATCTATCTAGTATCTATGTAGTATCTATCTATCTAGTATCTATCTATCTAGTATCTATCTAGTATCTATCAAGTATCTATCTAGTATCTATCTATCTAGTATCTATCTAGTATCTACGTATCTATCTAGTATCTATCTATCTAGTATCTATCTAGTATCTATCTAGTATCTATCTAGTATCTAGTATCTATCTAGTATCTATCTAGTATCTATCTAGTATCTACGTATCTATCTAGTATCTATCTATCTAGTATCTATCTAGTATCTATCTAGTATCTATGTAGTATCTATCTAGTATCTATCTATCTAGTATCTATCTAGTATCTAACTAGTATCTATCTATCTAGTATCTATCTAGTATCTATCTAGTATCTATGTAGTATCTATCTAGTATCTATCTATCTAGTATCTATCTAGTATCTACGTATCTATCTAGTATCTATCTAGTATCTACGTATCTATCTAGTATCTATCTAGTATCTACGTATCTATCTAGTATCTATGTAGTATCTATCTAGTATCTACGTATCTATCTAGTATCTACGTATCTATCTAGTATCTATCTAGTATCTATCTAGTATCTATCTAGTATCTATCTAGTATCTATCTATCTATCTATCTATCTATCTATCTATCTATCTATCTATCTATCTATCTATCTATCTATCTATCTATCTATCTATCTATCTATCTAGTATCTATCTATCTAGTATCTATCTATCTAGTATCTATCTAGTATCTATCTAGTATCTATCTAGTATCTATGTAGTATCTATCTATCTAGTATCTATCTATCTAGTATCTATCTAGTATCTATCAAGTATCTATCTAGTATCTATCTATCTAGTATCTATCTAGTATCTACGTATCTATCTAGTATCTATCTATCTAGTATCTATCTAGTATCTATCTAGTATCTATCTAGTATCTAGTATCTATCTAGTATCTATCTAGTATCTATCTAGTATCTACGTATCTATCTAGTATCTATCTATCTAGTATCTATCTAGTATCTATCTAGTATCTATCTAGTATCTATGTAGTATCTATCTAGTATCTATCTATCTAGTATCTATCTAGTATCTAACTAGTATCTATCTATCTAGTATCTATCTAGTATCTATCTAGTATCTATGTAGTATCTATCTAGTATCTATCTATCTAGTATCTATCTAGTATCTATCTATCTAGTATCTATCTAGTATCTATGTAGTATCTATCTATCTAGTATCTATCTATCTAGTATCTATCTAGTATCTATCAAGTATCTATCTAGTATCTATCTATCTAGTATCTATCTAGTATCTATCTAGTATCTATCTAGTATCTAGTATCTATCTAGTATCTATCTAGTATCTATCTAGTATCTACGTATCTATCTAGTATCTATCTATCTAGTATCTATCTAGTATCTATCTAGTATCTATGTAGTATCTATCTAGTATCTATCTATCTAGTATCTATCTAGTATCTAACTAGTATCTATCTATCTAGTATCTATCTAGTATCTATCTAGTATCTATGTAGTATCTATCTAGTATCTATCTATCTAGTATCTATCTAGTATCTATCTATCTAGTATCTATCTAGTATCTACGTATCTATCTAGTATCTATCTAGTATCTATCTATCTATCTATCTATCTATCTAGTATCTATCTATCTAGTATCCATCCATCCATCCATCCATCCATCCATCCATCCTTCTAAATAGAATGATTCATAGGGTACTGACCAGGCAGGAGAGTACTACTTTTGCTTTGGTACTACTAATGACTTTTGAGTAGTTTGGTGAAATGTAAGAAAATGCTGCCAAAAATGATGAGGTTTGTTGTCTATCTATCTATCTATCTATCTATCTATCTATCTATCTATCTATCTATCTATCTATCTATCTATCTATCTATCTATCTATCTATCTATCTATCTATCTATCTATCTATCTATCTATCTATCTATCTATCTATCTATCTATCTATCTATCTAGTATCTATCTATCTATCTATCTATCTATCTATCTATCTATCTATCTATCTATCTATCTATCTATCTATCTATCTATCTATCTATCTATCTATCTATCTATCTATCTATCTATCTATCTATCTATCTATCTATCTATCTAGTATCTATCTATCTAGTATCTATCTATCTAGTATCTATCTAGTATCTATCTAGTATCTATCTAGTATCTATGTAGTATCTATCTATCTAGTATCTATCTATCTAGTATCTATCTAGTATCTATCAAGTATCTATCTAGTATCTATCTATCTAGTATCTATCTAGTATCTACGTATCTATCTAGTATCTATCTATCTAGTATCTATCTAGTATCTATCTAGTATCTAGTATCTATCTAGTATCTATCTAGTATCTATCTAGTATCTACGTATCTATCTAGTATCTATCTATCTAGTATCTATCTAGTATCTATCTAGTATCTATGTAGTATCTATCTAGTATCTATCTATCTAGTATCTATCTAGTATCTAACTAGTATCTATCTATCTATCTAGTATCTATCTAGTATCTATCTAGTATCTATGTAGTATCTATCTAGTATCTATCTATCTAGTATCTATCTAGTATCTATCTATCTAGTATCTATCTAGTATCTACGTATCTATCTAGTATCTATCTAGTATCTACGTATCTATCTAGTATCTATCTATCTAGTATCTATCTAGTATCTACGTATCTATCTAGTATCTATCTAGTATCTATCTAGTATCTATCTAGTATCTATCTAGTATCTATCTATCTATCTAGTATCTATCTATCTATCTATCTATCTAGTATATAGTATATATCTATCTAGTATCTATCTAGTATCTATCTATCTATCTATCTATCTATCTAGTATCTATCTAGTATCCATCCATCCATCCATCCATCCATCCATCCTTCTAAATAGAATGATTCATAGGGTACTGACCAGGCAGGAGAGTACTACTTTTGCTTTGGTACTACTAATGACTTTTGAGTAGTTTGGTGAAATGTAAGAAAATGCTGCCAAAAATGATGAGGTTTGTTGTCATCAACCAGTCACGAGGCTGTCAGTCAAAGTAGAAAGCTCTGAGTTTGAGCTCCTGCGACACGAGCGAGGTCTGAACACTTAGGATGAGGAGACACTAACAAGACATCAGTTGACAGTGGTGAACAAAAGCAGGGGGAGATGCAGTGTGGGAAATTTTCTAAAGGTGGCGTCCAAGAGCTTCTCACGAATCCGACTGAAGCGGGTCCGGGGATGAGAAGAGGAAATGAGAAGGAGCAAAAGGGGGAAGACAGGAAGAGTCGGGCCCTCGGACAGCAGGTGAGTGTGTGAAGGCAGGGGATGACAGATGCTTCTGTCAGAGTTCCAACAGTCGCCGCTTTGTGGGAGCTGCGCAGATGCCTGAAGAACTCCCCTCCTCCCAACACTTCGATGCCCTCTCCTCCCATCCCTCCATTCCTGTCGACAGGCTGCGAAGAGGGGCTAACAAGACAGGAGCGCTCCTCTCAGCGGTGAAGTGACCGTACTGGCACAGGAGTGGACGGCAGCAGGCCGAGGTGATGGAGAGGCACGGGTCCGGGGCCCGAGGCTTTGAAGGGTTCTCCTCAACAGAAGGGTGTGGGTCGGCGTGGTTATAAATGTGGGGTCATTGCGCGAGGACAGGGGAAGGGCTCTCTCGCTGGGCTGCGGGAGCCAGCTGAGGCGTGGGGGTCCATGGCAGTCGTGCCTGCGAGGAAAGCAGATGTTTTCGCTCGGGGGTGAGCCAAGTTTGCCGAGCAACCTTCAGCTGCTTGGAGGTCAGCTGTTCAATAAGGGGGCCGGGCGCAGGACAATTTGGAGGCAAACGCTTCAACTTTGATACAACGACGTATTAATTATGGAGCCGGGGCATAGGGCACGGGGTTGTAGCGGAACATCCCACCCCACTGGTTTGGACCCGTCGTCAGGCTGACATTAGCCAAGTGTGGCTGGCAGAGGTGCAAATGTCCCAACACTAAGCCCCTTCAGAATCCGACCGCTGTCATGTGGTATTTGTTTCCAAGACTGAGATCCAAATGTCCAACAGGAAGCTAGTTAACGTTTTCTGCAGTTTTATGTCAAATTTACCCCAGTGCAATTTTTATGTATTTCAGAAAACGAGTGTTAGCGCACAGGCCACACAGCAAGGAGACCCGAGTTCGATTCCCCCCTCTGTGTTGAATTTGCATGTTCTCCCCGTGCATGCGTGGGTTTTCTCTGGGTACTCCGGTTTCCTCCTGCATTCCAAAAACATGCTAGGTTAATTATTCATTAATTCATTTTCTACCGCTTATCCTCACGAGGGTCGCGGGGGTGCTGGAGCCTATCCCAGTTGTCTTCGGGCAAGAAGCGGGGTACACCCTGGACTGCTGGCCAGCCAATCACAGGGCACATATAGACAAACAACCATTCACACTCACATTCATACCTATGGACAATTTGGAGTCGCTAATTAACCTAGCATGTTTTTGGAATGTGGGAGGAAACCGGAGTACCCGGAGAAAACCCACGCATGCACAAGGAGAACATGCATACTCCACACAGAGATGCCCAAGGGTGGAATTGAACTTGGGTCTCCTAGCTGTGAGGTCTGCGTGCTAACCACACAACCGCCGTGCAGCCCCATTCTAAAAACATGCTAGGTTAATTGCCGACTCCAAATTGTCCATAGGTATGAATGTGAGTGTGAATGGTTGTTTGTCTATATGTGCCCTGTGATTGGCTGGCCACCAGTCCACGGTGTACCCCGCCTCTTGCCTGAAGACAGCTGGGACAGGCTCCAGCACCCCCGTGACCCTCGTGAGGGTAAGCGGTAGAAAATGAATGAATGAATGTTTTAACAGTTAGCACGGATGCCTCACAGCTAGGAGACCCGAGTTCAATTCCATCTCTGTGTGGAGTTTGTATGTCCTCCCTGTGCATGAGTGGGTTTTCTCCGGGTACTCCGGTTTCCTCCCCCATTCCAAAAACATGCTAGGTTAATTGGCGACTCCAAATTGTCCATAGGTATGAATGTGAGTGTGAATGGTTGTTTGTCTATATGTGCCTTGTGATTGGCTGGCCACCAGTCCAGGGTGTACCCAGCCTCTCGCCCGAAGACAGCTGGAATAGGCTCCAGCACGCCCGCGACCCTCATGAGGAAAAGCGGTGGAAAATGAATGAATGAATATTCCGGCCTTATTCCTGTCTTAATACTTTTGCATATTATCGGAAGTCATTTCCATTAAGCAAACCCACTGAAGCCCCCTTAATGACACATGCTGCGCGTGAGACGGCGGTGAGCCAACATAAATGAGGCGCCGTAGAAAGTAGATAGTTCATCGGCTAAAAGCCAAAGTGACCCTCTCGTGAGCTCAAAAGTAAAGCGAGTATTTGGTTGACAAAGATGGAAGAAACTGAGGTGAAGCGGCAACTTATCTGGACTTCCATCTTAGTCACCCAAATCCTCCTCAGTTGAAGTGTTTCTGCGTGCTAAAGGACATCCTGCCAAGCGGCAAGAATGCATGAAATTGGCCCATTAGTTTCATCATGGAGCCACTGCGATTACACAAAAAAAGTGATCCTAGGACTTTATCACTTCCCAGCTCGATGAGTTAAGAAGGGAGTTTCACCCCCTCTCAACCTCTGCATCGATTTTCCGAGAGAGTGGGAGATCTGGGGATTACTTCGGAGAGCAGCGATGAAGACCGAGCTTATTGGGTCTTTTTTGTATTTGGCAAACGGGCTCGACAAAGATGGGGGAGACAAAATCTAGGGCTTACGGCCACGGCACCCAAATGGGGGAACTTGAAAGCAACGCTTGGGATGGGAAGCTGGGAGAGAAGGTGCCTCATTTAGGAGTAGTAAATTTGGACAGGGGGCACGGGGAAATGCTTTAAGTAAACCGCAGAGGCCCCAACAATCGTCAGGAATTGAGACGTTTTTAAACCTTTAACGGGGGACCGTGATCAAAGCTGCCGCCGATCCTCGCTGAAAGCGGAACCGGAGGGAGCAGGAGGGGATTGCGTGGGGATCATGGCAGGTTTGAAAACGTAAAATCAGCACATTAGCTTTATAAGGGCGTCAGAATATAGGATGATCGGAGGGACCCCTGGGGAGACCAGCAGAATTCCGAGCTGAGCGGAGGAAAAACCAGGCCACTGCTGATGGGAAAGCCTACCTTATCAAAGATGCAGTACTGCGATACTGTGACATTTCCCTTAAAAACTTACAATATACACAGCGACACTGCAGTTTTATCTTTGAATTTGTTTCTTTCTTTCGGCTTTTTCCTGGTTAGTTCCCTTTAGTTGCCTTTAAATCCTGGGAACTGCAGTAGTTCCGTCCCTAAGGACAAATGGAAATAACGGTTTAGTTGGGTAGGAACGAAGCCAACTGTTTACTGCATTGTTACTGTCGGGTATTTTATAGTCAGGTTTTAGAGATTTATACATGACTTCTGCCCCAAACAAGTAAGAGCTTTTCTTTCAGTCACTCACACACTTTTCACCTGAAGAACGACAACAGCAACTTTTTTTGTATATCGCAACAAGCAAAAAAAATGCAGTTTTTGCTGAATGGAAAAAGTAAATGAAATAAAATGTTGCTTCCTTGTGTAATTTTTATTTACTCATTTGTACTTTTGTGCTCCAGTTCTTTAATAATGTGCTCAATCTTCTTGTACTGTACATTTTGATACTGTATATGACAACACATGACAACACAAAAAATAATTTTTTATGGCAGTTTGAGAAATTTAATGAAACCTAATTTTGTCTTCAATTTATTTTGTGTAATTCTGATATTTATAGTTTTAATTATTGTTATTTTTTTTATTTACCTATCAGTTCTTACACAATTAAAAAAAACATTTTTTTTACTTCTTCCCCAAACAAGTAACAGCTTTTCTTTCAGTCACTCACACACTTTTGACCTGAAGAACGACAACTTTTTCTTGTATATCGCAACAAGCGAAAGTGCTCAATGTGCTCAATCTTCTTGTACTGTACATTTTGATACTGAATATGACAACATTTTTAAAATATATTTTTTATGGCAATTTGAGAAATTTAATGAAATCTAGTTTTGTCTCCAATTTATTTTGTGTAATTCTGATATTTATAGTTTTAATTATTGTCATTTTTTTACTTTACCTCTCAGTTCTTACACAATTAAAAAAAAAACGTTTTTTTTACTTCTCCCCCAAACATGTAAGAGCTTTTCTTTCAGTCACTCACACACTGTGACCTGAAGAACGACAACTTTTTCTTGTATATCGCAACAAGCAAAAGGTTGTGACCATGTGACACAACCAGGAAGTGTTCCAAAGGCGAAGGTGTAATTTTTATTTACTCATTTATACTTTTGTGCTCCAGTTCTTTAATAATGTGCTCAATCTTCTTGTCCTGTACATTTTGATACTGTATATGACAACATTTAAAAAATCATTTTTTATGGCAGTTTGAGAAATTGAATGAAACCTAATTTTGTCTCCAATCGATTTTGTGTAATTTTGATATTTATAGTTTTAATTATTTCAATAATTATATAATAATTAACAATAATATTATATATTATTCATTCATTCATTCATTTTCTACCGCTTTTTCCTCACGAGGGTTGCGGGCATGCTGGAGCCTATCCCAGCTGTCTTCGGGTGACAGGCGGGGTACACCCTGGACTGGTCACCAGCCAATCACAGGGCACATATAGACAAACAACCATTCACACTCACATTCATACCTATGGACAATTTGGAGTCGCCAATTAACCTAGCATGTTTTTGGAATGTGGGAGGAAACCGGAGTACCCGGAGAAAACCCACGCATGCACGGGGAGAACATGCAAACTCCACACAGAGATGGCCGAGGTATATAATAAATTTAATTATATTATATAATAATCATATATAATTATTTAAAATTATTACGTTTTTTTTTACTTTACCTCTCAGTTCTTACACAAATAAAAAAAATATTTGTTTTACTTCTCCCCCAAACAAGTAAGAGCTTTTCTTTCAGTCACTCACACACTTGTATGTCGCAACAAGCAAAATGGTGTGACCATGTGACACAACCAGGAAGTGTTCCGAAGGCTTTCTAATCACGGCGGGAGGACTCGCATAAGGACCCAGGCTTCGTCAACCATACCCAAGGATGCAGACCCCAAATTGGGACACAATTTAGTCTCCAAACTGATCTGGGAACGTCTTAGGCTGCTGCCCCTACAACCAACCTTGTATGAATGGACAAACAAATGAGCAGGGTCATTGTTTCCAGGTGGTGATGTGCATCTTTATCCAGATTCTCACTAAAATTGAATGGGTTTTAATCATTCGTACCAGTAGGAGGAGCCAGAGAGCAAAAAACCCCCACAAACCTTAACTAACTTACTCATCACTGCTAACATCTTTCATGTATTCAGTTCATGCACCTTATCTCCGCTCTGTACGCCACATTCTGTGATCTAATGCCAAGCAGGTGCAGGTATGGACCTCACGTCTCCTTCCCTTTTTTAAATCCACCTCAAACGGTGCACAAATTAGTCCACTTCTCTCCTGCTGCAGACTCTCCTAGTCACAGGTCTGATTCCGAGCCATCCCCTCGCCTTGGGTAGCAGAGGGGGGTGGGGGGGTGGGGGGTGCTGCTTGCTTGTGCTGAATTATAAATCAAAGCTCTTCGACATGAAACTCTCTAATTACGCTCCTTTCTTGCCTTAGTGTGTCACTTTGGTCAAAATGTAGCTGGAGGATTGTAAAGATGACAGAGGGACTATTTTCCTGTCATTACCTTTACATTGATGTTCACGCCGACTACTTGTTCACACTTTGGGTCCCGGTCTTGATGTGTGGCCTCCTTCTGGAAGGCCTTCACGGTGGCTACAAGAGGAACATCTCCTGCACGTGCTTAAGGTAGGATATTTTTATCCACCCCCCGCCATTCCTGAAGCGTATTTGTGACTTCCTCATCCTCTTTCCTGTCCTCTGAGTGTCATTCTCCGCCCCCTCCCAAGTCTGTGAGGCAAACCAATTTATCACCAGGCATCACTTTGTCCGTTTTCCAAGGCTCTCCTAATGAAAGGGTGGGGGGGTGCTGTGTCCTGGCCAGTCCACGGAGACTTTCAGGGGGCAAGAAGTCCACTTCCGAATCCAACTTGGGGAAGTAATTACCCCTCCTGATGGACCTCGGAGAGCAGCCCCGCCAGCCGGGCCGCAGCAACTCGCATACATACGTTGGCCCCCATTGTTAAGAGAAGCTCCTGGATGTCATATGACCTGAATGGGGTGGGGCGGGGGTGTGTGATGTAAAGGGGTCGACTCAGCACGTCTTGGCCTAGGTAGTTGGTATTGGCGAAAGTATCCCAGGATCAGTGCCAGCCTCAGAGGAGACCAATGTGGGGGATGGAGGAGGGAGTGTCTTTGACAGGAAGAGGGATGAACCAATCCAGGGAGATAAATAACCAGAGGGAAATGGGCAGTGGGTGACCCCTTCTCGCAGGGCAGCCTCATTGGGACAGTGAGTGACTGACCTGTGGGCGGAATCTGTGGGGTCCAGGTCTGTGGGAACCTAATTTCACAATTAAGAGAGGTTGTTGAAATGAAATCTACAATACCAGTGAAAGTTTGGCCATACTTTCTCATGTGTCTGCTGCACCTCCAATGAAGTCTGAAAACGTTTGTTTACATGTGGCAGTATGTATCTAAACCTTCCCTGAAACTGAATGTTCCAGCTACACACTAGCCACGTTTACATGAGGAGTTTTTCTCTTTCCGAAAGCAATGGTATACATGGAAAGGAATATTCCAATCGCGTGTCTACATGCGCCGCTATAATCAACCAGAATAGTCAATGGGGCATGCGCAGTAAAACGTAAATACCAACATCACGTGATACCGACTTCCTCGAGTTTTTCTTTCACTTGTTGGAATAACTCCGTATTGCCAGTTTTTCCTTCGTCTTGAAATTTAGCCATCCATCCATCCATTTTCCTCCGCTTATCCGGGTCCGGGTCGCGGGGGCAGCAGTCTTAGAAGGGAAGCCCAGACTTCCCGGTCCCCGGCCACCTCCTCCAGCTCCACCGGGAGGACACCAAGGCGTTCCCAGGCCAGCTGTGAGACATAGTCCCTCCAGCGTGTCCTAGGTCTGCCCCGGGGCCTTTTCCCGGCTGGGCATGCCCGGAACACCTCCCCAGGGAGGCGTCCGGGAGGCATCCGGACTAGATGCCCGAGCCACCTCAACTGACTCCTCTCGATGTGGAGGAGAAGCGGCTCTACTCTGAGCCCCTCCCGGATGGCTGAGCTCCTCACCCTATCTCTTAGGGTGAGTCCAGCTACCCTACGGAGGAAACTCATTTCAGCCGCCTGTATCCGCGATCTCATTCTTTCGGTCATGACCCAAAGCTCATGACCATAGGTGAGGGTGGGAACATAGATCGACCGGAAAATTGAGAGCTTTGCCCTCCGGCTCAGCTCTCTTTTCACCACGACGGTCCGGTACAGCGACCGCATTACTGCCGAGGCTGCACCGATCCGTCTGTCGACCTCACGCTCCCACTTTCCCTCACTCGTGAACAAGACCCCGAGATACTTAAACTCCTCCACCTGGGGCAGGACCTCATTCCCAACCCGGAGAGAGCACTCCACCCTTTTCCGACTGAGAACCATGGCCTCTGATTTGGAGGTACTGAAATTTAGCTTGAATCAAAAACAAACTTTCCGCAGCAGTCCAGTGCCAATTGCTCGCCTCCATTTTTTTAAATCGAAGAACGTCTGTAGCTGCGTGTTACGTCATATCTCAGCATTCGCTGAAAGAACGCACCCGGGAACAGGAAAAGATAAAGTTCAATCTTGCTAATATTTTATAATTAAACTCGGGACATGTTTTATATAGATATGTATTTTCTTTTTTAATAAAACTGGACTTGTGAATATAGTATGAAAGGGTTTAGATTCTGTTCCACAGATGGCGCTAATGCACACGAAAGCTGCTTGCCAACCGCCAATAAACAACAGAAGAAGAAAAACACCACGAAGAAGAACGCAGTCTGACAACTTTCCGATTGAACGGGTACAAGATACCTCAATCGGATTGGGGAAAGGAATATTCCACCCCTGTGAATCCGATTATATATTCATTCGGATTGGCACTTTTCTTTCGGAATGAGGTGTAAACAAAGGTTACATTCTTTCCGTTTGAGCAAATAACCCGAATGGAATTGGAATATTTGGGTCCATGTATACGTGGCTAATCAGTCTTTAGAAAAGATTCGGTCCAGCAAAGGCACAGACAAATTAATTAAACGCATTGAGTCACAGTGTTTAATCGAATGTGCAAGAGGATCCTAGAGACCACGTTGGCTGCCATCCACAGTCTTGATTACACCACAGTTAGCCTGAAAAGGGCTTTTGGGAAAGAGTGGCAAGGTGCTTTTGAGGAAGACAAGAAGGCCCGACTGAGATATATACGAGTCTCTTGCAAGCCCACCAAACACATCATTGCCCCCAGGCGGTCACATGAACCCTAAGCCGTAATGGTCAGCGTGACAGCGGGTGATGTGTCGGCGATGGTCGCTGCCCAGAGTCGATACTGGGTGAGGAAGAGCAGGGGGTACGGTGGAGGGAGCGGAGCAAGGGTTGAAGGAAGAGGAGATCAATTTTGCTGTTTGATCTGGCACAGGCTCTGAATAAATGTATATTTTAAGATCCTGTTTTTTTTTTCTCTCGCTACTTTTGCTCTCTCTGCGCAAACATTGACATTCTTCATGTTGATTCTTGACTTTTGAGGCGAGAGACCTGATTTTATCCAATAACTCGGACTTATTATTCCTGAAGCCGTTTTCCTGGCACTTCTCCCGCACAGTTCAGGTGGCTGATCATTTGACTACGAGGTCCGGTCGCTTATATGCAACACTAAGGGTGGGAAAAATAACAAAAAGAACCAAAATGGAAAACCGGGAATGTATAATGCAACCACAGAAACAAACACAACTATTTGCTTTATATTTTATATACTTAATATAGTGGTCAGGCCTCACAGCTAAGAGACCCGAGTTCAATTCCACCCTGGGCCATCTCTGTGTTGAGTTTGCATGTTCTCCCCGTGCATTTTTCCGGGTGCGCCGGGCTCCTCCCACTTTCCAAAAACATGCTAGGTTAATTGTAAAATACAAATTTTCCAAAAGTATGAATGTGAGTGTGAATGGTTGTTTGTCTATATGTGCCCTGTGATTGGCTGGCCACCAGTCCAGGGTGTACCCCGCCTCTCGCCTGAAGACAGCTGGGATAGGCTCCAGCACCCCCGCGACCCTCGTGACGCTAAGCCGTAGAAAATGAATGAATGAATACTTAATACTTAATCTAACTTCATTCATTTTCTACCGCTTGTCCTCACGAGGGTCGCGGGGGTGCTGGAGCCTATCTCAGCTATCTTCGGACGAGAGGACCCTGGACTGGTCACCAGCCAATCACAGGGCACATATAGACAAACAACCATTCACACTCACATTCATTAACCTAGCACGTTTTTGGAATGTGGGAGGAAACCGGAATACCCAGAGAAAACCCATGCATGCACGGGGAGAACATGCAAACTCCACACAGAGATGGCCGAGGGTGGGATTGAACTCGGGTCTCCTGCTAGCTGTGAGGTCTGCACGCTAACCACTCGACCACCATGCAGGTTTTACAAGGTTTTGTTTTTAAAATACCAGAGATTGCAAAAAAAGAAAAGTGTGCTGATAACCATAGAACAGGAACTCTTATTATCTTAGCGTCAAAATTTGTATTTCCCATGATGTCCGTTGTTATCTAGCTCATATGACTCCTTTACTCGCTCCAGAATGCACAGACAAGGGAAATAAATATGTGTTCATGTTTCACATAAGGATTGTGAATGATGGGCAAAATTAAAAAAAAAAGTTCAGTTCCCCTTTAACACGTCAAGTTTCACACCAACAGCAACCAGCATTTTAAAGTGCATGTAGAGAACACTTGGGGAAAAAATGACACCAAATCAGAATTAGTGTAAATCCAACCTAAATCAAGTCAACAGCAGATTACCAGAATCTCCTGTGACCAACATTCACATCCCTCCTAGTCATCTGGACCCACATTAGTGTCTTTCCAAATTCTGCCCACCTCTCCCATCGGTTCCTTACCCCTTGCAGGACAGAAGACACTCTCCTATTCAGCCCGGCTCACTGATGCAAGCATGATGCAAAGCATCACAACACAACAAAATAAGCAATACACAAATGCTAAACAAACAGTGTTGCATTGGGTTGCATTGGGCTCCGCCAGGCTTGTCAGCATGGATGCTCTGTGGCAAACAAATGGAACGCTTGTCTTTTCTTGTCACATTTTAGACTTTAAATAGAAATCTTATGTGAGTCCATTTCTGTCCTTCGGGGTGTATTCTAATCTACACCAGGGATTCTCAACCAACGAGGAGGGGGTTGTGTATTTTGTGTGGTTTTTTTATCAGTTTTATTTTTGTTTTACTTTTGCCTTCAATGCTTCAACTTTATTTATTTAACTTATTTATGTTTACAAATATGTCAAATCTATTATATTTTTATTTGTTTATTATATTATTTTACTTTCACTCTACCCATCAGTTCTTTAGTAATGAGCTCGATATGTTGACAAACATTACTGATGAAAGGTTATTTTTGAAAGAAAAAATGCAGTTTTTGCTGAATGGAAAAAGTAAATAAAATAAAATTTTGCTTCATTGTGTAATTTTTCTTTACTCATTTATACTTTTGTGCTCCAGTTCTTTAATAATGTGCTCAATCTTTTTGTCCTGTACATTTTGATACTGTATATGACAACATTTAAAAAATATTTTTTATATCAGTTTAAGAAATTGAATGAAACCTAATTTTGTCTCCAATTTCATTCATTCATTCATTTTATTTTGTGTAATTCTTTTATTTATAGTTTTAATTATTGTTTTTTTTTTAACTTAACCTCTCAGTCCTTACACAATTAAACAATTATTTGGTTGCAGTTGAAAATGTGGTGAGACCAGCGATGTTGTTTGGTCTAGAAGAGACAGGAAACAGAACTGGAAGTAGCAGAGATGACGATGGTGAGGTTCTTATTGGGAGTGACCAGGATGGATAGGATCAGGAATGAATGCATCAGAGGGACATTATATGTTAGAGGCCTTGGAGATAAGGTCAGAGAGTCCAGACTGAGATGGTTGGGACATGTCCAGAGGAGAGATAGTGAATATATTGGTAGAAGGATGCTGCGTTTCGAGCTGCCAGGTAGGAGGCGTAGAGGAATACCAAAGAGGAGGTTTATGGATGTAGTGAAGGACATGAGGGTAGTTGGTGTGAGAGAGACAGATGCAGAAGACAGGGTCGGATGGAGGCGGTTGATTTGCTGTGGCGACCCCTGAAGGGAAAAGCCCAAAGAGAAAGAAGAAGAAAGAAGAAGGTTGCAGTTGAAAATGTCACTAATGTATCACTAATTATTCAAAAATGACGTCCAGTTGTGAAACACTTGAGTGTGTCAAGCTATTGTTCTGCTAATGATGCAATAATACACTTACAGTTCCTCAGTTGCTCGCTCCAAGAGGGTCGACATCCCCTAAAGACCTCCTCGTCCTTGAGGAGGTTTAAAACAAACCAACCCTCCTACCGTCATTATGATTTGATCTCATTTAGCATGGCTGGATTAAAGTGTTTCAAGGCTGGACTCACGGATTGGAAATAAAGAGGGATTTGCGCCAGAGTTAATGAATTATGCCGAATGGACATTTGTCTGAATTATTTATTGTCTGTATGATATTAAAAGCTACGCGGTGATTAGCAATTTAAATGTCTTGGAGGGGTGAGTTTTATTACATTCTATATATGTTAAAAGGAAGAAAAAAAACTTGTCAGGCCGTGCCTCTGTAATGTGTGTTCAAAAGGCATATTTATTCCTTGGCTGCTCGGCTTTGCATGAATAATGCATCCAAGCTGTTTTATTTTCTGAAATGCATGGTAAGTGCAACAACACTCCAAGCAAGGGCAAGTAAAGTGACATAAATTAAAGGCACACAAGAGATAAGCAGCTTGGCTAAAGCAGGGGTGGGGAACCTTTTTCCTAGTAGGGGCCGTTTCACTTCACCTAATGTCTTCCGATGGGTGTACTACCTTTACCAAGCAAAAATATGATGCTTTTTTCAATATACGTATATTATGACATATTAGAAGGGAATCTCCACTAGGGCATGCATGTTTTTTTTTTCCGGGTACTCCGGTTTCCTCCCACATTCCAAAAACATATTAGGTTAATTAGCGACTCCAAATTGTCCATAGGTATGAATGTGAGTGTGAATGGTTGTTTGTCTATATGTGCCCTGTGATTGGCTGACCACCAGTCCAGGGTGTACCCCGCCTCTCGCCCGAAGACAGCTGGGATAGGCTCCAGCATACCCGCGCGACCCTAGTGAGGATAAGCGGTATTAAAGATAGATGGATGGACATATTACAAGGCTCTACAACATGTGGCCCAGGGGCCATTTGCAGCCCGTGAGTCATTTATTATTGGCCCGCAAATATAACAATAAATATAAACACAAAACCCCCAAAAGCAAAATGTGAAAAAGGCACAATATAAACAAAAAAAGCTGAAATTAAATTAAAATGTTTTTTAAGCTTTTTTACAAAATAAAAAAATTAAAATAGCCCTGCGAATGGCTGGTGACCAGTCCAGGGTGTACCCCGCCTCTTGCCCCCGCCCGAAGACAGCTGGGATAGGCTCCATCACCCCGTGACCTTTGTGAGGAAAAGTGGTAGAAAATGAATGAATTAATGTTTTTTTTAAGCTTTTTTACAAAATAAAAAAATGAAAATAGCCGTGCGATTGGCTGGTGACCAGTCCAGTGTGTACCCCGCCTCTCGCCTGAAGACAGCTGGGATAGGCTCCAGCACCACCGCGACCCTCATGAGGAAAAGCGGTAGAAAGTAAATGAATGAATTAATGTTATTTTAAGCTTTTTTTACAAAATAAAAAAATGAAAATAGCCCTGCGATTGGCTAGTGACCAGTCCAGGGTGTACCCTGGCTCTCGCCCGGGGTTAGCTGGGATAGGCTCAAGCATACCCCCGCGATGCTGCAGCGGGGGCGGAGCTGATCGACAGAGAGGATGGGTATTTTAAAGCAAATATCGTCCGAAACCGATTGATCGGAGCACCCCTAGGTATGGGTCATTTAAAAAAAAGCAGAGGGCCACAAATGGCTCCTGGGGGAACATTGTACAACTGTGCTAGATGCTCACAGACGTTTGTGCAGGTAAAAAAAAAACAAAACGTCATTACTAGCGTTGGCTCCTATGAAGTCACAGTATTAGTTATTTAATTGGTTAAATGGATGGACTCAAATGTCTTTGTGGAGGTCTGTATATTTAATAACACTATTTCAGCTCATTTGAATGCCATTCATGAGTATTTTTGACTTTGTCAGTAACAGTACAGATGAGGTGCAATTTATCCCCCCCCCCAAAAAAAAATTAAATCTCTTTTTCTCAGTTGAATTCCAAAGCAAGTTACTAAATCGGAATGATCCACCCCGAGAGCCACCGCGCTTATAGGATTGGACTCTGTCAGAATGGAATCCTAACACCCCCTCGATGTGGTGAGCGTGTGAGCGAAGTGCTCCGTGACAGCATCCATTTTTGTATTCCGCTGTTTACTCCTCGCGTGTACTGGGATCCTCAGAGTAGCATGCAGCAGACCACGATACGCGACCTGCAGCGCAGGCGAGCTAATAATGTAGCGGCCGGGGCCTGTAGGGCTGTGCGACCCCGTGACCTGGTGGCGAGCTAATGAGCAGGTAGGACGGGTGTGCTGGGGCCCTCGCAGCTGCCAAGCCTTCCTCCGTGGCGCCGTGACATCTGTCCTCAACCACCAATGCGAAGAATGTTTTATTCCGTAAGTCGCGAGAAGCTGCAAGGTAAACATCGCCAGCCATCCGAGCCCGGGAGAGGCGCGTTAATTATTCACTAACATTAATTATGACATGCACGTGTCTCAGTTTGGTGCCACTGCTGAGGGCATGTTGATGCGACGGCGAAGACCACCACCACCTTCTTTTCCTTTTCTTTCTCCTGTCCTCTCCCGTCGCCACCACTATCGGCGAGCCAAAGACAGCCACTGGGGAGCTAATTAGTACAACATAAATTACGGGATGCTGATAAAGCAGTCACCGGTGCCATCGGACGGCGAGCACGCCGCTGAGCCTGTTTTCGCTGTCCATGCGGCGCGGCTGACATGGCCGACTGTGTTTGCTAGCAAGAGTGAGCCTGTTTTGGCTGCTCATGTCAATGAGGAGGAGAGGAGCAACGCCTGGCAGTTCTCAGAGGCTGCTTGTGTGGCTTTTCCAAATGCAAATCATGCATAAGTAACAAGAACAACTACAGTTGGCCCTTTGACACTTCCAATTTCGCCGAGTCACTCTATCACGGTTTTTAATCAATAAAAAAATGCCATTTCGTAGTTGAATATCCCCGTGGCTGCACGGGGATCGAGTGGTTAGCGCGCAGACCTCACAGCTAGGAGACCAGGGTTCAATTCCACCCTCGGCCATCTCTGTGTGGGTTTTTTCCAGGTAATCCGGTTTCCTCCCACATTCCAAAAACATGCTAGGTTAATTCCAAATTGTCCAAATTGACAAATTGTTGTTTGTCTATATGTGCCCTGTGATTGGCTGGCCACCAGTCCAGGGTGTACCTCGCCTCTCGCCCGAAGACAGCTGGGATAGGCTCCAGCACCCCCGCGACCCTCGTGAGGAAAAACAGTAGAAAATGAATGAATGTATGCATATTTAAGCAAATGTTATGTATTGTTTGTATAAAAATGGCTATCCATCCATTTTCTATTCCTCACTAGTGGTGCGGGGGTACCCTGGAGCCTATCCCAGCTGACTTTTGGGCGAGAGGCGGGGAACACCCTGGACTGGTTGGCAGCCAATCCCAGACACATTTAAACAAACAACCATTCACACTCACATCATAACTAATTAGGCCTTGTCCATCATGTAGCAGGTACTTTTTTAAGCATAGTTCAGATTTTTTTTTTACATGACAGCTCCTGAGTACTGAGTCCTGACTACTTGAGTTTACCACTTCTCCTCGTCATCATTACAATGTCCGGTTAGACTGGGTTTGACTTCAGAGGTTTCAAAGGCAAAAACAACACAACATCAGTACACACAGGCACAGTACACACCTATTGAACTGAAGTATAATGCGGGCTGCACGGCGGTCAAGTGGATAGCGCGCAGACCTCACAGCTAGGAGACCAGGGTTCAGTTCCACCCTCAGTTTGCACGTTCTCCCCGTGCATGTGCGGGTACTTTGGTTTCCTCCCACATTCCAAAAACATGCTAATTGGCGACTCCAAATTGTCCATAGGTATGAATGTGAGTGTGAATGGTTGTTTGTCTATATGTGCCCTGTGATTGGCTGGCTGGCCACCAGTCCAGGGTGTACCCCGACTCTCGCCCGAAGACAATATGCTCGGGATGGGATAGGCTCCAGCACCCCCGTGACCCTTGTGAGGATAAGCAATAGAAAATGAATGAATGAATTAAGTATAATGCCGAATGGAGTACTGGATGATAATAAAAGTGTCCAGCCTGAGTTAATGTAGACGTGTCGTGGACCAGCAAGGGCAGCAGACAGCAGACTTAAAAACACTGAAGGCATGATG
Source organism: Doryrhamphus excisus (assembly GCF_030265055.1). Lineage (NCBI taxonomy): Eukaryota > Metazoa > Chordata > Actinopteri > Syngnathiformes > Syngnathidae > Doryrhamphus > Doryrhamphus excisus. Next base: position 19,174,646 of record NC_080466.1, on the reverse strand, counting down.
GCTAGTTGAGAGTATTAAGTGAAGCAAACAGCAGGTTGATGAGCCATGAAAAGATGAAACCCACTGGCACCAACACCCCTGCCAAGAAACAAACAAATAAAAGACTATGGAGGCAGCCTTGTTGTCTGGTTATCCCAGAACAAACCAAGAGGTGCGTTCCTCCTCCAGGTGCATTGTGGGCAGTGCCCACGTGCCCTCGGACGCACTGCTTGATTTGTACTCGGCTTGGCTCACTGTTGTGCGTGTCGGTGAGCTCTTGACATGTGCACCGCCGCATGAATAATTGAGGCCTCACACGCAGTCAGGGTCCAGCAAGCACTGCTTTGCTCCGGAGCCTTTCCCCGGACTCAGACACCCTCAAATCTAACAGTAACACTCTCCTTTTAAATGGACTCCTATAGTCTCTGCCAGGAAGTTCCTGTGTCACCTGGACTATTGGCTATGGGTGCTGTACAAAGGGGAAAAGTTAGGACAATTCCAAGGTCTCCTGATAGCCGGGGAGCCGGAAATAGTGAATTACTAATAAAATTAGTAATTAATCAATTATTTAAATAATAATTTGTAATAATTAATCATTTATTTTTTAAAGTCTCCTTGTTTTTCCCCTTTGCCCAGCGTGGTGATGTTGGAGAAATGTGCATACAAAAAAAAAGTGAACTAGCTGACTCACTGAAGCAAGTTACTGCACAGTAAATTCAATTATGTAATAAATGAGAGCATAGCAATATGTTTTATAACAAGACGTGGGCTGTAACTATGATCCGGACTTCCTTATATGGGCTAAACGCAGACCTACGTCTCCGGAAGTCCTCTGGAGCAATCAGGAATTAAACCAATCACAGCGGACTGGGTGTAGCTATAGTAGGTGTGGAGTAAATTAAACTGTTTGTTTGGGGCGAAAGCAGGAAGTTCATGGAAACACTGCAGAAAGAGGAGCAGATTTTGGAAGATCTAGAAAGCGTTCTGTGTGTATCTGCTCTTAAGGAGTCCACAACTCAATACAAAGTGAGTGTACCTATAGGAGGGCCGGGGGTGGAGTAAATTAAACAGTTTGTTTGGGGCGAAAGCAGGAAGTTCATGGAAACACTGCAGAAAGAGGAGCAGATTCTGGAAGATCTAGAAAGCGTTCTGTGTGTATCTGCTCTTTAGGAGTCCACAACTCAATACAAAGTGAGTGTACCTATAGGAGGGCCGGGGGTGGAGTAAATTAAACAGTTTGTTTGGGGCGAAAGCAGGAAGTTCATGGAAACACTGCAGAAAGAGGAGCAGATTCTGGAAGATCTAGAAAGCGTTCTGTGTGTATCTGCTCTTTAGGAGTCCACAACTCAATACAAAGTGAGTGTACCTATAGGAGCGCCGGGGGTGGAGTAAATTAAACAGTTTGTTTGGGGCGAAAGCAGGAAGTTCGTGGAAACACTGCAGAAAGAGGAGCAGATTCTGGAAGATATTCTGGAAGATCTAGAAAGCGTTCTGTGTGTATCTGCTCTTTAGGAGTCCACAACTCAATACAAAGCACAATAGCTCCACTTTTTTAATGTCTCATCAATGTAACATTACTGACTTAGTACTTAGTGACCAGAATACTACCAATGACTTGTCTTTCAATACTTTGTACTAATAATAGGCCATAGTCAACCATGAAAAAGCAATATTATTCATTCATTCATTCATTTTCTACTGCTTTTTCCTCACGAGGGTCACAGGGGTGCTGGAGCCTATCCCAGCTGTCTTCGGGCGAGAGGCGGGGTACACCCTGGACTGGTCGGCAGCCAATCACAGGGCACATATAGACAAACAACCATAGCAATCTATTAATACATTTTTAATGCCGACAGCTTAGCCATATATAGCCTTATAGCCATATAGTCAAAAGTTTGGAGTCCAGTAAAGATTTCTGAATTCAATCCGTCCACAGTCCAGCATTATCTATCGACCAATAAGTGGTCCTTGGCCTTGTTTAGCCTTTCTTTCCACTACTTTGACTGACACAAGCTGGGCAGACGCTGCTGTCAAGTCCATAGCAGAGCTCTCAGCTGGAGCCCCAGATAAAGAGCAACACGCTACCCGGGTCAGGCGTGATGAAGACATGCCAAATCATCGAGGAAAGACCAGAGGAGATGAGAATATATGAGCGGCCTGTGTCTCTATATCTATAGCGTTCACTCTTTGGGCAGGCCAGCACAGTTATCAGCCCGAGCAGATAAAGCAGTCTGGCTGTCAGATATAACTCCAATATGTGAAACTCAATCACAACTCCTGAAAAACATCTGGGAATATCATGGTGGTGGTGGGGGGGAAATGAAGACTGCCATGCCCACAGGGTGAAAAAAAATCCAAGGTCCCCTTTGGCAAAGTTAAGCCCTCCTCTCTATCATTTATTCATCTTGGAAGAGGAAACAGCATCTCTTTAAATGTATTTGTGAACACGCTCTAGTTTTTATTGTATATAGCGAGGAAGATATGCTTGCTGCCTTCATCCGAAGGTTCACTGATCGCTGAAGGCTTCTTCCACTTCTTTAGCCAGCAAGATGTGTGTGATTCCACCTGTCAGCTTAGAGCAGTCAAGCAACCTGTGCAGAGCTAACTTAAAGGCAGAAATGGAGGTGGGGGCCAAAGCTTTGACTGGACTCTGTTGCTTTGACATTGACGGCCTTATGGGAAGGAGAACAGGACCAGCAAACTCACAGAACCTTGCAAAGGTTGCAGTGCCAGGGGCTGCTTTTGGCTTTGAACTAAAAAAAAAAAAAAAAAAAAAAAGGGCCGCGGCCACTCTTAGCCCCCTTGAAGTGGTTTCATCACATGTCACTTGCACGAGCATCGCCCGGAGCCAAGGACGGCTCAACTCTTTTCAGGATGAACCGATGCGACCGATGATGCGGTGCGTATGCTCACCTTGATTTGGTGACTTTGTGTGACACAAAGAAGGGCAGACAAGTTAGGACGAGGAAGCGCTTTGTGTCAAAAAACAGAATACTCTGCTTTAAAATGTCAACAAATGTTTCAGAAGTTATTTCAAGGCTTCTATGATCAGCAAGGAATCACACTTGGTTATGTTAGTGGGAGCTCAAAAGGAAATGAAACAGAAAAATGTTTCTTTTATAATACTTATGTGAAAATCTCAAATCAGCAAAATTTTATGACAAATAGTCAATATTAACAATGAAAAAACTGATCAGGGTTTTATGCTGCCGATTCCGATACCGAACATCCAGGAGTAAAATGGTCTGATACATGTTTCTATTTATAGTATTTATGATGAGTGCTATATGCAGTACAAAGAAAAGTCAATTCCAAGGTCCCCTGACTGCCAGGGAGCCCTAAATAGTGAATTACTAATAACATTAGTAATTGATTCATAATAATAATAATAATTATTATTCATTCATTCATTTTCTACCACGAGGGTCACAGGGGGTGCTGGAGCCTATCCCAGCTGTCTTCGGGCAAGAGGCGGGGTACACCCTGGACTGGTGGCCAGCCAATCACAGGGCACATATAGACAAACAACCATTCACACTCACATTCATACCTATGGACAATTTGGAGTCGCCAATTAACCTATCATGTTTTTGGAATGTGGGAGGAAACCGGAGTACCCGGAGAAAACTCACGCATGCACGGGGAGAACATGCAAACTCCACCCAGAGATGGCCGAGGGTGGAATTGAACCCTGGTATCCTAGATGTGTGGTCTGCGCGCTAACCACTAGACCGCTGTGCCGCAATAATAATTATTAAATAAATAAAATATATAATAATTATGTCTAATGATTAATCATCTATGATTAATTAATAATTTAAATGATTGTATGATAAGGTAAATATGTAACAAATATACTACATCAACAAAAATATAAAAATATAAATATAATACATCATAATTATTTATATTATTTATATTAAATAAATAATATTAATAATATTATTATTAATAATATTAAATAAATAATATTAAAATAATGTAAATAAATATTATTCTAATGAAATATACTGTAACAAAAATATTTTAAATTAAACATTATTTAATATTTAGTTAAGACTCTTAATCTTAAAAGGAAGAGGGGTTCAGAATGGACTGTAGAACTCCTTGATTTAAAATAAAAACAACAACAATGTATATAAAAAAAAAAACCTGCACTAAAAAGTACTGCCAAAGTTTGCATGACTGTTGATGACAATGATAAATGTAAACCTATAACGCTAATTCACATGATACAAAATATAAAATGATATATAAAACTCCTGTTGTCTTTATGTTGTAGACCAACATTGAACTGTTATTATTCAATTTTAAGGTAAGCCCGTGAGTTGTTTTAGCTGTTGTAATGAATGATTTATAATGTTTTTAATGACTACATTTCTGTTTGAGCTCCCATTTTGAAAGAAGGCCTATCCATCATACAGTGGTCTTTCTCTATAAAATTGTCTGCTTGTGCAGCCTGGCTCAATAATGCCCCCAAAGCTCCCACTAAGTACTATTAGTATTTACTGCCTGTGTTTCCTCCGGCCCCTCTTTTGGCCCCTCATCTCCCCAAAGATAGATTATATCCAAGACAGCCTATGACCGATGGAAAGGGGCCACAAGGCCGGAGCCTTTGGAGAAATATGCGCTTATGAAATCATAAATATTATCTCAAAGACTAATTAGCATTAAGAGCACTGGTGATTGTATTTATCAACTTTAGCCACAATTAATAACCGCAGCCTTGAGAAGAGCAGCGGGCAGATAGGCAGGACATGTTTGGCGCGTCAAGGCCGTAAACCCATTACACACTCGCACTGATTGAGGCGGGCCCGCTGGGGGAATAAGTAATTGTGCTGGAGAATTTTTAATTGGTCTGAAATGCATTCTAGATTACACCGTCTTGTTTTAGACACAAGCAACACGGAGGATAATAGTGCCGTGTCGTGGCATCGCTGGTTTTGTGCTAAGGGTTGATAGACAACATGAAGTGGTGTCCACTGTGTTCATACAAACGTACAGTCACAGCTTAGATAGAAACTTTGAGACCATTCATTCATTCATTTTCTAACGCTTATCCTCACGAGGGTCGTGGGGGTGCTGGAGCCTATCCCGGCTGTCTTCAGGGGAGAGGCGGGGTACACCCTGGACTGGTCGCCAGCCAATCACAGGGCACATATAGACTAAGGGTGTGGAAAATAATTAATCGATACATCAAGTGCATCAGCTCATTCACCGGGTATGGATGCAATTGACGGGTGAAATCTGGATTCATCGCGATGCGTTTGGGTGTATTGGTAAAATCCGATGCAAGCGCCCTTTTATTAATGTTCAACTTCACCCCATATGCTGTTCCCCATCATTATTTCGCGTTTTGTATTGAATACGGACGGAAGCCGTAAGGCACATACAACAACTAGTAAAACAGCATGGACGTTCGCACCTAAGCAGCAGCGAGGAAGTTTCTATATTTGGAAACACTACGAATTCGCAAAGAACGGCGGAAAGCTCCGTCATTTGCAAAGAATGCCGTACAACGGCAGCAGACAAACATGCAGACCCCCTTAAAAAGGGTACACCACAACACGGACAAGTCGACCGCCGTGTAGTTTCTCGTCGGACACCGGGGGAAAAAAAACAATCAAATCAGGTCAGAACAAATGGATCTTGTTCTAGTGCCTATAAGGAATAAAGCCAAATCCTTGTTGTAGGACCATACTGAATTCCATTTTTTCCCTTTGCTTATTTGCATCATGTTGAATTGCATCATATTGGATTGCATTGATTTGAACTAAATGATTATCGCATCGTATCGCATTGTATCGTTAAATGTATTGCTGGCAGTGCATCGAGATGTGGATCAAATCCTCAGTGCTGAGATTCACACCCCTAAGACAAACAACCATTCACACTCACATTCATACCTATGGACAATTTGGAGTCGCTAATTAACCTAGCATGTTTTTGGAATGTGGGAGGAAACCGGAGTACCCGGAGAAAACCCACGCATGCACGGGGAGAACATGCAAACTCCACACAGAGATGACCGAGGGTGAGATTGAACTCGGGTACTAGACCATATTTATTGAAAATAGAACCCTCCAAACACAGTCACAACAGTCAGTACCGGATTGACTGATGATTGCTGATCCGGGTGTTGTTCCTGCTGGGTGTTTCCCATATATGACTGGCATGGTGAAACCGGTCCCGCAGATGTTGCGACCAGATGTAGGGATCCAGGTCGGTAGTTGTCACTCTCTCTGAGCCTGAACGTGGTCTCTCATCAACAGAGCCTGTCGTGTTGTGGCGTTCATACAGGTTTCTGATAGTGGGTTGAGAACAGCCCATATACGCCTGGCTATATCACTGTAGCTCAAACCGGCCTCCACCATATCCAGCGCCCGGAGACATTGTTCACATAATAGGCATGGATGCTGTTAACTGGACTAATAATGCTGGCCTTTTTGGGTCTTTATATAGGCCCCCAAATCCAATCCTCAATCCTGGGTTAGTTCAACCCAACCCATGTGCAATGAACCATGACAACTCATCATTATCTCAACTACCCAAGCACTAAGTAGAAATAATAATTATTATCCCTCCATTCATTTTCTACACTGCTTTTCCTCACAAGGGTCGCGGGGCATGCTTAATAATAATAATTAATTTTAAAGCATTTATACTTTATGCAAATTGGTTAGAAAAGAGCTTTCAATTTTGCATGCCATGTCACTCTTTTTTAAAGTGTGTACTACAGATGCAGGTTAGCTCTTTATTTAACGTGGTTTTCTCACTGTGACCTGGGATGAACGTGGGCCAGTACATCGTGCTTTTGTTGTTGGCGCCTTTCCACCACGCAAACAATTAATGAAATGATCGTCTTTGTAGCGGTGAAATACTTGTTAAAGTACAAACGTGGGGAAGGGAAAGCGGCGAGATAACCAGGGGATAGGAGACTGTGGGGCGGCCAGCGGTCTCATTGCTAATTAACTTTAATGTGCTTCTCTGGCAGTTTTTCTGTGTGAGGCTTGTCGTTGGCTCTTGTGTGGGATGCTCTCCAGAGCCCCCCCCCCCCGACTTTCCTCAGTGGCCTCTGGCTAATAAACGCTCTAGGAACCGTTGGCGGGGTCACAAGGCTTGATTCAGTCCTGTTCATTCCCTGTTGGTTTGCATTTCTAAGCAATGGCTTGACAAGACTGCTTTTGAGATTCTAGGCAAAGTGTACCTTTTCAATGAGGTACAAAATGGTTACCAACAATGTAATTGTTTTTTCTCAAACTGTTTATAAGCAGCAGCCACTGAATTTAGAGGCAAAAACAGATCTATAATATCTCCATGGTGAAAAAACTCACAATTGGCAAGAGATCAATACTCAATACAACAATCTGACTCATGGTTTAATCTTACAAACATTAAACTCATCACACAGCAACTTAGCACCCAAACATTGTCCCCCTGAAATATAGAAACATGTACCAATACAAGTTTAATATGAAAGTTTCCCCATAATGAATCCCAAACCATTGCATTGGAGGAGCATAGAAAAAGTTGGATGGCACTGCAATGCTGCTTCTGTCCACCAGACAGAGCCAGGCGACCTGGAGTCCAATGCCTACAGGGAAGCTGATGATTGCATTGCTTTCATTCTGAGCCCGTACATTAACTAATGAAGGTCTTTTAGGATACATCGTTTGCAATATTGCTGTTCAATTATCTCTACCTCGCTCTATTGTGGTTTTTCAAAAAAATTTAGACATTATTGCTACTTCATGTTTTATTATTAATTATCATTATTATGGAGCTGCATGGCGGTCGAGTGGTTAGCGTGCAGACCTCACAACTAGGAGACCCAAGTTCAATCCCACACTCGGCCATCTCTGTGTGGAGTTTGCATGTTCTCCCCGTGCATGCGTGGGTTTTCTCCGGGTACTCCGATTTCCTCCCACATTCCAAAAACATGCTAGATTAATTGGTGACTCCAAATTGTCCATAGTTAGAATGTGAGTGTGAATGGTTGTTTGTCTATATGTGCCCTGTGATTGGCTGGTGACCAGTCCAGGGTGTATCCCGCCTCTCGACAGCTGGGATAGGCTCCAGCACCCCTGCGACCCTCGTGAGGATAAATGGGAGAAAATGAATGAAATATTAATTATCATTATTCTGAGATTATTATGAGACTTATTATGAACACCAGGCATAAGTAATGTTCCATTATTGACACAGCATTAGATTACACACTGCATGGATAAGAGTGAAAATAAGTTTACCTCCCACTCAGTGTGGAAGTGGTATAATTTTGGCTCCTTTGTCCTTCTTCTCACTCTGTTTAGAATACAGTGAATTAACTGGAGGGTAACTAGTTAGCTCACTAGCTTTATACTAATGCTTTAATAAGTCATGGCCATCTCTTGTGTCCCTGCAGTGATCCCGTAGCCTGTGCATTACAGCAGTGCAGTGTAAAGGAAGAATAAAGGGAGTGTAAAAGGTGAATGTAGGGGTGTTATTTCATGTCCACAGGGCTCTGATAATGATTGTACTTAAAGGTCATAAACAGATTTATCTGTTTATCTATTCTGGAGCTTGCATACCGGGAGAAAGTCACAGTTAAGGACGTCATGATCTTCTTGCTCCACCGATCGCTGCCTCACCCGGAAAGAGGCAGTGGTGCTACGAGAATTACATCATTTTCGGACTTCTCCAGTGCCTTTAACACCATCCAGCCTCAGCTCCTCAGGGACAAACTGACACATATGGGAGTAGGATCACACCTGGTGGCATGGAACACAGACTACCTGACTGGCAGACCTCAGTAAGTGTGACTGGGGAACGACACTGTGACCAGCAGCAAGGGAGCACAGCAGGGAACTGTGCCCTCTCCTGTTCTGTTTACCCTGTACACGTTCGACTTTCAGTACAGCTCTGCCAGGTTCAGAAGTACGTGGACGACATGGTCATTGTGGGAAGTAGCAGGAATGGACAGAAGGATAAGTACAGAAAACTGATCCAGGACTTCACCAACTGGTGCGACGCAAACTCCCCGCACCTTAACACCACGAAGGCTGGAAATGGTGGTAGACTTTAGGAGGAGAAACCGGACAAACCCAGAACCTGTTCTCATTAAAGGTGACCATGTGGAGGTCGTTCATACCTACAAATACCTGGGAGTTCATCTGTATGATAAAATGAACCGGATTGCCAATGTGGATGCTCTGTGCAGGAAAGGCAGAGCCGCCTGTACTTCCTCAGAAGGCTGGCGTCCTTCAATGTATGCAAGAAGCGGCTGCAGATCTTCAACAGGACTTTGGTAGCTAGTGCCCTCCTTTGTGCAGTAGTGTGCTAGGGGAGCAGCCTCAAGGAGACGCCACACACCGGCGAGGAAGGCAGGCTCCATCATTGGCACTGAGCTTGACAGCCTGACATCTTTGGCAGAGCTTAGGAGACCGAGGAGGCTTCTTTCCATTTTGGACAATCAGTATAATCCAATGCACGGCATCATCTCCCAACAATAGAGTAGTTTCAGTGGCAGATTACTATCACTGCCTTGTTCCAGTGATAGACTGAGCAGCCATGGCATGTCAGCTCAGTAGTCAGTCTCCATGACGTGTAAAAGGTAATGTAATCTAACGTCATGTCACCCAACATTACTGATGCCTTGTGACAAGAATACTATATATAACTCATTCATTAATTCATTTTCTACCGCTTATCCTCACGATGGTAGTGGGGGTGATGGAGCCTATCCCAGCTGTCTTCGGGCAAGAGGCGGGGTACACTCTGGACTGGTGGCCAGCCAATCACAGGGCACATATAGACAAACAACCATTCACACTCATGTTCATACCTATGAACAATTTGGAGTCTATTCACACTCACATTCATACCTATGGACAATTTGGAATTGCCAATTAACCTAGCATGTTTTTGGAATGTGGGAGGAAACCGGAGAACTCCACACAGACATGGCCGAGGGTGGGATTGAACTGACTAGAGCGCCGTGTAGCCATATAAAAACTCATCTTTATTATTATTATTTATATTTTGACTGAGGGCTGCAAGGTGATCGTGTGGTTAGCGCGCAGACCTCACAGCTAGGAGACCAGGGTTCAATTCCACCCTCGGCCATCTCTGCGTGGAGTTCTCCGATTTCCTCCCACATTCCGAAAATATGCTAGGTTAATTGGCAATTCCAAATTGTCCATAGGTATGAATGTGAGTGTGAATGGTTGTTTGTCTATATGTGCCCTGTGATTGGCTGGCCACCAGTCCAGTCCTCTCGCCCAAAGACAGCTGGGATAGGCTCCAGCACCCCCGCGACCCTCGTGAGGATAAGCGGTAGAAAATGAATGAATGGTAAATTAGGTAAATTAATAAACAATAAATGAGAGATGACTGTAATTGACATTGCCAAATACTGGCTTAGCATGCATATTAGTCTTTTCATTTCATTTTTAAAGTACCGTATTTTCCGCACTATACGGCGCACCGTGTTATAAGGCGCACCTTCAATGAATGATATATTTTAAAACTTTTTCCATACATAAGGCGCACCGCATTATAAGGCGCTACAGTAGAGGCTGTAGTTACGTTATGCAACCATTAGATGGTGCCGCGCTAAAGGGAATGTCAACAAAACAGTCAGATAGGTCAGTCAAACTTTATTAATAGATAACAAACAAGCTTTCCACAACTCCATTCACTCCCAAAATGAATAAACAGCTGTTTTATTATTTTCTCTGAGGTAAAGCATTTTCTTGACACATCTTTAACATCTTTGAACAACAGCAAGGCATAACATTTTACTTTTCCTCCATTTTGTCAACACGCAAAAAAACGTCTGATACTGTTATAACTTTGTTTAGTCTTCTTTACTTGGCGCAGCTCATCCTCATGCTTCCTCCACTTCCGCACCATCGATTCATTAATGTTAAACTCTCTTGCTGCTGCTCTATTTCCGTGTTCTACTGCGTGACTGATCGCCTTGAGTTTAAACTCTGCGTTGTAAGCGTGTCTCTTAATAGGAGCCATTTCAGGGTCTTTATACAAACGCATAAATGAAAGTGAATCGTTGTTTAATATTTCCCAGTATGCACAGCGCACTTCTTCTTCTATGGGAAAAATGGAGTCGGTGGCTGCTTACCGTAAGTTGCGAGACCTGTCGCGGCTAAATATTGATCCATATATAAGGCGCACCGGATTATAAGGCGCATAGTCAGCTTTAAAAAAAAAAAAAATCAGATTTTAGGTGCGCCTCATAGTGCGGAAAATACGGTACACAAAGAAAACAAAGTCCACTTTTAACCTGGTCGTTCTCATGTAAAGTTCCCCTTTGTGCACAGCGTCAGGGTTTTAAAGAAGCCCCGAGGGCCAACGTCTGCCTTCTCGCACTCTGACTCTCACCTCACTGTGGGGGGGCGTCGATCGGCCTTGAAAAACCAAGTCAGTATCATGCCGAAAATTTGACAGCTCTCGTGCTGCAGGAGACAACAGCCGTCTCGCTTTTCCAATCCGTGACACGCATTGTGTTGAATTACCTTTCATTCAAATGCTTACACTCGCTCTGTCTTGTACTCACCTCGGAGTACTCACAGATTTTTGATGATTTATGCTCCTCGGAGCTCTGCCAGCCCTGTTTTGACCCGGTGGTTGTTGCTTGGCTTTGCATCACCTACAAACATTTTTTCGGGTGGGGGATGGGGGGGGGGGGGGGGGGCGTTAAATTCAAGAGGGGAAACCTATCAGATGGATGAAGATTGAACTGATGTGTTTGCAGAAAAATCAGTAAACAACATTAATTTCAAATGAAAAAATAAATCAGGAAGTGAGTAATTCTCAAATGAGCCCTTCTCATCAAGCTGATAAACTTTGGAGGTAGAAGTAAGACAGGCATCAAAGTTTCCAACAAAGTCATTTGACAGCCAGTGCGCTAATTTTACCCTTTCGCCAAAGATGTACCGAGTGATTCGTCAGTTTAGTCTCTGAGACTGTATTCAGGCTACGTGCAGAGAAACGTTGATTGGGGTGCCAATTGTAGCAAAGACTTCTGTACAGTACACTTCTGCGGAATTAACACAAGAGCCAGTTGATCTTTGTCGCTTGGGGGGGGAAAACAGGCACCCTAAGTAAAGCTAGACCTCCTTTGAAAGCACCCCGAGATCATACACTGTCTTTAACATCAAAAAAAGTGTCCACATGGATATTCTTAATGGGTTTAACTGGGATGAATTATTCAAATCTTCCCTGAGTGCCTCCCTGGCAAGCAAATCAACTTGCAAACGGTCGCGGCTAAATGTTATTTTTCTTCTCATCGCACGGTGAGATTAAATGTAAATGACATGAAAAACGTTGACGTGACAGTGGGAATGCTTTAAAGTCTGCACTAAAAGACGTCTCTACAATTTTAATATCTGTCAAGACAATATCTCAAAACATGTTCAAGCCGCAAAATACCACTTTTATTTGAGTGTTTAGGGTCATAACATATTCCCTTTATCGCTCGCACATCACACTATGAATGTGAGTTGGAATTATTACATCATTAATATTTTTATCTACGACCGTGCAAATTCGATATGAAGCAGAAAGCTTCGGCACAATGATGAGGAACGGGGGATAAAGTGGTCTCGGAATTCAGCAAAAAAACACCACCACCCAGCTGTGAACCGTCAAATTGCAGATCTGCCTTTGATGGCTGACCCGATGTGGTTTACTGTGACAATACATCACAGGGGGGGGCCTCTGAGAAGCTAATCTCTTAGAATGAAAAGCTCCTTGCCATTGAACAGCCCAGCTGATCTTTAAAGGACCACCTTAAGGTTGACTGCTAATGATGGCTTCTTCAGGTGGTCAGGATAAGTGATGGACTCAACCTTGTCATGGATCAGAATTATACTGTATGTGGTAGGAACATGTGAGAACATCTCTAACAGCAAGGGCACTGTGGGTGTCGTGATAATGGATCTTTCAAGTTTTTAGTTAAACATCAGTTTTGCTGTCGAGGCACAAGTGAATTTCTTGTTTCTTCCTACTGTTACAGTGGTACCTCGTTTATTGAAGGGGTTAGGTTCTGAAAATAACCCGCAATAAGCACAATCTGTGAAGTAGTTCTTTATTGTTTACAATCATAATATATATTTTAGGCTGCACTGTGGTTGAGTGGTTAGCGCGTTAGGCTAGGAGACCGGCGTTCGATTCCACCCTCGGCCATCTCTGTGTGGAGTTTGCATGCTCTCCCCGTACATTCCAAAAACATGCTAGGTTAATAGGAGACTCCAAATTGTCCATAGGTATGAGTGTGAGTGTGAATGGTTGTTTGTCTATATGTGCCCTGTGATTGGCTGGCGACCAGTCCAGGGTGTACCCAGCCTCTCGCCCGAAGACAGCTGGGATAGGCTCCAGCACCACTGCGACCCTCGTGAGGATTAGGGGTAGAAAATGAATGAATAAATATATCTTTTAAGGCTGTAAAATCCCTCACCATACACTTTATAATAATAATAATAATAATATAATAATAATAATAAAATAATAATAAGCCCCTCTACCTGGCCACACGCACAACCAAAACTTTAAATTATTGTTATTTATTCTAAATTATTTAAATTATTTGTACAAATTACTGTTTACGCTGTACATTGTTGTTCATATTTGATGTCATCTATTTATTCTCCACATTATTATTTATTATTACACGGGAGCCAGGCAACGACATTTCGTTGGCAATTTCACTGCTGTGTTATTGTGCAATGACAAAAAAGAAAGTCTATGTCTATGTCTTTATATGCTTTTCTCAAACAGGAATTACAATTTTTCTCCTACTTTTCGCTCAAATTTGAAACCTTTGTAAAAAAAAAAAAGAACAATATTATAAAATGAAACTAAAGCTCAAAACCCATTTTTAGGCCCAAACATTTCTTTCAGAAATAGAAATATGAATGTTTTCCCATAAAGAAATATGATACCTTTAAAAATAACAAATTTAATATTAATGACCAACCTGGACACATAAGAAATGATATTTCACAGTTCCTCTGACCATGCCTCTTCATACTGGCACCACTCTGCTGTAGCGTTTTTGAATCCTTGTTAAAACTTATTACTGCTGTCGTCCTGATGCTATTTTTTAACTAAACTAAGATCCGTTTATTCCGGAATGGCGCCCTATAGCCGCTTAAGTTCTACATTCCTTCACGATGTGCAAAAGTAAAACCTTTTGTGCAATAGTTAGTGAAACACTGAGGCCGCGAAAGGTGAACAGCAATGTAGCGAGGGACGGCTGTATAGTTTAGTTTCCTAAAGTTTTCGTTGTATAGACTATTACAATGATGCTACCTCTGAAGGATAAAAATGTGTCCCCCAACTTAAAGGACTTAAGTTGTAAATGGTGTACTGTGAACCCAAGTGTTCAGGCTAATTTATTGCATCAAGTAGTTCAAACCGTGAGCATATTTTAGGTCAGAACAATCGTCCTTGTTTGTTTGCCAGAAATGAGCTGCAAATAAGCAATAAATGCCGCCAATGATCTTGCCGACGGAGCTTACCGTTTCATACGTAACGGATCAAATTATGAGAGACCTTGCAGTGCACAGGCAGGGGCTCAGCATGGGATTAAGGGGCAACTATCTCAAGGCTGTGCTTCTCAGATAACTGCACCTAGAGCAACCTTTCCTCAAACACACAATTACCCACTCCCTCCCCTGATCCCCTTTCCAACCACCTCCCCTTTGAATTTCATCAGGGGCTTAATTAGTATACAAATAAAACTTCCCTTATCTCCCTCTCGCCCTAATTGGCCTGTCTTTAGTTATGCCTGGTGAGTGTGTGAGAGAGTCGGGGCCCCTGTAATTAGAGTGACCGTGTTCACCTTTCCACTCAGACACGCGGGTACTCAGGGGGCCCAGTGGGAAGGCACTGCTGGTGTTGTTGCTGCTGCTGCTGGTGCTGCTGGTGGTGATGGGGTTCTCCTCACATGAAAGTATGTGAGTGAGTGTTTCTATTGGGGGGCATTGAGGAGGGGGTGTGCTCAGGATTATTACTCGGCAATCATTCTTGGACCGTCCCAAACGTGTTCTCATGAGCCAGGAGGGCTTTGGGTGCCGGCGGTTCCCACTGAATGGAAAGAAGGAGGCGTCGTTCTTCCATTATTTCATTCTCAACTTAAAGTGTTTATCGATTATCTCAGCTCCGGCTCCTCGACAACTTAATATTGGGTGACAGTACGCCGCGTTCTCACCGTAATTAGAGCGGAGGTGGGGGAGTGTTGGTGGTGGTGGTAGAGGTTGCGGGGGGCAATTAGAACCCTTTGTTATTAAACTTGATTCATCTCTGCCCTGCTCCGCTTTCGAATGCTTACCAAGGGTATCGGGCCATCCACCCGTCTGAAATTGGCTCACCTGCAAATTATCACGTCTGCTGCCAGACGTCCCCCCATTGTCTGCCCATCACACCCCACACCCCCACACACGCATCCTCGCACTGCCAATAACACACAGTAATAACAGTAAAGATCCTCCAGTCCTTACCCTCAAATCCACTGGTCGAACAAATACAACAGAGGTCCTCAGAAGCCCCCGATAACGTATCCTTTATTTATTATGTTATTGTTATTAGTTTATGTTCGTCCTCCAATAATGTAAAAAAAACATTTTAAGGGGATGACTGATGCATACAGAATATATAGTATTCAGTAAAGTGAGAAAATTAGTACATTTTTAGGACATGTCTCAATGGACAATACTGTATAAATGATACATGATATACTTTAAAGTAGTCAGTGTACAGCTTATATAGCAGTATAGGTCACAATATTTGGCAACAAATTAAGTACCAAGATAATTTATTGCCTACCATCAAGCATGGTGGTGCTTGCATCATATTCTGAGGCTGCATGAGTGCTGCCAGCATGGGGTTGAGCTGGGTTTGATTGAGGGGCAACATGAATTTGGACATGTACTGTGACATTGTGAAGCAGAGCATGATGCCATGCATCGGGAGAAAGTTTTCCAACATGATTAGGAGCCCACACACACCTCCAAGTTTCCTTTTAGAGGAAGCTGAAAGTGAAAGTGAACCCAACTGAGCAACTGTGGGGCATCCTCAAGTGGAAGAACGGTGGACGAGTGTCTACCACCCACTTGCTCCACGATGTCAACATGGCGGAATGGAGAGGTTTAAAATTAACACAAAATTGTTTGGTGATTTTAATGTCTCAGGCTGCACGGCGGACAAGTGGTTAGCGCGCAGACCTCACAGCTAGAAGACCCGAGTTCAATCCCACGCTCTGCCATCTCTGTGTGGAGTTTGCATGTTCTCCCCGTGCATGTGTGGGTTTTCTCCGGGTACTCCGGTTTCCTCCCACATTCCAAAAACATGCTAGGTTAATTGGCGACTCCAAATTGTCCATAGGTATGAATGTGAGTGTGAATGGTTGTTTGTCTATATGTGCCCTGTGATTGGCTGGCCACAGCTGGGATAGGCTCCAGCACCCCCGCGACCCTCATGAGGATAAGCGGTAGAAAATGAATGTCTCATCAGTCCCCCTTCCCACTGCCTGCCCTCGCATCTTCCTCCTAATCGTTGGAGTTGGATACTGATCTTTTGGAGGGTGGGGATCAATCTTGGTGTCGGCAGCTCAGAGCTCGCCTCTCTTTTTTTTTTCTCTCAGTAGTGGCAGGACAAGTGTCAGCTGGAGGAGAGGCAGCCATCGCGCTGAGGAGCCCAAAGGGGAGCGTACCTCCACTAGACAAAAGATCAATTCCCTCCACTTCACTCTCCGCGCCTGATAACAAGCAAAAGTTCAGCAAGCCCAGGAGCTGTCTTGCCTTTGAAATGTGCATTCTGCCACGGTGAACAATGTGACACACAGACACACACACCCACACAAAATTACCTCACATGCTAAAACTGTGTGTGTGTGTGTGTGTGTGTGTAGACATACAGTACAAGGGCATAACTATGTACATTCAATAAAAATAAGCTCTATTTAAAAAGTAATGTTATAAAATTGGAGGTTGCTTGCTTGATTGACTCTGTATAGGATGCTTTCCAGTTTGTTTGAATTAAACAATCACTTCATAACAAAAGTTTCCCGTTTACCTTTTTGGTTAGACTCCTCATTGTTGTTGCCCGTCGTGATGTGCTGCGACTGATGTTCGGAAGTCTTTGCTGCTGAATTCCAGAGAGACTGATGTTCTGGGACAGTTCCGGAGCTGGTTCTGCTTAAAGACAACCACAAACGGAGAACCATTCAGTGGAGTGGAGGGTTGGGTGGGGTGGGGGGGGGGCAGTTTTTGGAACATTGCCGCTTCTCATCAGAGTTGAAATCCTATCCGAGGGTCACCCCCATGGAGGTATTCAGCAAAGCCACAAGCCTGACATTAATCACATGTTGATAAGCTTGGAATCAGTGTTGTTTTTATCTGCACCCCCCCCATTCTTATTTCCAGGACATTCTTTCTTGGTTTGGAGCCCATATGTCACTACAGTGTCTGTTTAATGTAGCCAATGATGAGGTTTCCCTCAACGAGGCCTCCAGCAGATGGCCCTCACATCTTCCTGCATGCACATTTATGAGGCAACCAGTCAGTGTTGTTTTTGTCATGTTCGGGCTCCTAACTCGCAAAGCCACTATCACACAATTGACCTTTTACATGATTTTCAATTACAGACAGAGAGATGAGAGGGGTCCCTGTAGTGCAGCTGTCTCCCCTCCTGAACATCTGCCCGTCCGACGTGGTGGCGGCTGTGGCAGCGTGCCGACTCGTTCCCCCTTGTGAGGTCGCCTGCTCTGCCATGGATTGGGTGGGCAGGTGCGAGCCGGGCCGGGCCCCTTCTGTCATTAAGCGGCCCAGCTGTGCTGTCACGTCTGGCAGAGGGGCGGGTGTCATCCGTGACCCTTGTCTGAGCTCCCACGCGCAGGCTTTGACAGGATGGGTGAGTTGGGGCCACGCACAGAATATCTATGAAGGACAACCGTCCCCGCTTTGCAACATGGTTTGCCCACATGCCAGGGCCAAAGTGCGGGATGGACCCCCATCATGCAATGCCAGTCAATAAAAAGACAATAAAGATTGGGTCTCCTCCCCTGCTGTGTCCTGACTGCATGTCCTTTCAAATGCACACTGAGGACAAAAATGATGAATGTTGATCACATTAGATGCTTATTTACTCATTAAGCGTCCTTCAGTGGTTCAATAAAGACATAAAATAAAGTCTACCTCCAGAGACCCCCGATTATATTGAGTTTCAATCTTGCTCCATACAATTTTGACAACAATAAAGCTCAGACTGTGGTGACCCACAATATAGTTACATTCATGACTTGGGAAAATCGTTTTCACTTCCGTTTCCGGGTTATGTGGTTGTGTTAGCGCCCTAACCGTTGATTAAATATTACCTTTATGCATCCCCACATAGTATCAGCATTTGGGGAGCAAATATAATGTGAAAGAAAAACGGAAATACATCCAAATACATGCTCCATAACATTTTGACAACAATAAAGCTCTGACTGTGGCGACCCACAATATAGTTACGACATTCATGACTTGGGAAAAATCGTTTCAACTTCCGCTTCCGGGTTATGTAGTTGTGGTAGCACCCTAAGCGTTGATTAAATCTTACCTTTATGTATCCCCACATAGTATCAACATTTGAGAGCAAATATGATGTGAAAGAAAGGGGGAAATGCATCCAAATACGTGCTCCATACAATTTGGACAACAATAAAGCTCAGACTGTGGCGACAAACAATATGGTTACGACATTCATGACTTGGGAAAATCGTTTTCACTTCCGCTTCCGTGTTATGTGGTTGTGGTAGCGCCCTAACTATTGATTAAATCTTACCTTTATGTATCCCCACATAGTATCAACATTTGGGAGCAAATATAAGGTGAAAAACGGAAATATATCCAAATACATGCTCCATACCATTTTAACAACAATAAAGCTCAGACTGTGGCGACAAACAATATAGTTACGACATTCATGACTTGGGAAAAATCTTTTCACTTCCGCTTCCGTGTTATGTAGTTGTGGTAGCGCCCTAACCGTTGATTAAATCTTACCTTGATGCATCCTCACATAGTATCAGCATTTGGGAGCAAATATGAGGCGTAAGAAAAGGGAAATACATCCATACATCCCTCTGCGCATCGGAGAACGGTGCGTCGGCGTGTTCAATGACCGTCAAAAAAGTAGGACAAATCAGTATTGTAATAAATAATATTTATTAACTTACTCATTTTCTACGGCTTGTCCCCACGAGGGTCGCGGGGGTGCTGGAGCCTATCCCAGCTGTCTTCGGGCGAGAGGCGGGGTACACCCTGGACTGGTGGCCAGCCAATCACAGAGCACATATAGACAAACAACCATTCACACTCACATTCATACCTATGGACAATTTGGAGTCAGCCAATTAACCTAGCATGTTTCTGGAATGTGGGAGGAAACCGCAGTACACGGAGAAAACCCACACAGAGATGGCCGTTGGTGGAATTGAACTTGTGTGTCCTAGCTGTGAGGCCTGTGTGCTAACCACTCGAGCACCGTGCAGCCTTATTAATACATTTCCCCCAAAATTATTACATTGTATGTATAGTACAATAAGCTTTTTTCAAATTAATTTTAAACATGGTTCCTTGTCCTGCAATGTAGTAAAGAAAGTCATGTGAGCTGTGAGGCACAGTTGAGGCCTCCCCTAAAAAGCTGCTTTTTTCTCAGGTATTGTTCTCAGTCTGGGTGCCTCCCAGGGGAGGCCCATCTTCCACTTTGACAACCTCTGCAGTAGATACTCTTTAGGCCTTGTTGAGTCCTTCCAGATTATGTCGATGATCGTCTATTTTTACATGATGAACATGCACCATACTCACATTGGTGTAATATTTGGGATGCTGCCAGCGATGCAATTTCTGATCATTGCAGACTCCAGTGACTTTCTTATTTGAATTCTAAGGTTTCACTGGAATTATCACATCTTTGTACTCACACTGGGCTCTTAATGTTGTTTAGACTTGTAAGAAGTCAGCAATTTGGTCATTTTTTTTAGGTATTTTATTTTTCTGCTGCAGTAGTCCTAGACTTACCTTTTTTGTAAACACACACATACACACACACACTTGTCTGGCATTATTGGCGGCGTGCCTTCATCCACCGACACCTCCCAGTGTCCCTGGTGGCCTTTGTCACAGAAGAAAGAGAATGATCAATATCCCAGTTTAACTCCACGTTCAAAGCCGATCGCGGGATCGCCTCATGCTTTTAATGAATCCCCCTTTCATTCAGCACAAGTTTTTCAAAACATCAAACAATAAATCGGCCACGGCGGCACCGTAAAATATTTAGATCTATTGACTGTGTTTAAAAAATGTAGAGGGCAAGCAGCTCCAGCGGTTTGATGCTGATATGTTCTGAACGCTTTAATCTGTTCGAGTGCTTGCTTTTTGTTTTTTTATGTTTTAAAAATCTGACCGGGTTGCTCCAAAAAAAGGGAGGCCTCAAATGTATTTTCCAAGTCTTTCTCAAAAGCTCCACGTATAAGTAGAAATAACGCCCAGTGTTCTTGGTACCAAGGTCAGAGGTCATTTGTGACCCAAAGCTATAAATCACTACTAAACTACTTTGTTAGGTGTTTGTTTTTTCTTCAAATACAGTAGATGTTATTGATAAATTCCATTGCTCAAGTATTCTCCCTTTTAATTGACGCCATGCTTCAGTTCATGGTCATGTGTGTTATCCACCTGAACCAATAAAAACCACACCTCAAATAAAGCTGTTCTTTTCCTGTCCCAAAACAGCAAACCCATACCATGTATCACTGTAGACCCCAGCCACATCTGAGACCCACAACACAGGTTGCCAGATGTTGCACCTGTAAAGCTAACATTTACGGTGGAGTTTAATGAGTAAATGCTGGAAGGATATTTGTGGGAAAATTATTTCATCAAATATTTCTTTTCACAGTGAGCATCTGGCTAAAAGACACAGCCTGAAACGCTCAAAATTCACCACAAAAAATGCAGACTCAGTCTCATGCAGTAAATGCTTGAAGGTTGTATTGTGCAAGTAATGTACGAGCAAGCATTTACATTATTGAAATTCATTCATATTTTTCCTTTTTTTTTGAGTACCGACCCCCCCCCCCCCCCCCCCCCCCCCACCCTCCCCAAGATTTCTTATTTCCCAAATGGGTTGTTGAGCCCTTTGAGGCTCTTTTGTGATTAAGAGCTATATAAATAAACTGACTTGACATTGACTTGTCTTGTCTTAACGTGGCTTGACTTGGCTTGGCTTGGCTTGGCTTGGCTTGGCTTGGCTTGGCTTGGCTTGACTTGGCTTGACATGACTTGACATGACTTGACTTGACTTGACTTGACTTGTCCTGACCCGACACAACCCGGCTTGACTTGACCTGACTTGACTTGACCTGACCTGACTTGTGTTGACTTGGCTTGGCTTGGCTTGGCTTGGCCTGACCTGACCTGACCTGACCTGACCTGACCTGACTTGACTTGACTTGACTTGAATTGACTTGACTTGACTTGACTTGACTTGAATTGACTTGACATGACATGACATTGACATGACATTACTGGACCTGACCTGATCTGACTTGATCTGACATGACTTGAGGTGTCTTGACTTGTGGCAGTCATCTCTTGCCACTTTGAGCATGGAATTTTGTGGCTTCACTAGGTCAAAAATATACTCATATATTCATTAAAAATCATAGTTTTGTTGTTGAATATGCCCAAATTGTATACATTTTTTGTGCCTAAACGAATGGCTAAATGAACTAACATACAAATATTGCCTTCAAATATGTTGCAAAGATATGTAGCCATGCCACTGTAGGGAAATATTCTCCAGAACAGGAAGTAAAAAAAAAAAAAGAAAACAACAATGAATGCAATGCTAACAAGTCAGATTATGTCTTATTTATATCTAATGTGCCTTATTTTCTGTTATTGTGTTTACTATATTGTGGTGGTGTTGGGGTGTTATTTCATGTCTGTAGGGCTCTAATAACAGTAAGAAATTTGTTTAGGAGGTTAACAGTTATTATAACACTTATTGCAGTTGGGTCTGGATGGAACTCTATTTTCATTTCTACATTGAAATTAGTTTCCTCACAACATCACCATAACTTAACGTCAATGATGATCAGAAATGACACTAATTTGTGACAAAAGTGCATCAAAAAGACCATTACCAATAAGTGTTGTGTCTGTTTGACCCATGACCCAAGGCCTATATTAGGTCCCGACCCTCAGTCTGAGAAACACTGAGTAGTTCTTTTGTCTTTTGTTGATTGCAAGCAGAAATGTGACCTGTATTCTCTGGATGTGAGGTAATGTGAGGTCATTGTGTTACAGTTTCAAGATGTCTCATGTTGGGTCAAGTTTGCCACGATCTGAGCCATTTTTGCTCCAGCAGCAGTACTATGTGTGTGTGTGTGTGTGTGTGTTCACTTGCCTATTTTTGTGTGTGTTTATGTGCGTGCGACAGCCCGGCCTTGACGTTAAACATCTGTCAGGTGATTCATGCGGCTGCGAATGTGCAGCGACATGGCGGCCCATCTGCCGAGGTGCAGGCCATCCCTGCAACCTGGCCCTCGCAGGGGCCACGGCGAGATTGCGTCATCCTCTCTCTCCCTTTCCTCCTCTTCCTTCGCGGCTGCTTCACTAAAGTGACAAGCACCTTCTCTTTCCAGTTGTGTACACGGCAGGGCGGCAGATGCCGAGCCTCTGGGAGATTTAGGGATGGCAAACATAATGAAACTCAACTACTGAGTCGGGGGGGGGAAGTCAGAGAAAGGTATGCACATTTACTTTGGCCTTAACCATAATTCTGCCTTTATAAAGATAATTACTCTCTGTTTTGATATACATAGATATTGATTTAAAAATGTTTTTTTCATGGTGGGGAAGTATTAAACTGCACCACACCATAGCATATTACAGGTATACCTTATTTAGCCCCATAAGAGAGGCAACATATGATGTAAATTGATTCTTCACTTATTTTATTGATCAAATATGATTTATTTATAAAATAAATGCACTCAGCTGCATGGGGGGGGCATATTAAGTATCACAAATTGTATAACATATCTCTTGAGAATAGTCTGAAAATAATATATTTCAACTCCATGTTTTCATAACAAAAACACTATATTGTGATTTATTTAATTGCATAGATATTTAGCCTACCACATTTATAAAGTGACATTAAATCAGTAATCAAAGTACTTCAATTTGCTGAGTATTATCTGGTATTGAAGGTGCCGTAAAATGTACTGTTCAGTGTCAAATAAATCACATTCATAACGCTCCCTGATGCTTATCTAACAAATAAGAAACTGACTTGCTCCACTTGAACTCGTGCATGTTCGTCACTGATGGAGACCGGGGGGCGCTTGATGTTGTCCCCGGGGCGTCCCGGGTGTTGTGTCTTGTTTATTCGACGTAGGAACACCTTTCTTTGATTTTCCTTTGCATGGCTGAGCAAAACAAGTCTCGAGAGATGATTGTATCTTCTCATCCTCCCTCATTCAAGACGTCTGGTGATATCATCCGTCATTTCGGGTTGGTAGTAAACGTAACGTGTAATTGCCGGGGATGTCGCGCCCTTCAGATGTCATGGAATCACAAAATAACACTCATCATTTATTTGTGTGCGCAACTCACTGACTGGGAATGTTTTCTTGTTGACCAGTAGGTGGCAGTGTGATACCTGAAAGTACGGCTTAGCCACAGCACTTGATTGAGGTGGCAAGTTGAAATCACACTTTTATATCATCGAATGGTAATATTTATAAAGTCATGCATATAATATCACAGACTAAGAAAAATTAGAGTTTTTTTAGAGTAAATTTTAGGATAAATTAGTGTTTTTTTAAAAGGTGTAGGATATTAAAATGCTTAGTTCAAATGTTATATTTCACTGACATTAAATGACAAAATTGTATAAATGAAACCTGGTAATATTTATAAAGTCATGCATGTAATATCACAGACTAAGAATAATTTGAGTTTTTTTAGGGTAAATTAGTGTATTTTTTTTAAGGTGTAGGATATTAAAATGCTTAGTTCAAATGTTATATTTCACTGACATTAAATGACAAAATTGTATAAATAAAACCTGGTAATATTTATAAAGTCATGCATATAATATCACAGACTAAGAAAAATTAGAGTTTTTTTTTAGAGTAAATTTTAGGATAAATTAGTGTTTTTTTTAAAAGGTGTAGGATATTAAAATGCTTAGTTCAAATGTTATATTTCACTGACATTAAATGACAAAATTGTATAAATAAAACCTGGTAATATTTATAAAGTCATGCATATAATATCACAGACTAAGAAAAATTTGAGTTTTTTATAGGGTAAATTAGTGTATTTTTCAAGGTGTAGGATATTAAAATGCTTAGTTCAAATGTTATATTTCACTGACATTAGATGCCAAAATTGTATAAATAAAACCTGGTAACATGAAGAAGTATAGGTTTTTAGGGTAATATTTTTTCTGTGCATTTCATAATTTTTTGTGTTCAAATTGTATGAAAACTCTCTAATTATATGGAGTTATGGTCTAAAATATGCTGAGTTGTTTATCCTTATTAAAGAATGTTATCCATCTATTCAGTAAAAAAAAAATATATGTATTTTTTCACACTCCACATTTAAGAGTGGAAATGGTAGATTAATCTCTTAGACTCTTTTGTTGTTGTTGCATATAGTCAGTTGAAGTCAACATTCCGAATTCCACTTTTTCCTCCCTCATGCATCCACAATCTTATAGTGCTTGCAATATTTTGCAAATGCCGCTAATCTCACTCTGTGACTGGCAGAGTCAAACTCTTGTTAGCTCGTACAGCAGATGTGCAAACTACAACTTTTAAATCCTCACCAAAAGCAATTAAAAGCTTGTAATTTAAGTGTCAGCGATCTGCTCCAAATGAATTATTGTGTATTGTTGGGCCAGCGCAGCTTGTGTTGACTATCATGTTGCAATAAAAATTAAACTGAATATTTAGCTCCAGTGTCAAAAAAGACAAAAAAAAAAAAAAAGAATTCTGCTACATTCACTGCCTCCTCTCAGAATTAGATATTTATTTCTAAGGAGAAGAGTGGAAGGGGGGGAAAAAAAAAATCAATTAGTGCTAAATTTATTCATGGATTTCTACGATCAATGCGCCCACTGTGAGGGGCTCGCTGGGACCCGGTTCATCCCAGTTAATGTGTTTGAAGGGAGAATTACCATTGATGTTGTTTTCTCTTCCTCGTAGGTCAAAGGGCATCCTGGAGCTGTCACCGCCAAACCCACCCACTACACACGCCGTGAAGGAACCTCGCTCCGGTCCTTACCCACAAGGCACCTGGACAGGAGGGAGGACGGCGGCGTGAAGTAAATACAATAAGGTTGGTTGGCTGTGTGTCTTAGTGGAGTTTAATTGTGAATCCAATCAAGAGCTGCTGAGGAACCATATTTGGTAACTTGTATTTAAGCTAATCATAAAAAAGGGAGTATAAATAATGACAAGCATACTGTTTTCTTTCTCGATTAATCTGAGCTGGTTTTGATTTATCGACTAATCGATTAGGCCCTTAATATAAACCAATCAATACAAGCCAAACAGTGAGTTGTTTGGTCTGCAACATATCAAAAAAGAAAAAATGTCAAGTACTGTTTTGCAGAGTCAAAGCTGATGTATTTGGCTTAAAAAACAAAGATAACATGTCTGCTTTCATGGATGATCAAGGAAATGTCCAAATATTTACAATCGAGAGGCTGAAATCAGAGCATAATTACATTTTCATTGGTTGAATGATTGATGAAGCATCTTGTTGCAGCACTAGAAATGATAAATATTTCTCCCATATGCTCTCGGGACACAGATTGATGTTCATGATCAGATTGTTGCAGCTCTACAAATAATATGATAATGAGTTTGTAAAGAGTGATTTATCCTTTAACAAAACGTTGACAAAAACATGTCAGCTTCCCAAAAATGTTAGAAAAATATGTTTACACTTTATTTTTATATACTGTATATATACAGTATGAATTTGTATGCATAAATTTCTTTTTGAAAATAAAAAAAACACCCAAACACACATTTTTTTATTTGTACTTTTTGCATAGACACTATTATTTAACATTAATACACACACAATTATCATTTTAGTGGCAAAGCAGCCTTGTGGAAAAAGTGAGATATTTTGCTGCATGCTTTGAATGGGCAAAAGTAGGGTCATTTTAACCATTTAAAAATAATTCATATTTAAATAAGAAGATACTAGTCCAAATTGAAGTAGTTAATTAGTTTAGGCAAATCCAGGGGTCAAAATTGCAATTTCTGTGAGGGCTTTTTGGACAGTTTTTGAACCAATTTGTAATTTTAGCTGAATTTAAGGAACAATTCTAAAAAAGTTCTGTTTTTCCACACAGCCAAAAAAATAACTGAATGGCACAAAACATCTTCAGAGTGAAAAACTATCATTTTCCTCTATCGTTTGGAATTTCAGCGAGCAAAAGCTAGGCTGGTCCAAAAGGTGTGTGTATTTCTTTCTTTTTTTTATAGTTTTTTAATTGGCAGCATAACGTGCAGTTATAATTCGCCTGACCTTTCGTGACCCCACCCGCTTCATCCTTTCCGATTCTCGCATGGCGCTTGATTCCGCTCTGCAAAAAAAACCCAAAATGCAGTGCAGCGGTGGCGGCGGCCTCTAAAATCATTCTTCAAGGCTATTCCTTTTTCCGTATTGATTTCAAACAATTCTCACACACAGAGCGATATTTCAGGTCAATTAGACATATTTGGGTACTTGCAAATCATTTTTTGGCCAGCACCATGACCACCATCACCATCGGCCTCTCTCACCTCACCGCACTCCCGCATCCCGAGGCTCTGAAACTGCACTTTTGGCCTCACAGCGTTGCACACGTTCTCGGCGGAGCTTGACATTTTGATCCGCAACAGAGACTAAATGATAACGGTTTCCTTGTAAATACTGTTGCCTGCGGGGGAGGGTTTAAATAGACCAAGGAGGACTTTCTTTTTTTTTTCCAGCTCACCCACTTGTTTATATGCGCAGCTCATCTAAATGTGGATGGCAAAAAGCACGTGGAAAATTCTCTTGTTGCATTGGGTGCTGCAGTGCAAAGGCAAACCTGGTAATTATTGCAAACGGGCTCAAATCCTCCACTTTTACACGGCGCGCTTGCACCTGAGGCTTCCATTGCTGTGTTAACTTTGACAACACTAATAAAAACTTATTTCAATCTGTGATTAAATTAAATTAATTTGAGTTAACTATGGTTTTTTAAAAAATGTGATTAATCATGATTAATTAATTAATCGATTTAATCAAATTTATTTCCAACCTGACTAAACTGCAGTACACCACGTTTACATGTGCATTATGTACCAGCGAAAGGAGTAGGAAGAAGCAGAGTTTATTTAATACCCATGTCTCAAATATTCATATATATTCATATATCTGTGTTTAACTTGGACCAGCTTACCATTTTTAATAGGTGTACAGTAGAAAAGTTGATAGTTTGCAGATAAAAAGAATAAATGGAGATAAATATAGAATGTAATAAACAGGGTATATAATAAACAGTGTTTTAAATTGTTGTAAATTAAAAAGAAGATAAATACCAAATACATAATAACAATAAAGACTGATTTATTTTTATTTTTATGTTGTTAGGGTCAAATGTGTGAGCTTCCTCCTAAGGTCTAAAGAGAATCATTTGCAGTGTTTTTTTCCCCCCAGCTCACTCACTTGTTTATATGCGCAGCTCATCTAAATGTGGACGGCAAAAAGCACGTGGAAAATTCTCTCGTTGCATTGGGTGCTGCAGTGCAAAGGCAAACCTGGTAATTATTGCAAACGGGCTCAAATCCTCCACTTTGACACAGCGCGCTTTCACCTGCGGCTTCCATTGCTGCGTTAACTTTGACAACCTTAATAAAAACGTAGTTCTATCTGTGATTAAATGTGATTAATTGCGAGTTAACTGTGGTAAAAATGTGATTAATCATGATTAATTAAAAAATGAATTTAATTGAATTTATTTCCAACCTGACTAAACTGCAGTACACCACATTTACATGTACCAGCATGTACCAGTGAAAGGAGTAGGAAGAAGCAGAGTTTATTTAATTCCCATGTCTCAAATATTCATATCTGAGTTTAACTTGGGCCAGGTTACTATTTTTAATAGGTGTACAGTGGAAATGTTGATAGTTTGCAGATAAAAAGAATAAATGAATATAAATATAGAATATAGTAAACAGGATTAATAAACAGTGTTTTAAATTGTTAAGATAAATACCAAATACATAATAACAATAAAGACTGACTTATTATTTTTTTTTTTGTTACATTGTTAGGGTCAAATGTGTGAGCGTCCTCTAAGGTTTAAAGAGAATCATTTGCGGTGTTTTTTTGTGTTTCTGCTCATGTATGAAAGACGTAGCTGCGTGTTTGAAGTGTCTATGATGAGGCTCATTAGGGTTCTGTTATTTGGATTCCCAACGTATTGTTTCGCACAGCTTGTATGAGCATGTATCCACATCTAAGAACCAACAACTCACTCTCCACCAGTTTTAATTATAAATGGACGAGAAATCAATTCTGTTTTTTGTTTTGTTTTTCTGCAGCTGTTAAAAAGTACCCTCAAACAAAGTATTCTGTCTGTCGTTAAGTAAAGACAATACTAAAGATTAACCCCCACCCTGTCCCTACAATGCGTGTAGTCCTCCTCCTACAACAAAAAGGTTCTCATTTTTTGTTTTAATTGAGCCGCTAATGTTGTCATTGTATCATTCCCAGTAGGGAAAAAAAAAAGATAAAGAAATGTATAATTCATAATGCTTGCAGATAGGCTAATGTTACACTTTCATAAAGCGTTCCCAGATCGCTGATAATGTTTAGCACTCAAGAGCGGCCGACTTCTCGCTTCATGTCACATCCTTATCAAAAGACTGTTTTGTTCCTTCGTATTCCTGTGATCTGTCACATGGGTGCCCCCCCCCCCCTCTTTTCCCCACTACCATCTCTGTGCTAGATCAATTGTGTTTGTGCGCTATGTGAATGTGTATCAAAGAGTCCCCCCCCAGTCAGTGCTTCCGCTTATAAGGTAATTTACCGACACGGGAGAATCCGCAGGGACCGAGCGGAAAGGAGCTCAGGAGGGGAAGGTGCGCAGCAGTCAGAGTGTAAGAGGAGTTAAAGGTGATGGGGGTGTGCATGTTGATAAATCACCCCATTTACACAATGCTGCGTTGAAGCGGAGAGCAAATATATGCATGTGTTTTAAATATAACCACAGCTGTTGATGCAGAGGTTCCCTAACATGAGGCTTGGGGTTAGTTTTTTTATTGGGAGTGTGAGACCATGAGCTCCCCACAGAGGACTCAGAGTAACTTTTTCACTTCCGGTCCGTTACCGATATTGACGCCATGACTTGGAGCCCTTTACTCATTTAAGCATGTGGGATATTAGTTTTATCCACAGTAGCCACGGAGTTTTTCTCTTTCCGAATTACCTTTCCGAAAGCAATGGTATACACGGAAAGGAATATTCCAATCGCGTGTCTACATGCGCCGCTATAATCAATCAGAATAGTCAATGGGGCATACGCAGTAAAACGTAAACATCAACATCACGTGATACCGACTTCCTCCAGTTTTTCTTCCACTTGTTGGAATAACTCCGTATTGCCAGTTTTTCCTTTGTCCAGTCTTGAAATTTAGTTTGAATAAAAAACAAACTTTCCGCAGCAGTCCAGTGCTGATTGCTCGCCTCCATTTTTTTAAATCGAAGAACGTCTCGAGCTGCGTGTTACGTCATATCTCAGCATTCGCTGAAAGAACGCACCCGGGAACAGGAAAAGATAAAATTCAATCTTGCTAATATTTTATAATTAAGCTCAGCACATGTTTTATATAGATATATATTTTCTTTTTTAATAAAACTGGACTTATGAATGGCGTATAGAAGGGTTTAGATCAGGGGTGGGCAAACTACGGCCCGGGGGCCACATCCGGCCTGCCAAGTGTTTCAATATGGCCCGCCTGTTTTTTCCAAATATTTCATTTGAACTCAACATACAACCTGGCATCGTGGCTTGGGCCAATTTTTTGATGGTTGAGGTAGCTGCTTTATCAATTTCGTTATTTGATGTGGTCTGTTACAAAATGCTCCTGTAAAAAGGGACACAAGCACATAATAATAATAATAATAATAATAATAATAATAATAAACACAATAATAATAAACACAATAATAATAATAACATAATAATAATAACAACATAATAATAATAATAACAACAAAATAATAACAACAAAATAATAATAACAATAATAATAATAATAATGATAATAATAACAATAATAATAGTACATTTAATTTCTAACACACTTTACATCAATAAATGATTTCGAAGTGCACATATAGAAGATTGCATGACACTTTTACATGTAAAATATGCGTAAAAATAGGACTGTTACGTGTAAAATACTATATAGTCTGCCCCCCACATCAATTTTGTTAAATTAATGCGGCCCGCGAGTCAAAAAGTTTGCCCACCCCTGGTTTAGATTCTGTTCCACAGATGGCGGTAATGCACACGAAAGCTGCTTGCCAACCGCCAATAAACAACCGAAGAAGAAAAACACCACGAAGAAGAACGCAGTCTGACAACTTTCCAATTGAGCGGGTACAAGATACCTCAATCGGATTGGGGAAAGGAATATTCCACCCCTATGAATCAGATTATATATTCATTCGGATTGGCACTTTTCTTTCGGAATGAGGTGTATACAAAGGTTACATTCTTTCTGTTTGACCAAATAACCTGAATGGAATTGGAATATTTGGGTCCATGTAAACGTGGCTACTGTCTCCGCATATTAAAGCTAGGTTTGAGTAATTTGCTCAATTAAGCATTTAAAACTGACTTAGTCACCACTGACAGGTGCCAGTCATCTTTTCTGTGTAACGCTGCTTCAAATGCGGCATGAGTTTGGTCGTATAAAACTTCCCCAGTTCTGCGCCACCACGGAAAACTTGTGTATGGCAAGTTTGGCACAACGCTGGTTGACCAAATACTGTCACAAGGCTGACATCGCTGTGAGTCCTTGGTAAACATGTTAGCCAACACTGCTGTTGTCGGGCATCGACTAGCTGGGGTAGAGTCTGGAATCGACTGGACTGCCAACATCAGAGAGTTTAGATGCAAGCCGATATAATCCAATAGGCATTTTATTTTTGCTGATATCAATATTGGATCGGGACGATGTGTATGAAAATATTCTTGACAACTAATAACATCAGTTGATGTACTGTACATGTTTTTCCTTAAAGTGACAGTTCCTTAAAGTCCGTATGTATGGGTTGATTGAACAGTATAATTGCAAGATGATCTGTTTTTGCTTTTTTTTTTTTTTTTAAATGTTGTCCAACATAATCAGTGTGGGCTGGCTGTCTGCCTCGACCTGTTAGGTTGATACAGAGGACAGAGACTGAATGGAGGTGAGGGGATAGAAGTATTCACAGAAGCAAAAAATGCTCACTTGCTTACTTTATTAATCCTCCGCACTTAACTGCCGGGGCCGTCTGTGTATTGGGGGAATAATTCCCATGCATCCTTCTATGATATTGACCTCCTAACTAGCCAAGTTTAAGCCATAAATCCATAGTTATTCTGAGAAGGAGGTGTATGTGTGTGTGGGGGGATGGGGGTGTTGGGAGGGGGGGTACCTGCCTCCTCTTACAGCTAAGGTGAGAGGCGGGTCAAATACAAGGCTGGGATTTTTCTGGATTGAACCCAACTATAAACAGGGAGGATACATTTTAATTGGTATGTGTTTGTATGCGTGGATACGCAGTGACAGGGGTGACCCCCCCAAACTGTCAAAGCTTTATCATGTCTGGTACATTTGCGCTATGCACGCCTCCTTTGGCTGTCAGCGTATGTGTCCGGACACTATTAAGCCTGGTGGAGTGTTTTTTTTTTTTCACCTCTGAAGCCATAGCAGAGCTTTGCAACTAGATCAGTGACAGGTTCTCAAAAAAAACATGAATATGCAAGATAAACAGCCAGGAAGGGAAAAGTGGGGGGAAAAACTGCTTGATGTTGCCTGAAAGTGAAAATAAGCAATTTTGCCATCTTTAGGCAGCAGCGTTGACACTTTGAGCTGGAAGATCTCTTCCATTTTTATTCAGCAGCACATAAAGAGCCAGTGTTTTGCCTCTTCAGAAGAAATTAAATCCTATTTCAGTTTATTGTCGCGACACGCTAAAAACAAGAGACACGGGATAAAAAGAAATCACAACTGGATATGTTTGACATCTTGGTGCATTTCTTTCTAATTGCCTGATTTTTGCAGCAGTAATGTGTCTTGATTGATCGGGACGAGAACCTCCCTTTTGCTCCAAATGTGCACGCCGACCTCGCCTGTTTAATTGAAATTAGGCAAACATGTGCCTTTGATATTGAAATGATCCCGCTGCATTCCTACAAACATTTCATGGAAGTAAATTACATTCCTTTAACCTTCACAACTATGAGACTCGCAACTTGTTTCTTTAGTCATTGCTACCAATAAAATAGAGGCAATGTATACATTGTACTACATTTGGAAACAACCCATAATAATCTAGAATTATGACATGCGAGGCTGTCGTGATGAAAAACACAGAAACAAATAATAGCTATTTGTCCATATGTATTATAAAAAATTATTTTCTGTATGATTTGAATCAGGGGTCTGAAATGTGCGGCCCACGGGCCAAATGTGGGCCACGGGATGCTAGTTTGAGGCCCCTGCCTTGATGTGAAAATTTAATGTTAGCACGAGTTTGATATGGATGCTGTATGGTTTCATTTACCCAGAAATGACAATTTGTTTCATTTTGCCCCGCTCATACGTGAGCGAGCCCGTCTGTTTTGCTTTTTCTCTCATCATCCATGACTGAGATCATAGCACTGAAAAAGTGTAAGCTTTAGCATAAGCAAAAGCATTGAAGACAGTGTATTTATTTTTATTTTTTTCAGTTTTTAATAAATGCATTTTTTTAAAACCTGATGCAGCCCAGCCTCATTTAAATTGATTTAAATTGTTTTTAACATTTTCTTAAGATCTCTTCAAAATATAAAAAACCTTCCAAAATCCAATATCGGTGGCGCATAGCACATTCTGGTTGTCAGCATGTCGCTAACAGCAATTAGAAACAATTATTTTACACCGTGACTTTCTACAGCCTATGTAATGTCATTAATGAACATCACTATTCTTACAAGAAAATACACAGAGATGTCATAGGGGAGGTACTGTTGCGTCCTGAAGGATTGTGGCCGTACGTGAACTGGAGGTTGCTTTTTTGAAACTCAAGTGCCTTCACTATGCAAATACTGTGACTGCCAAGATGGAGGATTATGTACCCAAATTCACTAGACTAGAAGGTGGTCAGACGTTTACAACAAAGTATCAGAAAGGCTGCATGCATTTCATCAGCAGGCCTGGACCACCGCTGAAGCCACATGCTGCTTGGCCTGCCGGTATGTTTTTTTCTTTTTCTTTTTTTCTTTTTAATAAATGTGTTATTTTTTTAAACCTGATGCGGCCTAGCCTCACTCAGATCCTAGCTCCAGTGGCCCTCATGTAAATTGAGTTTGAGTCCCCTGATTTAAATAGTTTTTAACATTTTCTTAAGATTTCTTCAAAATATAAAAAATCTTCCAAAATCCAAATATCGGTGGCTCATATCACTTTCTGGTTGTCAGCATGTTGCTAACACCAATTAGAAACAATTATTTTATACCGTGACTTTCTACAGCCTACGTAATGAACATCATTATTCTTACAAGAAAATACAGAAATGTCATGGGGGAGGTACTGTTGCGTCCTGAAGGATTATGACCGTATGTGAACTGGAGGTTGCTTTTTTGAAACTCAAGTGCCTTCACTATGCAATTACTGTGACTGTCAAGATGGAGGATTACATACCCAAACTCACTAGGCTAGAAGGTGGTCAGACCTTTACAACAAAGTACCAGAAAGGCTGGACCACCGCTGGATCCACATGCTGCTTGGCCTGCCGGTATGTGTCAGCTGCTTCAGGAGCTCTATAAGACTTCTTCTTCAGCTTGGCGGCAGACCCAACCGCCGGTGTCCACCATTGGGTTTGAGCTTTGCTGCCACGACTGGCACCGACCACCATGGTCATACTCAAATATGGAGGCACAGATTACAGCCCAGTTGGATTTGATATCCTTGTCCTCCCACGAGATGTAGGCAAAGCTCTGTCAGAGGTGAGAGTTGAAGACTCTACCAGACGTTCTGAGCGTACTCTCACTACACGATGGGTCTGTCAGATCTGTCCAGCATCTTCCACCACCAGCTCAATCCTAAATGTAAAGGACTATAGGGGTGTTATTTAATCTCTAGCGGGCTCTATTGTTTAAAAATGTATTTAGAGGATTGTAAACAAGTACTGTAAATGCTGTAATTAAGTTATTCGGAAGCAGGTGATAATTAGAGACAGGGCATCTGAAATTCGAAAATTTCATTTCATTTTGATAATAATTTGGACAGCATGAGAAAGTGGAAAGGAAACTGTAGCTCTCTTTGGTCTTTTACGAGTGTTGCACACTACAACAGCAGCAGAACCAATGTTGTAGTAGCACAAATGCTGACCACTCCTGATGCTTCAAATGCAGCCACCGGGTTAGTAATCACTACATTAGGTGGTTTCCCACAGCCGCAGCTGTTAATGCGGATGTTATTTGACCAAGCTCTAATTAGCAGCCCTCGTGGTTATTTGCTTTTGTAGTCCACGCACCCGGCGACCATAGAGTAGAGGCGTTAATTGTAGCATTTGCTACATTAGAGCAACTTCAATCTCCAGTGGGACCGCACAAGGCCGCCATCAAAGCTCTTCACGTCTGTCCATGGTCCTGCATGAAGGGAAAGAGCGGCGATGCCATTAACTGGACTGCTTTTCCTGTTTAGAAGCCGAGCCCTGCACATTCCAGCACAAACACTCCCTCGCTGGTGGGCACTTATGAAAACATTCTTGAAGGTGAGCACAAATACTTTTACGTGCTAAACAAACTTTACACTTAGTATACATTTTACGACATGCACACCAGCTTGCACTCCATCTCCCTGCTACTTTGTCTCTCTCTCTCTCTTTCCCATCACACTCCCTTTACTGGAAGGCCACTCTGATAGGCCGCGTCCTAAGGAGACCACCACCCCAGCTGATTCCAGAGGGAGTCCTTCAGAGGCAGCACTTCCAGTGGCCTCAGTGCATTAAGGCTTTTACCTTTTGCTCCTAAAGGCATCGGGACAAAAACAGGCTGAGCTCTTTTCCCTCCACTAGGGAGCGAGAGAATGCATTGTCTTTGCGAGGACACTGATCACTTAGAAATCACTCATTAATTATTCAAAAAATGGCATACGGTATTGCCTCCACCTTTAGTGACAGGGCGGCCTCTCAAGGCTGGGAAGTGCAGAGACACACCCTGCCCGGTCCGCAAGAATCAATACAAGGTCAGTTTGCATGCTTGGCTTTGCTTAAAAATGACTTAGTCACCACTGACAGGTGCCGGTCATCTTTTTTGTGTAACGCTGCTTCAAATACGGCATGTGTTTGCTTGTATTAAGCTTCCCCAGTTCGGGCATCGACTTGCTGGGGCAGAGTCTGGAATCGACTGGACTGATCCGATATTGACGCCTTGACATGAGTTTGGTCGTATTAAACTTCCCCAGTTCTGCGCCACCACAGAAAACTTGTGTATGGCAAGTTTTGCACACAGCTGGTTGACCAAATACTGTCACAAGGCTGACATTGCTGTGAGTTCTTGGTAAACATGTTAGCAAACACTGTTGTTGTCGGGTCGCCGTTGTCGGGCATCGACTTGCTGGGGTAGAGTCTGGAATTGACTGGACTGATCCGATACCGATATTGACGCCTTGACTTGGAGCCCTTTACTTATTTAAGCATGTAGGGTATTAGTTTTATCCACAGTGTCTCTGCATATTAAAGACAGGTTTGAGGTGCTCATTTAAGCATTTAAAAATATTTTTTTTTGTGTAACACTGCTTCAAATGCGGCATGAGTTTGGTCGTATTAAACTTCCCCAGTTCTGCGCCACCACGAAAAACTTGTGTATGGCAAGTTTTGCACACAGCTGGTTGACCAAATACTGTCACAAGGCTGACATCGCTGTGAGTCCTTGGTAAACATGTTAGCACACACTGCTGTTGTCAGGCATCAACTTGCTGGGGTAGAGTCTGGAATTGACTAGACTGACCCGATACCGATATTGACGCCTTGACTTGGAGCCCTTTACGTATTTAAGCATGTAGGGTATTAGTTTTATCCACAGTGTCTCTGCATATTAAAGCCAGGTTTGAAGTGCTCATTTAAGCATTTAAAAATTACGTTTTTTGTGTAACGCTGCTTCAAATGCGGCATGAATTTGGTCGTATTAAACTTCCCCAGTTCTGCGCCACCACGAAAAACTTGTGTATGGCAAGTTTTGCACACAGCTGTTTGACCAAATACTGTCACAAGGCTGACATCGCTGTGAGTCCTTGGTAAACATGTTAGCAAACACTGTTGTTGTCAGGCCGCCGTTGTCGGGCATCGACTTGCTGGGGCAGAGTCTGGAATCGACTGGACTTATCCGATATTGACGCCTTGACATGAGTTTGGTCGTATTAAACTTCCCCAGTTCTGCGCCACCACGAAAAACTCGTGTATGGCAAGTTTTGCACACAGCTGGTTGACCAAATACTGTCACAAGGCTGACATCGCTGTGAGTCCTTGGTAAACATGTTAGCACACACTGCTGTTGTTGGGCATCAACTTGCTGGGGTAGAGTCTGGAATTGACTGGACTGACCCGATACCGATATTGACGCCTTGACTTGGAGCCCTTTACTTATTTAAGCATGTAGGGTATTAGTTTTATCTACAGTGTCTCTGCATATTAAAGACAGGTTTGAGGTGCTCATTTAAGCATTTAAAAATATTTTTTTTTGTGTAACACTGCTTCAAATGCGGCATGAGTTTGGTCGTATTAAACTTCCCCAGTTCTGCGCCACCACGAAAAACTTGTGTATGGCAAGTTTTGCACACAGCTGGTTGACCAAATACTGTCACAAGGCTGACATCGCTGTGAGTTCTTGGTAAACATGGTAGCAAACACTGTTTGCTACCGTTGTTGGGCATCGACTTGCTGGGGCAGAGTCTGGAATTGACTGGACTGACCCGATACCGATATTGACGCCTTGACTTGGAGCACTTTACTTATTTAAGCATGTAGGGTATTAGTTTTATCCACAGTGTCTCTGCATATTAAAGACAGGTTTGAGGTGCTCAATTAAACATTTAAAACTGACTTACTCATCACTGACAGGTGCCGGTCATCTTCTTTGTGTAACACTGCTTCAAATGCGGCATGAGTTTGGTCGTATTAAACTTCCCCAGTTCTGCGCCACCCTGAAAAACTTGTGTATGGCAAGTTTTGCACACAGCTGGTTGGCCAAATACTGTCACAAGGCTGACATCGCTGTGAGGTATTGCCTCCACCTTTAGTGACAGGGCGGCCTCTCAAGGCTGGGAAGTGCAGAGACACACCCTGCCCGGTCCGCAAGAATCAATACAAGGTCAGTTTGCATGCTTGGCTTTGCTTCTCGTGTGATTCTAGGGTCCTGCTGTTATTATTATTATTATTATATTTTTTCTTTTGTGAGACCTTGAAGTGCCATCTGCAGAAAAGGCCACAAGGCTGCGGCAGGCCACCATGAAGGCCTGCGGGCTTTGGAAACATGCCCTTGGCATGTCCCTCGGTGCCGCTCCACTGCCTTGTTGTCAAATTTTGCCCATTCCTCTTCGGGTGTCTGCTCCGCCTCATGTCTTAACTCAGCTGATTAACTCCAAGTCAGCCTGCTGAATTTCCACCATTCATTCTCTGCACCTGGAGGCTGCCTCAAAGATGGACCCGGACGAAAAAAAAAAAGCAAAAAAACAGGGGGCGACTTTTCTCTCAGACCAGTCTGGAAATGGGACCACCCAGGATTTGAATACTTGAGGTTTCTGACTTTGCTTTTCTTCCTTCCCCTCCACTCTACAGCGTTACCAAGTTTTCCCTGGACCGGACTTCTGGAACACTTTGCACTCCTGCTCCTCCGTCACTGTCACTGACACTGACACACAAAGAGAGAGCAGCGCACAGCAGAGCTGTCCTGTCCGAGACTGCCAGAACCACCCGCCCCCGTCTCCCTTGGAAGACATTTCTTACTCAAGTTACTCCGAGTCAGAGTCAGAGCGTTTATTTTGCACGACCACAGCCCAATAAAGAAGGTCGAGCACGACGAGACTGTGACTCCATCAAACAAATGAAGTGTGATTCTCACCTAAACTGCTGCACGGAATGCTTTCGCAATTTGCTGTCATGCACAAACAGTGGAACTTACAAGGTTTTCTGCACTTTTATTTGGATTTTGACATAGAACACATGAATAATCAAACCATTTATGGTACAGTTGTTGTTTGAAGTAACACTTTAATATATTTGACTGCCACATCCTCATACTTTGGTACGTGACAAAAAAAAACTATATTAGGAAAGCAGGAAGTGAACAAATGTAACAGTTACTGATTGTAAAAGTACCAGATGGAGGGGTAGGATTTAATAAGCTTTGCTTCTTCCTACTCCTTTTGGACATGTGGAACTGTGAACTGATTACGTGATGCATTCAATTGTAATCTGATGCATGTTCAAATGAAATAAAACCATTACCATTACCATTACATATGTAAAAATAAGTTATCCACTGTCAGTATTAAGACAAAGACAAAGGCTTTACTTATGCAGTGAAAATATGACGTATGTTATGAGGTCTATCTCATCTTTAAAGTATGTTTGATGTATGTTTTTGTGTTTTTTTAAATTTTATATTTTTACATTCTTTTTCTTAGAAATGTCAAATAGTTCTGGGAAGTCTGACATAGCAAGTACTGTCGGCTCATTGGTCGATCAATGAAACTCCCGTCTGAGTGACAGGATGGACAGTTAAGCATTTGTCATCTTTCTGGGATGGCGTAATTAGAACGAACAACGGAGTTACGCAACAATCAGGTTCCATTGAAAATGAATGGACTCGGTCCGATGTTGTCCATTACAGTTTAAATCCAAGTACCCCTAAATGTATCGTGACAGCTGTTTGGTGCAATTCAAAATGTGCTATGACAGAAAAATAAAAGTACACTTTAAAAAAGCCAAAGAAAAAGCAAAGCATATGCGCAGAGTCAACAATTTTTTTTATGCTTTCTTCATCTGAAAGGACGTTGATGTCTTTATTGGAAGATCTTATAGAACAAATGTAGTTCAAACTCCTTCTGAGACATTTTGCTTGAAAACTACCCGATCGCGCCTGTGATAGAGCTTGTGTTGCAAAAGGAGATTATAAGTATGGAAGGACAGTTCAAGTTTTACATTCTTTTTCTTAGAAATGTCAAATAGTTTCAGGAAATCTGACATGGCAAGTACTCATCAGCATCCTGTCGGCTCATTGGTCGATCAATGAAACCCCCGCTGATTGGTCCTTGTCTGGTTGACAGCGATCGACAGTTGAGCATTTGTCATCTTTCTGAGATGGCGTAATAAGAACGAACAACAACTTTCACACACACAAATGTCATGTGTTGCTTGGCTGGACGGAGACACGCAACAATCAGGTTCCATTGAAAATGAATGGACTCGGTTCGATGTTGTCCATTACAGTTTAAGTCCAAGTACCTCTAATTGTATCGTGACAGCCGTTTGGTGCAATTCGAAATCTGCTATGACGGAAAAATAAAAGTACACTTTAAAAAAGCCAAAGAAAAAGCAAAGCATATGCGCAGAGTCAACTATTTTTTTAACGCTTTCTTTGTCTGGAAGGACGTTGATGTTTTTATTGGAAGATCTTACAGTACAAATGTCGTTCAAACTCCTTCTGAGACATTTTGCTTGAAAACTACCCGTGATAGAGCTTGTGTTGCAAAAGCAGATTATAAGCATGGAAGGACAGTTCAAGAGGGAAGAAGGGGAGAGAGTTTTTGAAGGGTTTGGATTGCACAGACTGGAGCCCAAGGCTGGCTAATAGCATCTGACACACTGCAATTTTGAGGCTTATATCAACATTGTTTTTACAGCTGTAATTAAGCCACCTAATCAGAAGCACATTGGTCGGGACAGTCTGGGGCCGTGAGGGGGCAGACGTGTACACACACACACACACACACATATACACGACTGTGTTCAGCCCTGCGGCAAACAGCAGCAACAGAGCTGGGCCCAGGCGAGGTGGAGGCCAGCCAAGGCAGCTGTGGGTGGGAGATCATCCTGAGTGTGACACACACTCACATTGCACGTCAGCGAGGCCTCGGCCATGCTGAATGCAAATGTGGCAAAATGGAGCATCATGTTCGTTTTGGAATTTATCTGCGGAAGTCCTAACATGTGCATGTTGTAGCGGCGTGTATATGTGTGTTTATCAAACGCTCCATCATGCCCGTGTTTTACTCAAGCACGCATGTGTGCTTCAAGTGTATTTCCATATGTGCGTGTGTGCGGTCACCTCAGCACCGCAGAGGTTCACCCCGCCCTTGTCAGGGCTCGGTGCCGAGTCACCCAAGTCTCAAATGGCAACCAAATGCACACACATTGCAGGACGCGGAGCTCAGCGGGGGCCAAAGTCAACAGATGAGCTGGTCTGAACTGGCTTGCTGTGTGTTCTGATTGTAAATTGTGCTGGTGATGATTAGAGAACTCCAGCACAGGATGTCGACTCTTAAAACTGTCCAGAGAAAATAATTTTCTACTATGTTCAGGAAATCTTTTTTTTTTTAAACCCTTTCTCCTTTTACCGTGCAACCCCCCTTACCCTCTCCTCATCCGACTTTAATTTAAACATCATGGGGATCTCCAATATATGAGGATGTGGATGAAGTTGGTGTGTAAATTAGTTTAAAACCTCCAGAGGAAGAGAGAAAAAAGGCCAGACAATGAAGACTTTTTTTTTGTACATTTCACACTAAATAGATTAATAGGGACACACAAAAAAAACTGTGAACTGATTATGTGATGCATTCAATTGTAATCTGATGCATGTTGAAATGAAATTAAACCATTACCATTCCTGTAACAGTGGAGCCTTTTTCCTTTTTTGTAATTTTACTTTTTATTGAACAACAATACATTCACAAGTAGCCCCCATTGCTCCATCTTGTGTGGACATCTGCAATCAATTTGCCTTGATTGTGACTCTTTGCAGTGTTAATGTGTGCATAAACAATCTTATCTCTCCATATGCTATATTATCAGTCCAGTGTGTCAGTCAGAAAGTGGTGAGAAAGATCAATGAGGGTGTGTGTGTGTGTAACATAAGCAGAGGTTGATAGGGTGAATTTGTCTTGTTGTGCGATTACCTCCTACTCACTGTGTCATGATGTCATCACCCCGAGACACACCATACAGGCCCATGCTTGCTTCTTGCTGCTGTTTTGTTGTTTCCTTCCATCCGCATGCTGAACCGCAACACTCGAGTCCAGCCTTATAAAGGCCGACATTGTTTTATTTTGATGCACTGTGCAAGGAAACAAAATAACAACGATGGATATCATTTTTCAAATCCACACATGAAATACACATTTCATGTGTAAAATATTACTTCTGGCATAAGAAGTGGACACTCCTGGAGTTGTGGAAGGTTGTACGGCCAGCTGGCAGTTTTGAGTCCCACATTCTTGCACCCCTGCTAAGTCACCCCGACTTCGTTGACCATGAATGTGTTAGAAAATTGCCGAGACCTCTCACACTCGTCCCTCGTTTATCACGATAGGTGAGTTGGATTCAATATTTCAATGTTAATATTTCTTAGTTATTGAAGTTTATGTTATTCAATGCCTAAACAAGGTGTGTTTTTTCTGAACAAGAAATCTTGTCATGTTTTAATCCCGCAAGATCTTTTGACATCTATAATAATAAAAAACACCATCACCATCAGGCAGTTCCATTATGTTGTATATCAAATATAATGTGGTTGATTGCATGGCGTAAAAAAACACACAAAAAAATCCATCTTCATGATGACATTTGTCACTCTGCAATCTGCAATGCATACTTCCTGACAGTACTGCTAGCTTAAGTGAAGTGGCAGTAGTTAACCTCCAATTTATTTATTCTTAACTTAAGAACTGCTTTCAAACTGGGCGGGGAAGAAAGTAAGAAACAAAGTAAGAAGCCAAAAATGTACCACTTCCACATGGATGAGGAGGAAAGCTTTTTTTTCCACAATGTTATGTCCGACTAGTTAAGGTAATGTAAGAAAATGTCTTATCAATGTAACGTTGTGAACACAATACTACATACGGTATGGCTTGTCTTTCAATATTTTCGACTAATATTAGTCAGGCTGCACGGTGCTCGAGTGGTTAGAGTGCAGACCTCACAGCTTTTTTTTACTTGCTGTTCTGGAGAGTATTTCCCTACAGTGGCATGGCTACATATCTTTGCAACATATTTGAAGGCTATATTTGTATGTTAGTTCATTTAGCCATTCATTTAAGGCACAAAAAATGCATACAATTCGGGCATATTCAACCACAAAACTATGATTTTTAATGAATATATAAATATATTTTGGGCTGCATGGCGGGCGAGTGGTTAGCACGCAGACCTCACAGCTAGGAGACCCGAGTTCAATCCCATCCTCGGCCATGTCTGTGTGGAGTTTGCATGTTCTCCCCGTGCATTCGTGGGTTTTCTCCGGGTAGTCCGGTTTCCTCCCACATTCCAAAAACATGCTAGGTTAATTGGCGACTCCAAATTGTCCATAGGTATGGATGTGAGTGTGAATGGTTGTTTGTCTATATGTGCCCTGTGATTGGCTGGCCACCAAACCAGGGTGTACCCCGCCTCTCGCCCGAAGACAGCTGGGATAGGCTCCAGCACCCCCGCGACCCTCATGAGGATAAGCAATAGAAAATGAATGAATGAATGATATTTGTCAACCAAAACCAGCCATCATCCATCCATTTTCTATGCTGCTGGAGCCTATCCCAGCTGACTTTGGGTGAATGACAGTCATTCACACTCATTCATACCTATGAATACATAAAAATCAGCACCAATGGATAATCGAAAATAGTGGAGTCATGTGGAATCACTACAACAGACATGACTCCTAACAGAGGTTTAACTGCTGAACTGCAAGAACTGGAACTCTGCAATTACAATGTCAACACCACCCAGCCAAAGTAGTGTGCAGTATGTATTCCAACTGCGGTCCCGTATTCCTCGGGGACTGGTGTCTCACGTTGTTTAGTGTGCACAAGGGGCAGCTTGGAAGCCAAAATACCCAGATTTATACCTTCTGCTCTTGGAATATCATGGAGATATATTGGAAGGTGGCTGGAGGGGATTTTATGAAAGTCCACTCCGGTTTCTCTGTTTCAGCATTTTGTCACAGTGGAGTCACACACCTAGCATTAAAATATTACCAACACTCTTCTCCCCTTTTCCCAAATTACAGCCATCTGGCTCGCTTCCTTAGTCATGTTCTTGGCTTAGTTTCCCCCCATATCTTGCTATAACACAGTTGCACATTATCATCAGTGTTTTTTTTTTTTTACATGTCTCCACTAGGGGACAAAAACATGTTCATGTTCTACCATATCTTACTTATTGTGTGGAAATATGGGGTAATAACAATAAAAGCAATCTTCACTCGCTAAATGTACTGCAAAAAAGGCCAGTAAGGATAATTAATAATGCTGCCTACAGAGAACATACTAACTCCTTATTTCTAAAATCACAAATACTTCAACTTGCTGATATAGTTCATCTTCAAACAGCTAAAATAATGCATAAGGCTAAAAACAACCAATTAGCTAAAATGTCATCCAATACTTCAATACTCCAATACTACAAGAGAGGAGAAATATTATCTCAGGGAAGAACTACATTTGAAACACTTATATGCTAGGACTACGTTAAAAAGCCATAGCATTTCAGTATGTGGAATCAAACTATGGAATGGATTGAGTAAGGACCTCAAACAATGCACAACGATGAGCCAATTCAAGAAACAATACAAGCAGTTGATGTTTGCTAAATACAAGGATGAAGAATCTTGAACCAGTCATGATGTGCTATATATATCACTATATTGACACTTACTATGGTATACATTATGTCATTGGATGCTCATATATATGTTTTTTTTTAATAATGTACCTCGTACCGAAGTACATTATTAAAAAACAAACAAAAAAAACAAACCTTAAACTGTATTATGGAAAGCAGGAAGTGAACAAATGTAACAGTTACTGATTGTAAAAGTACCAGATGGAGGGGTAGGATTTAATAAGCTTTGCTTCTTCCTACTCCTTTTGGACATGTGGAACGGTGAACTGATTATGTGATGCATTCAATTGTAATCTGATGCATGTTCAAATGAAATAAAACCATTACCATTACATTCACAACCCATTGATTTGATTCTATATATGATCGCCCTGTAATATTAATGTATTCATTTGTACAAACTGTATGGGCCTCATACAGCATAATTCAAATATGAATAAAAACACGAAGAGACCTGGCAACCTTGCTATT
The DNA here is from genome assembly GCF_030265055.1 of Doryrhamphus excisus. Taxonomy (NCBI): domain Eukaryota; kingdom Metazoa; phylum Chordata; class Actinopteri; order Syngnathiformes; family Syngnathidae; genus Doryrhamphus; species Doryrhamphus excisus. The sequence continues at coordinate 19,129,989 of NC_080466.1, read as the reverse complement.
ATTTTTCTGATGGTGGCCAAATGGTGGAGCTTAGTTAAACCCCAGTAAGTCAGCTGGACTTGAAATTTCTCAGTGCACCCCATAAAACACCCCTTTTTTTATGAGGTGTTCTGTTGAATCATCACAAAATTTGATACACTGACAAACATGTTGGTGAAAAATCTGAGTAAGATTGGTTTAAAAACATGGCCGCCATCAAGCAAAAAATCTTTAGGAGTTATTGACCATTTCTGTCATGATTAAACTTTGAGTATATCGGGATGTCTTGAAATTTAAATGCATGAGATGTCGAGGTGGACTTCAGTTGGGTGTTTACTTTCCCAGTGTACAAACGTCATGACGACTGACAACAACCAGATGGGAAAGAGTGAAGTAGCAACAATTAGTCTTGTGCCTATGTCAACGCAACGTCAGTAGGGGGAAATCAAGCAGGTGAGTTTAAAGGCGAGGAGGGGAAGTGGGACGGAGTTGCCAAGCAGCCAGAGGACTACATGAGAGGAACTGCAAGAAGGCCGGGCGGGGAAAAACACTCGTTTGGAGACATTCTGTCAAAGTCCGGCACCGGCTTGACACCGCGGATCACAGTTTGACGGACGGAAGAGTAGCTCTCACTGACTAGGTCCTATTAAGGTGGATGTTTTCAAAGTTTGGGCCCGGCACTGGGGAAAAAATAGGAAGGACACAGAGGGGAAGTGGAGCCTGAGTGGAGCTGACATGCTTCAAGACCCTCTTCCCCAAATGCGCTGTCGGGGGTCAAATCGCTTTACTTCCTTAGCTCTCCTTTGCCCACTCCCGATTCTGTGTCCGAGCGGCTGAATGTCTAACGGAGAAGTGGGAATAAACACACATAGGTTCCCGAATAGGGCGGCACGGCGGTCTAGTGGTTAGCGCACAGACCTCACAGCTAGGAGGACTAGGAGGACCAGGGTTCAATTCCACCCTCGGCCATCTCTGTGTGGAGTTCGCATGTTCTCCCCGTGCATGCGTGGGTTTTCTCCGGGTACTCCGGTTTCCTCCCACATTCCAAAAACATGCTAGGTTAATTGGCGACTCCAAATTGTCCATAGGTATGAATGTGATTGTGAATGGTTGTTTGTCTATATGTGCCCTGTGATTGGCTGGCAACCAGTCCAGGGTGTACCCCGCCTCACGCCCGAAGACAGCTGGGATAGGCTCCAGCACCCCCGCGACCCTTGTGAGGAAAAGCGATAGAAAATGAATGAATGAATGAGGTTCCCGAATATGCACAGAGACATGTAAACAAATGGGAGCGAGCGTCCACCCGAGCGTAAATACACACAAATGTCCTATTCTGCATGTGTAGCTTAGCATTGGCTGGTGTCACGGCCAGTAAGACCGGCGTATACACAGAGGATGCCATGCAAGACCTTTTCGTACTCCTATCCCGGATCAATGCTCCCCTGCTGTCACAGTGCAGTGAACAGACAGAAGCAACCAGGAGGGGCCGGCTGGAGCTGCAGAGGCACAAAAGCATTGAGCGGTAGTTGAGAGAGGGGAGTCGAGGGGCGGGGGGAGGGTGGGCAGGGATGCTACGCTTGGGTGTGTATGCCGCGAGTCGTCAAGAGAGAGGGGCCGAGAGCAGACACGGCGCACCTTGACCACCTATTATGAAGCTCTTTGCCGCGATGTCAAGTGAAAGCAAGTTAATTGGGTGAAGCTGTAGAGCATGTGAGGGCGGCACTCCAGCCTGCTCGCCCGCTTGACAGTTGAGTGTCAGCGGGACCCAGTCAAGTGTGGCTGAGAGACAGAGCCCTGTCACCGGGCTTAAAGCGGGGGGCCGCTAGGGCTGTTAAGCGCTAAGACGCCAAACCCTCCTCCGCACATGCACACGCTCACATATACACGACACCCAATTATATTCACTCATCCCCTCTGGTTGACGCCCACTCTGTCCCAAATGAACTTTTTCGAGATTAAGAATAATTGCTGGAATAGGTTACCAATCAAAATATCTCATATCTCATCGTTTTCGGCATTCCCGGTAACACTCAACTTTTGTCAGTGTTCTTTTTTCTGGCACACTTTTAATTTGCATGATGCATTCAGTGTCATCAGTCACTGAGGCGAAGGACAAATGTTACTGATTGAAAAAAGAAGAGGGGCTGCACGGCGGTCGAGTGGTTAGCGCGCAGACCTCACAGCTAGGAGACCAGGGTTCAGTTCCACCCACGGCCATCTCTGTGTGGAGTTTACATGTTCTTCCCATGCATGCATTTTCTCCGGGTACTCCGGTTTCCTCCCACATTCCAAAAACATGCTAGGTTAATTAGCGACTCCAAATTGTCCATAGGTATGAATGTGAGTGTGAATGGTTGTTTGTCTATATGTGCCCTGTGATTGGCTGGCCACCAGTCCAGGGTGTACCCCGCCTCTCACCTGAAGACAGCTGGGATAGGCGACCCTCGTGAGGATAAGCGGTAGAAAATGAATGAATGAATGAATGAAAAAGAAGAGCATCATTATGTACAAACTGTCAACACGTCACGTCAACATACATTGGTACACTGGCATTGGTTTCTAGTCAGTCCCCAAATACCGGCATTAACAACTGTGGCTGTAGGCAACTTTGTGAGGTTTTTTTTTTTGGCAGTAGCTGCATTTGAAGTATCATCAGGTGGTTAGCATGTGCTTTATTTAAACTGTTGACATACATATTCATACATATTACACTTACACTGTTGTGTTGTTTATTTGCTACTTCCGCAATTACAACATTGGTTCTGTTGTGTTGTGTTGGGCTTTCATTCATTCATTTTCTACCACTTATCCTCACGAGGGTTGCAGGGGGAGCTGGGTACACCCTGAACAGGTCGCCAGCCAATCACAGGGCACATTTAGACAAACAACCATTCACACTCACATTCATACCTATGGACAATTTGGAGTCGCCAATTAACCTAGCATGTTTTTGGAATGTGGGAGGAAACCGGAGTACCCGGAGAAAACCCACACATGCACGGGGAGAACATGCAAACTCCACACAGAGATGGCCGAGGGTGGAATTGAACTTGGGTCTCCTAAAAACTAAAATGACCAAATATCGATAATATCTAAAACAATATATAGTGTTTATTATTGTCCATCCATCCATAATTTCTATGCCGCTTAGCCTCATGAGTGTCGCAGGGGCATGCTGGAGCCTATCCCAGCTGTCTTTGGGCGAGAGTCGGGGTACACCCTGGACTTTTTAAATAGTTTAAAATTTTTTTTTAATTATTTAATTTATTTTAATTAATTTTTTTTTTAATTAAAAAAATTTAATAATCCTAATAATGAGCACAGAATGATACAGTCTAGTGATTGTAATGTCCATCTTCCATGTTAATACAACTTCAAAAAATGAAGCAAACTCCACACAGAGATGGCCGAGGGTGGAATTGAACCTGGGTCTCCTTGCTGTGAGGCTTGCACGCTAACCACTCTTGCACCGTGCAGCACTGTGTTGGGCTTATTATATAGTTTTATATGTATAGTATTATATGTTTACCTTTCTACTTTCTCATGCACTCCAGTTAAAGAATGAACTGTCCCTGGTTTAAGTAAATGAGTTTTCCCAGGATTTTACACTACTTAAACGCCTCCCTTCAAAACAGCAATATTGAACATGATATCCATTTTCCGTGGTTGTTTTCCCCCAAAGGTAGCGCTTGATATCATGTCCATGAGCGCGCTACCTGACATGTCATTGACCAGCCTAAGCAGAACCTAATGAAAAAGCCCCCCCCCCCCCCCCCAAATATTCCCTGCTAAGCGTCTCCCTGGGGAGGGCAGCTTTGTTGACAGTGTCGGAGTGTTGCGGGGCGGCCATTTATCTTCCTAAAGCTCACGTTCAATCTCCATCACACTGTCAGATGGAAATGAGACTTTTGCATCATTCACTTCCTCCCCCCACCCAGAAGTGCTACTTAGTGCCCCTCTCTCCGTATGACAAAAACACCCTAATTAAAAAGGATTGAATGATAGATGCGAGGCGGTGGCCTGGCTTTGAAGTTCCACTTCTGTGATATTTGTGCTGAGTTGTATGGGGAGGAAGGTGTTAGATTCCCCTGCCATGGGTGTCTCAACATACTCAACCATCCATAATGTAGGCCTTATGAAACTGATGGGCCAGAACACAGTCTCTATTCTGAAGGGCACAAAGCATTTGACAAGGTTGTTAGGACCTTGTTCGGCCACAGTCACCGATTAGGCTAATTGTGTGGAAGGGTTTTTGTGTTGCTGTGCAGAATAGCATCTGGGTTAAAATGTATGTATGTCCGCGCTTCCGTGACAATGAATTAAATCCAAGAATCCATTTTGACACTGAATGAGCAACTTGCTGTCGGCAGTGCTGAAATAATAGAGAAACACCAAGTTAAATGCATTGAGCTGTTTGAGAAATTTCAAGTCTTTGAATGGGGTTGGAAGGATAGTTAGGATTTTTTTTTACATTAAGTTGTATGACATCACCTAACATGCATGTTTTTGGAATGTGGGAAGAAACCGGAGTACCTGGAGAAAACCACTGCATCCACGCTATAAAAAAATTATGATAATGGTAATGGTTTTATTTCATTTTAACATATTCAAAAGGAGTAGGAAGAAGCAAAGCTTATTAAATCCTACCCCTCCATCTGGTACTTTTACAATCAGTAACTGTTACATTTGTTCACTTCCTGCTTTTCTAATATAATTTAAGTTTTATAAATAATATAAATAATATAAATAATATAAATAATATAAATAATATAAATAATATAAATAATATAAATAATATAAATAAATAATATTAAATATATCAAATAAAATATAAGACAGCAAATATCAATTTTGACACTGAATGATCAACTTGCTGTCGGCAGTGCCGAAATAATAGGAAAAAAATACCATTGAATATGTGATGGTGTGATTCCCGATATAGTTTAGTTTATTTTAAACATGCTTAATAAGAAAATCGTGTTTCATAATTCCACACATTTGAAAAGAAGATGGAAAAAAACAGACCTAATTCTTTCCCATCTCTGAAAGAATCTGAGCAATTACTGTTCATTTCCCGTATTTAACATGCTAATTCCTGCCCATCCTTCTGTAGTTTTTCAACCAATCCTGTTCAGATTGGACAGTCCCCTGAAGGTATGTGCTAGATTTTGTGATTCAGAGAAACACCAAGTTAAATGCATTGAGCTGTTTGAGAAATTTCAAGTCTTTGAATGGGGTTGAAAGGATAGTTAGGATTTTTTTTTACATGAAGTTGTATGACATCACCAAACACCTAACATGCATCTTTTTGGAATGTGGGAAGAAACCGGAGTACCTGGAGAAAACCACTGCATCCACACTATAAAAAAATTATGATAATGGTAATGGTTTTATTTCATTTTACCATGTCCAAAAGGAGTAGGAAGAAGCAAAGCTTATTAAGTCCTACCCCTCCATCTGATACTTTTACAAACAGTAACTGTTACATTTGTTCACTTCCTGCTTTCCTAATATAATTAAAGTTTTATAAATAAAATAAATAATATAAATAATACAAATAATATAAATAAATAATGTTAAATATATCAAATAAAATATAAGACAGCAAATATCCATTTTGACACTGAATGATCAACTTGCTGTCGGCAGTGCCGAAATAATAGAAAAAAAAAAAACAATTGAATATGTGATGGTGTGATCTCTGATATAGTTTAGTTTAATTTAAACATTCTTAATAAGAAAATCGTGTTTCATAATTCCACATATTTGAAAAGAAGATGGAAAAAAACAGACTTCTGGAATTCTTTCCCGTCTCAGAATCATTCATTTCCCGTATTTAACATTCTAATTCCTGCCCATCCTTCTGTAGTTTTTCAACCAATCCTGTTCAGATTGGACAGTCCCCTGAATTTATGTGCCAGATTTTGTGATTCAGAGAAACACCAAGTTAAGTGCATTGAGCTGTTTGAGAAATTTCAAGTCTTCCTGCCTAATGGGGGTCAAATTTTTGGGGTTGAAAGGATAGGATTTTTTTTTGTGTGCATGCATGTTAGGAACACCTAACATGCATGTTTTTGGAATGTGGGAAGAAACCGGAGAACCTGGAGAAAACCCCTGCATCCACGCTAACCACTCGGTCACCGTACAGCCCTGTATATAAAAAATATATGGTAATGGTAATGGTTTTATTTCATTTGAACATGCATCAGATTACAATTGAATGCATCACATAATCAGTTCCACATGTCCAAAAGGAGTAGGAAGAAGCAAAGCTTATTAAATCCTACCCCTCCATCTGGTACTTTTACAATCAGTAACTGTTACATTTGTTCACTTCCTGCTTTCCTAATATAATTGAATAAGTTAAAATATAATTATAATATAATTTAATGCGTTTAATAAGTTTTATAAATAATATAAATATAAATAATATAATATAAATAATAAATATAAATAATGTAAAATATAAATAAATCATATTAAAAAGTAAAAAAATAAAATAAAATATAAGACAGCAAATATAAAACAAAATGTTACATGTAAAATATATGAAATATTTTTAACGTTAAAAATAACCTCAGTACGGGAATCCAGGACACTTAGTACAAATTATTTGCACATTTCGGACCTATTATGTGTATCCCTTATTTATGAAATACACCCAACACTTCTCACTTTTCACAACACACTAAAAAGGTAACTTTGCCATTTTTTGTTGTTGAAAAGTTACGAACAAAGGGGAACCAAAAAAAAGAGGAAAATCAATAAGCCATTTTAGTCTCTATCTATCAACGCGGATTCTTCCTTGTCTGTTTTAAAGCGGGGATGTGGCACTTTAATAAGATAGCCGGGGCTGTTTGAAATGTATGCCAATGATTCCTGTCATTTCATGGCAGCCCGGCCATGGTTCGCTGAGCGCCCACTTCCTCCCTGTCAGCTCCACTGGAGACAAGCATTTAGTTGCAAACTTTGAGCAGGTTGCACAAACCAGATATGATGTGACTGCTGCTTCCAATCCCCATCCTTCTCCTTCATGCCGCCATGCCACCAGTGGTCGGAAGAAAGCGAACGTGATTTCCTTCTACCTTTTACCTGAAGAGGGTACTGATTTAGGGGTGAATTGTAAAACAGGGTTGTCAGAAAGTAAAAGGATGGTTGGAATGCGAGATAGCATAGGCAGAGTCCGTTTTTGAACAGCGGAACCTCAAATTTCAAACAATTGATTTGTTGGAATTGATAATAAATTTTTCTCAATAGGAAACAATGGAAATTCAATCTTTCTAACACCTTTATTGTCTTCACAAGCTTGTTTGGAAGTCACATGATAATATTTACATTGGTATATGACTCAAAAGTGCTGTGCAGTGTCAATCCATGAATTTAAAAAAAAATTAATCAGGCAATTAAAATTACAAATATATGAAACTATTTCTATAGTCATATTTCTCAAATGCTTTTGAATATATTGTACTTTATATGAACATTGTACTGTATTATTTTCAGTACGTGAAAGTGTAAGGCAAATGGCTGTGATTAAAGTATTGTGAAAAATCATTTAAAAAATGATTTTATAATTTTGGCCTCCTAAAATGATTAATGTGTTGACATATTTTTTCTCATGTAAAAATGCAATGAAAAAGATACTATATACAAGAAGTAGTAAAGGTATGTGTATGAAAAATGTTGTAAAAAATATGAATAAATATCTAGATATTTTGACATTTCTTAAATAAAATAAAATTAAATAAAATTAAATAAAATTAAATAAAATTAAATAAAATTATTATTGAAAAAAATGACTGTACTGTATGATAAAACAAAACAAGCTGTTGCTGATCCGTATGATGGATGATAGACCTGTAGCGTGTATTGGGACTTGATGAGGAAGTATTGCCATTTTAGGGCATTTTTTTAAACTTTCTTCCAAGGGTAAAAAGAAGTTAACACCCTCAGTACTTTTTTGTCATGGTGTAAATAACACATTTATCATTTATTTTGTATAGCAATAACTCAGCAGCTTTTGTTTGTAATCCACGTGCAGAATCCTTTCACAGATATTGACGTCATGTCGTAGCCAAGCGTTTTCCTGATCCCCACGTCCCAACAACGGGGGCCAGTTAGTCAGTATCAAGTCGGCCCTGCCTGGCGAGATGACAGTTTGCGGGCGTCGAGGCCACGGGCCCTGCATTTTCTGCCTTGTAGCACACCAAAGTAAAACCGCTTGTCAGGCCGAGGTGTCTGTGAGCTGACAAGATGCCCCAGTGACATTTCAGCTCCAAAGAGCAAGTGTCTTGCAAGCCAGTGGTCAAATATCAGAGAATAGGTCAAGCAGGGCGGAGCTGAGTGCTATCCGGAAGGCCGGTCTCCGGCAAACACCCCCCCTTTTGACTTTGACAAGTGGGACCGCTCGGGGGGTCAGCGGGGGCGGCTTTGCGACGGAACAAAGTGATTTTTCTGTTGGGCATGGTCAGACAGTGTGTACCTTATTGGCTTCAAAAAAGAACAGACATTGACATTGATTAATCTTCCTTACCACCCCTCCCTCCACATGTAACCGTATGTAGGTGGGGGGGGGGGGCATGGCAGCCCCATAAGATGGGCCACTCCAGTGGTTTGTACGGAGCATGGCCCCCTGAAATGTACTCTTGGCATTCATTAGAATATCTTTGACACCTATCATGGGGGGCAGTCAGCCAGCCTCGAGGGGGGAGAGTCTCGTCTCTAGTGATGGCTGTCACCTCCAAAGTTTTTTTTTTTAATGTTGCTTCATGTTGGCAAAGTTTTTACAAGGTATTGCTTTGGGATGCAACTCCAGTACTCCAGTACTCGGACATTGGTCTGCTGCAAGAGTACCGCCTAGACTTGTGACAGGAACCTAAAATCCAACATAGATTGTTGCATAAACTCTATTAAAGTAGATTCTTGATGGCGTCTGATCTATTTCCACCAAGGCCACATACACAGACATGAAAGGAAGCTGAGGCCTTAAAACATGCTAAGAACAATCCGGTGTAGTTCGAGATGACACATTGATTTTTTTATTTTTTATTATTTTATTTATTGAAATATTATAACTTACTAAAAAAATGATTGATTTATTTTATGCAGTTTTGTTGTTTTTTTTTTTTTTTAGTTGATTTCTGTTGTAATTTTTGGATAGTTTGAAAACCCCAAATTAGTGTTTGAATAAATGATTTGTAATTATCATTTATTTTTATCATTTATTGTTATTCATTGTTATTTATAATTATCATTTATAAATTATCATTTATTTGCAAATTTCCCCACTGAGGGACGAATAAAGGCATATCTTATTTTAAGGCATATCTTATTATCCAAATATAATGCAGTAGCCTAAATCAGTTTCTATAATTTTAAGTCTTAATAAATTTCATAATTAAATATTGTTCTAAATGTGAAAATATTATTAGTATTACGCATATTAAATCATTTATTTATTTATTGATTGATTATTATAAAGCTGATTAATTTCTTATATAATAGTCAATTAAAGATGACAAACTATATATTTGGATTATTCTTGAATAATACAGTCGTCCTTCATTTTATTCTGTTTATGAGTACCCGAACCGGATAAATGAATTTCCGCAAAGTAGGATTCACTATTATAAATGGAATATTTTTGTAATTAAAGCATAAAAAATACCTTTTAATAGTTTTTTAAAATATTATTAGAGCCCTGCAAATATAAAATAACACCCCTATGGTCACTTTTACATGACTATTTTCACCAAATTGTGCAGGCTACGGGACCACTGACGCTAGCATAGCAAGATACTAAGTTAAATAGTTGGGCTTGTGTTTCAAACGGCGTCGGAAAGTAGCACAAAATAAGAAGCCAAAAATGTACCACTTCCACACAGAATGGGAGGATAGGATAATTTATTAATTAACTTTAGGAAAAATGTGATAGAGTAAGTTTGTAATGTTGAAGTAATGTTCAAACTGTGATGTAGCAACGGTTGTCTGTACTATTTAGGTACATGGCAAACAACTTTTTATTTATTTATTTTTTATTTCAGTGTGGCCCTAATCATGATTCTTACTGATCTAATGTGTTTTTAACCTTATTAAAAATAATAAGTAATGCAGCCTGCCACCATTTGGCCACCACCCCGGCTTAGACCTTTTAGTTTTTCAGCTGTTTTTTCAATTTTTGCTGAATTTTAATTCAGCGAGAGATGAGAAAAAAAGAAAGAAAGAGAGAGGGAGCAAGCATGTCAAAATCTTGACAGCCATCAAGGCATTACAGCGGTGCTGACATAAATATTTAACACTGAGGGGCAACCTACAGCATGTCATGTCACGGCCGTGATTAGGGTGAACGGTGACCCCCTCTCATATAACATGGTTTCTTGTTGGAGAGGGCGGGCAGATGGTTGGAGGTGGGAGGGGCGGGTTAGCATGCGTCAGCGCTTCATAGGTTTCTATCAGAGGACAGACAGTGCTCCCTTTAACCTTTATTTTCATAAAACCATTCTCTTGGAACGCTCACCCGCTCCTCCACTAGCGATACCTGCCCCTTCTTCATGTGTGTAAATCTTACACCATCATTGTGTTGTTGAACGCATGTTTGCGCGCTGTTCTCTTCCTCGACGCGTTTAAAAGCCTGACAGGGTCGACCCGAAGAGAGCCGTTAATCGTTGAGCCAACATCATTTGTTTGTTTATCATCGATTGGCTCAAAGATGTTTTTCCCGTGTTATGTCATTGTTGGTGAGCCCCCCGTGTGAATAATTCCGGCCTTAATTGGAGGGAAATCGAACATAGGTAGGGTACACGCAACTCAAAATAATTACAAAGCATCGTGAGGTAATCCGGACTCACCATCAGTTGTCTAAATAACAATATACATACTCCTCAGATGAATAATTCAGAATTAATTCAAATTAATTCAGAATTAATTCAAATTAATTCAATAATTAATTCAAATTGGACAAATGACAATACAAATGTCAGATATAGACCAATGTCATGAACTCCATCATTTTCCTAAACTATTTGTCATGACACCCTTATTTTGGTAGCACAAGTAAACAGGATGTAGCACATAGCACTCTTATTTTGACAACTAGCTTTAGCGTTAGCCCAATTGCTAACTGTCAATCAGACCCTTGCGGAGAGAGATAAGATTCGTGGATAAGATGGGTTTCATATGCATAGTTATGGTCTAAGACCGCCCTCGTGAACAATTCCGAATTAATTCAATAATTAATTCAAATTAATTCAATAATTAATTCAAATTGGACAAATGCCAATACAGATGTCAGATATAGACCAATGCCATGAACTCCATCATTTACCTAAACTATTTATTTATTTATTTATTTATTTATTTATTTGTTTTAACTGTGTACTAACCAATGAATGTTGTATTTTGGTGTGTCTTTTATTCTGTTTACTTGCTCTATTCAACTTCATTCTTTTGTAAAGTGTCTTTGAGTATCTTGAAAAGCGCTATACAAATAAAATGTATTATTATTATTATTATTTATCATGACACCCTTATTTTGGTACCAAAAGTAAACAGAATGTGACACATAGCACTCTTATTTTGAAGGCTGGAAGTGTAGTTTGTTTGTTCTCTGGACTGTTGCTAACGAAAGGAACTGTTTACATGAATAAACGCGCCTCCAGGTCCTTAGGTAGCTCTGTTCACTGCTCTTAAGTACTAACAGCAGCTACGACTAGCTTTAGCGTTAGCCCAATTGCTAGCTGTCAATCAGACCCTTGCGGTCGGAGATAAGATCAGTGGATAAGAGCAGTATCATATACATAGTTATGGTCTGAGACCGCGCTCGTGAATAATTCGGAATTAATTCAAATTAATTCAATAATTAATTCAAGTTGGACAGATGACAATACAGATGTTAGACTGCTCTAAAGTACTAACAGCAGCTATGACTAGCTTTAGCGTTAGCCCAATTGCTAGCTGTCAATTAGACCCTTGCGGAGGGAGATAAGATCAGTGTATAAGATCGGTTTCATATGCAAAGTTATGGTATGAGACCGCCCTCGTGAATAATTCCAAATTAATTCCAATTAATTCAATAATTAATTCAAGTTGGACAAATGACAATACAGATGTTACACTGCTCTAAAGTACTAACAGCAGCTACGACTAGCTTTAGCATTAGCACAATTGCTAGCTGTCAATCAGACCCTTGCGGAGGGAGATAAGATCAGTGGATAAGATCGGTTTCATATGCAGAGTTATGGTCTGAGACTGCCCTTGTGAATAATTTGGAATTAATTCAAATTAATTCAAATTAATTTAAGTTGGACAAATGACAATACAGATGTTAGACTGCTCTAAAGTACTAACAGCAGCTACGACTAGCTTTAGCCCAATTGCTAGCTGTCAATCAGACCCTTGCATAGTTATGGTCTGAGACCGCCCTCGAATAAGGAATAATTGAGTAATGGTATTTTTAATATATTGAACAATTATTGATAGATTACTACCAGTAAAATAGTCATAGCAGATGTCATTCATGTTAAATATAACTAGACTAGTAAGTTAACATGGTACCACTGTTTAGCTTTGTGATTTTACTGCCTTTCCATTTGCCGGAATGCCCTTCCGGTCATTCCGACTGGTGTCGTGGGACACAGCCGGGCTTCATCCCTGCCATGCTTGTGTTAAGTCATCAGTCATATTGTGGGCTCCCTTAAGTGCATTTGTGTTTAAGTGCCTGGACATAGAGTGTGGTGTTAATTTTATTATTTTTTTTGGGACGGTCGGATAGAGAGGGTCAGGACACACCTAGGGGAGAAAAGGAAGTAACTCTCCCAAGGTAGAGAAGCAATGAAGATGTCCTGAGTGCTGCTACCTGTCCCTGTAGTCATTTACGCACACTCTTAGTCACATATAGTGAGACAAAAGTCTCCTATTAAAATTTAATGGTAAGCCTTTTTAGGCCAGCCCTATTGTCTTTCCCATTAAAGACTAAAGGATACTTGTCTCTCCAGTGGATGGGATGGTGACAATAGAGAGGGCCCTGCTTCCAATGTCCTCTCCACTTCTTTAGCAAGGAGACAGAAGTGGGATGTTATTATTATTTCATGCCTCAGAAGAGTTCAGCGTTCACTTTAGGGCCTTGGTCATTGCCGTCGAGCCTCCTTGCTCGGGGAACGCTGCGAGAGGCGTTCTTGAGTGCACACGCTATTGTTCATTTCCAGCCCGTGTGCCATTTTCTTACATGCCCCCTGAGCGGAAGGGAAGCGTTATTTCAGCCTTGTTTCGCATGGTAAGACAAGAAAAGCATTTAGTGTTGCAACAAAGGTCAAAGGTGGCAGGCGGCGTAATGGACAAGCAAACACTCACGTCTTACCCCCCCTCCACACTGGAAATAAATAAGACAAATCCAATTTATTTGAAAACAATAAGTACTAAATACGAAGTATATTTAAGTGGTGTTGAGTGCAAATACAAAATGCTAATTGTCCCATAAATTGGTGCTAAATTATATTATTGTTTACATTTTTTCAGACCAAATAAACCACTAGTATGATAATATTCATTCATTCATTCATTCATTTTCTACCGCTTTTCCTCACGAGGGTCGCGGGGGTGCTGGAGCCTATCCCAGCTGTCTTCAAGCGAGAGGTGGGGTACACCCTGGACTGGTGTCCAGCCAATCACAGGGCACATATAGACAAACAACCATTCACACTCACATTCATACCTATGGACAATTTGGAGTCGCCAATTAACCTAGCATGTTTTTGGAATGTGGGAGGAAACCGGAGTACCCGGAGAAAACCCACGCATGCACCGGGGAGAACATGCAAACTCCACACAGACATGGCGGAGGGTGGAATTGAACCCTGGTCTCCGAGCTGTGAGGTCTGCTCGCTAACCACTCAACTGACGTACAGCCAAAGGTATTATTGTTATTATTTTTTCAGACCAAATAAACCACTGGTATTCATTCATTCGTTTTCTACCGCTTTTCCTCACGAGGGTCACGGGGGTGCTGGAGCCTATCCCAGCTGTCTTTGGGCGAGAGGCGGTGTACACCCTGGACTGGTGTCCAGCCAATCACAGGGCACATATAGACAAACAACCATTCACACTCACATTCATACCTATGGACAATTTGGAGTCGCCAATTAACCTAGCATGTTTTTGGAATGTGAGAGGAAACCGGAGTACCCGGAGAAAATGCACTGAGAGAACATGCAAACTCCACACAGTCATGGCCGAGGGTGGAATTGAACCCTGTGAGGTCTGTGCACTAACCACTCGTCCGCCGTGCAGCCAAATGACATTATTGTTTACATTTTTTCAGACCAAATAAACCACTAGTGTGATAATAGTATAAAATAATAATTAATTCATTCTTTCATTCATAGTTCTGTAATGAGCCACGTTCCACAGTTGGCCACACCTTGGACACCTATGGTGACCATGATGCTAAATTGTCAACCTGGATCCCGTCTACGTATGAGGTGTGTTATGAAGCGGCGTGATGGACCTTCATGTCAGACACAGTCTGGGCAGCCGTGGTGCCGCCCTGGAGGTCAGGAGAGAGCATAGAGGGGAGGGGGCCACTTATTGTGGTGCTGTCGTTATTATTGTTGATGGTGATTAATGGTAAAGCTGATTAAGGTTGCAGAGCAGTCCAAACGTTGACGTGTTTTGTTCTGATCAATCTAGTAACTACTGTATACAGTTTTGTGTCTTCAAAGGCTTATTTTCCCTCAATATTGTGATCACATTCCGAATTGTACAAGCTCAGGGGCATTCCACGGTGTTTAAGAAGTCCTCAAATTAGATAGCCCATGCCGATGATGCTTAAGTGTCTTCAAAGCATTTAAATAGGCCTTTTTAGAGTTTTTTTGCTGGGAAAAATGATTTCCAAAGTTGGACTCCATATTCGTTAAGACATCATTATTTTTGAAAAAGCATATGAATATTTCACCGGTAATATTGGAGGACAAATTCTGTCCTCAGGTCCTCCGAAGACTCGGGCTGATATACAAAAGCTGTATAAAACTTTAATGATGTTTGCATCCGACTACCTGTGAGCCTTTGGAAGGCATTGGACTCATTAGACCGCCACACTTAAAACGCAATTCCTGGAATACAGCATGTCTGCATGCTAGGAGACTAAAGGCTTTTGTGAGTTGTTGTTGTTGTTGCTGGTGTGTACTATACAGGTAAGGGCCAGAAAATTAGAATATTTTCATAAACTTGATTTATTTCAGTCATTGTGTTCAAAAGGTATAACTTTTACATTATATTTAATCATTGCACATAGACTGATACATTTCAAATGTTTATTTCTTTAATTTTGATGATTATAGGTGGCAACAAATGAAAATCCGAAATTCCGTGGGTCAGAAAATTAGAATATTGTGAAAGGGTTCAATTTTGAAGACACCTGGTGTCCTGCAAAGGGCTTTAAATGGTCTCTCAGTCCAGTTCTGAAGCTTACACAAACATGGGGAAGACTTCAGATTTGACAGCTGTCCAAAAGGCAACCATTGACACATTGCACAAGGAGGGCAAGACTCAAAAGGTTATTGCTGAAAAGGTTGGCTGTTCTCAAACCTCTGTGTCCAAACACATTAATGGAGAGGCAAAGGGAAGGAAAAACTGTGGTAGGAAAAAGTGTACAAGCGATAGGAATCACCGCGCCCTGGTGAAAATTGTGAAAAAAAACCCATTCAAAAATGTGGGGGAGATTCACAAGGACTGGACTGCTGCAGGAGTCAGTGCTTCAAGATCCACCACCAAGAGACGCATGAAAGACATGGGTTTCAACTGCCGCATACCTCGTGTCAAGCCTCTTTTGAACAAGAAACAGCGCGAAAAGCGTCTCACCTGGGCTAAGGAAAAAAAGAGCTGGACTGCTGCTGAGTGGTCCAAAGTTATGTTTTCTGATGAAAGCAAATTTTGCATTTCCTTTGGAAATCGAGGTCCCAGAGTGTGGAGGAAGAGAGGAGAGGCACAGGATCCACGTTGCTTGAAGTCTAGTGTGAAGTTTCCACCATCAGTGATGGTTTGGGGTGCCATGTCATCTGCTGGTGTCGGTCCACTCTGTTTCCTGAGATCCAAGGTCAACGCAGCCGTCTACCAGCAAGTTTTAGAGCACTTCATGCTTCCTGCTGCTGACCTGCTTTATGGAGATGGGGATTTTACGTTCCAACAGGACTTGGCGCCTGCACACAGCGCCAAATCTACCAGTGCCTGGTTTAAGGACCATGATATTTCTGTTCTCAATTGGCCAGCCAACTCGCCTGACCTTAGCCCCATCGAAAATCTGTGGGGTATTGTTAAGAGGAAGATGCAGAATGCCAGACCCAAAAATGCAGAAGAGCTGAAGGCCACTATCAAAGCAACCTGGGCTCTCATAACACCTGAGCAGTGCCAGAAACTGATCGACTCCATGCCACGCCGCATTAATGCAGTCATTGAGGCAAAAGGAGCTCCAACCAAGTATTGAGTACTGTACATTCTCATATTTTTCACGTTCATACTTTTCAGTTGGCCAACATTTCTAAAAATCCTTTTTTTGTATTGGCCTTAGGTAATATTCTAATTTTCTGACCCACGGAATTTCGGATTTTCATTTGTTGCCACCTATAATCATCAAAATTAAAGAAATAAACATTTGAAATGCATCAGTCTGTGTGCAATGATTAAATATAATGTAAAAGTTATACCTTTTGAACACAATGACTGAAATAAATCAAGTTTATGAAAATATTCTAATTTTCTGGCCCTTACCTGTATATGTTGATGTTATGGCAATACATACTGGACTTGGAATTATATGGAATTATATTATACTGCAATTGGAAGTGTGATCAAAATGCTGGAACTCGCAACTTTCTTTGGCTCCATTGTTATTTTGCAGGCGTGGCATAACTGTGTTAGTTAGCAAAGAACGACGGAGTCAACATCATACATCATACACGGTCAATGAAGATGACTCGCAATTCCTGTTTCCTTACCAATATGTGGTGCTAACAAGGGCATTTTGTGATCAAATAAATACCACTTCCACATGGATTGGGAGGATAACTTTTTTTTTATTCCATCATGTTGGACATGCCATGACTAAGGTGTAGCGTGCAGAATGTTACGGATTGTAGGGAAGTTTTTACGCATACACATGCACGTGCGCGGGCATGTGCACATACATAGTTAAATACCAAATGTGAAAATTGTAAATAGTTCATGGTGTTATATTCGTAAATAAATATAACACCATTTTTGTGTTGTTTATGGTGGTATAGTTATTTAGATATTTGAGCTGTCACAAAAGCAAAAAATATTTGAAATATTTTTAAAATATTTAAAAAATATTTTTTGCATATTAAAGATTTTAAAAATATTAAAAATAATTTCTACATATTTTTAAATATTTTTCATACATTTAAAAATATTTTTCAAATATTTTTAAATATTTCTTACATATTTTAAAATATTTTAAAAATATATAGAAAAATTCTTACATATTTTTAAAATAATTTTATACATTTTAAAATATTTTTAAAATATTTATTTTTATTTTTTAAATATTTTAAAAATATTTTAAAAATATTTTAAAAATATTCGTAAAATATATTTAAAATATTTATGTAGAAATCCTCCTGTTAGGTGTCTCCAATCACCTTAAGATGGGCAGTAAAATATATTTAAAATATTTTAAAATATGTTTACATACTTTAAAATATTTCTACATATTTTTTTTAAATATTTTAAAAATATTAAAAAAATATTTCTTACATCTTTTAAAATATTTTAAATATATAAAAAATTACATATTTTTTACAATATGTTTTATACATTTTAAACATTTGTAGAAATATTTTAAAATATTTTTAAAATATTTTTTATACTCTTTAATATATTTAAAAAAAAATTATTTATTTATTTATTTATTTTAAGTGAAAGCTATGTCAGAAATGTACCTTTTCACAAATATGCCTTCTCTAGTCGGAACTGATATTTTCCTCAAACTTACCTATGATCTACTGCTGATTACAAAAGAACGGAAAAAGGTAGAAACATTTTTTTTCTGATGATGGAGAAAAAGGAAGACCCCCCCAACAGGTTGTGTTTTGAAAGATATCTGGGATTGAATGAGTTCATCAAAAAGCATGCAAACTGAGGCGTACGTTAACCAAGGTTCCACAATATATTGTTATAACAATGCTGAAACGTGCTGAAACCCTTTCAAATCCAAGCGTTTATGGTTCATAATAAAATCTCATAAGACCAGACCCTTCTGAATCAAGGTTGAACTATCAATTTATTTATGTATTCCTCAGTTCCAACCTTTCACCGGCCATTAGACACGTTTCGGAGGCATGTGCGCCTATAATTAATGAAAACAAAAACAGAGTGGCTATGACCTTTTTGAGCCAGGTGATTGACACAGATAGACACTTACAATCTTCTAACCTTCACAAATGTCAAGATAAAGCTACATTCTGGGGCCCTCTTGACACCTGTCCTCCGTCCTCCGTCCTCCCTCCTCCTTCGTCTTCTTCTTCTTCTTCTTCATGCCACACTTTCAGTCTCCTTATGTTTACTATCACCTTATTGATTTGTTTGCCAGCAGTCCAGTGAGGAGCCCATTAAATATTCACAGCTTGTTTTTCCCCCTCTTTCACCATCACTTTATTCTAAAATGCAATTTGTCTCCTTGGCTCTTTTTATAAGCCGAGTTCAGGCTTACAAGTTGTAGATACATGAAGGAAAATCCTTTCCGCCATTAATTTTTAAATCTCTATTTCTTTGGATCTCTAAATCCCCTTATCTCCTTTGGCAGTTAGTTCATTTTGTCGGGCGCTTGGCTTCAAATAATAACACCCCAAAGAAGCCTTCTCGCACTTACACCTCCGATAACTATCACTGTCTGGAGGTGGTTCATAGGAGGGACCATACCGTCCGGTCTTGTAATTGATGCACGGCCTCATGCTAGGATTGCAAATATCAAAATATCAAGCAACACAAAGTTTACTGATTAGGATTTGAGAGGGTGGCAAAACTTTTCTCTTTTTTGTTTATTGTGTTTTTAGATGAAACGTTGTTACAAAAAAAAAAAAGACACTTTCAAGCTCAAATGTTTGTTGTTACAAAAAAAAAAAAAGACACTTTCAAGCTCAAATGTTCCCCCCGCTAGCCTCATCCTAAATTCCGCTGTTCCCAATAGGATAAACACTGACGTCTTTGCTACCGTCAGAGTGATTAGGTGTGGCTGCGGAGGCCTGCATCCTACCCTTCGTCTTTGGCGGGCACTAATTTCATGTGAGTGGCTGAAAGAGATGTGTTTGCCTGCATTTCAGACTTTTTAGTGTCTGGGAAACATCAAAGGGGTACAGTCTCCTCTTCACCTATTATGAATGACAGACAGCAACACACCCTGGGAGACAGAGATGAGGAATTACTCATCTTTTTTTTCAACAACTAGACCAAAATACGAAGTGCAAAGTGAGGGGCTGCAGGTAAAGAGGGTGGGGTGCTGCCGTTAATATGTTAATGTAATCCTCCTGTTAGGTGTCTCCAATCCCCTTAAGATGGGCAGTAATCAGTTTGTTCCTGTCGGCGGGCTTACGGCGAGGGAGAGGCGGCGCTAATCAGAAGTGGCGTTAAGGAGGTGTAGGGGTGCGTTGGATGACGCCTCACGGATTTATTACCTCCACCCAGAGTTGGGTGAATACTTCAAAAAAAAAGAAGGTGAAATGAATGGCGCTTACATTGGAGTTAACCAAACACGGCACAAGCTGAAATAAGAGGCAGCTTTTCAGTGATTTGATTTTCATTGATATGCATTTTAAACTCTTCAAGTTACACTTTACACTTAAGCCCTAAGTCACAATGTTCAAGTTAGCCTGATGTTTGTATACATTCCTGATCAAAATGTACATTTTGCCCTATTGGATCGTAAGGAGGGTCTATGTAGGGCCTCTAAAAGCTAAAAGAAGAAATGTTTATGTTCATTTTCTACCGCTTATCCTAACAAGGCAGGGTACACCCTGGACTGGTGGCCAGCCAATCACAGGGCACTTATAGACAAACAACCATTCACACTGTAAAATATGATTTCTTATGTGTCCAGGTTGATCATTAATATTAAATTTGTTATTTTTAAAGGTATCATATTTGTTTTATAGGAAAACCTTCAAATTTTTATTTCTCAAAGAAATGTTTGGGCCTAAAAATTGATTTTGAGCTTTGGTTTCATTTTATGATATTGTTTTTTTTTTGTTGTTGTTTTTTTTTTACAAAGGTTTCAAATTTGAGAGAAAAGTAGGAGAAAGAAGAAATGGAAATGAGAAAAAACTGGACATTTTAAACTGAAGTGCAGTTGACTGAGGAAAAGACAGGACGCAGAACTGGAAGTACCAGAGATGAGGATGCTGAGGTTCTCATTGGTGACAGTGACCAGGATGGATGGGATCAGGCACAAGTACATCAGAGGGGTATTAGATGTTATGATATGATGGTTGGGACATGTCCAGAGGAGAGATAGTGAATATATTGGTAGAAGGATGTTGCATTTAGAGCTCCAAAGAGGAGGTTTATGGATGTAGTGGAGGAGGACATGAGGGTAGTTGGTGTGAGAGGGACAGATGCAGAAGACAGGGCTGGATGGGGGAGATTGATTTGCTGTGGCGACCCCTGAAGGGAAACGCCCAAAGAGAAAGAACCATGAAATTGAAGAAGTCTGTTCATCAGTTGATCAAATGTTTAACATCCATTTTCTATGCCTCTTATCTTAAAATATTTAACACGATAGTTAAAAAAAAAACGAAAACAGAAATGACATTTAAAAAAAAAGTCCCATTCCTGTTCATCGCCTCAAAAATTGGTCTGGGAATCGTGTCAGTGTTTTCAGGGGGGTCGTGGGAATGTTGCTCCAAGTGGCTTCATGCAGAGGTCATCCACTGTTTGGAACTGATGTCCATTTTTGTAATTTCCCTTACCATCCATTCTCAAATGGTCTCAATTGGATTTAGATCAGGGGAACATGCCAGTTGCCGTTTGACACCCCTGCACAACTTGAAGTTCAATTTCACCACAGAAAGAAAATACACCCCTAATCAATTTGGGGGCGAACAAAAATTGAGAATGAGGACCACCTCAGTATGGATTTGGGAGCATGCAGACCCTATGTAGGACTTTTGGTGCAGGAGGAACTTGCGTTGTGTGTCAGTCGTCCATGATGTGTGACCCATAATATAGTAGTACATGTAATAGTAGTACATTTAAACATTTACACTGCATGTATGTGATCAGTATTAGCCGATTTCACTCATGGATTATTTGGATAAATCACAAAATTTCTAAAATCAAGTGTAAAAAAGTTTTTACATTTATTTAAAAACAATATTACAGGTCACACATATGCAAAATCTGACAGGGGACTGCGCTGGAAATGTTTATATAATTTTTTTTTCCTTTGTGTGCCCACTGATTAAAAGAATATTAGGCCATGTTAGGCCATGCCCTAATAAGTTTGCCAATCGAGCCTCACATTAAGGTTTTGACCTTTCCATGTAACTAAACTGGCCTTTTCACCCACGGACGTTCACCTTTGACCTGCGTCTCCGAGCCCAGGTTATGAATTCACTATTGATCACGTCGTAAAAAGATGGTCAGATATTGAGCCCTTTTCACTCATCGTCTGATTTAGTTCCAGATCATGTAGTCATGGTTGTGTAAATGCCGCTCTATATTCTTCCAATTTAGATTATGTGCACGCAACAGAAACATAAGCACAACATGCTTATGTTGTTCCTTCTATGTACACAAAAGGCCCATTTTATTTTTGTATTAATGAGCACTTCTCCTTTGCTGCGATAACCTATCCACCTCATAGGCGTGGCATATCAAGACGCTGATTAGATAGCAGCATTATTGCACATGTGTGCCTTCAACTGGCCACAATAAAAGACCTTTCTAAAATGTGCAGCCAGGTCTTCGTAAGACATGCTATGAGGTATTAACCGTGAAAATAATGACTTTTTCATTATTTGTGCTCATGCATTGTTTACTTTATTTTTATAGATACAGTAATTGAAATACAACTTTATTCCTGTTCTTTTTTTTGGTCATGTATTGCCACAACTTTATTGTGTCATTATTCTCCAAAATGAATGACATCTATCCTTCGTTTGTGACATCCATTCTATGGCTTATCCTAATTAATTAACATTAACTAATATGCTAATTTTTGAAATGTGGGAGGAAACCGGAGTACCTGGAGAAAAACCACATGCAAACTTTACACAGAGATGCCCAAACAGAGATACGAACCTCCATCTTCCAGATCTCCTCACTGTGTGGCCAAACTCTTACATTGTTCTCCTCAAATTTTCTTGATTTGATTTGATTCATTTTTATCTTGATTTTTTTTCCTTGTTTTTTTTTTTTTTTTGCTTAAATTGTTTACTATTCTTCCCGTGTATGCGTGGGTTTTCTCCGGGTATTCCGGTGTCCTCCTACATTCCAAAAACATGCTAGGTTAATTGGCGACTCCAAATTGTCCATAGGTATGAATGTGAGTGTGCTGGTGACCAGTCCATGGTGTACCCCACCTCTCGTTCTAAGTCAGCTGGGATAGGCCCTAGTGAGGATAAGCCGCATTTAAAATGGATGGATGGATATTTACTCTTCTCCCACGATGACCTTATTTTCATTAAAAATGGCAATTATGTATAATGGCTCATGTATGATTCCGACGTCAACCCACACAGCCATCCTTTTTTTTTTTTTTTTTTTACCACTTATTGTACTATTACATAATTTTGCTATAATTTTGCATAATCTAAAAAAGTTTATTACAGCTTTATTTTTATAAAACGACAACTTTTTTCTGGTCAAATTCTGACTGTTTTATTATCTTTCTTCTCAATATGTCCACCTCACATTGTCTCAGTGAAGTCACATGAGCAGAATGTGTGTCCAAGCGTGTGCGCACACACACACACAAAAAAGCTACGACAGGGTGGTAAAGGTCAGTGCGATGAGTTCAGGAATGACAGGAAACAATGAACCTTCCCAGGTCCAGTAAATTAACCCATGTCACAGGCCGCTCATTCCTACTGATCAATACTGAACACTTTGCTTTCAGAAAATGAGGGTCATCCTCTGCGGGCCGCCTGCCTCCCCGGGGACGGACAGGAACGCTGATAAAACAATCACCATAAAGAGGATCCAGACCCACAGCTAAAAAGGCAGAGAGGGTTGGAACGTGTGTGTGTGTGTGTGCTTGGCTTCCTCAGCTTCCTCGGTGTCAGCTCGCTCGCTAAGAGCCGTTCGCTCGCCTCTGACAGCGGCGCGGTCGATAAAGTGGATTTGAGATATAAATGTTTCCCAGAGCCCTCTCCATCACGCGGAGACACCTGCAGGCTGGTGACATAGCATCTCTGTCACCGACGTAGCCGCTTGTTTGCCCCCACAACATCATGTCCTCAACACTGCGTGTGCAGTGCATTGCCACTTATTTCATCTTTGGGGAGTCTCATGATTGAAATCGAATATAATATCAAATCAAATCAACTTTATTTGTATAGCACTTTTCCTGCAAAGACATGCAACACAAAGTGCTTTACAGAATTAAAACAATTTCCCCAATTAAAAGGAAAAAACAAAGAAACAAAAGAAAGCCCCTCCTTCCCACCCTCCATACTAGACCCACACACACACACAATCACACAATCACACACAGTAGGGAGACATGGGGCCACCTTTGGGGCCGTCCACACTGGGAGGAGCCGCAGGCCGTGTCATCGGAGGACCAGCACCCGGGCCCCCCCGACTCCGACAGACAGGCGGACCCCCACATTAAAGGGAGGAACCCCCAGTCGGCTGGGTCGAAGGGACCCAAGGATGGCACCCCCTCAGCAGACCCGACACAGCCCCCAGTGTGGAGGACCCCCCTGAGGAAACACTGGAGTTAAAAGCTGAAGACTAAGAGCAAAATATATATATATATATATATGACTAAAAAGATAAAAACAAAACACTGGAGTTAAAAGCTGAAGACGAAGAGCATAAAATGGGACTAACAAGATAAAAACAAAACACTGGAGTTAAAAGCTGAAGACGAAGAGCATGAAATGGGACTAACAAGATAAAAACAAAACACTGGAGTTAAAAGCTGAAGACGAAGAGCATAAAATGGGACTAACAAGATAAAAACAAAACACTGGAGTTAAAAGCTGAAGACGAAGGGCATAAAATGGGACTAACAAGATAAAAACAAAACACTGGAGTTAAAAGCTGAAGACGAAGAGCATAAAATGGGACTAACAAGATAAAAACAAAACACTGGAGTTAAAAGCTGAAGACGAAGAGCATAAAATGGGACTAACAAGATAAAAACAAAACACCGGAGTTAAAAGCTGAAGACGAAGGGCATAAAATAGGACTAACAAGATAAAAACAAAACACCGGAGTTAAAAGCTGAAGACGAAGAGCATAAAATAGGACTAACAAGATAAAAACAAAACACTGGAGTTAAAAGCTGAAGACGAAGAGCATAAAATAGGACTAACAAGATAAAAACAAAACACTGGAGTTAAAAGCTGAAGACTAAGAGCATAAAATAGGACTAACAAGATAAAAGCAAAACACTGGAGTTAAAAGCTGAAGACTAAGAGCATGAAATAGGACTAACAAGATAAAAACAAAACACTGGAGTTAAAAGCTGAAGACTGAGAGCATAAAATAGGACTAACAAGATAAAAACAAAACACTGGAGTTAAAAGCTGAAGACTAAGAGCATAAAATAGGACTAAAAAGATAAAAACATAAGAAAAGTTTAAAAATATTAGTTAAAAGCCTGATTAAAAAGGTGCATCTTTAATCTTTTTTAAAAAAATATCAACAATATATCTTAGATAAGACTGTTTTCATAATGAAATATGAATCATGAAGCCCTTTTTTAAAGGAATACACCCATGTCGAAGTTGACGTAACAAGTTTTGTCCCAAAAGTACTTTCAGCGGCCATTGTGTTGACATCCCACACACAAAGCTATCGAGACCAGACCCACTCGATACACTCCTCCACGCTGATGCCTCCTGACCTCAGCTTGCGGTGGCTGCAGTCCTACCAGAGCGTATTAACGGCTTAGATAAAGGCTTGAGGCCGCTCCATCGGCTCGGACAAAGTGCTTGAAGGAGCAGATAAAGTGATAGCAAAGGGTAGAAACCCCCTTTTTTTTCCATTAGGAGTCATTTCAAGGGTCCACCCTCAGCCGGTGACAAAGTGGACGCCACGTCTTCATTTTCTGCTGATGCCAAGTGAGCCGGCGGGCAAAGGAAGGAGGGGAGCCGCTGTCATCAGTTAGCCTCGCCGCCGTTACCTAATTAAAGGCAACTGTCGATGCATGCATTTGGTCCTTTCTCAGGCCTACATTATTTATTGAGGGAGGAGAGACATATTCTATTGATTTTAGATGGCACAGTGCGATGGAAGTGAAGTGCTAAAGAGCTGGCAGGACACTCAGCAATTTTTTATACCAGTTGTCATTGCGGTACTTTACAGTCAAAAAAACATACTAATGAATGTCCCAGGGAATAGGATGCATATTTTTGTACTGATGAACAACATTTTTTGTCCATATCCAAAAAATATCTGTACTGTGTCACAGTGGTGTGTAGTCAGGGCCAGCAAAGCCTTCTCTGCAGGCCAAAACCATCAAGCACTGACCTACACTTTAATTCTTTTGTCTGTTCCATGAAATTAGTAGTGTGTTTCTTGGGTGTACTGCTTCTAGTGTGTGTGTGTTAGATGCTATTGTCCACTCAGATTTTAGCTGTAATTTGTAATCTCTAATCTTTAATCTGTAATATCTAATCTGTCATATCTAATCTGTAATCTGTAATATCTAATCTGTAATATCTAATCTGTAATTGTGTAATCTCTAATCTGTAATCTCTAATCATGTAATCTCTAATGTGTAATCTTTAATATCTAATCTGTAATCTCTAATCTGTAATATCTAATCTGTAATTGTGTAATCTCTAATCATGTAATCTCTAATGTGTAATCTGTAATCTATAATCTGTAATCTCTGATCTGCAATATGTAATCTCTAATATAAAATCTGTAATCTGTAATCTATAATATGCAATCTATAATCTGTAATATCTAATCTGTAATCTGTAGTCTCTAATCTGTAGTCTCTAATCTGTAATTGTGCAATCTCTAATGTGTAATCTGTAATCTATAATATGTAATCTGTAATCTCTAATCATGTAATCTCTATTGTGTAATCTGTAATCTATAATCTGTAATATGTAAGATCTAATCTCAAATCTGTAATCTATAATCTCTAATCTGTAACATCTAATCTGTAACCTGTAATCGTGTAATCTCTAATCTGTAACATCTAATCTATAATCTGTAATCGTGTAATCTCTCGTGTAATCTGTAATCTATAATCTGTAATCTCTAATCTACAATATGTAATCTCTAATATCAAATCTGTAATCTATAATATGCAATCTATAATCTGTAATATCTAATCTGTAATATCTAATCTCTAATCTGTAGTCTCTAATCTGTAATCGTGCAATCTCTAATGTGTAATCTGTAATCTATAATATGTAATCTGTAATCTCTAATCATGTAATCTCTATTGTGTAATCTGTAATCTATAATCTGTAATATGTAAGATCTAATCTCAAATCTGTAATCTGTAATCTATAATCTCTAATCTCTAATCTGTAACATCTAATCTGTAACCTGTAATCGTGTAATCTCTAATCTGTAACATCTAATCTATAATCTGTAATCGTGCAATCTCTCATGTGTAATCTGTAATCTATAATCTGTAATCTCTAATCTGCAATATGTAATCTCTAATATCAAATCTGCAATCTATAATATGCAATCTATAATCTGTAATATCTAATCTGTAATATCTAATCTGTAATATCTAATCTGTAATCTGTAGTCTCTAATCTGTAGTCTCTAATCTGTAATCGTGCAATCTCTAATGTGTAATCTGTAATCTATAATATGTAATCTGTAATCTCTAATCATGTAATCTCTCATGTGTAATCTGTAATCTATAATCTGTAATATGTAATCTCTAATCTGTAATCTGTAATCTATAATCTATAATCTGCAATCTCTAATCTCTGATCTGTAATCTTTCATCTGTAATATATAATCTTTAATCTGCCCAAGGCCATCAGAATCATGAGTGCTGGTCCATGTCACATACACACTATTAGCAAATGTTCTCTGATTGGTTGCTGAGGTTAATTATTATTTTATATTCATTATAAGTCAAGTACCCGACATTTTCATGTGATGTTTCCTAACAAATTAATGCCAAACCGCGGTTCCACACCCGCAGCCCCCAACAGGGATGCTACCCCCACCATGCTTGACTGTGGACAGGACACAATTATCTCGCTCCTCATTTGTGTTCACAGACAATAAAATGAAAATGAGCGTTGAATCATTTACAGTGGATAGTAAATCTATACTGTGAGTGTATACAGGCTGTACACTGAAAGCATAGAAGTATCACTCCAATAGCATTGAGACACTGGAATAAAATTGGATTCATTTGCTACTTTTTGTATAACTCAGCTGGGTATATATATTTGCTTCATTGTGTTAAAGCGATTTTTGCCATCTCATGCTTTTCACTCACGTCACATCATAGAAAAAAAGCCCTTGATCACCTTCCAGCACAGTTACCTCATGTACCAATAAAGACGTTAGCGGTACATGTATGAGCACATTAGCTTTAAGGGCAACATAGCGTTGTACGTTTTGTCCTTCTGGGCACAGCTGTAAGCGCCGCAGGAGTCCTGAAAAATAACCGTGCGGTGCGATCCACGGTCCAAAAGCATAATGAGATGCATGCATTTGTGGTGCGACACGTAATCCAACATTTTATATTGTTCGACCTTTTAACAAGGCTGACAAGTCACGTAAAATCAAAGGGAACCGCAACTGTAATAGCTGGCACTAGGAGAGAAATCACACCATTGGCAAACTACCACTTTCTTTTCTTAATTCTCTACAATACTTTTGCAGTAAAACGAGGTTGGCTTTCCCAGGCAAGGTTTTTATAAAGACCTTGTACCCGGCATACCTGCAATGTTTGATTCCGTATAATTGAAACAAGGCAAAGGAGTGGGACCTTGCCAGCACATGGCGGCACCATGTAAGGCAATGTTTGCGCTGCTAAAGCATCTAATGAATCCAGGTCTTGGGAACTGGCACGGTGACTCCCGGGGATGTTGTCCCCTTTTTCCTTTAAGCACCCGACCCCATAACATGAAACGGTGTGGGCAAACACGGCTACGATTAAAACGCTGGGTAAATATATTGCATTGGCATCCTGTGGTCATTATCCACTTTATTACCATTTGTACCGTGTTTTTATTTTTGCTTCACATAAGGTCGGACTTGTTTTCATGGAAGTGTTTCTTGAGTTTGAACACTTCACAGGGAGGAAAATCCCGTGTACACGCACTGACCCCATGGGGCTGCTTAACACAGTGTTGGTTACTTACAGTACTTTTCACCAAAACATATGATTAGCAAAATTTAGGAGTAGGTCCGTCTAAAACACGAGGCCAAAACTTTATTTATCTCTATTTAACTCTATTTATCCAGAAATTTCATTCATTCATTTTTTACCGTTTATCCTCACAAGGGTCACAGGAGGTGCTGGAGCCTATCCCAGCTGTCTTTGGGCGAGAGGCGGACTGGTCGCCAGCCAATCACAGGGCACATATAGACAAACAACCATTCACACTCACATTCATACCTATGGACAATTTGGAGTCGCCAATTAACCTAGCATGTTTTTGGAATGTGGGAGGAAACCGGAGTACCCGGAGAAAACCCACGCATGCACAGGGAGAACATGCAAACTCCACACAGAGATGGCCGAGGGCGGAATTGAAACCTGGTCTCTTAGCTGTGAGGTCTGCGCGCTAACCACTCCACCGCCGTGCCACTGAGGTGTTATATATATATATATATATATATGTATATATATATACATATATATATATATGATAATTATCAATGGTGCTTCTAATAATATTTAAATGAACCCAACACAATCACACCACAAATACAGTGAAGGATAGTTTCTGTCTCCGCCATCAAATCAGCCACACGTCTGTTATTTACCCGCTGAACCTTCCAAGGGGAAGGTAATCCACTAACCAGACCAGATAGCACCCTAACTGGCCTCATCCAGAGGCTCTCTGGGGCTCTCCCAGGTACTGATCCACTGATTGGTGGAGATGGATGCTATCTGGTGTTGTTGTGCAGCTCCTCCGGGCATTTAAACAACATTAACGTCGCCGGCCGGGCGAGGAAGACGAAGAAGAAAGGCGGCCATTATAAACTATGAATGATGGCCTCCTGACAAATCACTATGTGTCATGACGAATGCACATTTTATGACACTGTGCAGTTGTTTGTGTCAGCGGGGATGACGGATGGAGCTGCTATGTTTGGTGGCCTCATGCACAGTGTTTCAATAATAATAGTCTTTATTTGCTATTTATTGATTGGAAAAAACATCTCCCTTGATATCACCTTGAAACATAATTATCATGACTACTTTTGCCATGAAGTTATTAAAGAGAGAATTAGCAAAGGAAATCTATTGTAAATTGATTGCATAATATGCTGATTGTGTATATCCAGTGTGGGAGTAATCTTTAAGAGATACTCCAAAATTAATGCCAATTATGCTTAGTGCTAAGTAGAGTTTTTGATTATTTTACTGCAATGAAACTTTGGAATTAAACCTTTGCTCCATTAAGATTCAAAATGCTATTCAAATCAATGTGACGCAAAACCTCAAATCTTCCACTAAGAGCTCTTTTCTTCTGTTTCCCTAAAGCCTCTTCTGTTTTCTCGATCCGAGCCAAAGTCAATACCGATTAGCGTGATAATATGATTAAGTGCAACTGCAATTGATGTTTACTCTTACAATTGTCGATGGAAGTTAGCTGTGAAACCGTGCACGGTGCTCCTCGCTTGAAATCTCGTTAATAAACAATCATGCAGAATGAAGGCGAAAATGTGATGGTGACAAAGTAAACTTTGCTTTTATTCATTGCTGTTTCTCTCCTAGACTTAGAACGATAAGTGATGATTACTAAAAATAAAAATAAAAATAAAAATAAAAATAAAAATAAAAATAAAAATAAAAATAAAAATAAAAATAAAAATAAAAATAAAAATAAAAATAAAAATAAAAATAAAAATAAAAATAAAAAAATTGCGATAAAAGTATTGGCAGAAAAACAAATACAATTACCTGAAAAATCTTCATGAATGATATGCAATATTCATTCATTCATTCATTTTCTACCACTTATCCTAACAAGGGTCGCGCGGGTGCTGGAGCCTATCCCAGCTGTCTTCGGGCGAGAGGCGGGGTACACTCTCGACTGGTGGCCAGCCAATCACAGGGCAGATATAGACAAACAACCATTCACACTCACATTCATACCTATGGACAATTTGGAGTCGCCAATTAACCTAGCATGTTTTTGGAATGTGGGAGGAAACCGGAGTACCTGGAGAAAACCCACGCATGCACGGGGAGAACATGCAAACTCCACAAAGAGATGGTCAAGGCTGGAATTGAACCCTGGTCTCCTAGCTGTGAGGTCTGCATGCTAACCACTCGATCGCCGTGCAGCCCTATATGCATTATAGTGTCGCTTTTTCAAAGCTAAGTGTGGTTAACTTTTGGTCTTATTTATACACTTTTCCAGTGTGGAAAAACTTCCAATTCCAAAAATTAAACATAAATATCTTCATTTCTGGATATTGAATTGTAATTACAATGGAACCACCTTTTTTGTTTTGCGGACGAAAATATTACAACATTGCAAAACCCAAGGCAAAATTACAGCAAGAAAAAAAATATACAAAATCAATTGTGCGACCCCTGAACTGTGTTCCGTGTTGGAATTGAGCACTAAAATAAAACTCTAAAAGAACGTCACACTATGTTACTCTGTAAGGACGCTACAGCTAACTCGAGAGGACTCGGTAGTCAAAAAAGAAACTACTATAGGGGTGTTATAATATGTCTAGAGGGCTCTAATGATAAAAAAAAACCTTCTAAAAAAGAAGGTCGTAAACATGTTTGTGATGCTGGAATTTTATTTCTATAATGTGCTGCAGGCAAATAAAAAACTAACAGTGTGCCACTTATGGCCCCCAGGCCATTTATTTCTAATACAACACCAAAATCTCAAACAACAATGACGTATTCTTCCATGAACTTATCAGAAGTGAAGTGGGGGAAACCAGTATTGTTTTTACAATGTGTAAAAGAACATTAACGGTTAATAGTTCATGGAAAATACATTTAAGGGCCCCTTTTCCTCTGAATAACCTCATAAAATAATCTTCCAATAAATTGTCCACTATTTTTTTTTATATCTAAATGCACGGGTGCAAACACCCCAAACAGTAGAGTCGCCTATTCCAGCAAAAAAAAAAGTAAAGCGTATAGATACGCAAGAAAAAAGCCTTTATGATGGGTCATTGTAGCCCGTTTTTATGCCTGCCTAATCACACGCTCGCATAGATTGGTTGAAACCTCATCTTGTCTTTTTTTGAAGACCCTCCTCATGTGATCTGATTAGTATTCTTACATGGGACGCCAGCCCCACGGCCCAATTACACCAAGCCTGACCACAATGTTCCAGTCATTTGATTGGGATGGAGATTCACTGAGGTGGAATCATAATTTAGGCCACGTGGCTCACATAAATGCACCGATGCTGGGGAACAAAGGTGGCCCAATTAGTGCCGAGCCCAGAGCATCGTTTTGCCTCGCATATAACAACATTAGGTCGTTCACTCATACATTTACATGTCTTGGATGCTTATTTGCTTATTAGCTGTTAACTTTACTCCATTTTATTTTGTAATCTGCAACAAAAAGCTACTGTCATGTTTCACTCAGAGATAGTGGGTCCAGAAGAGGGTGCCATAGATCACAGACCAAACATTTCCCCTGCTTTACTATTAGCTGAGTGGTGCACACACACTTATACACTTTTCTTGAGTTCATAACTTCCTGGTTGTGTAGAGTCCAGGATGTTAATTATGTTCCAGCAACACAGAGAAAACCACAAATGGAAGAGTACTGGGAAAATCTAGGAAGTGAAGGGAGAGTAATTATGCATTTTATCCTTGACAATATTGTCTCCTGGTGTTGTCTTTGTCCTTTCTAGCCCTGTGTGTGATATGTGTGTGTGTGTGTGTGCTCCCACTGGATGCAGGTGAGGAGTTATTTCTGCATCTGGCTTGAGGTTCCTCCGAGCTTTTTACATAATCAAATCAATATTGCTATGATTCAGCCTCTGGCAATGGCTGCCTCGTGCAAGTTTCACCGGTGATGTTTGGCAGCTTACGAGATAAAAAAGATTTAGTGAGAAGAAAAAAAAAACACAAAACAAAGAAAAAAAACGTTAGTTAAAAATCTCTGAGCTATTGATTTTTTTTTTTTTTTTTTTTTCCGGTCCTTTCACTACCACCCGGCATTTCATTTCATCACCCATATTTTGTACTCTCATTCGCATTTGTCGTGTTGCCTGTGAAGTGGTCCCAGTCTTTCACACAGTTACTGCAAAAGAGAAGCTCTGGCATTTATTCACCTGTACCTTTTTATACAAAACCCATTGAATATGTAGTGCTGTGCCCTTTCATACAGCCATTCTCAGGCCATTGAATCGATTGCAACTGGACTGTACAGGTTGTCTCAGAAAATGTTTCGCCTCTCATACGAGCAGGCTTCATCAGTTCACACTCAATGACTAGATAGGACAGTTCAGTCTGAGAGATTGTTGCAAGATCCAATGTATTTATCCTTTAATGATGTAAGGATCTTGCACCAATTTCTTAGACTAGAGCTGTCCTATCTAGTTATTGAGTGTCTAAGTGTCTAAGATGTAAGGATCTTTCACCAATTTCTTTGACTAGAGCTGTCCTATCTAGTTATTGAGTGTCTAAGTGTCTAAGATGTAAGGATCTTGCACCAATTTCTTTGACTAGAGCTGTCCTACACACTCAATGACTAATAATACTACAGGTGTCCTATCTAGTCATAGATAGGACTAGAGCTGTCCTATCTAGTCATTGCGTGTCAAAGAAATTGGTGCAAGATCCTTACATCTTAGACACTTAGACACTCAATGACTAGATAGGACAGCTCTAGTCCTATCTATGACTAGATAGGACACCTCTGGTTCTATCTAGTCATTGAGTGTCTAAGAAATTGGTGCAAGATGCTTAAATCTTTAAAGGATTAATACACTGGATCTTGCAACAAATTCTTAGACTGGAGCTGTCCTATCAAGTCAGGCAAGAGCTGTCCTATCTAGTCACTGTCTAAGTGTCTAAGATATAAGGATCTTGCACCAATTTCTTCAATTAGAGCTGTCCTATGTAGTCATTGTCCAAGTGTCTATGATGTAATGATCTTGCACTAATTTCTTCAACCAGAGCTGTCCTATCTAGTCATTGTCTAAGTCGTTAAGATGTAAGGATCTTGCACCAATTTCTTCAACGAGAGCTGTCCTATCTAGTCATTGAGTGTCGAAGAAATTGGTGCAAGATCCTTACATCTTTAAATGGTTCTTGCAACCACTTCTTAGACTGGAGCTGTCCTATCAAATCAGGCGAGAACTGTCCTATCTCGTCTTTGAGCATGAAGCGATGACTTCATCAGTCAGCTGTCCTGCTGTTCTGCATCCTGGTTAGCTGTCGGGGCAGGCGTTTTTGTTGTAATGTTTTCTACTATGATATAAGTTTAATACATGTCTACATGATTTAAATCACATGTGTCAATGGAGGTCTGAAGCGCTGCAGGTTTTCTCATTTAATCGATGAGCTCCTTCACTCAAATTGAAGATGGTGTTGATCATTAAAATCACCTGCTTTGGTGACCAGCTGGAAGGAAAACCTGCAGTGTCTCGGCCCTCTGTGGCATGAGTTTGACACCCCTGATTTAAATGTTACATAGCGGAACCCAGAACACAATTTTTTTAAAATACAATAAACACATTTTTTTATGAACTTTGACATTTATTTCATCACATCAACTAATAAATATCAGCTTATATGGATATCCATCCTCTTTCTTCCTATCTAGTCATTGTCTAAGTGTCTAAGATGTAAGGATCTTGCACCAATTTCTTCGACTAGAGCTGTCCTATCTAGTCACTGAGTGTCTAAGTGTCTAAAATGTAAGGATCTTGCACCAATTTCTTTGACTAGAGCTGTCCTATCTAGTCATTGAGTGTCTAAATGTCTAAGATGTAAGGATCTTGCACCAATTTCTTCGACTAGAGCTGTCCTATCTAGTCACTGAGTGTCTAAGTGTCTAAAATGTAAGGATCTTGCACCAATTTCTTTGACTAGAGCTGTCCTATCTAGTCATTGAGTGTCTAAATGTCTAAGATGTAAGGATCTTGCACCAATTTCTTCGACAAGAGCTGTCCTATCTAGTCATTGAGTGTCTAAATGTCTAAGATGTAAGGATCTTGCACCAATATCTTCGACTAGCGCTGTCCTATCTAGTCATTGAGTGTCTAAGTGTCTAAAATGTAAGGATCTTGCACCAATTTCTTCAACTAGAGCTGTCCTATCTAGTCATTGTCTAAGTGTCTAAGATGTAAGGATCTTGCACCAATTTCTTCGACTAGAGCTGTCCTATCTAGTCATTGGGTGTCTAAATGTCTAAGATGTAAGGATCTTGCACCAATTTTTTAGACACTCAATGACTAGATAGGACAGCTCTTGTCGAAGAAATTTAAGCTTATATGGATATCCATCCTCTTTATTTGTCCCTTTGATCAGCATCGCATCCTTCCCTCATTTAAAAAGATAGCGACAGTGGTTGGGAACATGAGGACAGGGGAGGTGACAGGACAGGACATGATGCGATGAGTGTGTGTGTTTGGGGGAGTGTATATAGCACATATCACATCACATTGATTTGGTCCATTTGGTGGACTGAACATGAACCCAATAATCAGATCTTGCTTAAGCACGCGCTTCCTCAGTAATTGACTCTCGCGTATTGATTAAGATGTTGATGTGTCCCAGTCCTGCTCCTCTGCTAATGCAACTGAGAATGAGCCTGAACCCCCCCCCCCCCCCCCCCACACACACACTCCCCACCCACTCATTCTCTGACACCAACACTGATGCACAAGTACATGCACGCACGGACACACACACACACACACACACACACACACACACACACACACAGCCGGAACAAGGCTGTCATTGGCCTCAGTCTAATAGATAAAGCTGTCATGCCCATGCTGCAGTGTGTCTCACAGGGGCCTGCAGACCAAATTAGCCAGTCAATAATTTATGTAGAATAAGCAAAAACACGGAAAGGAGAATAACACGCAAATGGCAATAACATGCACATGGCTTGTGAATGAGTGTTTTTGAAAAGGTCACTTCCACGCTTCCTATTTCACTCCATGTGGACTTTTTAAAGGGGAAACATGGACATTTACATATTCTGTTACATAGTCATATGTCTACGCTGCTTAAAAGATAGCATTATCTTAACGTGCTAATGATGAAGTTTGAAAAAACCACATGAAAATACATTTTTGTCATTATGCTATCATAGATAAATAAACAACTAGAAAATACATGGGAAATTAAGTTGTGATTTACAGGTGTACACCCTGGACTGGTGGCCAGCCAATCACAGGGCACATATAGACAAACAACCATTCACACTCACATTCATACCTATGGACAATTTGGAGTCGCCAATTAACCTAACATGTTTTTGGAATGGGGGAGGAAACCGGAGTACCTGGAGAAAACCCACGCATGCACGGGGAGAACATGCAAACTCCACAATGAGATGGCCGAAGGTGGAATTGAACTCGGGTCTCCTAGCTGTGAGACCTGTGTGCTAACCACTCGAACACCGTGCAGCCCCATTTGAGGTTTATTATCCAAAAACTAAAGTCGAAACATATACAGTATGTTGTATAAAAACAAGTTCAAAATATTTTAAAGGTGTGTAAGAAAGAATATTACAGTCAAAAGTATTATATACAAACAGTATTACCAGGAATGGTTCTAAGAAAGCAGATTACCCTCAATATTTTGCACATGGAAATGCCAAAAATATTAAGATGAATGAAGAAGTTGAAAAGTTCAATAACCAAATCTGAAAGTTTCTTGTCAGTGGAGGAACGGAATGAAAGTAAAGACCGGAAAATGCAAAACAATGGCGAGCATACGCGAGTATTTAAGATTCAAATTGCGTATAAAAATACTATAAATGTGTACATGTTGGCGGGTCTGCACTGACACTGAAAGTACTCCCATCGTGTCTCACCTCCCACCAAAAACACTGGATTAATTTCATTTAAATAATTTCTTATGGGAAACATTGATTTGGTTAGAGTCCATTTCAGTTAGAGTTTGACGCTAACCAAGGTACTTAATAAAAAGGCTGTGTGATGGCGATAATTAGCCAATGGAATAGATCATTAGTATACAGGATTCTTATGGGAAACATTGATTTGGTTAGAGTCCATTTCAGTTAGAGTTTGACGCTAACCAAGGTACTTAATAAAAAGGCTGTTTGATGGCGATAATTAGCCAATGGAATAGATCATTAGCATACGGGATTCTTATGGGAAACATTGATTTGGTTAGAGTCCATTTCAGTTAG
The DNA here is from genome assembly GCF_030265055.1 of Doryrhamphus excisus. Lineage (NCBI taxonomy): Eukaryota > Metazoa > Chordata > Actinopteri > Syngnathiformes > Syngnathidae > Doryrhamphus > Doryrhamphus excisus. Next base: position 19,093,277 of record NC_080466.1, on the reverse strand, counting down.
AGTTTGACGCTAACCAAGGTACTTAATAAAAAGACTGTGATGGTGACAATTATCCAATGAAATAGATCATTAGTATACGGGAGAGCCTTTTTGGTTCTTGCTGTATGTTGATGGGCGTACTACAGTACTACGCTATCTTTATTTAACATGGCCGCCCATATTGTGATGAGACTTTTTTTCTGGCAGGCTTTGCGTGTTCTTGGTCTCCATCACCTTTTTTTTTTTTTTTTCCAAGAGTGCACGCATGCATATATTCACCCTCCCGAGCTACTCATAGCTACTCGACTTAACTATTCAGCAATGCGAGGTTACGGCGGTAAAAGCGTATACGCGCACTCTTGTTTGAGATTAACCCTTAGCTTGTTGGGACTAGGAGTCCCTTGACGAGGAAGGAAGGGAAGGATGCTGCCAAGGATATGCTGCGGAGAAGCTTGTTGTGTGTCTTAAGGAGCGGAATACAAGTTGTGTGCTCTTGTTGGCGTATGTACGTGTGGCCTTCAGGCCTCTCCAGCTCCCAATGGGAGAGCCGCCTGTGGCGAGGTGAAGCATCGTTCTGAACCAGCCACCCCCTTCCTCTTTGCCTGCTCTCTTCCTCCATGTCTCTCCGGAGCGGGCCGACACCTCTTTGCAGGCCAGAGGGAAGAAGCGGCACCTCTCCTGGGCCCTCCTCTCCGATGTCTCCAATCAGCAACTGTGCTGCCACGGCCTTAGGGTGTGCAGCAGTGTGATAATCTCCGCCTTTTTGCGTTATGCATCGCCCGGATGAATTCATCTTGTGACCACCTGGCACTTGCTGTTAGGAATCCGAGCGTTGCTGGGGCCAACTCTGTGAGGGACCGTCTCCCCCCTCCCCTCGCTGCTTTCTCCAACATCGGCAGAATGTTTTAACCTCTTGCAAGACCCCGGCATATCAGCCGCTGCGGTGGCAGCAGTGGGCTCCTTCACCTCGCCGGGACCTGTGTGGGAAAAGGCCCTACTCGCTATTTAAGGCTTTTTGCTGCAAGACAAATTGAAACGCGGGAGGCTGGCGAGGGAATGTGGCCCGTCAGAGTCAACAGCTGCTACTTTTTTGCTGTGAATAATCACAGAGGCTGACCCCATGGAAGCTGAGGACTGTGTAAGGCGCGTTTCGTCAAATTAAAGGTCAATGCAAACATGTGGTAGCTATATATATATATATATATATATATATATACATATAGATAAATATTTTCATCCGGTACCTTTTTTTCACTTTCTTCAAAGCCGCTTTGCCGACCTCAATTACAATATGGAAATAGCAACTTAAGGTTACTGCTTGTGTTTGGGTGATAATGCCGCTTGAATGGAAATGAATGAACAAATACATTTTTCATAAACCTTCAGTCCACATTTGAATAAGGTCCCCATCACATGTGCTTAACAAAGTTACATTGACATACATCACAATTTAACATATCTGTTCACTCCTCTATTTACTTGGTTAAGAGTTTCTTAACAGGAAAATAAGATAAATATGCGTAATGGTAAAGTTTATTGAGATTGCAGCAATTCAGGATAAATGATATCAGACACTGTTATTTCAGTATTACTTTTTCTATTCAAATATGTATATATGTATATAATATGTAAATATATGATTCATTTAAACTGGTTCAGACTGGTACATTGTTTGTGTTCCTTGTGTAATCTCTTCCACAATAGTATTATTATTATTATTATTATATGGTATTATTAGAATTATATTATATTATATTATATTATATTTGATGTTATTATATATATGTTATGTTATGTTATGTTTTATTTATATTACATAATATAATATAATATAATATATTACATTATATATTATATTATATTATTATATATAATATATGATATTTTCATACACTAGCAGTCAAAAGTTACAAGACACTTTCCCATACAATAACATGAGAAGATGTCTCCAAACTTTTGGTTATTAGTGTGTACTAGAAAAGTTTTTAGCGTTAGCGTTCCTTTTTTTTTCTCCCTGAGGTTGTATTTCTTCTCTCTTGTGGCTCAAATTTGAATTTCATATTTTGAAAATACAACTTTTCATATTTTTACTTCCTGACGAACACATACTGTGAGGGGAAAAGGGAGTAGTATTTTATAGGTAATGCTGAAATTAATAAAGACGTGTGATTAATGTAATTAATGGCATATTCATTGTCGCTGTGAGTTACATTTCCTGTGCTATGGTTATCATTACATTTTCGATTTCGATTTTCTTACGAATAAATGTAACAACAAAACATACTTGTGGACTTTTGGTCCTCTTGCTGGCATTTTGCATGATGGTTTGAACCCTAGCAAGTTTGAGTTGGGAGGCATATTTGGTTCAATTTGGATTCACCTTATTTTTCAATGCAAATTATGACTTTTTTCATAAACCTTCATTACTTATTTGAATACGGTCTCATGTGCTGGTCACACTTGTAGTGAAATAGCTTGTGGCTCAAACCATTAGACTTTCATATTGGCCTTTTGTTTGCCTCTTTCTGCATGCAAAGGAGGAACAAGTAAGTACGTGCCCATGTGCTTGGCATCACACCAGAACTCCAAACTGCACTTTTTACCTAATTGGACTTTGCGCATTATTGATTTTGTATCCTTCTAATTTTTTTCCAAGTGAATATTTAGGAAAGAAAAAAATAATAACGGACGTGTTTTTTTATGCATCGTGTGAAAGACAACAAGGTGTTTTCATGCTGGGCCACTACTAAGATCTGAATTTATTTAAACCATATTGCCTACCCTATGATATCAATGACAGTGTTAGAGATGCTACATTTAATGGTATCGGGAAATACGTATTTCAGAGGAAATAGGTTTTTAATTCTTCACCAGGAAAAATAAGTAAAGGACTTAAATTAAGTTGTATAAATTTTAATCCTACAAATTTGTATTAAAATCATTTACTGCAATAAATAAACTAAAGTAAATGAATATATTGTAAAATAAAATAAATTATTAATTATTAAATTAATTATAAAATAAAAATAAATACAATAATTCAAATAATTAAAAATCGAAATACATTATATAAATAAAAATATATAAATATAATTAAACGAAATTTTAAAAAATACTTTCACTGCCAGTTGTAGCTAAATACATTACTGAATGTGTTAATAATATAAGTATAAAAGTAATATAATAATAATATAATATAGTAATATAATTTCTCATTGTTATTTTTCAATTTTATTCTCAATTCTCAATGACCAACAATGTTTATGCATCCAGGTTTTCACATTTTGCCCTGTGATTGGCTGCCGACCAGTCCAGGGTGTACCCCGTCGCTTGCCTGAAGTCAGCTGGGATAGGCTCCAGTATGCCCCCGCTACCATGGTGAGGATAAGAGGCATAGAAAATGAATGGATGGATGAAGTTTCCGCATTTTGAATTTGACAATGTTCAAGAAATAATGAATAACAAATTGTGTAGTTTATTATTGGGGGGGCTTTTATGATGTTTCTCAGACGTTTTATTTTAAGAATTGCATGGCAAGGCCGAGCAAATGTTCTTGTATGGCCCAAGAACCGTAGGTTGCCCATCATTGTTCTAGCTCTTTTTTTCTCAATGCAAAATATTGGATTCCCTAAGAAATGAATTACTAAATGTCATATTATATTTCCTTTTGATTATAATTGCAACATGTTATTCAAAGGCATACAATTAGTAGTTCATAACTGGCAACAGCAAAAGGCCATTTCTTCCGCCAATGAAAGTATTTGACCTGCCAGCAAAAAAAAAAAAAAAAAACAACTTGGAAGCAGATCGACGCGTCAATACTGTAGCCTCGGAACTAAGTCATCTAAGAGCAAGTTTGGAGACATCTGAAGGCCCAAGTTGCGAGATGAAATATTAATCAGAAAGAGTTTTATGTTCGCCAGACCGCTGTCGCTCTCTCCTCTCATCCACAGGACGCTGCACTTGTTAGCCAAGGCGGCTAGCGGCGACGAGGCCCCCGTGGCTCAAAAGTGCGTTAAAGGATCTGCTGAGTGGGCAGGTGTCTTTGTGTCAAACCTCCCTCTCTCTCCGTCTGTCTCTGTCTTGTTTTCCTGGACTAACTGTTTGGATGGCGCTGCCTCTGATCATGAAGGGCTAACCTTAATCGCGCTGGGTGAAGCCCAATCTCGTGTGAGCTGTCATTAAAACATCCCCCATGGCCACTTTGAGCAGGGTTATAATTTTGCACTCAGGGCTATTGAAGGCGCCATCTGAGGAATCTTGCTCACGAGATGGCTTCAAAAATCCCCCCCCCCCCTTTCCTTTATTCCCCGGAATAGTGTTTTTGATTGAACGATGCCGTGCTGGTGCTCCACTTGAAAGGGGCTCAGAATGGATGCTGCACTTGCGGACAACTTTGCAAGCATCATCATCAGCGGCTTTTTGTGGAACCGAAAGTTGCCGAAACAGCCAGCCCGTTCATTTAAAAGTCAAACGTAATTTGTACTGTAAGTCACATTATTCTTATTTATAAACCATTTTTAATCGGAAATAATGTAAAGTTAATGTTGTCTTGCAGAGCAAGATAATTCTGGTAATTAATTTAATTAAAGCCATATACTGTTTCCGGCGGCACAGCGGTCGAGTGGATAGCGCACAGACCTCACAGCTAGGAGACCAGGGTTCAATTCCACCCTCGGCCATCTCTGTGTGGAGTTTGCATGAACTCCCCGTGCATGCGTGGGTTTTCTCCGGGTACTGCGGTTTCCTCCCACATTCCAAAAACATTCATTCATTTTCTACCGCTTTTTTCTCACGAGGGTCGCAGGGGTGCTGGAGCCTATCCCAGCTGTCTTCGGGCGAGAGGCGGGGTACACCCTGGACTGGTGGCCAGCCAACCACAGGGCACATATAGACAAACAACCATTCACACTCACATTCATACCTATTCATACCAATTTGGAGTCGCCAATTAACCTAGCATGTTTTTGGAATGTGGGAGGAAACCGGAGTACCCGGAGAAAACCCACGCATGCACGGGGAGAACATGCAAACTCCACACAGAGATGGCCGAGGGTGGAATCAAACCCCGGTCCTCCTAGCTGTGAGGTCTGCATGCTCACCACTCGACCGCCGTGCCGCCACATTCCAAAAACATGCTAGGTTAATTGGCGACTCCAAATTGTCCATAGGTATGAATGTGAGCCAGAAATCTTCTAGATGATCACAAAGACCTTTGGAAAAATATTCTGTGGTCTGATCATAGATCATACAAACAGTAAAATATGGTGGCGGTAGTGTGATGGTCTAGGGCTGTTTTGGACCTGGAATACATGGTAATGGTTTTATTTCATTTGAACATGCATCAGATTACAATTGAATGCATCACATAATCAGTTCACAGTTCCACATGTCCAAAAGAAGTAGGAAGAAGCAAAGCTTATTAAATCCTACCCCTCCATCTGGTACTTTTACCATCAGTAACTCTTACATTTGTTCACTTCCTGCTTTCCTAATATAATTTTAATTAAAAAAAAAAAAAACAACATTTTTTGACACATACCAAAATACAAAGTGATATAAGCATATAATGACATAATGGGTACCATAGTAACCGTCACTTGAATTCTGTTGTCTACCAAAAGATCCTGAAGGAAAATGTCTGGCCATGTGTTCATCACGCTAGCATCTCCATCTTTGATTGGCTGGAGAAAAACAAAATGAAGACTTTGAAAAGGTTACACGGTGGTTGAGTGTAGCTAACTGACGTATAGTTGGCAAAGCTGCAGGCTTTATTTTAAGATGTGTAGTGAAGCCAAGGATGGGACACACGGGACAGGCTCATCTAGCAAATACTATGTCCGTCAACAGCGGCCGTTTGAAGGCTCCTCCTGTCTCAAAAGTGTAGCAATCACATGAGGAAAATAATGAAAAATGTTTTTTCCCGCGTTTTGTGCTCTAGGGACATTACTATTAGAACATCAATTAAAGATCTAATTTGCATAATAGGGGAAAATGCAAACAAGCGAGTATCACTCAAACTCAGCAGCTCAGCAGTGGTAGTATTTTCATGCCGGCTACACAAAGTAAAGAACAACCTGAGCAGAAGTAAACTTAAACTATGATGGACTTGGGGCAGTGATACTTAATTGGGCCGACTGGTTTCCCCTGGAGCTTGTCAAATCACCTCCAAGTTCACTGTGACGTGGCCGAGCGCCAGATCTGGATTGATGCCATTGCTGCTGGCGTGTGATGAACTTTGCCTGTGCACGGGCTCACATGGTTTTTCTCCTTAACCAAGCCCGCAATCCAATTCAATTGGGACTGTTGCCTTCCTTCACTGCTGCCGAGTTCACTTCCTTGTATTCGGGACACTGAAGGCTGTTTTATTACTACCCAAACCCGACTTTTTCTTGTGGCTTTATTGCCATACTTAAAATGAGTGATCAGAAATAAGAGCGCACGGTTAAACTAATGGTGTGCAGAGCGCATTCGGACCAGAATAGAACGCTCCCAGCGAGCCGCCGACCGACATCTACGGTAATCACCGTCTAGGTTGTGTGTGTGTGCTCTCATTTAGGGGGGTCCTTTTCCCGCTCCTCGACGCTGCTACAGACTAATAAGCTTGTCCTGTAATCGCGTTAGCCGCCCTGTCGGCCCCAGCCAGGGGACCTAATTGGGACAGAGCCTCGGACAAAGTGAAAATTAATAACTTTTGTCAAGCTCCTGGCGCATTGTCTTCACGAACAGCGCGGCTCAATTAGAAAGCGTGATACGATAAGGTCTGAGCAACACGGGAGAGCTGACTCAATTAGGACAGGGACTGGACTGTCGAAGCACAGAGTCGTGGCGGAGGGGGGGGGTAGACGGTGAGTGATTTTTATCCCTAAACTGCTCCAGAAATGGGCTGTTAGTCGCATTTAAGTGGCCTTTGTTAAGTTAAGGGAGACAGGGGCATCATGCAAATTCACTTGAGATGGTCTGGAGACATTTGATGATGTAGTCTCATTCTCTGGGTGCGTTTGTGTGCAAAGAACTGCTCACCTTACGTGGACTATTCCCACAGAACACATCTCAGTGGTGTGCATGGAGGACATTTGTCGGAAAATGGGATGGTAGTTTGCAAAAATGATGGCAACAAATCAATGCTACAATGACGGATGATGGACACCTTGGAGTTCCCATTAGGAAAACCAACCACTGCCGCTTAATTGCGGGTTAAAATGCATTGGCTTCTAACATACTTAACATTCATTCATTCATTTTCTAACGCTTATCATTACGAGGGTCGCTAGGGGTGCTGGAGCCTATCCCAGCTGTCTTCGGGCAAGAGGCGGGGTACACCTCACACCAATTGCCATTTAAAACCATTGTTTTAAAGGGACGGTATGCATTTGTATACATTTTTCATTCATTCATTGAATTCACTCTGAACTGGTGGCCAGCCAATCACAGGGCACATTTAGACAAACAACCATTCACACTCACATTCATACCTATGGACAATTTGGAGTCACTAATTAACCTAGCATGTTTTAGGAAAATTGGGAGGAAGCTGGAGTACCCGCAGAAAACCCACGCATGCACGGGGAAAACATGCAAACTCCACACAGAGATGGCCGAGGGTGGAATTGAACCCTGGTCTCCTAGCTGTGAGGTCTGTGTGCTACCCACTTGACCGCCGTGCCACCCTGAATGTACATATATAGACTGATAAAACACTGTTGGAGATTTTTGGAGGTTCAAGGCTCACATGAGGATTGTGGATGATGGACAAAAATTCTGCAAAAAATGCATTTTTGTTACCAAAAAAAACAAAAAAGCCAAATAAAAAGCACAATACATGTTTAACATGAGTTAAACTGAAGTCTTTCACGGGATGTAAAATTCCATTTCCATCATTTAGATGTAATAATAAACCTGAATGAGAAGAGATATGATATTTTGGAAGGAACCTGATATAGTTCTGGATGTTTCCCCTCTTTAAAAATGATCAAAACCTGGAAAAACCGTCCTAAGTGGAATCACCAACTTCCTCCGTTTTACAACTTCATCATTAACAGCTTGTGGGCTGCTTTTTATTCATTAATGTTTTGTTTTTTTTCATTTCAGTCCAACGTGCTCAGAGCATGCATCCCCTCTTCCTCCCTCCACACGTGCAAACGATTGCAAGTATCTCAGCACAACCGCAACACGTGTAATTTAATTATCAGCTTTCCTTTGTGTCAATAGTTGGTCTGCACAAAACAAGCAGCAGCTCAACTCAGCGCGGCGGCGGCCAATGAGAGCATGCAGGACTGCAGATACTTTCCTCAAGAGAACCGACAAGAACATGCTTTATCTTTTATTCAACATATTGTTCCCAGAGTTTCCATCTTTTAAGCTGCCTCCCTTGTTGCTTTCCTTCTGGGCAGACGCACAACATCTTCAACCTGACTTCACTTGTTGTGACACATGTTTACCCCGAGGGAGCTGATTGATTGGAGGGAACACAGGTGGAAGGAAACATAAATGCAACATTCACTTGTTGACCTTTCTTGGCCACGGCGCAGAGCATTCACACTCGTCAAACAATCTGGACATTCATTCATTCATTCATTTGTTCATTCATTTTCTAATGCTTATCCTCACGAGGGTTGCAGGGGTTCTGGAGCCTAGCCCAGCTGTACACCCTGAACTGGTGGCCAGCCAATCACAAGGCACATATAGACAAACAACCATTCACACTCAAACTCCACACAGAGATGGAATTGAACTCGGGTCTCCTAGCTGTGAGGCCTCCGTGCTAACTTTTAAAACATTCATTCATTCATTTTCTATTGTTTATCCTCACAAGGTTTGCGGGGGTGCCGGAGCCTATCCCAGCTGTCTTCGGGCGAGAGGCGGGGTACACCCTGGACTGGTTGCCAGCCAATCACAGGGCACATATAGACAAACAACCATTCACACTCACATTCATACCTATGGACAATTTGGAGTCGCTAATTAACCTAGCATGTTTTTGGAAAATTGGGAGGAAACCGGAGTACCCGGAGAAAACCCACATATGCACAGGGAGAACATGCAAACTCCACACAGAGATAGCCGAGGGTGGAATTGAACTTGGGTTTCTTAACTGTGAGGCCTCCACGCTAACCACTCAAACACCGTGCAGCCCCATTTTTGAGGTTTATTATCCAAAAACTAAAGAAGTAGAAACATATACAGTATATTGTATAAAAAGTTCAAAATATTTTAATGGTGTATAAGAAAGAATATTACAGTCAAAAGTATTATATACAAACAGTATTACCAGGGTTGGTTCTAAAAAAGCAGATTACCCTCAATATTTTGCACATGAAAATGCCAAAAATGTTAAGATGAATGAAGAAGAGATGGCCGAAGGTGGAATCGAACTCGGGTCTCCGAGCTGTGTGGCCACTCGGTCAACTGGACATACAGTATCTTAAATACTACAAGTATTAAATTATCACAGAGACATTATTAATTAAAAAAAAATTATGATTATTGTCTGACAACACAAGTGAGTAACTGCTCATGTTCAAAAAATGTGAATATTTCACATGTACTACCTCAGTGCTTTTAGGCATGGAATGCACCAGCGCTGCACAGGTTGGAATCCCCTTCTACTCTTCCATAATGACATCACTAGTGGAGCTGGTGGATGTTAGACACCTTGCTGCTTGAGGATGCATACTTGGCCACTCCATCACCTTCAAAGTCCCGACTTATATTGGTGTGTTTAGGCTTGTTATTATGTTGGAAAAATTATGTTGGCGTCCAATTTCTGCTTCGGAACATCACAAGTTGGAATCCATTCCCCCCCCCCCCCCCCCCCCCCCAATGAACTGTGGCACTTGAACAGGATGCTAACAAATTATCTTGATGCTCACTTGTGTTATTTAGACAATACTGGTTGTGTGTTGAATTTGTACCAGATCATGAATGCATTCTGGTCTACAAGCTGTACTCTGACTACTCTAAATGTGAGGGCTGTACTATAAGATACTATACCTATAAGCTCTTTGAGGACAGTACAGATAGCTATATTGCGTATAAGATGATACTGTCATACAGCATCACGCTGTAACATGAGGCAGATGTCTCCACCTGTACTTTCTAAGTACCCCAGACTGTTAGCAATTCAATCTCAGGGCTGCATCTGCGTGTAACCTTGTAAGCCGCCCCTCCTGCCACCGCATTATTGTTCTCACTCGGCGCTGTTCCATCACACGGAATGTCTCCGCTCCTTTCCATACAGGTAATACGGACAAATGGGTCTTTAATGCTATTCGCAGTCCCTTCCGACATTCCCTCGCTTTGTCATTACGTTGCCTCCCCGCATTTTGAAATGCGTTTCTTCCACCTTAAGCAGCACTTTATTGCGGCGTGTTATTTTGTTCAATCGGATTAAATGGACAATATCTAGGAATCCATTTGAACCCGATCCTCGGCCAATTCCATTAACTGTCATACTTGTTCAAAGGTCTTCGGAAGCCAAATGTGTAAGTTGATGCATCATCAATACTGGCGCAGAGAGACTTGCACAGTCTTTAAAAAGAAAAACCTTACATTTGATGTCTTTCCATGGAGGCGCCAGATCAAATCAGCAACACGGCAGACTTGCTTTTAATACGCTTAAACACTGATGAGATGCAACTCTAGACTTTCCCCGAATGGGACCACGGCACTCTCACTCTAAAGTGGTCTCATCCATGGAGTTAGGCATGGAGACAGTAACGGTACACCATAATCGGTGTGTACCTCGGTTTTCATGGTATAGTTCGGTTAATCGTTGGTGATAAATAATGGCCGAAGTCTTTGGATTTTTTTTTTAACAATAATTGTATTTTTACCTTTGGTAAAATGACCAACATTACATGATGTTATTTTATTTTACATGTTATTTTAGCATGGTGCCGATATGAAAAACATAAACATAGCTTTAATCATATTTAAAATATAACATAACAAACTGCAAAAAGACTGTAGATAATTCTCTAATAAAATCAAATATTATGTTAAAAAATGTACTGTGGAACTTAAAATAGCGTATGCTTGTTTTTCGATTGATAGCAAAAATGTACACAAAAAATGTGCCTTGGTTTGTGTACTGTACTCACATGTTTATTTTGCTTTCTTGAACCAATCCTGGTAATACTGTTTGTATATAATACTTTTGACTGTAATATTCTTTCTTACACACCCTGAAAATATTTTGAACTTGTTTTTATACAACATACTGTACATGTTTCTACTTCTTTAGTTTTTGGACAATAAACCTCAAATGGGGCTGCACAGTGGACAAGTGGTTAGCACGCAGGCGTCACAGCTAGCAGACCCAAGTTCAATTCCACCCTCGGCCATCTCTGTGTGGAGTTTGCATGTTCTCTCCGTGCATGTGTGGGTTTTCTCCGGGTACTCCGGTTTCCTCCCACATTCCAAAAAACATGCTAGGTTAATTGGTGACTCCAATGAATGTGAGTGTGAATGGTTGTTTGTCTATATGTGCCCTGTGATTGGCTAGCCACCAGTCCAGGGTGTACCCTGCCTCTCGCCTGAAGACAGCTGGGATAGGCTCCAGGTTCCAGACTCCACCGCAATAAGTCAATTCCCGCAAACTTGGATTCAATATTAATAAACGGAATAATAATAAATAACACCATTATTGCCACCTTTACACTGCTATTATTCGTTAACATCCCACTGTGCAGGCTACAGTATGACAACAACTGACATAAGACATGGCCACCGCTGGAATAATAAGCTACTGAGCTAACTAGTTAGCCTCTCCAATTGACTTATTTACATATTCAAATGAGAAATCTTGTTCCATACAGACCAGTGTACATGTAACGTTTCACCCCTAGTTGACACAGACACTAATGCAAGTCTTCTGACCACTCCCCACTTCCCATGTCCCCGTCCTGAAGTAAGTTTTTTCCACTTTTGCTCATGAAGCCTTGAGAGGGGTGAGGCAGGAACTTGGGCGTGCGACTCCCTGTGGGAAATATTCCTCTCTGGGCGTGTTGGGTGGATTCCCCCTCACGCCCCCCTTTCTCTGCTGCCTGTTGGGACCCCTCTCTTGATGCTGAGGAGGGAGAGGACACCAATGCCCTGAGCAGCCTCTCAGATTTATTGAAACTTCATGTCCCTTCTTGGTAGTTCATTTGTCAAGAGACCTAATTTACACTGGCCCTTAAGACTAATTGCAAATTTGCAAAAAAATGCTGATGTCTTTGGAACTGATGAAGAGGGATTTTTTTTTTTCCCACTCCTTCCCTCAGTGTCCCTCGCCATGCATTTGCTAATGCGTTTCATCTGTGAAGCATAAAGTAGACATCGTTTCTGTCCTCTATACGAGTGAGAGACCGAGGGATGTGAGCGAGAGAGCAAACGCTCCAAGACAAGCCCCACCCCCCTCTGTTGGGACTTCTAGTAAACAGGAAGTTGTGACAAAAACACAAACAGTATTTACTGTTTAATTCAATTTGGGGGGTTCTATCAAGCCGCGAGGCAAAAAAAGCTCTGTCACAGCAAATAGCATGTGATGATTAACAGTGTGATTTAACCAATTGAAGAAGCCGAAATCTGGATAAAGGTGCGGATGGAGGAATGTATTTTAGTCAGTTACTATAGTCATTAATGGAGCTGTCAGCCTTCATGAACCAGAAAGCAGCATTGTAGCTTGCTAACAAATACTACATTACATTAAAAATACATTAGTTTTAACTTTTGTTAACAGTTTGGTCTTGTGACATTGCCGTGACATGGCAACTTTATAGCCTTACTGAAAACTATAGGGTTGTTAGAATAGTCGACGACTCGTCTGTTTGATTGTGACGACACAGCTTTGGCATACATTTTTACATCCAATGCTTTATTTTGTTATAAAAAGCCCATTTTGATACAAATTCAGCCTCATTTGTGTTATGATTTCTTTAACAGGAGACCTATACTTATGTAAGATGGTGGTACGTAAACATAGCAAAGCCCAGGGTTTGCTATGTAAACGTCTTTCGGGAGTGAACGACATGGCTCAACCTTAAAACATTCAAACAAAAATTCATTCATTCATTTACTACCGCTTTTTCTCACGAGGGTTGCGGGGGGTGCTGGAGCCTAACCCAGCTGTCTTTGGGCGAGAGGCGGGGTACACCCTGGACTGGTGGCCAGCCAATCACAGGGCACATATAGACAAACAACCATTCACACTCACATACATACCTATGGACATTTGGAATGTGGGAGGAAACCGGAGTATCCGGAGAAAACCCATGCATGCACGGGGAGAACATGCAAACTCCACACAGAGATGGCCGAGGGTGGAATTGAACCCTTGTCTCCGCTAACCACTCGTCTGCCGTGCAGCCCCCATAACAAAAATAAAACATTAAATCTGTTTCTATACATTCTGTACAAATGTGAGATTCATTCGACAAGAATTGCCTAAATTATTGGCCTGATGTCAAATTTTTTTTGGGGGGGGGCACCCAGCATATTTTATTATTAGTCCACTAAGACAGCACTACTTTTTCCTGGATAATGTCCGACCTCCAATTTAGAACCATTATTTTCCCCATCAGAAACAACGGGACTTGAATTAGTCAGGTCCAGGGTCAAACTGTCACCATCATCTCCTGGGCACGGTGCATTAGCGCCAAGGCCGGTTTGGCGCCACAGCGAGCCACTACACGCCAATCACATAATCATTGGCGCAAACTGTTGCCAACTGGCGCCGGCCCAGTGGACTCCTAGCATCATTGATGCAACTTGGCTCACGCCGTTACATTCCAGTGGATTCCAATAGGCGGATTGTTTGTGACATTTGGTTCCACTTGGCGGACACTTGGCACCGATTGCTTGATGCTAGTGGCGTGATGAAGATTTTAAACATTTTGAAATTTTCTTGCAGCCAAACTCAAATTTTGCTGCCGTTATGGGGCCACCACGTGCCAGTTGGGAGGCAGTTTAAGCCACTGCACGCTACGAGACACCTTATTGGCGACACTAGGCGCCCGCCACAGCAAATTACATTGGTGCGAACTGGCACCAACTGGCACCAACTGGCACCAACTGGTGCCGGCCCAGTGGACTCTTAGCATAAGACGTCCTACATGGCAATGGGTCAAAGTTTTTTGTTTTTTGTAGGATGAACCTGAATTGTAACAACTTAATACAGGGGTGGGCAAATATTTTGACCCGAGGGGCCAGAACATATATTTAACACATACACACACACACACTATTTTATGCTTATAATTTTCCTTGAATTATTTGTCCAATTAAATTTTTTTAATTTATATTTATTTTATAAATTTTTATTTCGTTCCCATGTCCCTTTTTCAGGAGCACTTTAAACATCATACCACATCAAACTATGTAATTTAATTTTACAGTTATGTTGTTGTTGTTTTTTACTAAATAAGACATCCAACTTGCAAGTCTTGTAGCTAGTTTGTATGTTAAAAGTTGAAATACTTAGAAAGCAACTAGCGGGCCGGATTCAAATACTTGGTGAGCCGCATGTGGCCCCTGCGCTGGAGTTTGCCCACCCCTGCCTTAATACTTTACAATATAAGTTTGCGTATTTGTTTTTATTTAATCTCTATGTAATTTAGTTCCACATTTGAACTGGAGCTACAATGAGACGGATAAGGCCTTAATCATGGATTGTCAGATTCCACGTTGTCCCCACAAGAAGCTAAAGTCTGTTAAAGACAGATCATGGGTTCACTCCCGGCTTTTGATGCAGCATCCAACACTAATGTTTATACCTTAAGAGGATGTGGGGGTGTATTTGGGGGCTAAAAAGCTGATGCTGTGGTCTTCTGCAGATGTGATTGCAGAACAAACGCTGCCTGATTGGAAGACGTAATAATATGCATCCACATGACTCAAATCAGGAGATCTGCCCTCATCGGGCTTTTCGATGCATTTGCTGTGCTTTGTGGCTCTTTTCATATGCAAGTATTTAGAAACTGACGGATTCTTGTCATGGAGTGTTTCTTCTTTCCCTCTGCATGTGGACACATTTCATTGAAGCTTTCCAGTAATTATCCATTCCCCATTATTCATTCATTCATTTGAAATTCTTACATAATGTCCTCGCAGCTAAGCAAAAAATCCTCGCTATTGTGTTTTGAGGAAGCAGTTTTGGCACGTAATTTCAGAGCACATACATACACACACGGAGAGAAACAAAATGTGTTCAGGTTTAGCTTGAAGGGTCGAGCAATTATCTGATTATGAAAAACATTACATGTCGAAAAGAACAACAATATGTAATTGGCGTGGGGTGTGCGAGCTGCAGAGGACCAGATGTAGAGATGTGTGCACGGCTGTCAGTGTAATGGCTAACAGCTTGGCCACACAACCCTGCACCTAAGGAAGGGTTCAAACTGCAATAAAAAGTAAAAACAACAAAACAAAAACCTCTGCAAGCGTTTGGTACTACCAGGCACTTGCATTTGATGGGTAAAATTCACACTCTAATGGGCTTATAAAGGATTTCTCCAGCGCTGAATGGGCTCAGGCAGTGCCAGGCCCATGGACTCCTACCGATTCACAACATCCCCCCCTTCTGGGCACATATGTGCTAGTTACCTGCTGCAGCTCTGTTGTTAAAGGGACTGGATGCAGCGTCTTCCTCCAGCTGCCTGGAGTTTGCCAACATGCCAATATATGTACCAACATAATGCCAGTGTTATAGCCCGCCTCTTTAACTACTAATGTTAGCTACCATAGAATGCATTGACCAATGAGTGCCTGTTATTTTATTTGGGCCCTAATTAGGACCGTTTTTCTGCAGTTTAATTTGTAACTGAAAAATATTGATCTTTTTTATCTACAATTGGTTCTTTTAAACCACTATTGGTAACATATGCTAGCCTGTGGTGGTAATGTTATATTTTTGGATGAATGAAAAACAAATGTGGCTGCACGGTGTTCGAGTGGTTACCACGCAGGCCTCACAGCTAGAAGACCCGAGTTCGATTCCACCCTCGGCCATCTCTGTGTGGAGTTTGCATGTTCTCCCCGTGCATGCGTGGGTTTTCTCCGGGTACTCCGGTTTCCTCCCACATTCCAAAAACATGCTAGGTTAATTGGCGACTCCAAATTGTCCATAGGTATAAATGTGAGTGTGAATGGTTGTTTGTCTATATGTGCCCTGTGATTGGCTGGCCACCAATCCAGGGTGTACCTCGCCTCTCGCTCGAAGACAGCTAGGATAGGCTCCAGCACCCCCGTGACCCTCGTGAAGAAAAGGGGTAGAAAATGAATGAATGAATGAAAAACGTATGTGGCTGCACGGTGGACTAGTGGTTAGCACACAGGCCTCACAGCTAGGAAACCCGAGTTCAACTCCACCCTTGGCCATCTCTGTGTGGAGTTTGCATGTTCTCCCCGTGTATGTGTGGGTTTTCTCCGGGTACTCCGGTTTCCTCCCACATTCCAAAAACATGCTAGGTTAATTGACTCCAAATTGTCCATAGGTATGAACTGAGTGTGAATGGTTGTTTGTCTATATGTGCCCTGTGATTGGCTGGCGACCAGTCCAGAGTGAATTCAATGAATGAAGGAAAAATGTATACAAATGCATACCGTCCCTTTAAAACAATGGTTTTAAATGGCAATTGGTGACTCGAATTGTGGGAATTTTTCAACACAAACCTCTCGTATTTTTTATATACTTATATCGTATATCTATATAGAGAGCCCAAGCACAGTACCATTAGTGTAAGCACATTCTGTAGCTAATTCAATACAAGCCATCATAAATGTAGGAGAGCAAGGGGGGGTTATTGAGACCTCCCAGGTTAAACTAAAGAGTCTGCTTTGCTCTTCCCCCCTAAACATTTGTGGAAAATGTCTTTTAACTTAAGGCACCACCCTCCTGCACCTTACCCATGCGCTCCCCCCTCCGAGAAGGACAGCCCTCACATGGGGAATGCATTCCCCCAGGCAATCATCCAGAAGAGCAGATTGTAAATATTCAAAATGGAGTTTAACACATCCCATTTTTCTCCTGGTCTATGGCCTTTCATACCTCATCCCTTTCAATCCCATCCCTGGATCCGATGCCCATGGTTGGGCGGCGATGGTGGCCAAGACAGGAGTTAAAGTAAAAGCAGAGACGGGCTTTGGATTCAGTTTCATTTTGATTTGTGTTGCAGCAGGAATGCAGGCAGACATTTTATGCCTGTTGTCCACAAAGAAGAGCCAAGTTTTTTTTGTTTTTTTTTTTACTTCAGTGTTCAGACATTTGAAGTCCGATGTGCACAGAACATGGTCTTCCCCCCCCCCCCCCCCCGCTTCTTCAGGAAACAATGTGTTCTGGATGCATGCATGGATCCACACCTAACATTTCTCGCCTCTTCAGAAGAGCATAATAATGAAATATTTCCTTTAATGTGTCATCTAACACTCTGTAAACTTGTGGAATTGCTGATTGTGAAAGATTTTTTTTTGGACAATTCACACTGTCTAATGTTTGCAGCATTTCTTGAAATGCTGGCTCTTCAATTGTGTTAAAGAACAGAATTTTTGTGATTACTTTCTGTGAACGCATACCATTTTTGCGCTGTTGTGTTGTATTTACTTTGCCGACCAAACGCCTCAGTGAGTGTTGACTGTCAAAGGCTCTCCATCTCGATATGTAGGGGTTTTTTTTGCAGGTGGATTAGGTGGATATGTTTGTGGCATTTATGGCATTTGGCTTTGCAGCATCTTTTCCCCTCCTAATTTCAACGATGTTACCTTGCATTGCTCCTCACAAAGTTTCAGCTTAATTAAAAAATGTAAATACACTTTCCTCAGATTTTAGCCTCTCAGATGTGAATATTTGTTGAATTTTCTTAGTCATCCATGAAAGCAGACCTATCTTTGTGTTAGATATTCACACACATTAGCTTCGACTCAGAAATCACTCCACACTCTTTATTGCTCTCTGGTTCTACCATATCTTACTTATTGTGTAGAAATATGGGGTGATAACTATAATCTTCACTCGATAAATGTACTGCAAAAAAGGTCAGTAAGGATAATTCATAATGCCGCCTACAGAGAACATACTAACTCCTTATTTCTAAAATCACAAATACTTAAACTTGCTGATATAGTTCATCTTCAAACAGCTAAAATAATGCATAAGGCTAAAAATAACCAATTACCTAAAAATGTCATCCAATACTTCTCTACAAGAGAGGAGAAATATGATCTCAGGGAAGAAGTACATTTTTATATGCTAGGACTACGTTAAAAAGCCATAGCATTTCAGTATGTGGAATCAAACTATGGAATGGATTGAGTAAGGACCTCAAACAATGCACAACGATGAGCCAATTCAAGAAACAATACAAGCAGTTGATGTTTGTCATATCACCTTGTACTTCGGTACAAGGTACATTATTTAAATAAAACAACTTAAACTGTATTATGGAAAGCAGGAAGTGAACAAATGTAACAGTTACTGATTGTAAAAGTACCAGATGGAGGGGTAGGATTTAATAAGCTTTGCTTCTTCCTACTCCTTTTGGACATGTGGAACTGTGAACTGATTATGGGATGCACTCAATTGTAATCTGATGCATGTTCAAATGAAATAAAACCATTACCATTGACTTAGGAAAACAATGATTATTGCTTTTCACTCTTTTGTTTTTGCCACTAATTGTTTGTTTGGTTCATATTAATTTGGTCCATCTCAGGCTTGACTGATTATTCGATTAATCGAAACAACAAGCTTCAGATTAATCAACAAGAAAATAATCTAGTTATCTGTAAACAGCTCAGGGGCTTTTCTTTCTTGTGCAAAGTGCTTTTGCTAACCAAACATGTGTGTTTACAAGTCATTTTGTCATAATTTGTGCTTTTTTACATAATAGTAGTGTAGCACATTTATGTTCACAGTTCTAAATCAATCAATCTATCTATGAACATGATATTAAACGAACAAATGGGTGCTGGAAAAGCCTCTTGAAAGAGTTTGTGTGCAAATACAAAGAAGTCGTACAAAGAACTCCCCGGACAAACATATTTTAGTCTGGGGGAGAGAAGTGATGAGTTGTCACTGTTCCTGATGCTTGAAGGTGTGGCCAACGTGCATCCAATACTGTTAGGCCAGTCATGTTTCAGAAAATGATTTTATTCCCCGAACAAGACAAAAAAGTTGCAGATAGGAATTTAGCATTTGCATAGAAGTGATTTTGTATTGTTTGTTTGATATGTGTGTCCTTCCCAGTGGTGGTGTGATGGTGGCTGTGGTGGGATTTTAGGAGTGGGTGTTTTTGCTCCCTTTCAACAGTCTCTCCACATGGCCTCCTGTCTCCTTTGTCTTTTTATAGCCTCCTTCTGGGAGAACTGCACTCTCCCCGAATGCAACACAAGCCAAAACACCTCTCAGTTCCTTCGCCAAGGCCCGTTACCCAGGGAATAGCGCTATATCCCTCCCTTACTAGTACACGCCTTCTCTCATCTCCCCCAGTCCGGTCGGTGCTGGACACAGATTTTTTTTTTTTGGAGCATTGGAGTTTTGTTATGTGAATCATAACGTTAGACTGTGAAAGTCGAGCGTGGGCTTTCGGTTATTCCTGTCACCTTTCTGTCATCTTCATTTCATCATCTTCCCCCTGCAGTGGAAAACAGAGCGGATCATTCGTTGCACTATGAAATCATTTGGACAACTTTATTGAAAAAGTATGCTGACCAGTGTGTGCTCCTCACTACCACCTCTGATATTTTCCCCTCTTCTGCGTCACCTTTTCTCCAAAATTTTTCCAAATCGATTTTTTACATGGGAATCTGTAATTTGGAAAAACATAACCATCACATCTATTATGTATTATAATCAGTTTATAGAGGCCTGGTATTGGTTATCTGTCATCAGTTCTGTTTGGTACTCTGGTCCTGGGCCAAAAATAAAGGTATTTGGTGCACACCTTTACAGGGTTTGCTGAGTGTTCACACAAAGAACACATGCATAAAGTAAGGACTTGACTGGTCAGCTTTTTTGATATATTATGTAACATAACTCAAATATTCTAAACCAAAATGTCTGCTGGGTTGAATATTTAACTTATTTTTATAGTCTACTATAGTTACCACCTCAGATTTCACAAAAAGCTTCTAAAATATGCTTTTAAAGAGTGCTATTGTCACACACACAGAGGGATAGGGAAAAGAGAGCAGAGGAATTACACTTCCAACACATTTTCTCGTACACATTTGTCATTTCTGCATCCTTTTTGCTGATCTTCCAGAATCTGCACCTATCCCAGCTACATTGCTATGGCTTCCCAAAACGATCTATTTTAATTTATTCACCCATGATGCTCTAAACATTCCTATGTAATTGGTCACACTCCCAAGCGCTCCTGAGGACTTCCGGACTACTGCCGAACCCCACTTTCTAGTTTTGTGGGTATAGGAGTTAATAAAAAAATGAATAAACTCTTTGGAGAACTACTTGAAAAGTGGCTAGGCATGACCGGTAGCTCATAAGCTACTGTTTGGAAACCCCTGACTTGGCGTGTATGAACTCAAAGAGGGGTAACGTCGGTCTGCGTTTATTAAGTGCAGACAATCTTGGCACAACATCGGTAGTGGAAATGCGGTCATTACATTTTTTTTGCAGGACTAGTCATATTTAAAAATACTTAAGGCTAATACTAAATACTAAAGCTACAGAGACAACCGCTTACTTGCACAAAATAAACAGTTAGGACGCTGATAAATTGTTGCTTACAGATCAAGTATGGGCCCAAAAACACAGTATGGTCGACCTATGGGACACAAGTTTGAGACCACTGCCTTTCCGCTTGTTTGGTGCACAACAGTTTGGAGCATTGTGTTGGCACTTGACCAAAACAAATGTACTAGCAGAGCAAACAACATGCCTGTATATACAGTATATATAAAGAAATCTGAGGTTAATCAGCATTCTATTGGACATTAGAGGTTCCACTGTTCCACATCTGTCCATCCACCCAGGCTATGTTTCGCAGCATCACACACACACGCACACACACACACAGTACACGGACAGGACATGCTCGTTTATCTTCCGGCCACAGTGGCATACGCAGGGAGCTGGCACTGCACAGATGTCCACTAAGTGCTGATGGAGGATGTGAGCAATAGATGTGCTCCTTAGCGGTGCTGATGCAGGCGGATGCCGCTGTGCCCCGCCACCATCATTATTTCTCCACTGTGCTGAGGAGGGGCAAGCGAGCAACGGGAGTTAGCATATGTTTGCATTTGCTGTCCCTCTAAAAAAGCGTAATTAGCGTGTTAGCAAAGGCTGGCGAGAAGGGGGGAGGAGGTTTGGATTAAAGTTGTAGGTAAAGGAGCGAGAGAAGGACAAAGAATGATTCTTAGCTTCAAAGTCATCAATCCTCACAGGGGAGCTGGTCAGGGGTCTGATGCTGTCAATGGTAACTTACTCCGAGGATAGCGCAGAAAAGACTTCGATAATGACATCACCCTGGCACTGAGAGACGGGTCTGGCTTTCCGGGCCCTTCCCGGCACTTTGAAGTCCCCCTTGACGAGGGCTTTGCGGCTCGTCTGATACTGGCCATGGTGCTCTCTGCACGGATTGGCCACAGAAGCCACCCGGGTGGCTTATCAGATTTATGGAGGCTTAACGTAGGAGTGTGTATGTGCCATGATAAAGTGTGTGTTTGTGTGTGTGGAGGGAGAACCGGGTGAAGATGGAAAGGGTCATCCCTTAACAATCCACCCGTCACACCTAATTTAGGCTGGATTTACCATGTCCACATGTACACAGACATTTTCAAAAACACGTTTTTCATTGGATTTTCGTCCAAATATAGTTTTGGTCCTTAAAGATGAAGCCTTTCCCATACCCGCGATGGGTGATGCCAAACCGTTCTTACCCATATGATACCAGGCAACACAGATTCATGAAATATATATTCTCTGGCAATACAACTGTTTGTGGAATACACTACTAGTACCAGTTATGAAATATTTCTACACTATTAATTGTTTAAAGTTAAAACAGTTGTACAGGTATACACATAGCCATCCCTCGCTACATCGCGTTTCGAACATGGTGCGCTAACTCAATATATTCATGGCCTAAATGAAGCATTTTCAAGGATAAAAATGGCTAAACAAATGAAAATACAAATATAAGACATTCAGAAGATGTTATATGAAGCGAAATCCATTACCTGTGACTTGTTTGTGCCTTTAAGAAACAGGACCTAGGAAATGATGTGTGTGACATCAGCTTGCTAGAGTTGACGATAGCTGAGCCTTAATTAGCAATAAGTTAGCAGTGTGGAGAGTGGCCGACAGCAGCTCCTGTGTGTATGTGTATGTTCACTGATATGTGTTATCTGCTTGTAAATGAAGCAATTTGAATGCATCGTGAGTCTCTCTTTAACTACAAAAGGTACAGTAGAGTAGTATATTACAATAGTCGCTAGGTGTCAGTAATATTGACGAGACAATAGCCATCACAGGAAATAAGCTGAGTCTGTTATCTTATTGTAATTTATTGTGTTAATTTACGTACATAATTTTATTTCTCAAATAATTCACTTCTTGTATGTATTTGTCGCTATATACATTTTTTGTATATCGTCAATTATTTTATTTGCACTTATTTTTGCTGTGTGAACTTTGACATCGTGATGATGTCACTTCCGGCCTTTCTGGCGCGCTTCTCTTCAATCGCGTTTTGGACTGCTGAGGACGAGGTAAGCTAGTCGGTGACAGGAATGGTTCACTGTATATTCATTGTAAGTGTGAATATGTTACGCGTTTCACCCCAGTGCTTATGCTTATATTATATTCAGCATGTAAAGACACATTGTGAAAGTTACTGTTGTTAGATAAGTTAGTTTTAAGGAGTTCGTTTTTTTATGTGGTTTTCTTTTTGTAGGAAACGTGTGCTGTCAAGTGTGTTGACGCTGCTGCTGTTTGTCGGGCACAGGTATGTGGATCCCTTTATTGTTTTATTTAATTTTCATAAAGACTCTATTCGCCTTTTGAACTGCTGAGGACGAGGAAACGTGTGTGTTGACGCTGCTGTACATTTTGTTTGTTGTGCACAGTTCGCAGAGGAAATAAACGCCCCCTTCGGTCGGCAAAGGAATTGCAACCTCCCACCTCGTCTTTCCACATTAGAACACAACAGAGTATAATTTAATAATAATAATAACTACATTATTTACAGTGGTGTTTACCCCTTTCTTGGTTTCTTTTTTTAGAATGTTTGTCACACTTAAATGTTTCATACCTAATGTGTTTCATTAAGTGATAAGCTAATAAGTTTGCAGAACA
This sequence comes from Doryrhamphus excisus, assembly GCF_030265055.1. NCBI lineage: Eukaryota > Metazoa > Chordata > Actinopteri > Syngnathiformes > Syngnathidae > Doryrhamphus > Doryrhamphus excisus. The sequence goes on along the minus strand of NC_080466.1, from coordinate 19,070,005 downwards.
TATGAGTATCAGATCACTGATACCAGCCTCAGTATTATCAGAATTTCCAATGCATCAATACTCTGTGGGTACGGTATGAAAAGCAACCAAGACATATTTTTGGCAATAATTTTTAGTTGAAAAGTGAATCCTAGAAAAAATAATGAATAACCGTGGTTCCAGTGTATTCAACGTCAAGCACGTCATTCACTGCTACATAATTTGCCGGCTAATTGTCTTTGCATAGTTAAACGGTCAAACATGGGAATTTGACAGCTACATTTGAAAGGCCTGATTTTGTCCTTAGAATATCCAGTTTAACGCATGATCCGTTACCAAACTGTGCCATGTAGGAGCCAAAAATAATCTGACTTGTCACTTGAGCCATGTAGTTAAAATCCAGCCGTAGAGTCTTGACAGTGAAAAGGCAGCAGTCACGGCAAGCTTGGTCTAGCCTAGCACTTTTACACTCACAATATTTTGTCATGAAATAAAGCCGTTGCGGTTGTCGTCGTGAGGAGGAATTAAACTTGACAGAGGCGTGTTTATCCAACCATTGTAGCTCTACTGTATGTTACCCGTATAAGCAACAAGGTCAGAATGCTGTTCTGCCCCATGAAAGCGTCTACTGCCTGTATCCAATTGATACGTCGACCACAAACTAATAGGATGTGGAAATGTTACCTTGAAAATTGGTGCTCTTGGAGGAGAAAGTGCGCACCACAATCTTGTCTTGTCAGATTTCCCCAGCTAAGGTTTCCGACACACACTTCAAACTCCAACTAATGAGTGGAAAATCATTACCAGGTTCTGCACGACATTAAAGAACACCATTTTTTGGGGGGGTGTATGCGTACTTGCCTTGGGTTTCACCGGCTGTCTTTCTTCTAAATGTTAGCAAATCTTTTTCACCTCCAGCACAAACAAACATTGAACTATCGGCGATCGCAGCAGACTATCAAAGGGAGCATTTGTTTGCAATAAAACGCTGGTTTGAAATGGCTCCAGTGCAGATTTTTGTGCTCCAGCATCGGGCCAACATATTTCATGCCACAGAAAGAAAAAAAAAAAGGTGGGGGCCTTTTATAGAAAGTGTGTAAAAGAATAGCTCGTCGAACTCGAACATCATTCAGTGTTGTTTTTAATTGCTCGCTTTACAAAGGCTTTCTTCTTCCCGCTGTCATCTCTTTGGATGACTTGGCCCCCCCATTAGGAGCATATCAAATTTGGGTCGCTGTTCCCAGCCTCCGTAACAGATACGGAGAATCGATAAGAGCATTATAATGCGGTGACGGACACTCCGCTGCTAGTGTGACAGTGGTTCTTGACTATTCCTCCGAGACCTGATGGAGGCAACGCATTGCATGAGTTGAGTGGCGTGAGAGGTCGTTAACCCTTCACTCATAATGTGATTTCAGTGTAATGCTACTAAAAGCATACAATGGGAGCCGGTATTTTAACACCAGTGAGTGTGAATGGTTGTTTGTCTATATGTGCTCTGCGATTGGCTGGCCACCAGTCCAGGGTGTACCCCACCTCTCGCCAGAAGACAGCTGGGATAGGCTCCAGCACCCCCGTGACCCTCGTGAGGAAAAGCGGTAGAAAATGAATGATTGACTGAGTGTGAATGGTTGTTTGTCTATATGTGCCCTGTGATTGGCTGGCCACCAGTCCAGGGTGTACCCCGCCTCTTGCACGAAGACAGCTGGGATAGGCTCCAGCATACCCGCAACCTTAGTAAGCGGTATAATGAATGAATGAATGTTTCTTTTGCCTTCACTTGTCCTCCATGTTTAACCAAGTATCTTTGCCGCTACAATAACACTTCTTAAAAACACGCCCTTTGACAAGTGTTATTAACATTTGACATTAGCCACGTATACATGGACCCAAATATTCCAATTCCATTCGGTTTATTTGCTCAAACGGAAAGAATGTAACCTTTGTATACACCTCATTCCGAAAGAAAAATGCCAATCCGAATGAATATATAATCGGATTCACAGGGGTGGAATATTCCTTTCCCCAATCCGATTGAGGTATCTTGTACCCGCTCAATCGGAAAGTTGTCAGACTGCGTTCTTCTTCGTGGTGTTTTTCTTCTTCTGTTGTTTCTGGCGGTTGGCAAGCAGCTTTCGTGTGCACTAGCGCCATCTGTGGAACAGAATCTAAACCCTTCTATACGCCATTCACAAGTCCCGTTTTATTAAAAAAGAAAATACATATCTATATAAAACATGTGCCAAGCTTAATTATAAAATATGAACAAGATTGAACTTTATCTTTTCCTGTTCCTGGGTGCGTTCTTTCAGCGAATGCTGAGATATGACGTAACACGCAGCTTGAGACTTTTTTCGATTTAAAAAAATGGAGGCGAGCAATCGGCACTGGACTGCTGCGGAAAGTTTGTTTTTGATTCAAACTAAATTTCAAGACTGGACGAACGAAAAACTGGAAATACGGAGTTATTCCAACAAGTGAAAGAAAAACTCGAGGAAGTCAGTATCACGTGATGTTGGTGTTTACGCTTTACTGCACATGCCCCATTGACTATTCTGGTTGATTATAGCGGCGCATGTAGACACGCGATTGGAATATTCCTTTCCGGAAAGAGAAAAATTCCTCATGTAAACATGGCTACTGTCATGCTGTGAAACGGCGTCATTGTACAATCAGCGTGAGTCCCAGTGAGCTCGGACAGAATGGGCACCATTTAGGGGTAAAAATGTGAAATCCATTCCCAGGTGGTTCTTGCGAGCTGGGTGGAATAGTTCATGGTGGATAAAAAACGAGCAGCGGGGTTTGTTCAGGTTCAAGATGCGCTGTGTCTGTTGGCAGCTTGTTGGGCCAACATTGTTTGACGTTCTAGCCCTCGTGCGTTTTTGTGAGCATTTGAGGGCTTTATAGCTCGCTGTGACTTTGCCGCCAATAGGTTCCAGATGCCGCCGGTGTGGGAACCGGGGATTGGAGCGTGAGGGGGGCAGGCAGAGGGGGAAGAAGCATAACCAGGTGTGACCCATTGTAATCTGGGATGTTCTCCATGGATATCTAGACTATTATGTGCTATGCATGTGTGTACGCTGAAGGAATAATGGGCCGTGCAATGTGTTTGCAGTCTCACACTGGACACCCAGACTTATAGACGGACACAAAACACTTGATTTTTGACTAGGCCTGTGCACAGACGCTCTGCCAAGGCACAGAGTTTATGTTTGGAGGTGCGCTGTTCTGCACATTTGCTGCTGGCATCGTCCTGGTCTAACATATGGCAGCACTCTGGGCCCTCAGGCCCAGCATTTGGGCTTCAAGCAGAACCTGCCAGCCCCAGAGTGGCCGACTATAGGGGGAAAATTGTACTTCCAAAGCACCAATGATAAATGTCTACATTTCTCCACATGATTACTTTTAATCCATTGTGTCCCCCCCACTGTTTTTCTCAAGAAGCCAGAAAAAATAGAAATACTAATAATAACACTTTTCCTGTTGCAAAGATTACGCTTCACATTTTCAGTAAAAGTTTTAATCATCCATCTTCTTCCACTTATCCGAGGTTGGGTCACGGGGACAGCAGCCTAAGCAGGGAAACCCAGACTTCCCTCTCCTCCCTCCATTGGATTCCGAGGCATTCCCAGGCCAGTTGAGAGACATAGTCTCTCCAACATGCTCTGGGCCTTCTCTGTGGCCGCCTACCGGTCGGACGTGCACTGAACTCCTCCCCAGGGAGGCGTCCAGGAGGCATCCTGACCAGATGCCCTCTCATTGTGGAGGAGCAGCGGTTCTATTCTGAGTTTCTACCTTCTCACCGGAGTTAAGTAAAAGTTAAATACCATAAAAAATACAAATGGAATCGCTGAGCACTGTAAAAAGCTTCATCTGGAAATACAGTCGTTCCTCGCTATTTTCTTTTTTTCTAAATATAATTATTAAATGATTACCGTTTTGTGCTTGACTATGGCCTATTATTAGTCAAAAATTGAAATTAATGTTAGATTATATTCCCTTTCACATTGGCCGATATCAACGATACCTGCAATTAGAGGCAGGTGCCTGTAACTAAGAATGTAAAAACTGGAGCTAACTGAATGGAACAAAACAGGAAGTGACTACAAAATAAGGGCATGGAAACATGAACTAAGGCATATAAAGGGAAAAGACACCAAACTTTCACAGGCACAATTATGCACAAATATTTCTACCGCTTATCCTCACAAATATACACAATGAAATGAAAGACACAATTTGACGGTAACTCAAAACTCAGAATATCTGTGTAGTGCCATGTGATATATATATATATACGATAGATGCTGTATATGATATGATTGTGATCTGAATCAAATGTGTGTGTGACCTTAGGTAAAGAGAATAAGAATACCAAATTCTCAGAATGTTGTTTTAGTCACATGAATTTCAACGGAACTGCAGTTTATCTGATGAACAACATGACGGGGCTGGACACACCTCCACCCTAAACCCTCAAACGGCCCCTCTCTGTTTGACTTTGCGTGACCTCCTCCAGCGGGCAATTCCCCCTTTTAGATTATTTCCCCACGTGCATGTGATTCTCCGTTTCCCTGACGATAAGAACGAGCGTTAAAATGGGGTTGAAGCACATTGAGAAGAAGAATATGAAGTAATGATAATGGTCGTGCTTAACGTTGAAGAACATCACCTGTGTACACTTTGCACAATTTTAACTTGTACTGAAGGGAGTCGGAAGAAGCACAGCTTATTTAATCCTAGTCATCTGTGTTGTAATAATGAATAGATATTATATTAAAGTCAATCAATAAAAAATGTAAAAAAAAAAGCAAACAAATTGAAGATAAATGATAGGAGACAGTATGGTTCTCAGTCTTCCATATACTCGAAAGTAAAAAGCCAAATAATATCCTTATCCCCTTAAAAAACAACCTTCCTCCTCTGTGGGGTGAGGTTACTCCACTGATGGAAATTCTCCTGCCTGCTCGCCCCGCTCGCCTTAGCCACATCTCCAGCTAATTTACAAAGATCCCGAATTATTCTCTTATCTGTGCGGCTTTAAAGGTTGTAAGGTTGATTAACAAGGCTCCCCCCGTCCTGTTTATCAGTTCGGGAGCGTGGAAAATAGCCGGCGATAAGTGCACAGGCCATTAAACATTCTATTTCCCCTAATATTTGTCGGCATCCATCTGCTTAACTGATCTGCCTTCACTTTAATTAAAAGGGATTCCCGTCTTGTCGGGGAGGGGGGGTCATTATGCGGTGGCGGATGCCAGGAGAGGAGTTTGTGATGAGTTCAGCGTTCCCTCTGTCCCAGGGTTGCCAAAGGGCTTTTTTCATTTCTCCCATCCAGACTCCTCTCGCTCTGTCGGTTAACCCCTTATGTCTCCTTGCACGTCTTTATTTAAGCTCTTGGCAAAAAGAAAAAAGAAACTATGTATATACATTTTCAGCAAAAAATATATCTAAAGTATGTGATAAATAATCATCTTTTTCATTTCATCTTTTTGTATTGAGTTGTGGACTCCTATAGAGGAGCTACACACAATAACCTGCACACAAAGCTTTCTAGATCTTCCACAATCTGCACCTATTCCAGCTGTATTTCATTGGATTTTGTGCTTCCAGTGAAAACGGTCTGTTTTCTAACATTCCAACCATTAGGAATGGTAAAGAAATGTAGCTTTCCCTTACACCCCAAGAAAACACTTCCTGGGTGTAAAAACAAAAGTGCACGGCCATATAAGGAAGCCAGCCTATCTATGACATCACAAACCTCCAGTTTTACCACGCCCTCTGAAACCGAGCATTCACAGCCAAACCCAAACTCGACTCACATCCAAATGCGCAAACCTCATTAACTGAAACTTTGGCATTGTTTAACATATATTTTAATATATTAATATACAAGCCATTAAAATAAAATATAAAAATACATAACATTTAATTAATAAATTAAATTAATTAGAATTAAAGGTTTAAAAAAAATAAAAAATAATAAATTATTTCTAGAAAGATTTTTATTCAAATCAGATTTCATCAAAATAAAATTATAAAATAAATATTAATTTCACCACAGGTATGGATACATTTTGGAACAACAGTAACTGCAAAAAAAGCAGTGAATAAATTATGAAAGATTAGAAGGCAAACAACAATATTCTTATCATTATTAACAAGAAATGCAAAAAAGGCCAAAAAAAACAAACTACAAATTGCATTGTCATAAACGGCCACCATGTATTTAGTTATTCCATCCACCCTCCTTTTTTAAGCGCTGTCTACAAAGTTTTCCTGGTTACTGAAGTGCAGCAACTCACTTCCAGCTCCTGTGGCCGGCTCCAGCAGGCATGAAGCATCCCGTCTCCTAATGGTTTGATTTGGCCAACACTAGTTGGATCGATGAGGCTGTTTACAGTTTCTCTTTCTCCTCATCCCTTTTTGTCTTTTTTTCTAATTTAGTGTTCCCAAACCATGGACAGCGGCGTGAGGGCGCGTGCTGTGCTTGCATCTTTGCCCTCCTCCCCGCTCTCCATCACTGTCCATTGATGTTCCACCCTCCTCCTCCTCGAACTCCTCCTCCTCCGCTTCCTTTCTTTTTCCTCTTTTTCACTCTTGTCCTGGACGTAGAGCTGCATGCCTCCACACTTCTGGACAAGACTGATGGCTCGTCAATAGCATTAGCCAGCATTGCGGGCCTCACTGGTGTAGAACTAAATCAATGAGATCCAGAATAAAAAAATTGTATTTGGGCCACAGTTGGCAAAGAATTCCAGAGAAAATTATTTAGAAGTTTACTTTTAAGACCGAAAAGGCTTCTGTTAGAATTGTTGTATTATAGTATTAGTATTCTTTTAAGCCAAACATTTTTAATGTGAATTTTTAGATGTAAAATCATCTTTTGTGTCTTCAGTGTAAGTGTGACATCATCATTGTTGCATACATAGAAACGTCATACATAGAAATGTCATATGGGAGACGCTTGCAGTACTTGCTTTGTCCTGAAGGAGTGAGGGCATGCGTGAGCTGGAAGGTGCTTCTCACTAGCGTTCTTCCATAGAGGAAGAACCGAGAATGCTCTTCTGAATGAATTAATTCAGGAATTGGACTGCTAAGAGGGAAGCTTATATACCAAAGCTCACCAGGAGGTGATCAGACTTTTACAACAAAGTATCAGAACGCTTCCTGGAGAAGGAAGGTACATGTACTTCCTATACGCATGAAAGGTAATGACATAAATGTTATTTTTCAATTAATAAAAAAATTAAATGAGACTAAGAAGTATTTGTATTAATATTTAAAAAACACAAAACAGCACAGTATATCAAAAATATACTATAAAGGACAATAAAGCAAAAACAATACAACGTGATCAGTAAATATTAATGTAAACTATAATAACAATAATATATAATATAATAACAAATACATGGGAAAATAATAAATACATTTTCACCATTCTTGGATTCTTAGAATGTGTATCATTGTTTTTGGGGGTCTGCATAACCCTTACTTTAAAAATAAAACTATATAAAATAAACAAAAAAAAATAATAATTATATTATGAAATCAGGAAGTGAACAAATGTAACAGTTAGTGATTGTAAAAGTACCAGATGGAGGGGTAGGATTTAATAAGCTTTGCTTCTTCCTACTCCTTTTGAACATGTGGAACTGTGAACTGATTATGTGATGCACTCAATTGTAATCTGATGCATGTTCAAATAAAATAAAACCATCACTTTGATCTTTTTTTATTTTTACAATTGCATGGATATCCAGTATATGGCAAACAACCCATAGTTTGCTAACCATGAACTATAAAATGATTATATTGAAATGAATGAATTTGCACACTGAGCTTGGCCAGTACAATGGCAATAAAACATATTTAAGATGTCTTACACTTTTTTGAATCATTTGTGTCTAAACCTGCAAAAAATCACCTGAATTCTAATGTGTCCAGGGTATGAATACATTTGACTGAACTTGTGCATTTACATGGAACATTCAATATAAATTCCTCCGCTTTCCCGTCTAATTTCAATCAATTCCAATCCATTAGTCCTGGATGGAAATGGATTGACACTGTCAGTTCGGTGACTGGATGTTTGTGTATGTGTGTGTACCACTGTTACTATTGATGATGGAGAATGAGATCGGGAGCTTGGTGAACTTGCTTACCAGTAACTTGCTTGTGGGACTCACTGGCCGGCTAGTTGGTTCATTTCGCCCATTCAGCCTCCCCGGTATGTTGTACTACTGTGTAGGTCAGTGTTTCTCAAACATTTCACAGTTGCGTACCATCTTACTGGAAGCCATGTACTCTCCTGCACACTTAAAAACCATGAAATATTTTTTATATATTATTAAGTACATTATATATTATGACATTATATTAAAAAAATCATGTTACTTATTTTTCAACTGCAGACTTGGGCTACTAATTTAAAACGGAGTGTTAAGAATGCTAAAACGTTATTAGAAACAATACCTGTAAACATAATAAAGGTTTTATGATCACTGCATTATTTGCGTTTCTAGTACTTGCAATAAGCTCAGAAATATGCCTTCACTGTTGATATATTGCACACGTGTCGCGTGTATGTAAAATTGTGTACTTTTCACACTTTCAATGTACATCTTTTTGTTATTCGCTGCCATTCCCTTCCGCCAATGACCATCTTATTAATTTGCCAACGCCAGCAGCAGCTTCTCCTTAGGCTGCTAGATCTTTTAATAACTCTTTTAATCTAATCGTCCACTAATTGGTCAAGATAGCCTTTTCCCTAATGATTTTTTTTTTTATCACAAGGTAATTAAAGGGCCCCAGAAAAATGGCTGAAATGTACAGCTTTTTTTTTTCCCCAAACATCCTGATTGGCAGAAAAATGGAAATAAGATGGGTGACAAAATGCCAGTGACTGATAAATCTTTAATATAAAAATTGTACAAGAATTCTGATACAAATTACAAGAGGTATTTGGACAAAATATGAATAAAATTCCATTTACATCCCAAAACCCTTATGCATTTTATGCAAAAACAAAACAAAAAACGGACAGATATGATACAGAGAAAAAAAACAAGGATTTTCATAATTTTTTTTCCAACAAAAGAGGACCACTTTTACCCTCCGTGTCTGCAAATGGGCAACACCTTTTTAGGTAACTTGCAGTATTAATGAGGCTTCTTAATCACCATGTATTTTTAACCCCTCAGAAAAGTACACATAATACTTTGTTCTTGCAGCCGTGTTACTTTTAAGACTTAAACGCAGGTCCTCAAGTTTACTAGCTACTAAAGTATGATTGGCACAAAACATCAGCAAATATTCATTTACAGATTTTCAATCATTTTTTTTCAAGACTGTTGTGATATTTCACAGGTTCCAGTTCAAAATTAAGACGGGTTAAAAAAAAAAAAAAAAGCATCTATACAAACCTACTTTTTAGTGTTCTACGGACGACCCATCAAGCAGTTTAATCCCACGTGAGCTACATTGACAGTGATGCAAAAAAAAAAAAAAAACATACAGTGATGAAAAGATCAAGTCAGTTACAGAATGACTGACATTCTTCTGCACAATTCCGCCCGGATCGTGAATCCAGATTAAGATCGAGATTATTACCACTAAATGGACAGCAGTGTCTGGTTTTAACATATGCAGATTATTTCACAATTGTCAAAACATGCACCCTTACTGTTTTACCTGTGCTATTATTCTTCGTACAAATACACCACACGGTGACACAGTTATTAAACCCCAAAGTCTGACCTCCATAAACCGAATTGAGCCGACACACTCTCCAAAACACCCACTGCAACTTTGAGGTGTTTACTCTAATCAACACAAAATTTGGCACACAGGTTTAGTGCACTGACAAGTTCCGTATTTTCCGGACTATAAGTCGCACTTTTTTTTCATAGGTTGGCTGTTCCTGCGACTTATACTCCAGAGCGACTTATAAATGGAAAAACTGTTTATGTTACATAAACACTGGACACCTTTTCTATTATTACCATTATGTTAGCATATTTTACACCTATCTGTTCTCTATACTTTTATTGTTAGAATTTACCTTTAGTTCATAAAATAAATTACCCTCAAAAAATGTGACTTATACTCCAACTTATGTATGTTTTTTTCTACCTAATTATGAATTTTTGGCCTTGTGCAACTCGGGAGTGACTTATATTCCAGAAAATACGGTACATGTATACAAGATTTCAGTTAAATTGTTTGAAAAACGGGGGCACCATTAAGCACAACATCTTTTTTTTAGAGGCGTCTCTGGGACTTAGTAACTACAGTAAGTCATTAACAATTTGGCTAATGATTGCAAAACTTTGACAATATCTGTATTAAACGTATGCTAGCATGTTTTCCAAAGCATTTCTCGACACAGTTTGGAAACATGAGTTCAAAACATTCCCGATGTCACATTTGGAATTTGTAAAGAAAATGATTGAAATGTCCAACCCTACTATTTAAATGACTTAAGTATATGGACCAAGTGGGTGTCAGGTGTGCTAAATACTAATATACGTATCGGCATGTAACACTGCATATTCTTCCTTCTGTGTGTAGCACCAGTCAAGTCAGACAAACAAAAAGATGTTTTATAGTTACACATAGTAACACATAGTATCACTCATACACTGATAAGTAGAACTTGTTTTTCCAACAACCAAAAAAAAAAAAAGTAAAAATACTGGACTTAATTAACACTACCCACCAATAAATACCCTGCTCCCTTGGCTACTTGGACCACTGGAAATAATTGTACCATAAGACTGTCATTGACGGGTTTGTTTTTTTTTCACAGATTTGCAAAGTTTGCATTTTTAAGACTCAAGTGCATCATATCAATAATTAGAATTTTTTTTAAGTACAATGATCTTGGTCACAGTGGAGGGTGGGGGACTACTTTAGGAGAAGTGCCAGTTCTTTTACGGATACGCTGGTGAGGTGCGTTCACACGTTTGTGGTTCAGTTACGCGACACGCAAAATGCTAAATGCTAAAGCAGGGGTGGGCAAATATTTTGACTCATGGGCCTGCAAGAAAATTTTCTGGGGCGGGGGGGCAGAATATATATTTAACGCACACACTGTCTTATGCTTATAATTTTCCTTGAATTATTTGTCTAATTTTATCTATAAAAGTGTTATGTTCTCATGTCCCCTTTTTTCAGGTGCACTTTAAACATCAGACCACATCAAACTATGTCATTTAATTTTACAGTTTTGTTGTTGTTGTTTTTTTTTTTTTTTTACTAAATAAGACATTCGACTTGCAAGTCATGTTGCCAGTTTATGTTAAAAGTTGAAATACTTAAAAAGCAACTGGTGGGCCGGATTCAAACGCTTGGTGGACCGCATGTGGCCCCGGGCTGTAGTTTGCCCACCCCTGTGCTAAAGGAATGACAAATATGTAAGCAAAAATGCGATGTTCTTCTCAGTCTGTGGGACATTGCTGCTCTTTAAAAGTACATTTTGGAATATTTATTTGCTAAATCTAAGCTAGGAAATATCATGAATGAATGGAATATTTTGAGTAAGTCATGAAAGATGCCCAATTAGGTCCTTATTTTATGCATATGTTCATAATACCAGCATGAACACTAAGCTAACCACACCATAGTGCGCATAATAACAATAGTTATTATTTTTTTCAGAGCACCGAACCACAAGTGTGAACACAGCCAGAAGCCTGAATTATGCTATGAAGCTAGGGTCAGCGGCGCCCCCTCTGGTGGAGCTTGACATACACCTCCAAAAAAAAAACAAAAAAAACTTAAGAGCTGTGATTAATCGAAAAAATGTGCAAATATGAACATCTACTATACAATGCATTACTTTTATGCGGATGTTGCTTCAGTCGCTATTGTTTACAACTACGCCGGATGCTAAAGAGAAAAGAGAGTTGTGGTCGCTCACACTCAGGAAAACACTACCCCTAGCGTTTTGGTGAGGAATTGCACATGAAGCGCTCATCTACAGTATAACTGGATCGGAGTAACGACTTTGTTGTAGCATAATTCAGCCTTGAGGCAACCCAAATCGATCCATGTGACGCTTCATTGTTAGGTATAGACATGTTTGTTGTTGTTTTTGTTTTTTTTTTTAAGATTTGGGCACATGCATAAAAAGAAAAAGAAAAACTGGCGCCAGTATGTTGAAGTTACATGATCAAACAACACACCTCAACTCACCATTGCAAAAGTCCTCACTAATATTACACATCCCCTTTGTATAGATGCAAAGTGCAAAAAACATAAAAGAAAATCAATAAAAAAACACAGAATGATATCAGTGTAGGAGCCTAAAAAAAAGCATGCCGGCAACCTCTGAATATCTAACAAAGCAATTCACATGTATTTTGTTTTTTTTGTTTTTTTTTCCGCCTAGTTTAAAATGTGATAACATGACTCAAGCTAGTAAGATGCTACCTCTTTCTTGCCTATAGCTTGGAAGTATTGTACTGGACTGTAACATAAAAACCATAAGGAAAAAAAAAATAAGCAAACGGACCATCAACACAAGTCTTTTACACCAAAAGCCTCTCGGGACATTATTTACAAATGAAGCTGTCATGCTTTTTTTTCTCTCCGTGAAGGGGTTCATTTAAAAGCTATCATTACACAAATACAACAAGAATGTTTTTTTTTAATTCCTCAATACTATCTTGTCTGCAGGCAAAGTCACAAATAAGAGGTTCAATAGATTCTTTGGAGAGGAGGGGGTGTATGAAAACAGACAAGTTCTTAAGTCATACGGCCGTATTTAGTTTATGGAAGGACTTCTATGGGCGGGGAGGCGGGGCCGAATACAAACAGGAGGATAGGCTGGAAGAAGGTAGGAGGCGGGGTGAGGAGGAAGCTCAGTCTGCTAGCGCGGAGAAGGGCATGTTCTTGTGGAGGTTGGGGTTCTGCGAGTGTCTGTTGCGGCTGCGCACGGAACTGAACACCATGTTGCATCCCGGGATTTTGCACTTGTGCATTTCACGCAGGTGCACAGTCTTGTAGTGCACGCGCAGGGTCCCCTTGTTGCTGTACATTTTGTGGCAGATGTTGCACAGGATCCCGCCGCCGCCGTCGTTGCCCCCCCCGGTGGGCGAGAGGTGGAACGGTGATTCCAAGCGCTCGCCGTGCCCGCCTCTCGTTTCTCCAGTTTCTCGCATCCTGTCGTCACGACGCCGGGAGCCGTCCTCCCCCTCGCTGTTGCCTTCCTCCTCCTCGTCCTCCATTCCCTCCTCATCCTCCTCCTCCTCTTCCTCCTCCAGGTCATCCAACAGGATGCCTTCGTCGCTGCCCTCGTCTGACTCCCGTGAGGAGTGGATGCTGCCGCTGGACTGGATGCTGGATGTGGTGCTCAAGTCCAGAACCACGTAGTCGTCCGGCTGGCCGTTGGTGTGGTGGTTCTTCAGGTGAGGGTGGAGAGGATGTTGAGAAAACTCGTTGCCCATGGGGGAATGCGCGTCATGGATCAAGGCGGCGGGTCCGAGGCCTCTGAATGCCATCCCGCCCAACGGGTCCAAAGCCATGTGGTGGTGCCTGGCGTAGATCTTTGCCAGTAACTCGGCTCGGAAGTCCTTGGGCAGTGGCGTGAGTTGGGGGTCCAGGACGATGTCGTCCAGCTCTTTGGTCAGCAGTTTGCGGTGCAGGTTAATGTTCGAGCTGTGCCTGATGGGAAGATACAGAAACATCTGCATACGTAAATAACCATTCTCTTCATGTAGGCTTGCAATTAAAATAGCTTAGTTCCTCATGGCCTTCTCTCGAATATCACATGATCATCGTTGTCTTTACCACATAACATATACTACCTACAGAGCATACCTGGCATCTGTAAAGTTGACATTTAAGGTTAATTTATAGGAACTGGAAACATTACACAACAATACACTTGATTAGCATATATCCCTTCCCATTCATTTATTATTCCTTGTTTTAACAAAGAAACCGTGTTATGTAAAATTATGATTCAATACATAGTAAATTATGTGAGTGTTTGAGGAAAAATTAAACCGAAATATGAATAGAAGTAATATACAAATTAAAAGTATAAATAATATGAGAAATGTATTATTATTTACATTTAAATAAAATAGCAAAACATAAATAATAAAAATACAAATACTATTTTTTATATTAAAATAATTAATTAAATTTATCAATTTATTTTGTTACAACATAAATATTCAAATTATAATTCAATACATATATGTGCCCTGCGATTTGCCTGCGACCAGTCCAGGGTCAGCTGGGATAGGCTCCAACATATCCCAGCGACCTTAGTAAAGATTAAGCGAATTGATAATTCAATATACGTATAGTAAAAAAGGCAATACTTCTGTGAGTGTATAAATTCTACGCAAAATGCATAATATAAATACAAGTAATTAGACAAATGAAAAATATGAATAATTTAATGACTGCATGAGTAAAATTGGTATATTTAAATTCCAAATAAAATACAAATTAATTAAATACCAATTATACAAATGATTTGATTTTATATTAATTATTTTCTATGATTATAAAAGTATTTATAAATTAAACAAATACATAATAACATAAAAAATACCCATAATAAAATGACAGCAAATCTAACAAAAATACATGAAATAAGAAAAAACACATGCTACAAGTAGATGATTGGATAGATAGAGTGGATAGTGTAGAAATTATATTATAGGATGGAAAATAATATGTTCAAATACTCTCTGTAGTTAAGTAAACAGATGCCCCTGGCCACTATATAAGGAAATAAAGTGTGTGCATTTTTTGTTAGTATCACTCTACAGCAAAGTGCAGACAAACACACAGCCAGAGAGAGAGCGAGAGAGCGAGAGAGAGAGAGAGTGAGAGAGAGTGAGAGAGAGAGAGAGAGAGAGAGAGAGAGAGAGAGAGAGAGAGAGAGCATGTTTACCGCTGTCAGCATGTCTGCACTGTGCACGGCCCTCAAATCCAATAGACTGTGACTCAATTAAATACTCCGACATATTGAATGGGAGTTTATCAATTGATTGGAGCCGTGGTAATGTGATAATGGAGGGGGAACTGGATAGCATATTAGCACTAGGCCCTGGCAGCATTAGCACACACACTATTATTGGAGCCCTGCAAGCTAAATGAGCGTGTATTACGTGTCGCTGTGGATTTAATTCAATTAAACATTCTCTTTTTCCACCAAACACAAGGTGTAATATAACGTGCTTGAGCTGATGACACAAACAAAGTCCCATGCGAATGCCAGGATGGGGGGGATTACAGCGCTTTTCAGTCAGCACACAAAAAGCCATGCCAAAGAGTGCCAGCTAAAAATGAGCCTGAAAAAATCCCAATTCATTGCTTTTTCTTTCACTATAATTTCATGAAAAAACACTCACTTGTCACAACATTACACAGAAAGAAAACCTCCACCAGCTCGCATTAAATCAAATGAAATGCAATCACGCCGTGCCTTTTAATATGCTGCACATGTGAGGGGTTTTCCATGCAAGGAGGGCACTGTGACATCAAAAAAGAAAAAAAGGTCATCCTTTTTTTTTTGGCAAAAAAATAAAAAATGGACTCACAATGGATAAATAGAGCTTACCAGCAGTGGCAGGGTTGATGCAGTCAAAAAGGGTCCCTTTCCTTTAATTATTTACTTCCCTATCCGACATTGTCCTGCAAGAGGTAGAAATACATTCAATTGAGGAGGGACCCTTTTCTGTCAAGCAGGCAACCAGGAGCCCGTCCAGTCGAGCATCGTCAGCATCGAGCGTGGCCAATCGATCGGCTTGTGGCTGCCACTGCGTTTGTGTTATTACTGTACGTGTGCGGACCAATATACTGCTTCCATTCAAGTGGATCAAAAAGACTACGTCGATCCTTTTTCATAGTAAAGCCATATGTTAGCTTAGCATCCAAATATGGTCCGATATTGTACATACTCTATGTGGCTGTACAGGAAGACACTACCGTGATCCCGCTTCTGTCGCCACAAATTTGGTTAGTTGCTTTGAAGTTAAGGATGCTGTTGTTGACGCTCAGGTAGGCGGGCCCTTTTGCAAAACCTTTTGTTCAAAAAAAAAAAAATACAAGAACACCTTCACTGCTAATAAGCTCTAAGTAAGCTAAGACCCCTTTTAAAAAAGACCACACATGTTTTAACTAAACATCTAGAGATTTATATAAGCATATCCAAGGATAAATACATTAGGAATAAACAAAATAGTCATCATCTAAACCAGGGGTGAGGAAGCTAGGCCTACAGGAGTATATTTCCACACTATGCCATGCAATTTTAAAATAAAGCATCATCAAACAATAAACCACAAGTGCTCAAAAATCAAATACTGTACTTATTTAATACTATGCAATGGTTGTGTCAATTTTTACTACTTTTTATTCATGTATTTATTTATTTTCTGCTCCTTTTTGGACATGGTGCAACGGTAATTGTGATGTACGTAAAAACATGTTCAAAATAAAACCAACCTTTCCCTCGCTCATATTTTTAGCAAAAACAAAAAGAGAATACACGCACACACACACACTCAATGATCACAGCACATTATCTCCTCATTTATCAGATTTTACACTTTTCCGCCTACATTTCCCACCACCTCCGTAGCCCTTAGTAGGCTCGCTTCCTTATTCGACCGCCTCCCTCCTTTTTTTTTTTTTTTTTTTTGCTCGATGCAGAGGAGCAACCTCGACATTAATCATCTTTAGACTCATCTTGAGTGTCAGCATCATCTCTGCTTTTTTTGGTCTTTTGTGTCATTCGGGGCTGTCTTATGAGGTTTTGTTATAAGTGGGAGGACGTGCGTTTTATTGATACTGATCATCTCTGTCGCTGGATATCACTTCCGCATATAAAATGTTGGAATTATTATGAGACACACCAAGGGGTAGATATTTTTCTACTTCTATTTTGTTTTTCTACTTTTATCATAAATATTTTCTGTATGAGAATCACAGCCTTTATAGAACACGCTAAGACTAACAGACAAAAATGAAGTGACCCCTGGAGATGGGGGTGTGGGGGGTGGTGGAAGGAGTATATACCGATATAATTAACCTTCACTCTCGCTGCGATAGCGCTGGCCCTGCTGCAGCAACATGGGACTAGCATCGTGCTACAATAGTATGACGTTACATGAAAAGGGGGCTAAATATAAGCTACGTGAAAACAAGATAAATAACGCTTGTCTCGCGTCTAATGATGATGATGTTGGTTCCTTGGCAGGTTTTAAGCAGTTAATTACACTCTATTTTTTTTTATTCCCTGCAGTATAAGCCAAAAGGGGTTGAGATAAACCACCTTAATGACATATATAACTTTTAAAAATAAATCATAAACAGATCACATACTCGCTCAAGGGCGTGTAAAATATTAAAATAAAATACACTGACCCAACCTAAATGTTAAACAGCAATGTTTGGCTTTATTTGGATCTTGTTTAACAATATCACAATGAAATAAACCACTTTTCCACAATTTAACATGTCCGAAAAGGAGTAGGAAGAAGCAGATCTTATTTAATCCGATCCCTTATGTCTATCATTAAAGCACGCCCTATCAAACTTTCATATGATACATTTAAAATGGCTGCCTGCTGATACGATTCAGGACATGTATATTAACCACCACCAACAACTGCTAGCTAATTAGTCGTTATTGCCACACACGTTGGCTGTAAACATTTATCTCCATTTAAAGTAATTGTACGCATTATGTCCAACATCCTGTTGGATCTTAAATGGCGGTTTTAGGAAAGCAAGCACATTACATTGCTGTTTTATTGCGAACTCAAAACATGCATTATGTCATTAGCACGCCAGATAAGGGACAATATTTCCCCCGGCTTTGATTTGATTTTTTTTCCATATAAAGCAGCAGCAACAGAAAAATTGTATGTTACTGATTTTTTTTTTTGGTAGAAGCAATACCCGGGTTATGAAGGAAAATCAGCAATTGCCGATGCTAGCATTTACACAAGAACCGAAAATGAATAAATATAGTGTACATACTGTTTGGTGCCTGAAAACCCCCAAAATCAAGGACATATGCATGTATGTTATGCTAGCTTGCTAAAATGCTAGCTTGCTAAAATGCCAGCTGATCAATTTCCATGCATCCACAAAAGGAATTAAAAAAACAAATGTTTCGATTAAAATCCGGTAAAAACTATCCTTTGCAGTGTTTTCCATGTGACCAGGAACTACATTATCCGATGGTAATGGTAATGGTTTTATTTCATTTGAACATGCATCAGATTACAATTGAATGCATCACATAATCAGTTCACAGTTCCACATGTCCAAAAGGAGTAGGAAGAAGCAAAGCTTATTAAATCCCACCCCTCCATCTGGTACTTTTACAATCAGTAACTGTTACTTTTGTTCACGTCCTGCTTTCCTAATATAGTTTAAGTGTTTTTGGGTTGTTTTTTTTTGTCACGTACCGAAGTACGAGGTGATATGACGATACAATGACATAATGGGTACCATAGTAACTGTCAATATAGCACATCATGACTGGTTCAAGACTCTTCATCCTTGTATTTAGCAAACATCAACTGCTTGTATTGTTTCTTGAATTGGCTCATCGTTGTGCATTGTTTGAGGTCCTTACTCAATCCATTCCATAGTTTGATTCCACATACTGAAATGCTATGGCTTTTTAACGTAGTCCTAGCATATAAGTGTTTCAAATGTAGTTCTTCCCTGAGATCATATTTCTCCTCTCTTGTAGAGAAGTATTGGATGACATTTTTAGCTAATTGGTTATTATGGTGAAACACAATTGACTATTTTTTTTACCAAGTTCTGACTTGCTACGTATGGTATGCCATCTCGATGCTAATCCTAACTTCTGATGATGCATAAAGAAACCCGACAGTCCCTCCTTATAAGAGTTGACTGTATAACACCTAAAAGGTCAGTCCTATTTTTTTTTATTCCCAAAGACACAACCTGGTTTGTATTCCGTTCATGTGTCTATGCTAGCCCTAAGGCAGCTCTGCACCTTCAGCATGCGTTATTGCTTTGCCGGTGCTGCCGCAGTACTGTAAATACATTGTATATACGTACTCCAGGTGGGACCCATACGTGTTAACAAGCCCAGGTGAGCACGGGGCACCGAGGCTCACCCCCCCCCCCCCCCCCCCACCCCCCATGGAAGCGCTAATAAATGCAGTGGTTTTGACTAGCAGCTGTTGACGCTAATGTATGCGGCTTTGCCTCGTCTGCGACAAGTCGTAGGTCGAGTGAGAGGGCAGATAAACCAAACCTGAGGGTTGACAGCCACTGAGTATTGATTTGTATGCGTGTGAGATGCAGATGTCACTACGTCAGGCATTTTTTTTTTTTTTACATTTTTCACACACTAACAGATGCCAGGTTGACGGCATTTGCAGGTAAATGTAATATATGCAGTAAATGGATTTACATGTTGTTATCATGTAGAGTTTTGACAGTATTTGCCTTTTTCCTGTATTGCTGTTCTGCATGAATTGGGGGCCACAGTTATCCAGCTAGTATTGGTAGTATTAGAGAGTAGAAAGGTAGTATTAGAGTCGGAACTGTTCTTTTTAAAGGTCGTTGTTCTGCTCCAATATTTAGTACATCTGATAGTTACTGATCGGTAGCTCACTCAGGACGCCATGCCGCTGTGTGCAAGTCACCTTTGCTAGAAGCAAACGTGATTTGCACCTGTTTTACGTGATCTCTGTGTAAAACAAGCTACAATTTTTGTGGTAAAAAAAAACAAAACAAGAACAATCAAGTGATTTTGTGATGGAGCACTAACCTGTCTCGACTCCGCCGTGAGGGGAAAGCAGCGTTGCAACCAGCCACCGTGCACACATGCATCTCTTTGAGGTGCACGTTCTTGTAGTGCAGTTTCATGCTGTAGGAGCTCTTGAAGCTCTTCTTGCACACGTAGCAGATCTTGGGGTCAGGGCTGGAGCATGGGTCCCCATCCGGCGACTGAGATGTGGGGAACTTGGGGGGGCTGGCGCCGTAGCCCATCGACGAGATGAAGCTCTCATGCAGAGCAGCCATACTGGCGGCGGCGGCGGCGGCTGCGGCCATACCGCCGTTGTAGAGGCCGTACTGGCTCATACAGAACATGTCATAGGTTGGGTCGTTGAGTTCTTCCTTGATCTTGATGGACGCCTGGTGAGGGGATGGTGATAGCTGGCCTTTGCCTTCTAAGTCTTTTCTCAAAGGGCTTTCCTCGACACCCTCGTCATTCTGGTCCTTACCACCTTTGGAGTGTTTCTGCTGTTCCTCAACATCCATCATCTCATCCCGGTAGTACATTTTCGAATCTGAGGTTTCAGACTCGTTCTCAAAGTCTCTTTCATGGTCTTGGTCCTCAGAGGTGTAGCTGTCCATGCAACGTAGGTCATTAGAACCTCGAAGCTCACCCCTGCCATCGCTGCCGGCACCCTCCCGACATTCATCCTCACTTTGCCTCATCATGCCTCTCAGAGATATACCAGGACTCATCTCATCCTGGGAAGGGGATTGCTGCCCACTCCCACCGCTGTGGTTCCCGGTGCCACTCCCACTGTTGTTGTTGCTATTGTAGTTACCGTTCATCTTGATGTTGTTGTGAAGGAGCGACGAATGGTGATGGTGGTGATGATTGTGGTTGATGCGATCGTCGTCCTCCTCGTCTTTGTCCTCGTATTCATCCGCCACATCAATCACTTCCTTTTCAATCTTCACAGGCATGCTGGATTTACGAGGCTTCTTTTTGGGTGTGGGGTCAGCCCCGCCGCCGCCGGTGCTGGGCTCGTGATTGCCAGCAGATGTGTTTAAGCTATGCGACATGGCTCCAACTTCGGACATGTGCACATTGTTGTGTGACGCCACAGCCGCCAGGATCTGCTGTTGCTGGTCCATTAAGGTGGTGCTGTTGGTGGTGGTGGGCAAAATGGGGCTTGTGGGCAGCGAAACAGGTGGACTAACAAGGTCTGCAGGGGAGAGTAACGTACGGTAGAAAGGGGGCACAGGTTGGACTGGTTGCACTGACTTTAAAGAGGGGAACACCAGTGGGCTCTGCAGGGGTGATTGAAGCATCGGGTCCACTGGTGGAGTGGTGAAGCCTAGAGGTGGTCTGCCAGGACTTGTAAGTGTGAAGCCACCGTTTTTGGTGCTCGAGATGACAGGCGTACCGGAGTTGGAATTGGCACGAATTAGGTCTTTGTCACGATTGTTGCGCAACATGGGCATGTGCAGACGTGGGTTGGGGTTGGCGCTGTGGCGGTTGCGACTGCGCAGGGAACTGAAGACCATGTTGCAGCCCTCGATGGTGCAGCGGTGTTTAATCTTCAAGTGTACAGCATTGTAGTGGATCTTCAGCGTGCCTTTGTCGTAAAATGTCTTGCCGCAAGAGTTGCAGCACACACGGCCTTTGCGGGAGGTGGATCCCATGCGTCTCATGCGGTGCATTTTGGAAGAAAATGAAGCATGCGTTATGGATTTCGCTTGCTCCTCTTTGACAAAGTGATGGTGAACCTGGTGGTCACTCAGGTTGTTGGACTGCTGAGGCTGGCTTTGGGACTGCTGTTGCCCCTGCTGCTGTTGTTGCTGACTCTGCTGCTGTTGAGCCTGCTGGAGGGACGGAGATGGCGAGATAGGGGATTCCCGGTTGCCGGGCTCTGTTTTGGGTTCAGTGTTCATGCCGCCCAGGGCTCCACGGCTCGGACTTTGGCCTGTACGGAAGGGTGACATGGACACGTCTGACTCGCTGGTCTCCACTTGTTCGACTTGGTTGGGCAAGCTGGGCTCCCGTAGTCGGAGAGCTGATTGTTCCATTGGGAGCCCGTTGGGGGGCAAACCGAGCATGGGGGCAGACACGGGGTTGATGTACTGGAACGGTAAAAGGAAGGCTAAGCTGTTGGGGATATTCTCAAAGTGATGAATGCTAGATGGGCTGCTATTTTCTAAATGCGTAAGTAGTCCCGGGCTGCGTGTCCGATTGTTGCTTTCAATGAATGTCCTAATCCCGGAGTCGGTCTTGGAGGATGGAACAGTAACTGCCTGACCTTCCTTCTCCTGAATGGCCATCAGCTCAACGATGGATTTGGTCTCGCCAAAGCGCAAGAACTGCTGCAGGGTGATGATCTCCTCTTCCCGGGACATAATGGTCCAGCGGTCCAACACCTTGCCTGCAGCGTCCTGCATCCCCCAAAAGAGAGACAAGGGGAGACAGAAATACAAACTGTTATCGATTGTGCCTAATAGTCCGGTCAAAGAGAAGACTGAGTAGAAGTTAGCTGAGTCCCAGAGTGACAAGTAACTCGCATAGTTTGTTTTTTTTTGTCTTTCAGGCATTTATTTATTTTCTGTAAATCTTCACCGCAATGATTGCAAAGAATTCCACTCCACTGGTCAGTCAGTGCAGTCATGGTGTGACTTTTCTACTCCTGAATTGCTGCATACAACAGGGTCAACATTTGTACCCCTCCTGTGTTGCTTGTAATATTATTTTGGTGACAAAAACACCACATGGTGTCACTCTGAATAGTAAGACCCTCAAACAATGCACAACGATGAGCCAATTGAAGAAACAATACAAGCAGTTGATGTTTGCTAAATACAAGGATGAAGAGTCTTGAACCAGTCATGATGTGCTATATATATCACTATATTGACACTTACTATGGTACCCATTATGTCATTGGATGGTCATATCACCTCGTACAAAAAAATGACAAAAATAAAATTTAAAAAAGAAAAAAAAAACCTTTAACTATATTAGGAAAGCAGGAAGTGAACAAATGTAACAGTTACTGATTGTAAAAGTAGCTTTGCTTCTTCCTACTCCTTTTGGACATGTGGAACTGTGAACTGATTATGTGATGTACTTTCAAATGAAATAAAACCATTACCATTACCAATATACCCCGGTCAGTCAGACTTCAGAATTCTCATACAGCTCAATGCACTCTACGAAAACACCCACTGTAACTTTAGGGTGCTAAGCCAAATCCCTACAAAATTCAGTGAACACCTTTAAGGCACTGTCACACACATGTGTGTTAAGTTTGAGGAAGAGTTTGGTTAAAAAAAACATGGCCCCGTCATCTTTGCAGGGGCACTTTAGCAACTTGTTATCCATTTGTCTAATAATTACAAAACTCCAGTCTAGGACTCCCTCACCGTACCTTGGGATCAGCGTAACTGTATGAACCACAAAAATACATCTTTTGTTGACAGTGGCTTGTTGTACTACGATACATAAATATTGGATGACAAATGTACTTAGATTTCCAATTGTTGCATTTTTCCTTTGAAATGCTTAGGCCTGAATTGCTCCAGCGGGACTGGGGATGATATTCCAGATGGAGACATTGAGTTGGCTTGTGTCCTTAGGAGATAACAAGCTACTCCTTGCACGCTCTTATTCATTGTCAGGAGATTGCACAGGAGTCTGGGAAAAGAATGTTGGCAAAAGCCGTCGCATTACATTTATGGCTGGGTTGCATGCTTAGAGGTACAGACCTCATGGTTGTCTGATATTACTTTTATTTATTCTCATATAGCATTTGATCTTTTGCTTTTTGTGCAAACAATGCAAATGTTCCTTAGAGAGCAGTCACGAGTGGCATCCAGGGAACACAGCAATCTTTCGATAATTAGTCACGTTGTAATGAAAACATTTCATGCTTTCCTAGCTGGTGGCATCTACGAAAGATAAATGGCGACTGTGGCACAGCAAAAGCTGTAAAAAAAGAAAACATCACAATGCACAAAGGGCCTGTAAGGAGAAAACAGAAGATAAATGTTTAAAGAGAGATGGGAGAGACATTGAGAAGGGCAAAAGGAAAAAAAAACAGAAAAATAAGTGTGAGGCGTTTCATTTCATGCCCTCAGATATACCACAGAAGTGGATTCTTCTGAGACCAAACATCAATAGTCACTGGGGTATTTGTTGTTAAATATACATTATAAAAACATTTTATACTTTCATTCTGTGGGCACATTGGAGTTTTTTTTTTTTGCCTGGAGGTATGACTTTAAATTCCAGCCCGGGCACGATGATTTCACACTGCAAGGACATCTGGGGCGTGAGGGCTTCCATTGGATTTAATTGAAACAAAAATATGAAAGAGACTGAATCTCTTAAGTTGCTTCTTCAACCATGAGCAGTTGTTGGGAACTTTTTCATTCTGAAGTGAGTTTATATTAAGAGTATGTATGTGACAATTCATAACTCTATAGCCAGTATTGCAGCTTTTTCCAGACTGGCATATTTTGGCACGCATCTGCACATATGGTTCTCTTTATCTGAAACATACACAGTATAGTTATAAAAACCAAACAACAATTTGGAGTTCGATTTTGAGATGTTTGCATTTTTTTTAATGCACATACAAAAAATATTTAGAAAAAGACCAAAAAAACAATTATAATTAACAATTACTTTATTATGCAAATATGATATATGATGATATAATGATATAATATGATATAATATAATATATCATATTTTAATAATATTAAATATTAATATATTTTAATAATGAAATAATATAAAATATACAATCATAATAATATAATATAAAATTATAATAATATAATACATATTATATAATATATGAACATTATTATTTTTCTAAAATATATTATTTTAATCCACCCTCTGCCATCTAGGCCTCACAGCTAGGAGACCCGAGTTTGATTCCACCCTTGGCCATCTCTGTGTGGAGTTTGCATGTTCTGCCCGTGCATGCGTGGGTTTTCTCCGGGTACTCCGGTTTCCTCCCACATTCCAAAAACATGCTAGGTTAATTGGCGACTCCAAATTGTCCATAGGTATGAATGTGAGTGTGAATGGTTGTTTGTCTATATCTGCCCTGTGATTGGCTGGCCACCAGTCCAGGGTGTACAAAAGCGGTAGAAAATGAATGAATGAATGAATGAATATTATTTTAATTAATGCCGTGACTTCTGTGGAATGTTGACTACTCCTCCACAGAATGTTGTATTATGTATTTCTATTATTGACCAACTTTGGGGAATTGCAATGCTCTTGTATTGAAAGGTCACATCCCAAAACCTCATATTATGGTTTTATTTTGTAAAAAAGTACACTGCCACACGTTGACAAATCATTAAGTACATTAAGTCAACACCACTTCCCTGCATTAGCTTTGCAATGCTGCCGGCCAAACAAATATGCCATTAGAAGCACTTTTTTACAAGTAGGCACTCATCTCCCAATTAGCTTAATGTGGCCCATCTCTTTTCCAGGCATGCCCCACCTCTTCTTGTACGCTCCCACCAGTAAAATCTCATCAATCCTGCCCCCTCCCCCATGTCCCCCAGTGCTATGACATATTAGTCCATCATTATGCATCCCAGAGTCCTTTTGAACAATGCGGCTAAACCTCTGTTTGCCAGGTTAATGACTATTAGCAAATAATTACGGTGGTGGAAACAGCGGGGGGTGTAGCCGCTTTATCGGCTGCTGTGTTTAGTTTAGTTTTCACATCTCTTAGAATTAATCTAGAGACGGCTGTATTTATTAATCTCTCTCGGCTGCCTCCATTACGCTGCTGAATGCTGTTTAGTGGCTTTGAATGAAGGAGGGGGGTTGCATGTATTCACCTTGCAAATTGCTGACGACAAGGATGAGCAAATGATGGCCTTGTCATGGGCAGGGGGCGCAACTGTCAGTTCAAACAAATCAGCCACTTGTGCAATTAGCCGGGGGGCCAGGCGTTGAGCTGTATTAAGATCCTCGGCGTGCGCCAATGTTAGGTAGCAAAGTGTGAAGGGATTAACAACATTAACATGCGTACGCCACTTGTAATTAGCCGGTGTACGTTGTGATCGTGTACAAGCCTGGACGAGCCCTCGGTAGAGGAAATGTGCTTGCAGTTCATATGTTTGTAGCTGACTGACAGATAGTTGGATAGTTGGACTGACAGAAGTCCGGGAGTTATTTTAAGCTGTGTAGCGAAGCCTGCATTTTTGTAATTAGCCACGTTTACATGAGGAGTTTTTCTCTTTCCAAATGGAATATTTCCGAATGACCTTTCCGAAAGCAATGGTATACATGGAAAGGAATATTCCAATCGCGTGTCTACATGCGCCGCTATAATCAACCAGAATAGTCAATGGGGCATGCACAGTAAAACGTAAACATCAACATCACGTGATACCGACTTCCTCGAGTTTTTCTTTCACTTGTTGGAATAACTCCA
Source organism: Doryrhamphus excisus (assembly GCF_030265055.1). Lineage (NCBI taxonomy): Eukaryota > Metazoa > Chordata > Actinopteri > Syngnathiformes > Syngnathidae > Doryrhamphus > Doryrhamphus excisus. The sequence goes on along the minus strand of NC_080466.1, from coordinate 19,043,819 downwards.
TATTGCCAGTTTTTCGTTCATCCAGTCTTGAAATTTAGTTTGAATCAAAAACAAACTTTCCGCAGCAGTCCAGTGCTGATTGCTCGCCTCCATTTTTTTAAATCGAAGAAGCTGCGTATTACGTCATATCTCAGCATTCGCTTAAAGAACGCACCTGGGAACAGGAAAAGATAAAGTTCAATTTTGCTAATATTTTATAATTAAGCTCGGCACATGTTTTATATAGATATGTATTTTCTTTTTTAATAAAACTGGACTGGTGAATGGCGTATAGAAGGGTTTAGATTCTGTTCCACAGATGGCGCTAATGCACACGAAAGCTACTTGCCAACCGCCAATAAACAACAGAAGAAGAAAAACACCACGAAGAAGAACGCAGTCTGACGACTTCCCGTTTGAGCGGGTACAAGATACCTCAATTGGATTGGGGAAAGGAATATTCCACCCCTGTGAATCCGATTATATATTCATTCGGATTGGCACTTTTCTTTCGGAATGAGGCGTATACAAAGGTTCAATTCTTTCCGTTTGAGCAAATAAACCGCATGGAATTGGAATATTTGGTTCCATGTATACATGGCTATTGAAACCTGAAAGTTCAAAAGCAAACATTTGAGAGCCTCTTGCTTCAAAAGTGGAGCAAAGAAGTGAGGGAGATAATAGAGTTCTCTCATAAACAGGTTGGAGTCACTTTTGTAAGAACTTTTCAAGCATCCTAGAACAGATTAGTGATGAAAAGTAAAGTAAAATGGCTGATTTTCTTTGTAATGCAAGACAGATGTAAAGCATACATTACTGTAATCTATTACCGACTTTCTGCACACCTTGGTAAAGTTTTCCTGCCTGAAACCAGACGCTGACTACCATTATCGACTGGTGTATTTTTCCTGTCGATGTACAAAACACACTTTTTGGCTGCCAAGCACAAAGAGAAAAGAAGATGCAGCAAAGGGTAAAAGCACACAAGGTAGATGCAGAAGCTAAGGGGTCAAAAGCTTCTGATGTGCAGCGCTTGAATGATCTACTTAGCATGATCACAGAGTGCAAATTTTAACCTCTCTGATTCTTACAAATGTCCTCCACCCACGTCTGGACACAGCGACTGATTTCCCAACGGTCCATCACAGGAGAAAGAAGTAGAGCTAGTTGCTCGCTCATAACCTCTGACCCACGACGAAGGAGCCAATGGGGGAACGGTGCGCGTCTTGGGAGCTCTTGGCCTCTGATGTGATGGCTCCAGGCAGTGAGCTTTGTGTGAAACCATCCCCCCTGGGCACCTCTCTCGCCACTAGATCCTCTACATTATTCATACGGCCCCGAGATAGGGCGGAGAGGGAGACAGGAATATGGAAAAAGGGAAGAGGCAAGGTTCAAGACCTTCTCAGATCACAAGGAACTTCTGCTTAACCTTCCTTGAAGTGACGAACACAGGGATACAGCAGTTGTTTTTTTTTTTTTTTTTTTTTCCTTTTAAGGAACTAGATCTGAGAGAAGGGCTTGGAAATCAATGTGGCTTCCCTTGAGGCTCCATGGAGATCGCATCCACTGCAAGGTGATTGGTGAATCAATGCAGTTCCCATGCTTCACTTTGCCATTGTGAGAAGCCTGGTCGTCCCTAATGCCAGCCATGGTTTTTGTGTGATCAGTCAAACTGCCCTTGTGTGTTGCTGTGAAGCTAGCGTCACTGTCCAATGATAACCTCTGAAGATTCTGTGTTCTTGAGATCAAGCTGTGGAGCTAATTAGGGATGCAATAGTATGCAATTCAATGATAAACTGTGAATATTAGAGGCAGTTATCGTACTGGAATTTGAACAAAACATGGTGGAGGGGAAGTTAACTGACAATTGAGAATTTTTTTTAATATAGTCCATTGGGAATGTTGCTGTCGTATGGTCGTTATATAATGTTCATACTGTTTCAGAACCAAGCCAAATAAGCAAAAGTGGCCTTTTAATTATGGTCGAAATGTCCCCATGGTCTGTTTATGAGCACCAAACATGAGAAAAAATTATCATTGTTCCACTTTTGAGAGAAGAGGCACTCAAATGCTCGCTTTTACAGAACATCCTTCCTAATGGACATGATTACTTGTGTCCACCCACTACTAGAAACAGGCTTTGCCACGCATCTTAAAATAAAGCCTGAAGCCCTGCTTGACCTTGCATGATGTCATGTGAGCACTGAAGCTCACATAGATGGTTCAAACTGTACGGTACGGTGGCAAACTGAACTGTACAGCTTAGTGGAAAACCGTCAGCTGGTTCTTCATTTGACTGTTCAAGGAGGCCAAACAGCAGTCCTCACTGTTCTGCCTGATTTAACTCATGGCTATGGTTAAAAAAAAAAAACATGGCTTATATGTTAGTTGTTAAGGTACTGAGGGCACACCAATCGACTGGAGGAAGATTTATAGTCCAGTTGTGAAGGTGGCGGGGCGGGGGGTAGATAAGTCACGGTCTATCTTTTCCTATTATTCAGGTGGCCTCAGGTAAACATTTTTTTTCCTCAGTGTCTCTTCCCACTGAGTTGCCTTTTTTCATGATCTGTAACAGAGTCAACCTGTCATTCGGGGGGGGGGGAATATAAAAATTTCCAAACCTCTGATTCATTTGACCTCTTCGACCTGCAGTACAATCCCTCGTCATCTTTAAAAAGTGGAAAGGACAGTCGTTTGGACACAGCCCAGTAGAGATGCAGATGGACAGCACATGGAAACCATTTAAGGCCCGGGTGCAATCTTTCAGAGTTCAGAACCTAACCAACTCACAACGCTTTCCAATGGGAGTCTTTTCTCAAGTGATGTATTGATGCCCCATGCTGGGCGAGGTTACTATGTTCCTTATCTTTTTGTTTTTTTGGGTAAAACTCAGTGGACCTAGAGTTGAGCCAGGGGGAATGCCTGAGAGAAGGTGGAATGATGGGTGCGCCTGATGGTTCAAATTAATTGAGGATGATTCGTGTGATGTGCCGGGTTCTGGAAGCAGCAGCCAGGTCTGTCGCGGGGGCCTGCGAGACAGATGTGGGAGCCCGCTGCGCTCCCCTCCACCATCCCCCTAGGCTGGATAGAGCGCAACGAGGCAGCTAAGGAATGGTCTGTGCTGGTTGACAACCTGCTTTTCTCACCCCTTTGCCCCCCCCCCTCTCTCTTGTATCATATCTCCTTTGTCCTCATTTTTGCAATAGGCAGGAAAGCTTCATTAATCTCTAACTATTCATTCTGCAAAATTATTTTACAGTGCAAATTCCCAAACAGTCCCAAACATTACTTCCATGTGACAATGTCCAAAGGATGGGCGAATAGTTTTGGACACTCCCCAGTATGGAGAGCATGCAAGAGGAATAAGAGAATAAGCTAATGGACTCTTTACTTAATGTGATCAGAGTCGTTATTGACATGCTGCCAGGAAGATGCAAGACCATTAACTGGAGTCTCTACTCTCGCTAGTATTCCACAACACGACCGGCTCACGAGGGGCTGGGGGTGTCCCCCCCCAAGGAGCCTGTGTCTGTCATGTTGATGATAAAGGATGTTAGGGCAAATTGGCTATAGAGTTAAAGGTATCACCACATGCTCAGAGATCCATTGCTCTCAACACTTTTGCTTTAATAATGCATTTTATTTGACTAGTCCATACGCATACATACAAAGTAAGTCAATTTTACACGTATTTACACACATGAATATACTTGAAAATATTTTTTTAAATATATACAAGGGTGCTCATGGTTCCAGTTATTTCACAATGTTATTTAATTTGTCGTTATGGTATTTTTGAAGGCTGTGGTTAGCACACAGGCCTCGCAGCTAGGAGACCCGAGTTCAATTCCACCCTCGGCCATCTCTGTGTGGAGTTTGCATGCTCCGGTTTCCTCCCACATTCCAAAAACATGCTAGGTTAATTGGCGACTCCAATTTGTCCATAGGTATGAATGTGAGTGTGAATGGTTGTTTGTCTATATGTGCCATGTGATTGGCTGGCCACCAGTCCAGGGTGTACCCCGCCTCTCGCCTAAAGACAGGTAGGATAGGCTCCAGCACCTACGCGACCTTCATGAGGATAAGCGGTAGAAAATGAATGAATTAATGTATTTTTGGATAATTGAAAGATGACTTTTGCCACATTTATAATATAAAAGCAAGTGTGCACTTTTACTCCACCATTATTATTACATAAATGTGTAATAAATTGCTTAAAATGCTCCCAAATTATCAACCCTGCCGTCTCCCTATTTTTAAATAGCCTCGCTGGGATTGCAGCCTGGCATGCAGCTTGGCCCATCCATCATGGGAGGTTGTACGGAGGGAGGGTTCTTACCACTGAGACTGTGCTGTAATTTACACCATGCTCCTGAACACATCTTCCCCTGTGGCCCGCAGGCTCAAATGGCCGAGAGAATGTTCTTGTTTATGTGCGCACGCGAGCATGTGGCTACGACAGGAAGTGGCGCCCGGGTCCTGCACATCGCTGGGTCTGTCCACTGTCATGTCTTTTGGTACTGTGATTACTCGCTATGAAAATAAGCAGCATTGCCATTCTATTGTAACATATACAGCGAGAAATGCTCTGGACCATCAAAATGTACAGAATAAAGATTTGGACGCATGACAGCAGCAGGAGTCGCGTAACGTAACCCGTGAGTTAATTGTTATCAAAGCAGAAGGCGGTAGTGAGAATGGTTGGACGACGGGGGTCATTCGAGACCACAGAGCGCCTTCAGCAGATGTTTGATCCATCCGCCGCACATCTGGACCTCAGCGCACTCAATCTATTTCACTCCACTTCTCTTTTTTTAGATTTTCATTGTTCCTCACGGTCCACTAAACTCAGTGTCGCCCCCATCTTCCCTCCTTTTCTCCTCACGGTCCACAAATATTCATCCATCATCGTTCATTTGAAGAAGAATTTGGACATATACGCTTTTTGCTTTGCACATGATTTCAACCGCCAAATGTCTGTTTTATCCTCTCGGCAAGTTTTTCAAGCGGGGGGAGGGGCTAACCCGTCATGCTTGGTTCAGTTTAAATGGTTTCCTCTGCTGGTGTGATTCCTTTGGTCAAGTGTGAACGTAATAATCTGAACCCTCGCAAACAACAAGGAGTGGACACAGATCACTTGAGAGTTGGTACGGTTCGAGGCGCTTGAGCTCTAATGCAGGGGTCTCAAACAGGCGGGCCGCAGGACACTAGTTTGAGGCCCCCGCCTTGATATGAAAGTTTAATGTTAGTGCGGCCCACGCAAGTTTGATATGGATGCTGTATGGTATCATGTACCCAGAAAAAATTATTACGTTTGATTAATGTTCATGTTAAAGGTTAAATAACTGTTAATAGTTATCCTCCCTATCCGTGTGGAAGTGGTAAGTTTTTGGCTATTTAAGTTTAAAGGAAATAACTTGAAGGCTACCGTTTAGGTCGCTAGCTCTCTAGTTTGCGAGTTAGCATGTGTCTCAAGACCCTGCAGTTGCGCAATATGTTGTAAATAAAAAAGTATAAATGTGACTATAGTCGTGTTTTGTCATGTCTTCAGGGCTCTAATAATGCTTTGTTAATTTTAATCTGAAAAAAATAATTTGTCTACCCACCAACTATATGTGGTTTCTTAAGTTTTTATTATTTGCCGTTTTATTATTATTATTATTATATTTATTTATTTATTACTGATTGATTTTCTTAATTCTTGATTTGTTTATATATTTTTCATCTTATTTTGTGTAGAAAAATAAAAAGTAAGATATTTGAGAACAGTAGATTGTTTTTATCAGAGCTTTTCTTGTAGAAAATTGGAACCAAAGTGAAGTTTTAAAAAAATATTTGTTTTTAATAAATGCGTTTTTTTTAACCTGATGCGGCCCAGTCTCACCCAGACCCGAGCTCCAGTGGCCCCCAAGTAAATTGAGTTTGAGACCCCTGCTCTAATGTGAACGCTACAAGGAGTAAAAATGACAGTAAAAAAACAAAAATGCGTTGGAAGTGCCGTCTCTCTCTCTTCATTGTTCTCTTTTTTTAATAGTTGCAAACAGTGACGGGTGTGTGCGAACGTGACGAGAGGACCGTCCACTCCCTCTGCACAATTTCCTTCAATAAACGTCAACTCGTTGACCTGGCGGCAGCTCGTCGGTGGGCTCGGGGTGGCTTCTGTCAGCGGGCCAGCCAGCCGGGCCACACAATGTCTGTGCCTGGCCTCTGTGACACGGGGGTGGTGGTGGGAAGTTGAGCGAATGGCTGCTCTTGTTTGTTCAGAGAGGGGCCTCAGAGCCACCTGGAGGCTCGCTTCCAAGATCAGCACAGCAGAACACGACCTTGTACGAGTGTTTGACAGTTTCTAACAATGGAGTTTGTGTTCAAGTTGTCTTGAAAGGGCTGCTCTGGCTTGTCGTCTTATGCCATCGTTCGGTCACTGTTGTTCTGTTCGACTTACCTTCTGAAACTACTGTGCAGTCATTGGGCAGCTTATATATCACTCAGGCTTCACTACACATCTCAAGGCTAGGCCGGATACTGGGCAACTCCCTTCCAGTGGCCTTGTATTTAAACTGGTTTAAAAATAACACAATATGAGGCCTTTAAGTCATATACCGTATTTTTCAGACTATAAGTCACACTTTTTTTCATAGGTTGGCTGTTCCTGCGACTTGTACTCCAGAGCGACTTAACTAATTTAATTCATTTTCTACCGCTTATCCTCATGAGGGTCGCGGGGGGTGCTGGAGCCTATCCCAGCTACACCCTGGACTGGTCGGCAGCCAATCACAGGGCACATATAGACAAACAACCATTCACACTCACATTCATACCTATGGACGATTTGGAGTCGCCAATTAACCTAGCATGTTTTTGGAATGTGGGAGGAAACCGGAGTACCCGGAGAAAACCCACGCATGCACGGGGAGAACATGCAAACTCCACACAGAGATGGCCGAGGGTGGGATTGAACTCGGGTCTCCTAGCTGTGAGGTCTGTGCGCTAACCACTAGACCGCCGTGCAGCCCCCAGAACGACTTATAAATGAAAAAACTGTTTATGTTACATAAACACTGGACACCTTTTTTGTTTATTATCATTATATTTTTATTTATATTATTATATTATTTATTTATTATTATTATTATTATTTTGTTTATTTTTTGAGGAGCTGAATAACCATTATGTTAGCATATCTTACACCTATTCAGCCTGTTCTTTATTCTTTTATTGTTAGAACTTTCCTTCCAAGAGGACGTAATGTCTGTTTTGGTCAAGTAGTTTGTAAAATAAATTACCCGCAAAAAATGCAACTTATACTCCAGTGCGACTTATATATATTTTTTTCTGCCTAACTATGCATTTTTGGCCTTGTGCGACTTATACTCCGGAACGACTTATAATCCAGAAAATACGGTATAATGTGTTGTTTTGACATTGTTATTAAAGGCCATCAATGTAAAACAACCAAACCCCTCCCAAGTCAAAAACCAACACATGTTCACCTCACTGAGGATGCATTTGTGCCCGGAGACGACTCTCTTGGCACGTCCTGGGTTTGTGTAACGCTATCTCTGAGTGTTTGTGTCTGGCTGGCAGCGCTGTGCAGTGTATTGCTATTGATCTCTGTAACATTGCGGTCTTCAGGGTTCCTGTCAGCCATTGAAAGGAGAAGCGGAGGGAGGGTGTAAAGGAGCGGCATCCATTCCCCTGCATGCCCTTTTGTGTAGCGCTACAAGCTAAACAGCCATCACAGAAACTCAATACAAGGCCGGCTGCAGACTAGCACCACTATAGCCTGACTACAACGTCCCGCGAGGCTTTGGAGTCAATTTAGCGTCGGTGTAGCATCTCACCTTGACGACCTGTTGCCAGCCTAATATGTCACACTAATACGTCTCCTCCGTATCATCTACAAGACCGGGAGAGCATCCCAGATGCAATAAGTATAGATTTGCTAATGTCTGCATCTTGTTAGAATAGGGGGGGTGATGGTAATCGCCTCTAACAGGGTGTCTGGCTGTGGCTTAGAGGTGCGATGGGGTGAGACTGGGGGCTTCTGGGAAATTTTCACGAAGGAAAAAGTGAAGAGATAACATTGGGTGGTTAGAGGAGTTAGTCTGCTTTTTGTCAATCGATGAAGCTGCAGGCGCACAGAGAGTTGTGCTGGTTAAAGGTCTTAAAGGCCTCATACCTGGTCTGTGGTAAATGCTACACGCTAAGTAACTGATTTGTGTTCTTACGTTATAGCTCCGTGTCAAACTCAACGCCTGACACCAGGAGGAGGAAAGGAAAGGCGACGGCTGTCGGGAAACAAAGACGTAGGAGTGTGAAGGTGAGTGTGCGGTTAAATGCGGGGCGTAATTAAGGATACAAGGGAAACTACACACTCCTACACACCTGAGGTTTTACAATTTGGAACATTTCATTGAAAAATGCTCCGGAGTACAAGTGTAACAAGGCCAAAAATGAATAATTAGGTAGAAAAAAACATACGTAACTCGCACGGGAGTATAAGTCGCATTTTTTGCGGGTAATTTATTTGACAAACTACTTGACCAAAGTTCTAACAATAATAAAATAATCTGAATAGGTGTAAGATATGCTAACACAATTATTCAGCTACTCAAAAAATAAACATGAACAGAAATGTGTCCAGTGTTTATGTAACATAAACAGTTTTTTCATTTAGTCGCAGGAAATAGCCAACCTATGAAAAAAGTGCGACTTATAGTCCAGAAAATACGATAGTTGAGGTGCTCCCCCACAGCATACACAGCCCACTGCATATTTACGTATAATGACCATAGTGACCAGATATCAATCACCTTCACATTTATCACACAAGTGCATTTTTATTATTAATGAAGTAAATATTAACAGAAGTTAACTTCTTTTTACACTTGCACGACAAGTAAATATGTGAAACATTTCAATCCACTGTCATTAAAATGTAAACTGTTTCATATTTTTCCAATGCTCTTATTGATTGTATGGCTATTAACGGTGATTAATGTCTCTGGCAACCCTTGTATGAACCTTATAAACGCGATCATGTTCAAATTTCCCTGTAAAAGTTTATTCATGTCAACAGTTGACATTGGAACCAACTATCCCTATTGCCATTATTTCCCACGGCGGAGTAATAATAATAATAATAATATTAACAATAATATGAGTATTTCTTATTTTACTATGTATGGAGGTGCATGCTTCTTGTATCACAAGTTTGTAGTGTAGCCAACAAAGACCATGGTGTCTTATGAACATGCAAAGGCCATGCTTGCCACTGGCCATCCCTGCAGGCAGACGTGTTGGAGTATGTGTGTGTTACCGAAAGAAGGCCAGCATGCACATTTTCAGTGCTGCTTTGATGGCTGTGTGTGTGTGTGTGTGTGTGTGTGTGTGTGAGTGAGAGAGAGGTGAGTGAAACAGCAGAGGGACTGTGTAATCCTCTGACATGCCTGTGGAAAAATACAAGGATCCCTCTGACAGTGGCTCAACTACAGGCCCCAGCGGCCAGTTTGCACGTCCACAGGTCCACGCAGCACACACACACACACACACACACACATAAAGACACTGCATCGTTGCCACCTAGCTAAAATTTATATTCCTATATTTCCAGAAAAAACATAACCTAGCCAAAATGACTAACACTTGTCATACAAGTGTAAAAAGAAGCTAACCTCATAGTTTGGAATGGAATGGAATGGCCTTTATTGTCATTATACAAGATGTACAACGAGATTGGAGAGCTTCTCCTTTCAGTGCAGTAGTCAAGTTAAAGAAAAAAAAAGTATATAAAAGCAGAGTAAAAAAGACAATTTAACAAGCTATATACAAGATATCCAAAATATACACATAGTATTGCACAGGAGCATATGCAGGAGCAGACATATTGCAGATATATTAATCTTAGTGCAATGATAAATGTTTAATTAGCTTAGTTTACATTAACTTTAGTCACAGTGACAAAATGTGAAGATCGTTCTACTTGTAAATAAACCGCCTCTGATGAGCTTTCTTGATTGGTATACAAGTGTAAAACGAAGTCAACCGCTGCTATAATGAATATGCAAAAACAATAAACCGGATCTTAACTTTTGTGACAAGAAGATAATGCAGTGTTGATTTGAATGTGTATCAGTTATTAGCGTTTATAACTGTCACTCAAGTGTAAAAAGAAGTGTGAAACCCCAGTGCTGATTTACCGCTGTACCTTTTCTGTATTTTACATAATTGCACCTTATATTTCATGTCCATGTCAAAGCGGGTCTGGTGATGATTACCTTCTTGGCAGCATTAGCCACCCACCGCCATATGTTTTGCGAGGCCGCAACACAAATGCATATATAATATGCATGTGGAAACATCTAGATGGATAATGAAAGTGACATTAAGTCTATGGAATTGTTGACTCACACAACAATAGTAGAATAGTAGACATTTCACCTTCTTATTGTCTAATCACCCATCTGACTGCCTCTATAGTCGGCCCCTCTTAACCCTGAGATACTCGCTAATGGCTCTCACAATGGAATTATTTACTAGCCGTGGCAGGGGGGGGGCAAATGGGTCAAATCGTGTGTGTGTGTGTGTGTGTGTGTATGTGTGCAGTAGTGGCAGTGAATGAAAGAGGGGAGTGATGGACTCATTGAAGCACATAGCGAGTGACGAGAAAAAGAGTGAGTGGCGCTTGCTAAAGTGAAAAGTCATGCCACAGTGCAGAGGGGCCCCCGGCTCGTGTCCTCCGGGACAAGGGACTACATCCACGCTGGCACTCAAGTGCTCTTAAATACTCTCTCTTATGTTCGCCATCAACCAACTGATCCCCCCCACCCACCACCCCTACTTCCCACTGCCTGGCTGTTTGCCTCCCTGCCTGGTTGCTTGCACCCATCTGCAGCCACCCGCTACCCCGAGTCCCCGGTCGTTCCCTCCTCGGTACTGTCCAGGTACAAATGGCAATTTGCTGTACAACTCCAACAACATGTTTGTGTCTGCAAGGCCTTGTTCCAGACAGCATGTAATATATATATATATATATTTTTTTTTTTCTTTTCTTTATACTAGATATATATATATTTTTTTCTTTATATACTGGATATATATATACATATATAAAAGAAAAAAATATATAAGAAGGTGCAAAAAAATAAGAAAAAAATATATATATATGTTTGTCATGTTCCCATGATGTTATGTTAGGCAATTAAAAATACTTGGAAATTCTTACAAAAATGAACAATAAATGTAAAAAAAAAAATGTGCTCAGCATATCACTGGCACCTTGTGCTTTGCCTTTTGTCCTTTTTTACGACATTTATTCCAAAACAAAAGGAACACACTCAGCAAGAAAGAAACTCTAAATATCCAATGCAATACATACTTTTTTTTGCCTTTTATTATTAGCGGTGGTTAACTTCTTTTTACACTTGCATACCAGTTCAGAATCCCACAAATTCAAATCAGCTAGACATTTATCAGTAATGTTGACTAATTTCTTATTTTCTGTAATATTAAATGAACAACAATTTTTTTTAAGGCTGTCATTGTTCAAAACCTGAATCACCGGCGAACAAAGTGCAAAATTTGATTTTAAAAAATCTGATAAAAACATTATTAGTGAAGCATAAAGAGATTTGTGGGCTATGCCGCACATTTCACCGCATTTACGCGTTTCTAAAATATGATCTATTTATGCTGAATGAGATGTTTTTGCTTATTTTCATTTAAAAAAATACATTTTTGACCAATAATCTGCAAATTTGCAGTGCTGTGAATGCTTAATAGTGAATATGCGGGGTTACAGAGACTTTGGACGGCCAAAAAAAGCTTGTGTGTTCATTGCTTTTAGCTATGTATTGGCTTGATTGGCAGGAGTTTTACGTCACCGGTATGCTATCAGCTCAGCACATGTGGAACCCCGCTTAGAAATAATCACACCTGGTAGCATCACGAACAGATTGATGATATTTTATAATATATTTTGAATCTGTTTGTCAATTACCAGGTCTGATCTGTGACTTGTTACTTAAAATTACTTAAAATATGAAGGAATGTACTAGAAGCTTTGAAAACAACAAAAATGTGTGTAAAATCCAAGATGACGCCTTTTTTTTTAACAGCAAGGTGTCACCTGCTGGGGCTTTTAACCCCGCACTTGCCAGCTCGCTTGTTGCAGAGATGAAACACAACGGCAGACTATTCATTCTCTCGCCTCGGGCGATTCGGCAGCCTTTCTGCCAGCATTGCCAACTATGTGTGTGTGTTTGTACAGAGGTGCTTGCATTGTAGACATACCCCCCCTTCCCTTCCCCGCCCCCGCCTCTAATTAGCACCGAGGAGTCCTGGGGGCAATCAAGAGGTGAGGTTAATGAGAAGCGGGGAGTGAACGCTACCCTACGTCCTTCCCTTATCACGCTGCTGTCACCCTGAAGGGTCCTCAGTCTCAGCACCATGATGTTTGTGACACATCACACACCTGCTTTTTTTTTTTTTTTTTATGATATCATCACCCCCACCCCACCCCTCCCCAACCCCGCATTGCAAGACCCTCACAAGCATCATTCTTCACCGGTGAGGCCTTTAAATGATTGTTATTGGAATAGTATGTGTATGTGTGCTTCTGCAACACATGCTTCGCACATGGCTGGACTGCGGGATGAAGCGGACAGCTCTTGTTTGTCATGTTCCCATGATGTTATGTCTTCATCCAGTCCTATTTTGCATCTGTGCGCCACAAAGCTGTACATACACAGGAAATGTTTTTTTCTTCCTTTTGGAGTAATTGATAGATTAGAGTCATACTCCCTCCATCTGCAGCCGCTGCGTGTGCCAGCAAATTTTCAGAGGATCTTATTATTAGTAGCAGATTGCCTTGCACACTTTTATGGTGTTATGTGCAGTGTTGGGAGGAACGGTGTAAATAATAAAAATAAATCTTCCGTTAAGTGTCATCTAATTCATTACAATTTCAAACGTTGCAGTGAAATGTGGCATGTCATTATAAACTGATATCTATATGGTTTATGTTCGCTACGACGACGCAGGAAGCTAAATAGCTCATCAACAAGAGTTGTAGTTTGTCGTGAAAACAGTGCCCCCTAGCAGTTTGGGAGTGAACTGCAAGTCATACAAAGCTAAGTAATTGTAATTACGTTTTTAAAGTAACTTGCCCAAACTGTGCATGTACAGGATGATAAACAGTTCGAGATTATGAAATCATCAATATTAAAGGGACCATATACAACATTTGAATGAAGTGCTAGCATTATATCCCGCATCTTCCTGCTGTGAATACATAAAACATTCACATGCACTAATTTAAAAAAAACATCAATATTTCAACATAATCTCTTTACATTTTGCCCTTTTTCTCTATTGTTTATAAATTTAATATAATTTTTCCATTATGCCCCGGCCCAATAAAATCAAACTGTGGACATCAAATGTCACCCAGGCCTCACTTTGGACACCCTCCACACTGTCTCCATCCGCGCATGTAAACACACACACACCAATAGACGATGGAGAGAAAATAAGTGAGGAGGTCGGACTTTTTTTGTTAGCAAAGTTTTTATGATGCTTTTATGTATGACTCTTTTGAACGCATATTGTTCCTGGGACAAAGTGTGTGTGTTGGGGGCGGGGGAGGGGAATCCCAGTTTGAGAGCATTTGAGAAGCCCTGCTTTAAACGTCAATTGTCAATCAATGTCAACATACAGTATTCTATCTCGTGTATAACTACACTAAAGCTATCCCAACTTAGCATATTGACCAACACTGGCTTAGTCCAAAATGTATCAAAGTAGCCTGCATCCGTTCATATGTGGTCAGCAGTGGAAAACGTTGAGTCAATATTTGATAAATGAATAAAAGCTGCCTCTTGAGCGTAAAAATCGTGGTCCCTCAGCCACTTTCTTCTCCGATGTTCCGTTGCGTCCATGTCCAGGTGTCCTCTCAATCTGTCAAGTTTCCCTCTGTAATCTTTTGCGATACGTAGTAACCCTCTCTGGCGTTCCCCTGGCCTCTGTCTCCGTGCACTCACTCACGGTCGTGATTTGCGATGGCGGCCACATGAAACGCACCACCCCTTCGCTTATAGCGATTAAAGAATAACTATGAAAGTCAAGTCAAGACAGATACATCTGGCCTGGATGCGCAGACGTCAGGTTTCCAAGTATGTGTCTGGGGAGGAGACGTGCTGGGGGACGGGAGGGCCGGCGTCGGCTTGGAAGCGGTAGAAACGGATGTCACATCGGGGATTTATACCCGTGCAGTTCAGGGAGCAGCGACCGTAAATTGACAAGCGATGCTTGTGAGCAGCATTAGCCGTCTGTTTCCCTTTGTCTAATCTTCTATCTTCGCTCATCTTTTCTTCTTCTTTGTTATGTCTTACATCTGTGCTCGCCCCAAGCGCTATTGTTAACGGCTGACAGATACAAAAACAAGCCAGAGGTCTGAGGAGGAGGAGGAAGGAGGAGGAGGCAGCTCGGCACAGGGAGGAAATTATTTGGGTGTTTTTTGCTACACTGTGACACTTTTGCAGTAAATAGTCTTCATCTCGCAATAAAAGCGCATTGTGTTATGTTTGGATGATTGAAGCTTAAAGCCTGGAAAAACAATATGTCAGTGAGGAGCATCTGATCGAATCAGTCTACTGTATAAATGTCGCTAATGGGAGCACTCCTCTCAATAATGCACGACCAGCTTCATTCCCGTCACATCATGTTTGGAGCGACGGCCACAAGAGCCACTTGCGCCCATTATACAGTAGGTGGCTGCAACACACACACACACACACATGCACACAGGGAGGAAGGGCTAAAAGTGTCTTGAGCCCATGGGAGTGTTATATAACGCTGTCCATTTGCAACAATTCAATACATGACAGTGTGTTAGTCACAAATAATACGTTATTTTAAAAATGCTTTGTTTCTTAGGTCACATGACTTCACAGAACATTCTTAACAGACGTCCACAAACCTTTGTGGAAGCTGGTGGGTTGTGGATAAGGAAAAACTCATGATATTTCAGTGCCGATCTGACACCGGGATTATTATTATCACCCTTTCTACATTTTATTTCGCATTAGCAAGGGATTATAAATCTAAATCGGGAGGTTCCCTACAGCCGTAGCTGTTCATGGCAATGTTTCTAGACCTGACACTGATTAGAGACTGTGATGGTTATTTGCTTCTTCACCTCCACTGACTACATTTTGGCCTTAATTGAAATAAAAAATAACTGCACGGTGAACGAGTGGCCACACAGCTCGGAGACCCGAGTTCGATTCCACCCTCGGCCATCTCTGTGTGGAGTTTGCATGTTCTTCCCGTGCATGCGTGGGTTTTCTCCGGGTACTCCGGTTTCCTCCCACATTCCAAAAACATGCTAGGTTAATTGGCGACTCCAAACTGTCCATAGGTATGAATGTGAGTGTGAATGGTTGTTTGTCTATATGTGCCCTGTGATTGGCTGGCCACCAGTCCAGGATGTACCCCGCCTCTCGCCTGAAGACAGCTGGGATAGGCTCCAGCACCCCACGCGACCCTCGTGAGGAAAAGCGGTAGAAAATTAATGAATGGAATAAAAAACGACTGCACGGCGGACGAGTGGCCACAGAGCTCGGAGACCCGCGTTCGATTCCACCCTCTGCCATCTCTGTGTGGAGTTTGCATGTTCTCCCCGTGCATGCGTGGGTTTTCTCCGGGTACTCCGGTTTCCTCCCACATTCCAAGAACATGCTAGGTTAAGTGGCAACTCCAAATTGTCCATAGGTATGAATGTGCGTGTGAATGGTTGTTTGTCTATATGTGCCCTGTGATTGGCTGGCGACCAGTCCAGAGAGTACCCTGCCTCTCGCCCAAAGACAGCTGGGATAGGCTCCAGCACCCCCGCGACCCTTGTGAGGATAAGCGGTAGAAAATGAATGTCTCATCAGTCCCCCTTGCGGATGAGTGGTTAGCGCGCAGGCCTCACAGCTAGGAGACCCGAGTTCGATTCCACCCTCGGCCATTTCTGTGTGGAGTTTGCATGTTCTACCCGTGTATGGGAGGGTTTTCTCCAGGTACTCTGGTTTCCTCCCACATTCCAAAAACATGCTAGGTTAATTGACGACTCCAAATTGCGAGCAGTCCCAGTCCTGGGATAGGCTCCAGCATGCCTGCAACCCTAGTGAGGATAAGCGGTATAGAAAATGATGGATGGATGTAGTAAAAAACATGCTGATCGCTTGGCGGAATTGGTCCATTTTGGCGGAAATTGTACTAAAAATGTATAGAGGAGTATTTCTGGAGCCAGCATTTATGATAAAACGTTTTCCCATGTCGCCGTTCTACCAGAATATAGTCAACCGAGTGTTAGTCAATTAAATTTTAATACTTGAAAGTCACTTCTCCCGCCATGTTGTGTGAATCGCATTGTCTGATGTGTGAAATGTTCTATTTGTTGTACCTTAACTTTTGGTGTTAATCATCATCGCTCACAACAACACAGTTGGAATCCTTCCACCTTGGCGGAGGCCTTCAGAGTCCTTTTCTAGTGGCTGACAATCCACCTCCAATCTTGCACAGAAGTGACATGTTGTACAACCTCTGTTGCCGGTGAATTCATTGTTGCTGACACATCCGTGCGAACCCTCCTCTCCTCCCCTAAGCAAGTGAAAGCGCATCAAAGCAGCTCCAATGACTCTAACTCATACTCATACGACGCCGCCGCAGAAGAATCTGCAAAGAAAACAGCGTCGGCGCACAATCCCGAGACGCTCGCACACCACCGTGAGTGAAACACCTGTTTCGACTTAAGAGAGTCAGCGCCCGGTAGTAGCGAGATTAGCGAAACATGCCCATAAAGGGAGAAGAAAGGTGGCTGGGCCTTCACTCTGATAACAATACAAAAAAAAAACCTCCATGACTCAATCCTGCGTTGATTTCAAAAGAAGTGGCGGGAGCACTGTGGAATTCATCGCCGGTCAATGCCAGAGAACAAGCAGGGACTATTTTTAGCTAACAAATCATGTCTTAAAAACGGACTTGTGTAAATATGTCAAATGGAGTCATCCAAGTGTTAATTTTGGCATTAACTTTAAACCATTCCCAAGCCTTTTCTTGATTAGATTCTTCAATAATGTTGCTTTTCCACTGCTTGCGTCAACTCTACTCGATTTGGTTCTGGGATGGGTTTCCCTTAAAGGTTCCATATTGTCATATTATGTGCCAGAGATCCCACAATAGTGTATTGAAAGTGCTTTTAGTAGACCCCCGACTGGAAATGGGTGGTTTTATATGTCTGTAGCTTTAATGCTAATGAGCTGTGTTTGTCGACGCCCTCCTCTCAACAGAGATTGTGTCTATAAGAAGCGCTAATGTGTACTTTTTACATACAGGCTTTCTAAATACTGTTTTTACCATGACCTAACGTCACTACATATGATTTTTCCATCAATATTTTTGGACTAAGAGGCCATAGTCAACCACAAAACAGCAATCATTTGTTAATTAATTACCGTATTTTCCGGACTAGTCACACTTTTTTCATAGGTTGGCTGTTCCTGCGACTTATACTCCAGAGCGACTTATAAATGAAAAAACTGTTTATGTTACATAAACACTGGACACCTTTTCTGTTCATGTTTATTTTTTGTGTAGCTGAATAACCATTGTGTTAGCATAGCTTACACCTATTCAGCCTGTTCTCTATTCTTTTATTATTTATATATTTATATAGAACTCTCCTTCCAAGAGGACGTAATGTCTGTTTTGGTCAAGTAGTTTGTTAAATAAATGCAACTTATACTTCAGTGCGACTTATGTATGTTTTTTCTACCTTATTATGCATTTTTGGTCTTGTGCGATGTACACACCGGAGCGACTTATAGTCCAGAAAATACAGTAATTATAAAACTGCAATAACACGAGGGAGCGATGTTCCAACGATGTTATAGATAACATATATCACACATGAAAACATAACATTAAGGACTGGGAGAGACGTTAGCAACACTAGCTAGCTAGCTATGTGAGTTCCAGTGAAACAACATGCTAGGTTAGCCTATTTACGATCAAACTCTCACGTCTGGAGCTGACTGACAGGTAATTGGCAGGGTTTATTATGTGTATTATGTGTAGAGACGCCTGTTTTTATTTTGTTTTGCTTTGTTTTTCCCACAAAGTGATGACATATTGAAGCGGCAGGCTTATCTAGCAGAGGGCGGGTAAGAGGTGGTATCATGTCCATGATGTTTTTCCTTCATGGTGTCATGAAAAGACGCAGTTTCAAAAGCAACCATGTGAGTTTCCCACATTTGGTGCTCATAAATAGGCTCTAGGGACACATATTACTGTTCAATTTGAGACCACTACAGGGTACAGTAACATAATTCTTGGCTGTGATAGTTACAATAGCGGTTTTACTCTACATCACCCATATGCTATCAGCTAAGCTAGAAGTACAGTAACTAGTCCCAGTTAGTGGAAACAATTTCAGCTCACTCAGCAGACAAAGCGTGTCATTTAGATCTTTTTAATTGTGTCAAAAGAGCACCTAACACCACCGGAATCAGGCGGCAAATCCCTGAGACGCGCTCACACTTGGGCATCTGTCAGTGGAAGCCAGAGAAAGCTCTCTCCTTAAGGGGGAACCTGCGGAGACTTGATCTGAGGGGTAATTAGCATTGTAAGCTCGGCAAAGTGGGGGGAAATGCTTAGCACCGTGTCACCTCCGCGGGCTGGATTTTTGTCAGGGCTCCGCCTGCAGGCACGGGCCGTTGCTCTCCATGTGCTTGGAAAAAAAAAAAAAAAAGACCGCTTCTGGCAAAGTCGTTGTCAACTTGTCAGCGGCGTTAGCACATTGTTTTCTGGTGACTTGTGATGACATTGTCAGATGGTTACGCTGGCTGGTGGCAAACTTCTTGTCAGGAAGTCAGAGAGGATTTTAACACCTCCGTGATAGAGTCGGCGACCCGCAAATCGGCGAGCTGCTGATCCAGGAACTCTGCCCTACAACTGGCATTACATAAACACAACACACACACATGTTGCCACGCGACTGCGGTCTCTCTGTGTAATAGCCGGGTGCCTCTTGGGGCCTTTGTGCTGAGCGCTCCTCATGCTCTTATCTGTGTTTATGTGCAGGCCAGATCCTCACGATGAACTCTGTGTGTGTGTGTGTGTGTGTGTGTGTTTGAGTGCATGCTCAGGATGTGATGAGGCTGTGCCTAGCACCAAATCACCGGTTGGCTCCTTGTACTTTAGATCCTGAAGATATGTTTTGGAAATGTGTCCATCAGAAAGCACACACACAGAATAGACTAAAATGGTGCCCAATAAGCCCACCCCCTCCCTACCCCTACTAAGTATTTCACTGTCAAATTCTGTATCTCCAATTTTTATTATTTCAGTTTTCTATTTGTGTTTAATAAAACTGATATAATAAAAATTGGAGATACAGAATTTGATAGTGCCTGTTGACAGAATTTTTTTTTACTTTTTATTTTGAATGTAATGTATCATATTGGCGATAATGATGAATAAAATCACATAAAATAATAAATAAATAAAAAATAATAAAGAAAATAAAATAATTATTTAAAATATTTTTAAAAAATAACAATAATCTTATCATTTCAGTTTTATTAAACACAAATATAAAACTGAAATAATAAAAATTTGAGATACAGAATTTGACAGTGATTATTTATTAATGTATTATTTTAGTTTATTATTTATTATTTTATTTATCATTATCGTCAGAATGATAAAAAAATGAATGAAATAAAAGTAAAAAAAACTCATCTCCCAATGTTAAAAAATGTGGAAAATCCAAAAAATGAAAATATCACAGTTTTTAATGTCAATATTCTGAAATGTTTTTCTGCATGATTCAAAATGTAATTTGTGTAACTGTAAAAAATGATCAAAATTGACAAAAAATATGCGTTTTATTCTATTTACTTATAGTCATTTTATTTGCATTATATTATTAGTAGTATTATTATGATTAATGATTGATGGGCTGCAATTCCATAATAAGGCATGTATGTTTCCTTGCCAAATAACTATAAATCTAAATACAGAAGTATGTAGATGATACTGGTGGAAGAATGGTGGAAGCCGCTGGCAGACTGAGAAGGGATGTTACATTTTTGGTGATCCGGCATCATATCCTGCATGTGTGTGTCTATGGCGCTCAGCCCACAGACGGCAGCGTGCCAGTGACAGCTCGCCTTGCCCGGTGGTCCGCGCGTTTAGCCATTTAATAAGACATTCATTAAGAGGGCCCAGAAAAGCGCATTGCTCTGAGCTAGTCCGGACATTTCTCCCCGCATTTTTTTTTTGTCCTTTTTTTTTTTGTCCTTTTTTTTTTTTTAGCTGCTGGCATCCACTTACTGCATGTGTGGACTCAGGTACCCATTTATTCATTTATTACCACTATTAGCCCGTGTTTCTTCCCCTCTCCCCCAACTCTACCTCTGTGAAATAACACTAATAAACAATCAGGGTAGCGCCACGCTGAGATGCCCGTAATGGGCTCCTAATTAGCCACTCCAAACACAGAGAGCGGCTGCTTCACGCCTGCTTTTTTTCTGCACTCATCTGCACAAAGCTGGATGAATTGATTCCATTTGCACGCCACTTAATGCACTGATTGTTTATTGGCATGGCTGCAGATGAAAACCAAACAAAACAAATAAAAAGAAAGAAACTGTCTTTAACCTTTAAGCTAGGAATGCTGATATTATCAATGTTTTTGATGCTCTGTGGACATTTTGGATGCATCATGTTTCAAGGGCATTTCATGCTGGACCAGCTATGAACATTCGTTCAACTGCTCATTTTTATGTACCATCACTTCCATTTTGCTGTGTTATTGCAATTTCTCTGACTGTGCATTATTTTGAGCGATTCTTTGATTACTTGCAAGAGGCGAGATTGCATTGATTATATTGCACGTGTGTTTCAAAGATTCTGTGCATGCTATTGTGCCGTATTGTGCCCACTTCTTCCAGTCGCAACAAAGTAAAGAAAGTGTGCCGTGCTTGGCTCACACTATAGCCGGATGTTCCGTCAGCTGGGATAGTCTTCATCCTTCTTGCATCGCTACTACACAAGAGCACTTGTGGATCTTAAAATACACAGAAAGGACAGTGGGCAGGTGTCTGATCCCAGAGGGGTCATTCTCACTATTTAACACAAGCGCCTGCTGAACTTCTGCTGGTGACACCACAGCAACAAGGGACACCAAACGTAGTATAAATGTGTGTGAGGTCCTCGTATATACGTGTGTGTGTGTGTGCTTTTCCACCTGGCTCACTTCCTCGGCTCTCTGCCTTTTTTACGAGCAAGAGCTTCTCCAGCCTCTCACCTTGGGACACGCTGGAGTGCCTAAATGTTTCCACTTGCGGGGCGGGGGAAGTGACACATATTCGCTCACACCACGGGACGCCTACCCGCCAGAATTTAACTGTGGCTCAAACGAGGAGGAGCAATGAATCAGCGATGCAGCATACGCATGGGCGGGCGAGTTTGTTGCATAGACTGTGGGATGTCACTTTGTTGGTGTATAGTACTTCAGAAATGGAGCTTGGATGTGAATTAGAGTAGTCAGTGTACAGTACGGTATTTGTATCGCGGTGTATGTTATGATTATATGATTATGTCATCGGAGCTACGGTTACATACAGGAAGAAATCGTGCCGTATGGTAGCATGATAACAAGCCCAATCACACCTCCGAGATAGTCCCACCAAGAACAGAATGTGACTCCCGAATCCAAACCCACATTGTTAATTTCCTCTACACTCTCGAACAATTCCGTGCGACAATCAATACAGTGCCAGAACCCCTTCTCCAGCGGATCGATGTCACCCTCCGTCATCATTAGTGTCGTTGACCTTGAAGTAAAATTCAATTTCCACCATCCTAAAAAGAGCCACCTTAGAATTCCTCCTGGCAGGACAGGATATTATATGCTGAGAGACAAAAGCAAGGAATTCTGTTTGAGGAGGGTAATTATATCCGGGTGCTCTTTGAAAGGAACGTGGCGAGGTAAATAAAAGTTCCTGGATGGTTCCCGGTTTCAATTAGGTTGTCTGTGAGGGACTCTCGCGGGACACTCCGTACCTGTTCACCGGAATTCTCTCAGGGCCCGGACACTCTGCTAGAAAGAGAATGTGCAGCGAGTGAACCACCAGAGTTCTCATTACTCTGTTCAGTGCGAGAAAGAGAGAGAGAGGGGGGGCGGGGGGGGTACACCTATCCCTCCCCCCCATTAATACAACTGGAAAATTCTTTTTAGCACCATCATAAGCGGAGGGACACCATGAGGTGGACTGTCAGATTCAAAGGGAATGTCAGAGTGGGGGTGTGGTAGTGTTTGGGTTGGGGGTGCATGGGAAGCGATGCAATCAGCTCGGCGGATAAAGCTGTAGGATTGGCGACTATACTTTGAAGTCAGACATGGGGGGGGGATTTGAGTAAGACGGTGGCGTACATACATACACTGACTGTGCAGGGAGGTGGTAGGGGACACCCCCAGAGGAGCCCACATGCCCCCAGAGATCCTAAGCATGCATGTTAAGCATATCAATTCATGTCAACTCCCGCTTTAGATTACATGTATTTGCTATACATTTTCACATCAAATATTCACCATCTTTAAATTTGACCAGGTGGGGATGGGGGGAGGCTAAAATATACATATTAGCATGTAACGCACACCATAAATGGAGCCCTCTAATTGCTTAAGTGTCTCCAGAGGAGTCATTTTGCTGCTTATTGTGTCTTAATAGTGTCTGATAACAACAAGGGGCAAAGATAGTACAGTATGGAGTATCTCACCTGATGAGAGACTAAGTACTACATTATTCAAGACAATGGACTCTGATGTCTTTGTCTGCGCTTCCTGTTGCCTTAGCCAGATACTGTATGATGCACGGTCCAAACATCCGATCTACGCTTGGACTGTTTCAGTACTAACGTGAACATGAATAAATACGACAACTGTAGTCAGATAGATGATAACAGCTTTTGTGTTTTCTCGCCGCATTCCTGCACGGTTTTTGGCAGAGAGGACACAGAATCCAGCTCAAACAGGATTCCTCAGATCTGATCCAAGGCCGCGAAATGCTGCCTGATATTGTCCCGAAATCTTAGTTCTTTGTTTGGAGATTCTGAATTCATATGCAGGAGCAGCAGGGTCGAACTCAACCCGTGAAGGACATCAAAGAGGTTGTGTTCGGAATTTGCGAGACACATTATATGCAAGAATATACAAATATATTCCTTGGATTTCATTTTTTTTTACATATACTGTACAAATACTGTTCATTAATATCAATGTAGGAAGCCGCTCTTCCCTCAATTTAATGTTGTGTAAAGAACATATTGTGCTTCTTCTACTGCACAGTTTGTGCAACATAAGACAAATACTGCAACATATGTTACAAAAAACAGTCATATTTAAAAATAATGACTACGATAACGTAACAATATTCTCCAGGTTGGTCTTAATACAGTGCAAAGTAAGAACCCCAGTACTGTAGTTTGGAAGTGGCACATACTGTATCTATATGGCACAAACATCCATACACGGTTGTGTTTGGAACTTGCAAGACACATTATATGCAAGAATATACAAATATATACCTTGGATTTTATTATTTTTTATATATAATGTACCAATATTGTCCATCAACATAAATGTAGGAAGCCGCTCTTCCCTCAAATTAATGTTGTGTAAAGAACATATTATACTTCTTGTACTGCACAGTTTGTGCAACATAAGACAAATACTGCAACATGCAACATATGTTACAAAAAACAGCCATATTTAAATATAATGACT
This sequence comes from Doryrhamphus excisus, assembly GCF_030265055.1. Lineage (NCBI taxonomy): Eukaryota > Metazoa > Chordata > Actinopteri > Syngnathiformes > Syngnathidae > Doryrhamphus > Doryrhamphus excisus. Next base: position 19,020,004 of record NC_080466.1, on the reverse strand, counting down.
ACAATAATGATATAACAATATTCTCCAGGTTGGTCTTAATACAGTGCAAAGTAAGAACCCCAGTACTTTAGTTTGGAAGTGGAACATACTGTATCTATATGGCATAAACATCCATATACTAACAACGTGCAAAGTATGTCATTCATTTATGTTGGGGATATATATAATAACTTTATTTTTTTGCTTTTGTTAATATTATGAGTCAATTTTCAGCATTCCCCGTTATTTCTCAGCGAGGTCGCAGGAGCTCTTTTCTCCCGTCTTAATCCAAATTAGGATTGTTCAGGCTTTGGCCTTCTGGTTTTGAACCTTGCTAAATCTATGCTCCAATTCCTCCAAATCCAATATAAGGGGAATTATTCCCCTAAATTCCTGCATACTATGTAACCTGCTCATAACCTCGCTGCTCCAGCTTGAATTCATTTGGGGCTCAGATTCGGGATCGCAAGGCGAGGCCGCGAGGATTTGGCGTGTGGCGGCACTTTTGTGTAAGGAGCTGAGTGGCGGCTTTGCGAGCTGTGAGAAAAAAAAAAGTGACCAGGAAGAGCCTCCGCCGCCTCACATTGCCGTGCCGACGCATCTGCAGTGGAGCGACGGCGGTTCCTCGATCAAAGAAGTTGACAATGACAATTTAATAGCAGCTGGGTAATGATGTGCTGCTTATCTCTAATCTGGAACCATCTTGTCTGAGGCTTACGTGCACTGTAAGTCAGCGACTGACAATCGTGAGCGCACAGGAGGATGTGTGGGAAGAATCACCTTGATTCATTGCGCCGGGACTCTTTTTGATGTGCTGATGGACCAGCAGAGCGGCCAGCAAAGCTTACAACGCCTTCCAGCCAAAACTGGAGCCTGACCTTCCCGCCCAAATCATAACCATATGAACGTAAGAATTTCCACCTTTAGAGAATGCTCCCTCTCTCTCTCTCATCCATCTCCCGGGGTGAGGCATTAAGCAGTGATAACAGAAAACAGGTTGTGAGGGGAAGGGGAGGTGATGGAGGACCAGAGTGACTAGAGAAGGTGTCCTAATAGGGATGACCTAAAATGGAAATGTAGCCTGGCGAAGAGGCAGCGCATATGACATGTTTAACTACAAGAGAAAACATACATTTTTAAATGACACATTTAGCCTGGATTTATACTGCAGGCCCGATTCTGACCTCCAGTTTTCTGGACGACCTTATTTTTGTGACAAGCGCTTCACGCTTGTTATGTTTGGGTGGGTTCAAACAGAGTCCTTACCTTTATGCCAGTGGTTTGGTTTACTTTACTTTACTATTACTATTACTATTACTATTACCATTACCATTACTATTACTATTACTTTTACTTTTACCGTACCTTACTTTACTTTAACCTTTACCTTACTTTCCCTTACTTTACTTTACCCTTTACCCTTTTCCCTTTTCCCTTTTCCCTTTACCTTTACTTTAACCTTTACTTTACTTTACTTTACTTTACTTTACTTTACCTTACCTTACCTTACCTTACCTTACCTTACCTTACCTTACCTTACCTTACCTTACCTTACCTTACCTTACCTTACCTTACCTTACCTTACCTTACCTTACCTTACCTTACCTTACCTTACCTTTACTTTACCTTTACTTTACTTTACCTTTACTTTAACCTTTACCTTTACTTAAAACGCCCCCCAATATGAAATACTATTGAGAAACTAATTTAATTTTAATTATATGTAGTGTACAAACTGAGCCTGAACCCAAAACCACAAAAATACAACAAAATTGAGAATTGTGAAGCATACAAGTATATTCATGAGTCGAATTCCATGTTCAGTACTTTACCTTTACCTTTACTTTAACCTTTACCTTTACCTTTACTTTAATCTTTACCTTTACCTTTACCTTTACTTTAACCTTTACCTTTACTTTAAACGCCCCCAATATGAAATACTATTGAGAAACTAATTTAATTTTAATAATATGTAGTGTACAAACTGAGCCTGAACATGAAAACACAAAAAAACAACAAAATGGAGAACTGTGAAGCATACAAGTATATTCATGAGTCAAATTCCATGTTCAGTACAAAAAATGTGTATATGTTGGCAGGTCTGCACTAACACTGAAAGTACCCCTGCCTCTCCCACCCACTATTTGAGAAGCATTGCTTTATGTATATGTTTCCCCCCCAGGTACTACTGTCATTACCTCATTTCATCATCACTTTATTTCACACATGTAAAGAGTCAACTAGTTGGCCAATGGGGACGACTGTATGCTACCAACCAAAACAGCAGCACCTACCCACTAAGTACGTAAACTGGCTCTCCTATGAATACAAGCATGTTGTGAACAAGCTCCCTAAACAGTATGAAAGAAGATCCTTTTTTATTATGTGACGTTTTAACAGCAATAAGCATCAACAGTCGCTATTGCCGTAATTTCTATGTCCTTTGACTACCAGGTCGGCCCAAAAAATAGGAAATTACTTGAATTTGGTGACTTCCACAATTGATAAAGGCGGGTCATCTTCTTCCATGAATTTAATTATTTTTTCGATTAATAGCTTAGCCTTTTGACTGTCACACTCATACAGGCTAGCGCACATTTAGCAAGGAGGGTAGGTAGGATTGACGTTGTTTTTTGTTGTTTATGTTTGCTGAGTGCAAAACTTGCCATGCACGAGTTTTCCAATGGTGGCACAGGACGGGGAATTTCCTGTACTTGAAGAAGGATTTTCACAAAAAGAAAAAAAAAAAAACACTGCTTCCTGAAACATCCACCGCTGTTTGACGTGTTGGTAAAATGTGACCTTTGCGTCATTGAGCAAATCTAGCCTCACTACCTTATGCCAATTGTCGCTAAAACCATATACCATATACGCCAAGAAGTAAATGCGGCAATTGTTCTCATATCTACTGTTGCTATTATTCTCTGTATGAAAACATCACTTTTCTCTAAACAAGTAATAACAGTATGTATGATCTGTGCTGATATCATCTCGATATTAGTATCGGCCGATATTCAAGGCTGCAATATCGGATTGAATCGAGACACCTGTACCGATAATAATAATAACATAATAATCAGCATAATAACACCACAGGTTATTGCTGGTGGCTAAAACTGAACTCTGAACCCCTGACATTACTTCCTGTCCGCACATCCAAAAGACATTTGGTGCAACACACTTATTGTTATCTAATGATGTGTACTATATTGGGTAAAATGGAGTGTAGAGGTGACTAAAGAGGTGTCTAGCGTGCCCTAAAAACTTATTTAGAAGGTCCTAAGCTGGTTTTCTATGTCATAACTACAAAAATATTCCATTTATATATATGGAATCCTACTAGTCACTGCCGCTTTTGCATGTGTGCCAAAAAAAATCCAGTTTTCAGCAGAATATAGCGCCTTCTATTTCCTGTTATTATTATGATCATGCGGCGCGCATGATGTTGTATTTATGCGTTTTACACATCGAGTTCAACTGAGGACAACACAGGGGTAAGCATCTCTCCGCTGCCCCTCACTTTTGGCGCCTCTTCTTGCTCTACATCCCTGCAGCCCCTCATCCTCGTCATCCCGCATGTCATTCCACACAGACCCACCGCCAAGACGCACCAGATAGCCCCTACTCTGCATCTCCACGCAGGCCGCAGTCTGTCGCTGCTCACTCACAGATGGGATTGTCATCAACGTTCCCTCTCACTCCGTCTCCCACACTGTCTATTATGTCTTCCTCATCTTCATCCCTCAACTTGAGAGGGAGACGAGTGGAGCCAACATGTGGGCTCGAGCCCAGCCTGCTTTTTTTTTTTTTTTCCTCCCTTTCCTGAGCGACATTCCCAGTAATGTTCTGTCCTTGTAGAACATTGGGCTGCCTCCGCTTTTTATGAGATGCGGTTTTCCTGACTCCACACAGCTTCCAGGAGACCCAGATGGAACCGCTAACAACTCCCAGCACCGCACACACACACACACAAACAGTCTTAACCCTAATTGCACACACACCCGGAGGAATGCTTATTCAAACTATCCGCAGAATCACTCTCCTCTACCCTCGAACGCCATCCAACACGGGATATGTTTCACTGCCGCATGCCTCCACACGAGGGTGTCTGAGGGCACACTCATGCTAGGCCAATTGGACCGTGCCTGAACCCACTTCACACCTAACGCACCCCATGTTTATCTCAACTCCCATACAGAGACTCTAAATAATCCAAAAGTCAAAACCCACAGAACGACATTTGATTTAATTTATGCAATCGCAATTAAAAACCGTGGCCATCTTTCACAATAGAAATAATCACAACACCTCAAAAGAATCTTCAAAGTCAGGGAAATTGCATAATATTTCCACGCAACACCCCGTGGAATGTTTATTCATACTTCCCCCCACAATCAAGCTCCACACAAGGGTGCCAGCATACCATTCAAGTTATGAGTACAAATGTGTTTTTCATGTAGTAGCAACATGTACTGTACATACTTCAATACTTTGCATGACTTGAACCAATCAAAGAGGCCAAATTCATATACATATGCATCAGGAAACAGATCCAAACCAGATATGATCCAGCTATTTCCCATAAGTCCACACTGCAAGTTGATGTAATAGCATATAAAGTACAACATATCATGTCCTCTGAAAGAGTGTGTGTTCCATACAATACCCATGCAAAGCCTGTGTGAGTGTGACTGTAAACAGCAGGGACACAAAAGCCAATCATTTATTTTAATGGTTATTGACTCCCGCTGTAATTCCTCTCTTTCTCAAATCAAACTTGATAAGAAGGCGAGTCGTTAATGATATTGATCAATTTCTTCACTTTGAGGCAGCCTATTACAAAAGTGTACGCAGATTTAGTCACACTCTGTTGACTTTTTTGTCATGCTGCAGTTAAGCGCATCTGGCTTTTTTTTTTTTTTTTTTTATTCCTTCACTAAATTAGAAGCTAAAAGACCTCAGTGGCACGTTGGCGCTATTAGTTAGCGGCAAAGAATAAGAGTTCATTGCAGCGCTGGTGGTAATAACCATTATGTTTTGTTGTCAGTGTGACACCTTCTGCCTCGTGTGTGTAGTATTCACTGTGTGTGGGTGCCACTTTACGATAACAGTGAAATAAATTGGTTAGTACAACGATATAAAGCTGTAATAAACAATAAACGCGTGATTGTAATAGTATGGCGATACATGTTGATCTTTGCATTAGATCAGGGGTCTCAAACACGCGGCCCGCGGGCCAAATGTGGCCCGCAGGACACTAGTTTGAGGCCCCCGCCTTGATATGAAAGTTTAATGTTAGTGCGGCCCGCACAAGTTTGATATGGATGCTGTATGGTATCATGTACCCAGAAAAAATTATTACGTTTGATTAATGTTCATGTTAAAGGTTAAATAACTGTTAATAGTTATCCTCCCAATCCGTGTGGAAGTGGTAAGCTTTTGGCTATTTAAGTTTAAAGGAAATAACTTGAAGGCTACCGTTTAGGTCGCGAGCTCTCTAGTTTGCGAGTTAGCATGTGTCTCAAGACCCTGCAGTTGCGCAATATGTTGTAAATAAAAAGAGTATAAATGTGACTATAGTCGTGTTTTGTCATGTCTACAGGGCTCTAATAATGCTTTGTTAATTTTAATCTGAAAAAAAGTCTACCCACCAACTACATGTGGTTTCTTAGGTTTTTATTATTTATTATTTATTTATTACTGATTGATTGATTTTCTTTATTCTTAATTTGTTTGTTTATTTTTCATCTTAATTAGTGCAGAAAATAAAAATTAAGATATTTGAGAACAGTGGATTGTTTTATCAGAGCTTTTCTTGTAAAAAATCAAAACCAAAGCAAGGTTTATTCATTTTTCTGTTTTTAATAAATGCGTTTTTTTTTGGAAAACCTGATGCGGCCCAGTCTCGCCCAGACCCTAGCTCCAGTGGCCCCCAAGTAAATTGAGTTTGAGACCCCTGCATTAGATGGTGCCACTGTACCTAATATTGTGGCTGGGTGGTACCTTTAAGTGTGTGTTCTTAAGCAGACTGCAAGTGTTTTTATTCACAGAAGCCGTTTCCGTGCACACATATAACCCCCCCCCCCCACCCGACCCCACCCCAACTGGCCATGCTGTTCCACTTATACTCTTGGAATACTGCACCATACTTGCATACAGATAAGCATGTGAACACAACACGCACACACAGCCAGGAAACCACATGTTCACTCTCTCCTCACTAATTCATTCAGGAACACTTTGGGTTTCAGCACCAGAACCTTCAGCGCAATTATAGAGGAAGAAAGAAGGTTGCTGGCATGACATTTTTCCTCTATTTTTCTTTCTTTTTTCATGCTTTCTCAAGCAGGGGAGGGCAGGAGTTTTTGTCCGTGATGGAACCAGAGTGGCCCTTGATTGTCGCCTAAAATAAGTAAACTGCTGGCAATACACAATTTCTACACGAAAGCAACCACTTTCCAAAATGTTGGAAAATTGCTTTCGCTATCCACTGACCTGTAGTATGTAGCCCCTGACGTAGTCTCGCAGGGTCCAGCCGAGGCCGTGCAGGATGTGCAGCACCTCCTCCTGCTTGAGCACGGAGAAGAGGCGGTCCAGCAGGATCTTGAGCCGCACCGGCACCGCCTGGGTGCCGTACAGCATCAGGCTGCTGATATCGAACACCACGTTGGACTGCACGATCTCCACCTGGGTTGGGTGGTACAGGTGCTGGGTGCTGAGCTTGTCCAGAGCTGCACAAAAACAGATACATGTTATTGAATGATACCACAATCATGTACTGCAACGACATATATGGTATATAACCAGTATATGACCGGATGAAAGATTTCAGATTACACATCACATAATCAGTTCACAGTTCCACATGTCCAAAAGGAGTAGGAAGAAGCAAAGCTTATTAAATCCTACCCCTCCATCTGGTACTTTTACAATCAGTAACTGTTACATTTGTTCACTTCCTGCTTTCCTAATATAGTTTAAGGCTGTTTTTTTTTAATTTTTAGTTTTAAAATTTTTTGCCCTGTACCGAAGTACGAGGTGATATGACCATCCAATGACATAATGGGTACCATAGTAACTGTCAATATAGTGATATATATAGCACATCATGACTGGTTCAAGACTCTTTATTCTTGTAATAATAAGCAGTAATAATAATTTTATAATTTTAATTATAATTTTATAATCAGTAACTATTACATTTGTTCACTTCCTGCTTTCCTAATATAATTTAAGTTTTTCTTTTAATTATTATTTTATTTATTTATTTATATTATTTTTTATTTTATTTTTTATATTTATATTTATTATTTTATATATTTTATGTCAATATAGTGATATGTATATATAGCACATCATGACTGGTTCAAGACTCTTCATCCTTGTATTTAGTTTTAGTTTGTTTTACTTGTTTTGTATTGTATTGTATTGTAAAATTGACCCACAAGCCATTTTCCACATCTTTTTCCACTACTTTCGAACTTTGCTGCATTTCCAAACAGAGTGAAAAATGCACTCAAAACCTTGATATGTTGGCTCATTGCTCAAGCTCTCAGGTGACATAATGAAAGGATTACTGATGCATTCAACACAATCTAGGAAATTGGAAACTTTCAACCAACTAGGAAAAAAAAAAAGAACATAGCTGATTTGTTCCGCTTTTTGCGTTATTTCAATAGTTGGACGGCATGTAAAATGTCTCTTATTGTTTGTTAGGGTGGACAAGATACGTAAACCCAATCCACTGTCCATGGAACACCTCGTCCACCCTCTCTCTCACCGCTCGGCCATCACCCTCTCTCCTCTGTCCCATACCCGTCAGGGTGACACCCGGTTGGGTATGTCTCTCATCCCGCCACACGGCCCCCTTCCTTCCTGCCGCTGCCCTCGGGCTTTTGGCTGACAAACGCAGCGCCGGCAAGGCAGACACGAAGGCAATAAAAAAAAATGAAGAAGTGCTTGTCAGAGTAGCTGCCAATGCTGACATAAAATGAAAAGTCAGGAGATGGACGCCTGACACTTCACAGGGAGAAATATTCACCAGAGTCCTGTGTTGATTCACCCAAGGGCCCGGGGTACGCTCTGCTGAGCCAAACAGGTGTTTTCTTTTATCCTTCCTTTTTTTTTTCCATCCCTCCTTATTGTCTTTGTACTTTCTGGACTCTTATTTTTATTACACCTGTGTGAAGAACTCCTAAGGTGTGGTCTCTGGCTTCCCACAGTGTCCTGCAGTCATCTTTGCTGGATTTAGTGCTATGGAGGGGAGTACTCTATAACGCACAACAGCCCTCAAATCATACAATTTGTACAAAAGTGGAATAAATTAAAACAGATCATTTTGGCGGGAAGCACAAAGAAATAGATGCATATTCTGGAAAATCTAGAATGTTATTGTGTGTAGCTGCTCTATAGGAGTCCACCACTCAATACAGAGGGTTGAAAAATGAGCATAATAGGTCCCCTTTAAGAATTTGTATGCTTTTGTGAGCCATACAAATGAAAATAATATGTCTAAAAAGTCTTTATTTAAGTCTTTATTAAGTATTTATGAGTATTATATGCAGTGGTTAACTTCTTTTTACAGTTGTATGACAGTAAACAATGCTAAAATGTTAATTGAAAGACGCCTGTACAGATAATACAAGTTTCTGATTCTAAATTGGTAATGGTTTAATTTCATTTGAACATGCATCAGATTACAACTGAGTGCATCACATAATCAGTTCACAGTTCCACATGTCCAAAAGGAGTTAGAAGAAGCAAAGCTTATTAAATCCTACCCCTCCATCTGGTACTTTTACAATCAGTAACTGTTACATTTGTTCACTTCCTGCCTTTCTGATATTTTTTTTCAAATTTTGTATTTTTTGTGTTTTTTTGTGGGCTTTTTGTATTATTTTTTATTTTTTTATTTTTTAATTAATTGTAGGGAAAATTCAGCCTGTAAAGTCACAAATTTGTGCCATACTGCACATATCAGAAATTTACATTGTTTGCTGAGATTTTTTTTTTTTAGTCTGATGGCAACAATTTGTGACGAATCAGACAGAAGTTGGTTCGTCATTTTTGCAAGATAATGAAAAACGCAACGCAAAAATAGGTCTTAAATCCCCATTAAATGAGAGCAAACACAAAACAAGAACAAAAGTACCCCCAAGACTATGAAACTTGGTATCTTCACAATTAAAACAAAAAGTTCCTTACCGTGAGCTACCCAGCCGTGTTTGCAGTGGTCACATGTGCGCAGGTGAATCTTGCCCGGCTGGAAGCACTCACATGTGCAGTTGACCAGTGTGCAGCGAATGGCCTGCGAGAACACAAAAACAGTTTGTTTTTTTTAGACATATACTTTATTCAAGGATTTATAAAGACAAAACATGGTCGTGCTTCCAAGTTGAAATCTTGCAGAGCAGCAAATCCTCCAATGAGAAGGTTCATGTCCTGAATAGAAGATTTAAATCGAAACAAATGTATATTACAAATCATGTGCGTAAATGTCTCAAAGCCAAAAACAACAAAATGTTTTGACGGAGGCACACTTGTGCTGAAAGCTCTCAGCCATGAAGGGTTCGGTGTACAGCACAAGTTTGAGCATTCGCCCCTGTTGGTGCGCTAACAGCTCGTCAAGGTCATGCTACAAGTTGTGGAGTGGCCAAAAACAAACAAAAAAAGAGTGTTTCGGAGCGGAGAAAACGTTTGATGATACACACGCAAATGAAAACATCTGTATCATCACAAGCAGCTGCAGGCAGTAAATTTGCCTCCCAACAGGACGATGGAGTGAAACGAGGAGTAAAGCGAGGGAAGACAAATGACAAACATTTGTCTTAATAAGCCGCTATCACCCTTTTGTTTATACTGACTGTTTTCTGCGTGTGTACCATAAAGTACACACAATGTGCAACTGTGGCAAAAATATTATAATTATAACACTGGAATTTTCATTTTTAATTATAATATGTACACCATATGGTAGATGCAAAGAAAACTGATACTGAAAAGTCATTACTTTTTATGAATATGATATTTATTGGTTAGGTAAGAAACTCAGTGAAGTAAAGGTTTTTCCAGGATTTCCTATTTAATGAAAACTCTTAAAAGTTTGAAATAGGAATCAAACATTTTTCGAAATAATAAATAATAATAATAAAGGGATAAAAAGTATTATAAAAATATTAATAATAATATACAGTTAATCCCATGTGTGTTCATACCCTTATTGTTTTATTGCCTTTTGGTGATTTAAAAATTATATTCAATATTCTGATATTTTTGAAAATATTTTTGCTATTTTTATTTATTTTTGACAGCTATATTTAAACAAAAAAATATGTAAAAATACATTAAGGAATCCGATAACCATATTAGAATTTTTAAATATTATTATTATACATTTCACATTTTGGGGGTTAAATGTATTTTGGTTGGTTCCTTTCAGTTTCTTTGTGGGATTGAATGTTGGTTGACCTGGTTGGTCCCTAAGTTGCCCACCCCTATGTAGATTATGCTAGAAGTTACCAAGAAATGGTAGAAATCACCAGGAACATGTAAAAAAAAAACACATTATTAAGTTACTTGTTCATACAACTTTCCTTTTTCTACATTCTTGTTACTCCAAATATGAATAGATTCTGAATAATTTTTCTGAATCCTGATATGAAGAAGACTTAACAGATGTGCGACATCTCATGCAGGCTTATCAGAAACTTTATGACTTTACAGTCTCTCGTCTCAGTGGTGTGACAATCCTACGACTTGAAGGGTGGCAGGTCAGAGTCCATGTCTGCACAATCTGGATTTCACAATGTCCGAAACGGTCAATGAGCGTTCTCAGATAGACGAGAATCGACCTTTAAATCACACACGTGTAATTCTTCACATCACTGTTTAGCTTTTTGCTTTATGTCATCCTTAAATATCATGAATTATTCTCCAGTTTGCAATATACATAAAAACACGTGGCTCAGTCATAATCGACTAAAGCACCATGAAATCCACCTGCTGCCATCAGGTGGGAAACCAGATTACTGGAGGGGAGGTGTAAAGTGAACAGCGGCTAATCCCAGATTAAACAGGAAATTACATGACTTCCAACCGTGTGGCCTCTGTGTTGACACACAGTCAGACAGCAGATTATTTGACCAAGCTTCCAAGTAGGATTACTCCTTACTTGATGCTTGGAAGTGAGTTTGGCATGTCGAGAGTGTTGGTAGGACACGATCTTTGACAAATGAGATGCACAATTGTCAATAAAATATTAGGACTTGCCATTGAGTCTGTGTACATTTTTCTGTCGATGATAGATTGTCTTATACCGTTATGATGGCTAGCTCTTTAATGAATTTAAATGGCCGTTCTGCTCCTCAAAAATCATTCCATTCTAAATTTGCCAAGAATCTTTTTGTCAGAACCCCTGTCATTGACGTTCCAAGATTTTCCCTACATTTTGCAAACCATTCCAGAATGAATTGCCTTATGGAGTGATTGCTTGTGCTTCAGTAGTTAAATGGCCGTTCTGTGTTCTTTTAAATTCATTAATTCATTTTCTACCGCTTATCCTCACGAGGGTCGCGGGCGTGCTGGAGCCTATCCAGGATACACCCTGGACTGGTGGCCAGCCAATCACAGGGCACATATAGACAAACAACCATTCACACTCACATTCATACCTATGGACAATTTGGAGTCGCCAATTAACCTAGCATGTTTTTGGAATGTGGGAGGAAACCGGAGTACCCGGAGAAAACCCACGCATTCACAGAGGGAGAACAAGCAAACTCCTCACAGAGATGTCAAGGGTGGAATCGAACTTGGTTCTCCAAGCTGCGTGGCCTGCGCACTAACCACTCGTCCACCGTGCAGCCCTCTTAAATTCAGCAATTAAATATTGGTTCTGTCAACCTTTTCATGAATTCCTATCGTCAGGATTGGTGTGAACCAATCAAACCAATGAATAGGTTTCCCAAAATAGTTCCCAAATACTTCCCAAGAGTTCAGTAGACAAACCTTAAATCCCTGCCTATTTGGACGGGGATTGATCTTGCAAGATTTTGTATAAACTTTGCAGGCTATTCCAGATTATCATGATTGACGACTCAAATAGTTCTGTTTTGCGAAAATGTGAGTTTGCTAGCTACTTCATGATTCCTTACGGTTTTAATCTGTTCTTGAGATCTGAAGTTGCCAAGATAATACTTTCACTTCAATGGAAAAAACTTTATTAGTAAATCAACTTGAGACATCACTGCAATAACATCTCGTAGTGCAGTCACCCCCCCCCCCACCCCAAAAAAAAAGCATGCACTCTGCTATCCTCACTTAGCAGATTGATGCCTCTTGCTAATTAGCTGCATGTGCGGTAGCCTAACAGCAGCAGCAGCAGCGTACAAACAAATGGAAATATCAAGCGCACCTCCGCTGTTTACGAGCGGGCGTGTTGACAGCTGACAAGATAGTTAAGGGGCGTCTAATACGGCAATTAGAGCGTGGCACTATCTGCGGGGCTGCCGCTGTGACAAGGCGCCCCTCTAATCACGGACTTATTACGCCGAGCAAGCAGCACCTCTCATATCTGGGCCATTAAGCAGACTGCAGCATTAAGGAGCATTAAAGCCGCAAGAGGCACTAAGGGCAGACAGAATATAAGGCAAGAGGGGGAGAAGAAGGATGTGCTCTTGTTTTTTTCCACATTTATTCCTGCATCCTTCCACTGCGAGCCAGGAAGAGATGTTAAAGGCTTCACAAGTAAGGAAAGAACACAAATTGATTACAAGTTTTTTAATAAGGAAGCGAGCGTGCACGTCTCCAACAAAGCCATCAGAAACATCTGTGTTTGCTTTAACAGACGTAACAAGAGAGACAAAAGAGTAAACACAGCTCCTCACGCTTTCCGATGAGTCTCTGTGCGACCGCATTGGGTCTGCTCTGCACTTGGCTTGCCTTCTAAACCCGGCCCGGCCTTGGGTTCAGGGACGAGCACCGGGCCCGCATCCCACCACTCCCTCTCGCACATATTTGTCACAGCAGGCTAAGGGGAAGAAGGAGGGGAGGTTGTGTTATCTGAAGCCAGGCCTGAAACCGTCACCGTGTTAGCATCTACCGAGGGTTTCCTCTCTGGCTTGCTATGGGGAGACCGACTGGATAGGATTTGTGCAGTTTTTAGGACTTTTCCAAGTCATAAAAGTATGGGATTGGTTTATTGTATTCTAGTATTCAGTTGAGTTGGGTACGCAATTTGTGGCATTTTCTTTGTCAAGGTTCCAGAAATGTCTGACGCTCATGTTTGGGTACAAGTCACATGGGTTGGGTTCTGTTCGCATTTTTCAGTATTTCCATGACTGTTAAGAACTCTGTTTGGTTTGGTATGTTTGGTATTCTTCCTCTTTGTGTCCTAAAATAGCCAACCAGCACCCATTGGTTTGCCATATTATCAGTGGGTTCATCGCCATATTGGTTCGTTCATTGGTAATGGTAATGGTTTTATTTCATTTGAACATGCATCAGATTACAATTGAATGCATCCCATAATCAGTTCACAGTTCCACATGTCCAAAAGGAGTAGGAAGAAGCAAAGCTTATTAAATCCTACCCCTCCATCTGGTACTTTTACAATCAGTATTTGTTACATTTGTTCACTTCCTGCTTTCCATAATACAGTTTAAGTATTTTTTTTTTTTTTTTTTAATAATGCACCTCGTACCGAAGTACAAGGTGATATGACCATACAATGACATAATGGGTACCATAGTAAGTGTCAATATAGTGATATATATAGCACATCATGACTGGTTCAAGACCCTTCATCCTTGTATTTAGCAAACATCAACTGCTTGGCATTTCCATTGTAAGGTATCCTGAAATATCTGCCAGTTTGCTGTAGTACAGATTGGTTTGATGCACAATTTTCCCAAAATAGTTCCCAATTCGACATAGGACACTTCTTGTGTTAGTTACTTGGGGTTATTAAATTTTCATCATTTTCTAGGAACAAATACTGACATAGATGACTCAGATCTTACAACTGGTTTGGTTTGGTATCGATTGTTCTGGGTTTCCATTGGGTTTTCCATTGGGAGGGATCCCAAAGTATCCAACCCATACTGTATGAGTCAGTTAACCAATTGCAGTAGTGCAATACATCTATCCTGAGCTAAACATGTTGCTACATATTGATCGTGTTAACGGATACCGTCAGCAGGCATACTTGTCCCTTGCCGTTTTATGTGATTTGTTTCAGCGGAAAGACTAGCGGAAATATTCACATGTACTGTAAGTAGTTGGGTCCTGGGCTCAGTCAGCCGTCACGCAGCTGCCTATTACCCATCTGGGCCAACAACTTGACTCAGTACGCATCATTCTCAGGCCCTTATCTGACTCAAGTGTGTGTCTCATTGCGGGCTTGTGTTTAGCTGGAGGCTAGATGTTTCATGGCTGTTTTGCTTGGCCAGCAGCCTCACTGTCCCGGCCCACTTGTAAACACTTACGACCAGCGACTGCCTTCATTGGACTCACCGTGACGATTTGGGTGGAAGTGCCGTAGGACAGCGGAGCATTAGGACAAGATGCTTCCAGGCTGGACTCTTGGCTCGCGATCGCATTGTAAACAGGCTCCCTGGGCCGAGAACCAACGGCGACACATGCAAACCGAGCACGGGCAGGATATTATAGACGTCAGCAAACACAATGAAAGCACACAAGCGATGGTGATCTTTGACTAATAGCATCCTGTTCAGCTGCGTTACTTTGCTGTCATTTTTAATGTCGTATCTGCGCCTCAGTAGGCTTTTCTTCCCCCTTTCTCTAAGCACAATGCAACGCCACACAGCTGCCTGCTATTGTTCCTTCCACTTTAATCCAATCCTTTACCCATCCATGTTCAACACGTCGCCACAGACCGCATCCCTTGTCGGGGAGTTAAGCAAAAGCCGGGAATGTAAATGAAAACCCCGTGTGAGTGCATGTGTGCTCCTCGTGTTTGCCGATGTTAGATACGTCTGCGCTCAGGGTCGTCGTACAACAACCGGGAGCATCTTGTCCTCTCTTTCCCGGCCGCAAGATATTATCTCATCTGTGAGTTTAGCTGCTGAAAACGCTGCCAATTTCCTGACACAAATGTGCAGCCAACGTGTGTCGGTGGGAGGGGGAAATAGAGAGAGGTGCGGCGGCGGCAGCGGCTTTGCGTGTCATAAAGAAAAGAGCCCTGGCTTGGATTGAGACATCAGGACCGCACAGTGTCCATATTGGAACCAGGTGACAAATAACACAGTGCATAAAGACAGGCTTTGTAGTCCAGTGAAGCCACAACACACAAGGCACAGTACGCTAAACCGAATGATTGTTTGTTAGCAGATTTGCTCCAAAACTACTTAGCTGACTGTCATAAAATTTTGAGAGTTGATGCAGCACAAGCCCGGGAAGAAACCACCACATTTTGGTGTGGATTGTAATAAAGGTGTTGAATTTCTGGAAGAAATTTGTCTCATAAGTCAAGCAAAAGTCCGGAAGTCATATCATTATCATGCGTAGAATTAAGTCTTGCAATAATTCTTTAGATGTTTTGTTTTTTAATCTGCTGTTTTGTGATACTATACATGGCATAGATCTAAAAAAAAAAAACAAAAACAAAAGTTGGATAATCAGAACTAGATTATAAATGAATCCAACTGGAACACAATATAGGATCTGGCTGTTCAGTAAGACAGTTTGTTTATCAATTGATGCTAGCTTAAGTAGCATGTCGCTAAGGATCATCCAAACTTTGTCCCCCGAGGTTCACATACTGGCGTATCTTGTTTACTGTGGATAATTGGTTCCAGACCCAACTGTAAAAAGCGAATCTCAATATTCATAAATTGAATATTTTCGTAGTTACAGCAGTTTTTAACCACTATTAGAGTCCTGTAGATACAAAATAACATCCCTATAGTCACCATTGCACTCCTATTATTCTTGGTTTATACCACCCGTATACGTTTTAAGCATAGAATACTCACGCCTTAACGATATAACTTACCACTTCCACACAGAATGGAGGATAGCTTTTTTCACTCTATTATGCTGCACATACCAGGAGGTCATTAACAGTCTCATTCATCTTTTCATCTTTCAAACAACATTAAACTCATCACACAGCAACTTTGCACTCAAATGGTGTACCTCAGAAATATAGGAACATGTATCAATATTATACAAAGTTTTCCCATAATGCATGCTGTTTGATAAAACCATTTCATTGGAAATGCATAGAAAATGGTGCCGCCACAATGCTGCTTCTGTCCATCCATGAGAGTCAGAGGACCATGTAGCCCAAAGCCCAGAGGGAAGCTGACGTCATTGCAGCACCCCAATGAATGTGTTGCTCAGGCGCCATGCCTTATGGGAAAACTTTTTAAAAATGTTTAAAGTCATATTGGGACATGTTTGTATATCTGTATATACACATATGGTAGTTAAGTTGCTGTGTGATGAATTTGGGTCATGAGGTTTTTAGCATGAAAATGACCAAATAGAGCTTGCAACACATTGTTTCCTGTCCCTTCTCATTACTATCATGCCTGCCTGTCCAGCATCTTCGAAAGTTGCGTAATTTTGCTTCATTGTATGTTTACTTAAATATATGTATCGTATGTATTTAATATATATATATGTAAATATATGTATTATACTTTAAATATCAGTACACATCAATTCATTATGTGATAGATTACTGGAGGAAGACACACACAAAAAAGACTTGTGTATGTATATTCAATCCCCACAGTGCAAAAAAAAAAATGTGGGCCCTGTCGTGCCTGTCAGTTCTGCTTTGGAGCCCAGAGGCTGGCAGTCTTGGAGGCAGAGGTCCCTGTCCTCTGTGCAGCTGTGCATCTGGGTTCTGACACGGGCCACGACGGCCAGAGCTATGCTAATGGGAACCAAATGGGCCGTGAGTCCCAGGTGGATTAGCTGAGATGCATGTGTTTTTCATGTAGACATGTGCAGATTCAGTCCCTTCTTTCTTGCTTGCTTCCTTCACTTTAAAGGCCCATACATGGAAGCAACTTTTCTAATGTATACACTCATAACTAACCATCCATGTGAAACATGGGCATCATGTAAAGCATTACATAATATTTGCTGTCATGTGAAAAGAATGACTTGTGGTGCTGAATGAATGCATGATATTGACTGTAAATTCAGGCCGAGCAGGAAAGTTGGATAAAAGTAGCGCTTTTATCAAGCTCAACAAAACATAGTGGAAGAATGCATTCCGAGTAAGAATAAGTTCAATACGCATTTTTCAGCGTTCAAATTGAAACAAACTGTCAATGATTTTAGCGAGTCTATCAATGCTGCTTTCTAGAAACGAGAAACATCAGATCTGATCTGACATCACACACTGTTGGAACCCTCACCGATCCAATGTAAATACGAGCTTCCAAGCAACTGTTATTCAGTTTTGTTGTTGACATTTAACTCTTTCAAGGTTGCATCCAGTAAGCACTATAACATGGGATATTTCCAACTTCCCAGCAGCCTTGAATGCAGCATTAGGAAGGACAAACAAGTGGCAAGTGAAGGAGTGATAATAGTGAGAGAGACAGTGGCCGGGTGAAGTATTAGTCAGAAGGCTGCAAGGGGATCATACAGTACATCTCCATGGCGATTGTTAGTCGGCCACGCACACGCACAAACGGTGAAACCCTTCCTCAATCCAGCATAATCTTGCATAAAACAGCTACAATGTTTTCGCAAATGTCCCCTTAATAAAGTTTGGATGTAAACACACACATTCACAATGTGGCTGTCATTGCTGACACTCCCCAAATTGGACGTTTAGTCAACACACTTGTCTGCAGGCTAAGACGCACACAGACTCACACTCACACATTCCCGCTACTGCAAACACGCACGCCCACACACACAATCACAGAATTCCCCTTTCAATAATCAGTTTGCAGCCAGTTTCATCAATACATAGAGATTTTTGTCTGGACTCAAATATGCTAAATGATATAATAATTATATTATTTATATAATAATAATTATATACAAAAAATTATATAATAATTAAAAAAAACCTGACAATAAGTGAGAGATATATTTTAAGTATTTATAGAAATAAATAAAAAATAAAAATAATAATAATCTAATTAATACAAAAAAATTAGCTATTATTTTTTTCACCATAATAATGCTAAAAATTAAGAACCTGCGCTAATTTTGTGTTGTATTGTGCAGCTGAGCACAATATACTTAAACTGAATCAAAAAATTTTAAAACAAAAAATGCAATTATATGCAGTTATGCAATTATACAATCAAAGAAACATGCAAAAAATATATAATGTATTTTTAATATAAGAAAATTAAATCACGTAAACAAAAATAAACACAAAATTACTTAAAAAAACTATAATATATAACTTTTCATATTGATATAATAATCATATTGACGCTAATAATAGTAAATAATAAAGAACCTGCACTAATTGTGTGCATCCCACAATGTTGTGTGCTCTCAGCCAAACTACATTACGTCACACAATCATATGTGTTTCTGACACAGGAAAACCTCTGCACAATATTCAACCAATATTTACTGAAACGTCACACAAGGCTGAAATACAGTCAAATCCGCAGGGATGGATGCTCCATGTATGTTGAAGAGAATTTACCTCCGCCAGCATTGCGAGAAGATGCACTCAAGGCTGCTGCCGGCTAACTTCCATCTTTACAACAATCCCAGACACAAGTAACACGAGACTCAAGAAAGTGACAGAGAGGAGTTACAGTAGATAGGAGGAAGGGACGGACGGAGGGAGGGAGGGAGGGGTGGCGAGACGTAACCAATGGCTACATAACAGCTGCTGCCACCACAAAAAAAAGTGTCACTCCCAAAGTCGTTCTTTGTGTGTGTGTGTGTGTGTGTATGTGAGAGAGAGCGAGACGGCACGCTAAAAGGAAAAGTCCATCAGGGTGTTTTCGTCTTTATCAGCCTGACAAAGTTCACAGATATAGAGGCTGAAGTGGAGGCTAGCCGCCATTCCCAGTCACAGGTTGCACCCACGACCCCTTCAGACGGCCATCGTGACCTTTTAAGACACCCGGCATTAATTGACATGCATAGGCAAAAAGTGTAATCGCTGTATGTTTACAACAAATAGACAAATATGGTGTTCTATACTTATGTTTGAGGAGTGTACTCTTTTTGATGGTTGTTGCTATAAAACTGATTCCACTCCTGCCCCAAAAAACAAATAATAGAGTCCAGTTTGTTTAATCCTCATGCTAAAAATGTGTCTATTAGCAAAAAAAGTGACATATAGGGGTGCTATATGATGTTTTTGATGAATTGTATTGTATAATTGTTAAGACTCTATGAAACTCTTCACCCCGCCCCAGTATCCAAATGGTAGAAGCCCATCTGTGAGTTACTATGAAAACTAAAAACACAATTACAACATATACTTCACCCCTGCAACTGCAAAATACAAAGTGGTACAGTCTGATCTGCATTGTTGAGTCGGGCTCATTTTCTAACGTATGTGGCTTCACAATTATGACCAGTCAATGACTGGAACGCTTGGATTTAGTCGGAGGTGGGGACTTTCAACTGGTGGGTCGTGACCAAAAAGTGGGTAATGTCTTGAGTGGGTAAAAAATACGTATTGAGCCAAAGTTTGTTGCATTCGGGGTCAAGAATAAAGGGACTGAATGCAGCGGTTAACAACATTGGAACATGTGTGTGTGTAAAACACACACTTCCATAAGTTATATCTGTTTTCAGTTAATGATAGCGATTTGAGTTGTTGAGTTGGGCTCATTTTCTAACATATGTGGCTTCACAATTATGACCAGTCAATGACATTTACTGCATTGTTATGATCAAAACGCATATTTCTGTTTGCAGAAACTCCTGCAGTCTGAAAAACACAAATATGATCCTCCACTCTGTATATTTTTTCACTTTTGATAGCAGTTCTGTGCTGTGCTGTCATTATAAAGCTATTGACTAATTGGACATATGTTAGTGGAACACCGCTGGGTCGTTAGCGATGACAAATTGTGCTTTTATTGCCGCCCCTATCATGAGAAATATGTCCGAGGAGTCCTCTTCCTCACCACCCCCCCCCTTTCTGACTGACTTTCTCCACCAGCATTCCTGCACTCTCCGTGTTTAACGTTTCACCGCATCCGCGACGCTAACGCCGGCCTAATGAATCTCGTGCCTGGCGCGGCGCTAAAATGGGCTCGTAAGTGTTTGCAGCTGCGATTCTCTCTCTCTCTCCTTCGCCTTGGCAGTGGCATTGAGTCGGGAGGAAGAGGAGGGAGGGGACACATGTGAGTGCAGCTGGAGGAGGAGGTGGTATGAAGGCATGAAGTGGAGGCAAAAAAAAAAAAAAAAAAGACCACAAGTCTCCGTGTTTCCAGCTGCTTTTCTCAGGGGCTCGGTTTCCTCCCCCTTTTACCCACCCCTCGGTTTTTTCACAAGGCCCTTCTGGTCCCAGGTTGCTTGACAAATACACACACACACACACACATATACAGTGAGACGCCCACTCCCACCCTCCCCTTGCATGGCTCACTTTGGGCCATCTTTGTTTAGACAGGGCTCAGGAGTTCCAGAAAAGCTCTCTCAGATGTGCTGAAGTAAGGGAAAAACAAAACAAACTGACCCTCACTCACTCACACACACACACACACTCAAAACCTACCAACAAGTACTTTGCACTCACACATGTGACGTGCACAATCACATACATGCACAAGTGCTAAAAAACAAACAAAAATATGATACACTTTTTTCACAGGTATGCATTCTCTTGTGTGTAACGGTGTGTGTGTGTGTGTGTGCATCTGTGTCCCGATCCCCGGATCACAGCAGCGCGGCGGGCCCGGAGCATACCTCGACATGTGTTACCTCTTTGTAATATTGACTTTGTTACAGCTAGACGAGTGGGAGAGTCGGGCCAAGAAAGCGAGGGCCGTGCAGTTAGCGGGCCCCCCGAGTTCGCCTGAAAACAAATACCTGAACGAACTGTGAAAATAGAAAACACACACACCACAATGGAGCGCCGTTAAAAAACAAAATGGATTCAAATAAACAATTAAATTCTCACTCTCCCTGGCTGAACTTTTCTATTCACGCTTGGATTTAGTCGGAGGTGGGGACTTTCAACTGGTGGGTCGTGACCAAAAAGTGGGTCATGTCTTGGGTGGGTAAAAAAATACTTATTGAGACAAAGTTTGTTGCGTTCGGGGGCAAGAGTAAAGGGACTGAATTTGTCGCTATGAAACTGATTCCACTCCTGCCCCAAAAAACAAATAATAGAGTCCAGTTTGTTTGATCCTCATGCTAAAAATGTGTCTATTAGCAAAAAAGTGACATATAGGGGTGCTATATGATGTTTTTGATGAATTGTATTGTATAATTGTTAAGACTCTGTGAAACTCTTCACCCCGCCCCAGTATCCAAATGGTAGAAGCCCATCTGTGTGATACCCCTGCTAGGAGTTACTATAAAAACTAAAATCACAACATATGCTTCACCCCTGCAACTGCAAAATACAAAGTGGTACAGTCCGATTTGCTTTGTTGAGTTGGGCTCATTTTCTAACGTATGTGGCTTCACAATTATGACCAGTCAATGACTGGAACGCTTGGATTTAGTCGGAGGTGGGGACTTTCAACTGGTGGGTCGTGACCAAAAAGTGGGTGGGTAAAAAATACTTGAGACAAAATTTGTTGCGTTTGGGGGCAAGAGTAAAGGGACTGAATTCAGCGGCTACCAAGAACACTTACATAAGTTATGTCTGTTTTCAGTTAATGATAGCGATTATATTACACCACATTGTGAACCTCTTATATGCAAGGGTACGGGATCGCAAAATAAGGGACAAAAATCCCCCCCCCCAAAAATACCACTTCCACACTGAATGGGAGGACAACTTTTTGTCACTCTATCATGCCATGGCTGACTTCATGCAGTGTTAAGGCAATGTTATGTAAGCTAATGTCTACTGAAGCCGAGGATCCAAAACACTACATATGACTCGTATTTCAATATTTTTTTTGAGTCCCCTACAAAACAGCTATCATTTATTCATGAAACACCGCAACATAGCGAGAAACCGACGTCTGAATTGTGATGCAACGAAGTACGACTCCCATCGATTGTTAAAGTTCCCCCCAGTCTGTGGAAAAAGGACTGGAGTACCCGCTGAAACGAAGCTAGCTTGTGCACACATGTTGTTTTTTATTTGATTGCTTTGCAGAAATAAAAGATTGATTATCATCTCCATTCCTCGTCGTCCCGCGAGTGCGTCTCCGATCTCTCATCCCTCTTTTTCTTTTTATCCCTCCCTCCATCCTTCTCTGTGACTTTTGCTTACGCATTTGAATAATGAAGGCGAGTCATTTGAATATTCCCTCTGTATTTAAACAGGAAAAAAAATATGTTTTTTTACACCATGCACTGATATTAGCCATGCTAATTGGGCTCTTTGGACCTTCCCAATAGAAAGGCTAAATTAATTACTTATGTCGACAAAATGTCAGACACGTCGATCTAATAAGTACATCTGTTTGCAGCCGCCTTGTGGCTTCACTCCTCTTTTGCATGTGTGTGTGTGTGTGTGTGTGTGTGTATGTGTGTCCATTGGCGTTGCATCTAATGAATAAGACGCTAACACAAAGCTTTGACGTCTTCTAATATTTATGCTGTCTTCTCTGTGCACTAATCAGCCACTACGGCATCGAATCTGCACACAAAGTGACTCAAGTCAGTGTGTGTGCGTGTGGTATTTTTTGCATTTTTTTTTATACTTAAACATACCACTGTGTATTTATTTGTACGCCGGTTTGTTTTTTTTAACGCAGAGCCTCCACAGCACTGAGCGTCTTCTTAGCTTCTTAGCAACGTGAATCCGATAATGACGACTTCTTCTGTTTTTGTTCATTAACTTATTAATTCATCAACCATAATATGCACACTGCAAACTACGCTAGTAAACATATTGTCACGTATTATCAATATAACGCAGTGCAGATGTAAGACGCTTTAAAGTACACTATAAAGTATTCTATTAGTATTTCATGGGTATGCATGTTGCGTGCAGGCAGGCCTCGCCGTTTGAACCTGCGCCACCACCCGAGGCTCAGTCCCCTCGGCCGTCCTGCGGGCGGCGGCGAGCGACAGCTTGCGCTGCGATGCTCCAGCGATAGGCATCATCGGCAGACTTAATTGGTCCGCCGCTCCTCTGAGTGGCCTCGCTAATTAATTAGAAAGGCAGCTGAGCTGAAATTTTTAATCAGGACATCGGGTTCGACGCCGAGCCGAGCCGAGGCGGGGGCAGGGTTGGGTGTCGGAGGAGACTCATCATGCTGTGTAATCCACCTGACACTGATCTCCTGTGTCGTGCTATCATATGAAGTGTGTCGCGTTTAGCTACTCGGCGTGATGAAAGAGACGTTTATTACTGATGGTTTTAATTGAGGGTCTTCATTAAGGAGTTAAATTTACTATATAAGTCTTCTGCTTGTTGTAAAGCTCATTTAAATTGGATTTGTAGCTAATATTCATTGCAGTTTCTTTAGTTTATTTTTGTTTTTAATGTTTTTGTGTTCGTTTATCTATCATATCGTAACTATGACTATCGTTTGAATGCATCTTAATGACAAACATGTTTGCAGTCCGTGATATCTAGCAAAGGTGTCTGATCCAAAATCCGGTCTGCAACTCCCACTGAGTCCCGTTCTAGTTTTTTTCCCCCTTCTCTAATCCCGTTACAGCATAATATTATTTTTCTCACTTCATCCCCATCTGTGCTTAGCTAATTAAAAACAGCCACTCCAACTGTAAAGAAAGTGAAGAAATCACAAACTTCCTATCAAAACAGGCGCTCAGTTTTGAGTTTCCTAGAGAGACCATAAGGGTGAGGAGGTGGACTTATGGGGGACATTACTGCAACAGGATGACAATTAAGTTAAGCATGTCCCCAATGTCAGAAACTTGTTCTATTTTGGACTACTGTCAAAGCAAAGATTGACTTGGAAACAGATGCTGTGCTCCATCCCATTTTTAGGATAGTACCCATTTTTGGGCATCAGAAGCGGGCACCAAAATGCAGTCAAGAAAAAAACTCAATGACATTTTGCTTGATAGCGGGTACATTTTTCAACTAATTTGCACTAATAATGTGCTTGTTGGTCCCGGAAATGTGTGTACCAAATTCTGCAGTGTTTTAGCAAAACATCCCATAATTAATAATTCATTCATTCATTCATTTTCTACCGCTTATCCTCACGAGGGTCGCGGGAGCCTATCCCAGCTGTCTTCAGGCGAGAGGCGGGGTACACCCTGGACTGGTGGCCAGCCAATCACAGGGCACATATAGACAAACAACCATTCACACTCACATTCATACCTATGGACAATTTGGAGTCGCCAATTAACCTAGCATGTTTTTGGAATGTGGGAGGAAACCGGAGTACCCGGAGAAAACCCACGCATGCACGGGGAGAACATGCAAACTCCACACAGTCTCCTGGTACACCCTGGACTGGTCTCCTAGCTGTGAGGTCTGCGCGGTAACCACTAGACCGCCGTGCCACCATAGTTAATAATAATTATTATTATTATTCATTCAAAATTATTTAAATTATTTGTGCAATTTACTGTTTACGCTGTACATTGTTGTTCATATTTGATGTCCTCTATTTATTCACCACATTATTATTATTATTATTATTTATTATTATATGGGAGCCAGGCAACGACATTTCGTTGACAATTTCACTGCTGTGTTATTGTGCAATGACAAAAAAGAAAGTCTATCCATCCATCCATCCATCTATCTATCCTACAATGGGGTGTGAGAAATAAGAAGTCACTCCGAAGTAATAGCAGTGCCGCCATGTGGTGTATTCGGTAAATAATAATAGCACAGGCCCCGCAATAGAGTTGCATGTTTTGCCACATTTTCACCCCTTTGTGTGTGGAGGTTCAGGGATACAAGAGTTAGCTTCCACAGACATTATATGACTCGATTTCTTGGCCAACTTCTGTTGAGGGAGGGGGGCGTTGACACACGTCTGTCTGTTGATTGGTCAACCAAAACTAAGCATATCGGTTTTTCACTCCAAAGCATCTCACAACACCAACACCAGCCGTGTTATTGGCCACAACAAACCAACTTGCTTTGTTTCAAAGAAAATAAAAGAAATTGAGCAAAGTTTTCCCGGTGTTAATGTAGGAAGCATATTTAGTGTATTAAAGTCGTCCCATTTCCCGCTTTGAAAGCAAAATACAGAGTCACTTGGTGTTTTCCACGCCTCTCTCAAAGTCCACATTTAAGTGAAGGGCATGAAAGAAAATGTATTGAAGCAGCAGCAGCAGTTTTAGTCCCAGGCCGAGTACTTGCAGACAGCTTTTCTCTACAGCTGCACATATGCTCCCTAGGCAGGAAGATATGCGCCCTGTCGCCGAGCTAATTAGCATGTGTTAGCTGGTGAGTAGCAAGAGAGAGCGATGGAGAGGCGGGCCCTGTGTGTGATGTGTACTGAAGTGGAGTAAAACACCAGGGCAAGGACTGTGCTAATGGCCCATTTCCTCCCAGCGGGGACCCCCCCCCCCCCCTTTTCCTACCGCTCTGCACGCGCTGGCATCAGTGCAGCCACGGGGCGCCCAACGGGGCTGCCAACAAGGCGCTGGCGGGAGTAAAGGTACAGCGACACCCAACCTGGCAGGTAGCAGCTGGCGACAGCGACCCTTCATGCCGGCATGATGGCGGCTTTGTGTTGTGCAGATAAGCGTCCCAAGATTGTACAAGAGAGGAATATATGGGAATTTTAAGTTATTTTAATGTAAAAAAAATAATAATAATATTGCCTTTAATCAGAATCATAATCAGCTTAGTCGGTTTGAAAAGTATGTTTTTCTCAAGTCTTCTGGCCCACCTTTTGAAAAGCCGTGGTAAACACTACACAGTATAAGAAAATCAATTACAAGAATAATGGGAAAATTAAATATTTGTAACATAACATTGCAAGCTCTGACCACAGATATATATTTTGGAGAGAAAAGTAAAGCATAATCAAGTCTAAAAGTAAAATTTTTAGTTTATCTGTATTTATGTGTTTTTGTAAAATACATTTAAGTTATTATTGTAGCAAATAAAGTTAAAATATCACAATTATCTTCAGTTTTCTTCACTTTCTCTCTCTCTCTCTCTCTCTCTCTCTCTATATATATATATATATATATATGTAAATATTTTTTTTATTTTTAAATATATTTTTTTGTATATATACTTTATATACATATATATACATTTTTTTTGTTCTGTGACCATGCCTGCTGTAAAGACTTTTTTTTTTCCTGTAAACACCGGTTGCAGTTTTGTTGAATTTATTTTTGTTAATTATTTTATTAATAATTTCTTTATTAATTATTCATTAATCACACTAAATGTAATATATATTATTATTTATATATTATTTATTTATTATTTATTATTATATATATTATTAGATATACTTAATGATAGTATTTCCATGAGGGTAATTAAGGGCCAAGTTTTCCCCAGCAAAAATTCCCGTGACAAGCTTACAGTATATATTTTCAGGGAATTTACCAGGATTTTTTTCCACCCCTTTTGCAGCCTGATTTGCAGATGCATTATTTACAGGAGACACCGGTGCCTCGGCAGTCTGTTCGGCACTCGGTTAGCAGCGGTGGCGAGCGTATCTCTGTCAGCGTGAGTAAACAAACAGGGGCGACATGCTTTGACAGAGCAAATGGCATGCCACACACACACACACACACATTTATACACTAGTCCATGCACAAGGGACAGTGGGTAGAAAAAAAAGAGGAGGGGGTAGGAAGAAGGGGGGGGGGTGGACACATCCATATTTATAGGGCCTTTCTAGCGTTTGTCCCCAGGCCAAATTGTGTGACTACACTCAGCTAATGTCAGAGCAGCACTTAAGCAGGCATTTCCAGCGTGTCATAGCCAGCGGGGAATACACGAGATGGATACAAAGACAAAAAAAATAACTTTTGTTTTGTTTGTGTAGACAATCATGTTCTCACCCTTGTCTCTAAAAACCATGAAACTGAGATTTGTCCTGTTCTTGCACTCGGATGCTATAACAGTCTTGAATGCATGGAATGGCCTAATTGGCTTTGGTCACCTGTTGCTGTGTTTCTCATGAGTGCCGGGCCACTACGGACACCCTGTGATACCCCCATTGAGAGGAGGACCGAGCGGGCGAAGGAGCTCCTTTTAGGGTTGTCTGTCATCTTCTCAGTAACGGCTTTGCTTAGCGAGAGAGCCATTATGTTGTCCTCTGAGAGCGAGGCCTGATTATATTTTTCTTTGCTGCCAGTTGTCCCACAGTATTTTCAGCAAAATAGTTTGCTCTTTTGGTGTGACTTTATGATTAAGTAAGATTATACAGAACGTGAACATAAAGTATGTTTGATGTTTCTAAGACCTAAAAAGACTTTGTGTTCTGTTGTATTGACAGTAATGCAAAATTCCATAGACAACTCTAGCAACCGCCAGTCCGTCTTTTTAGCATGCCTATCAATGACGGAAATAGCAGATCTATTTTGGAAAGTTGTTCCACCTATGTCTTAGAACTATAGGCAGGGTCGGGGGACAAACTAACACTGCACTTCCTGTCCTTATATGCGAGTTTCCTTGAAATGCACGGTTGACCAAACCTTTTGAATACTGAAAAACTAAAGGATTTGTTCATTCATTCATTTTCTACCGCTTTTTCCTAGGGTGCTGGAGCCTATCCCAGCTGTCTTCGGGCGAGAGGCGGGGTACACCCTGGACTGGTCGCCAGCCAATCACAGGGCACATATAGACAAACAACAATTCACACTCACATTCATACCTACGGACAATTTGGAGTCGCCAATTAACCTAGCATGTGGGAGGAAACCGGAGTACCCGGAGAAAACCCACACATGCACGGGGAGAACATGCAAACTCCACACAGAGATGGCCGAGGGTGGGATTGAACTCGGGTCTCCTAGCTGTGAGGTCTGCACGCTAACCACTCGACCGCTGTGCCGCCTAAAGGATTTGTCATAATTTTTATTTTTATTTTTCTCATTTAATTGCATTGCCAACCCTCGGCCATCTCTGTGTGGAGTTTGCATGTTCATGGGTTTTCCGGTTTGCATGTTTCCGGTTTCCTCCCACATTCCAAAAACATGCTAGGTTAATTGGCTACTCCAAATTGTCCATAAATTGTACAATGTGAGTGTGAATGGTTGTTTGTCTACGTATATGTGCTCTGTGATTGGCTGGCCACCAGTCCAGGGTGTACCCGGCCTCTTGCCCGAAGACAGCTGGGATAGGCTCCAGCACCCCCCCCCCCTTGTGAGGATAAGTGGTCGAAAATGAATGAATGAATAATTGCATTGCAAGAATGTACCATGACCAATAAAGTCCAAGCTGTGGTCCACAAATGGCCCCAGAGGCCGCACTTTAGACACTTCTGCCCTAGTGCCAAGCACTAATAAGCCCGCTAATTCTATTAGGACTTTCTCCAACATATAAAAAAAATAGACTGTGTCTGTGTAAAAAAAAAAAAAAAGAAATCCTGGATGAGCTTCAGTGTACAAGAGAGCCAAGTTGCTGCTGAGCTTGTTAGCAAAAGACTCTGATCCCAGGCTTGGAGATGTGTGACTACATCCAGGTCTCTTAAGTGTCTGTCACCCTGATCCGACCCGCCGAGAGAGCGCTTTGTAAGGCTCCACTTCCTCCGCCTGGCCTTCTGTAGCTTGAAGCGAGCGACGTGGAGAAGTTAGTTGAGAGAAGGCTCGTCGTGCATGTAGCTGCAGGTGACAGCCGTGCCTTTTTTTTTTGTTGTCAAATCCTGATCGAGCCTCGACATGAAAAAGCCCCAGCTGTCTGTGCCTTCCTTCCTCCCTCTCTTGTCGGCCTCAAAGGCTTAGATAGCAAGCAAACGAGTCCGGTCTTCTGTTGGCGCTGCCTCCGCGCCCCCCCCCTCTGCTCCCCCCTGCTTCTGGTTTATAGATCTGAGTATGCTCTCAGGAGGAAAATACAAGTCAAGCCATTGTCATTTCAAACAGTGTGATAAGCAGACACCAGGCTGCCCACTGACAACTCTAGGGAACCGGCCTTGGCTTTGACTGTTAGCTCCTCTCTCTTTCTCTCTCTCGTTCAAGTTCCTCGCTCTTTCTTCCCGCGCCATAGGAGCCCCGGTAGCCCGTTGTTTGTTACTCGCTGCATCCGTGCCTCCTCTCGCTACTAGTGTATGAGACAATACAGCCAGGAGTAGTTGTATTGTGTCGGTGTGAGCGCCAAGGCAAGGTCAGCACTCTCCACATGACAATTCCCTGCTTCTCGACAAGGCGGGAAAATCAATACTTTCGGACTTGTGGCGGCTGCCCTCAGTGTAACAACAACACTGTCCGAACCCTGAACACATCCCTTGACGTCCCTCGTCCTGAGAGACCGTCTTCATGTACAGAAATGTATAATCATTTGATCATATCTTCTCAAAGGACTTTAATACTAGAGTAGTCAGTGTACAGCTTGTGTTGCAGTACATTACTAGAAATGAGTAGTAAATAGTGAACATCTACAAATTGTCGATATTTAGTAAGAACCACTTTTAATCCTTTTCACCAGAGCCTCATTCTCAAGGGAGCTCACCAGTGATGGCAGCACTCGTGCAGCCCCCAGACACAGTTTCAGTACTCACTTTAAGACAACATTTTTGACTACTCTAACAAGGTGACACACTTTTTTTTCCCCGAATATGTTTGATAGGGCTGCACGGCGGTTGAGTGGTTAGCGCGCAGACCTCACAGCTAGGAGACCAGGGTTCAATTACACCCTCGGCCATTTCTGTGTGGAGTTCATGCGTGGGTTTTCTCCGGGTACTCCGGTTTCCCCCGGTTTTCCGGTTTCCAAAAACATGCTAGGTTAATTAGCGTCTCCAAGTTGTCCATAGGTATGAATGTGAGTGTGAATGGTTGTTTGTCTATATGTGCCCTGTGATTGGCTGGCCACCAGTCCAGGGTGTACCCCGCCTCTCGCCTGAAGACAATAGGCTAGGGATGGGAATTTTTCTTACACACACTTAAATATTTTTTTTTACAACATACTGCATATGTTTCTACTTCTTTAGTTTTTGTATAATAAACCTCGAATGGGGCTGCACGGTGGCCGAGTGGTTAGCGCACAAGCCTCACAGCTAGGAGACCCAAGTTCAATTCCACCCTCGGCCATCTCTGTGTGGAGTTTGCATGTTCTCCCCGTGCATGCGTGTATTTTATTCGGGTACTCCGGTTTCCTCCCACATTCCAAAAACATGCTAGGTTAATTAGCGACTCCAAAATGTGAGTGTGAATGGTTGTTTGTCTATATGTGCCCTGTGATTGGCTGGCCACCAGTCCAGGGTGTACCCCGCCTCTCGCCCGAAGACAGCTGGGATAGGCTCCAGCACCCCCGCGGCCCTCGTGAGGAAAAGCGGTAGAAAATGAATGAATGTTTGATATATTCATAGAGAATTCACAAAGTAATGGACATGCTAATTGCTAGCACAAAGCTCAGCCAAGGGCCACTCTTTTCTTAATACGCCACTAAAGCCTAATATGCCTCTGTATGCTTTTTCACTGCCAGCTAGACGCTAGGAGAAAGCGTGCGGCGGTATGTCCCACACCGATTGTTAAGAGAGCGTGCACGAGGCCAATTACCGCCGCCGACCTTCAGCAGTCAAACAGACTAAAACTGCTTCCACTACCACGCAGACGAGGGGAGGGGAAGTCGCGATCGACCCAGCGTCCCCCCGGTCCCTCTGCGGGACACGTTGAGTGCGCGGGAGCGAATCTCCACCGACATTATCTCCCCTTCCCTTTGCTTCAGCCGGCGTCAGGAAAAAGCATCAAATGAAACAGCCACTTTAATGAATTAGATATTGAACTGTTCATTAAAAAAAATCAAAGTCAGCATGTGAGACAAGATGTGAAGTGTAACCCGGGGATGAACGGGTCTTGTTTAGCCGGCTCGTAAACCCCCTGAAGATCTGATGACTTTACCGAATGTTGGCCAGAAATGTTTCATGTTCTCGAATTAGGTGACTCCACTGTATTTTTCCTGGCGGGTTGCACTTTCTCCCCCTTGCAAACAGCTACAGAGAACTTCTTGACTTTACATGGAGGAGCGAGGAGTAACACAATATGCGCGAGCAGGAAGATATCTGTTTTTGTTGGCCCGCTGTCCACACTCGCACCTAAATCCTGCAGCCGCTCCCAATGCTGCTGACGCGGGGGACTTTGGCCTTAAAAGCCTTCTGAACCGAGTCACCGTCAACGCTCATCGCTCCATTAGACATTTGATGGAGATGTCCTCGGTCATAGATGGCAGCAGGCCTTTTTTTAAGATGTGTAGCAAAGCCTGTTTTTTTGTTTTATCTCACATTTGGTGCTCATAAAGAAGCTCTATTGACATCAATTACTGTTAGAACATCATTAAAAAAGTCACTTTTACATAACAGAAGCACTACACCATCATTGCACATCTGTACACATCTGTACAGTGTCAGCCGCCCGCCTGGCTGCCAGTGATCAAATAACCAAAAAAGCAGCCCAAGCGGAAACAAGTCGTCTGGAGCCCGAGATGGAAAAAGCCCACTTGTCGTCTCCGAGGAAGCACCGGGATCTCACACACACAAGCGCACCTCGGGAGCAAACAAGAGCCTTATTTCACTCGGAGCGCCTGCACTCCTCCGAGGAACCGTAAATCCGCCGCACCACACCACATTCTGCGGTAATAGTCTGATTTGTACAAAGTGGCAAACGGTGCAAAACAAAGCCGTGGAAAAGGTGGCAGTTTTCGGAGTTTTTGAGTTGAGTAACCCAATACGGCGAGCAGCACAATACAGGATGAGCCTTCCAGGTTTCACCCTCCTGCCTCCTACACTTGCATCCCATAAGCCTCTGGGGTGGGATGGCGCCTTGCCAGTCGCTGTGCTGTTGTTGGCACTGACTATCCTCTGTGGCCTCACTACTTACTTGTGTTAAGGCATAACATGATACAGTACACAACACACACACACACACACTGTATGCCGTGCACACGTAATTATGCACAAAATCACTCCTCTCGCCACTCATCCAGAGAGGGAGCTCTGCAGCCTCAAAGGGGTAAAAAAGCCCAACGTATCCTTGACGGCTTCATCTGGTTCCAGTTTGGTGCAGATGCGCCATTTTTTTTTTATTGCAATGCTTCTTGTATTTCATGGCAGATTTAGTTGGCGGTTTTGGTGCAACACTCCAGTGGTGGCACATCTCCTTGTAAACTGTGGCACACCAGTAAGGCACTTTTGCTAGGCCGAGACGTTCCAGCACATAAACAGCTCACCTTTCAGTGTGGCTGTGTGTTTGTGTGTAGCGACCTCGAGTAGGAACCTCTACAAGAGTGGAGAAGCAGACCAGATTATTGGCCTCTTTATTGCTGATGAAAGGTAATATAAAAACCATTCATTCATTCATTTTCTACCGCTTATCCTCATGAGGGTTGCGGGGGTGCTGGAGCCTATCCCAGCTGTCTGGTGGCCAGCCAATCCCAGGGCACCTATAGACAAAAAACCATTCACACTCACATTCATACCTATGGACGATTTGGAGTTGCTAAATAACCTAGCATGTTTTTGGAATGTGGGAGGAAACCGGAGTTCCCGGAAATATGCAAACCGGAAAACCCACGAACATGCAAACGCCACACAGAGATGGCCGAGGGTGGGCAACGCAATTAAATGAGAAAAATAAAAATAAAAATGATGACAAATCCTTTAGTTTTCAGTATTCAAAAGGTTTGGACAACCGTGAATTACAAGGAAACTCGCATATAAGGACAGGAAGTGCAGTGTTGGTTTGTCCCCCCGACCCCGCCTATAGTTCTAAGACATAGGTATGCCTTGTGGAACATCTTTCCAAAATAGATCTGCTATTTCTGTCATTGATAGGCATGCTAAAAAGATGGACTGCCGGCTGCTAGAGTTGTCTATGGAATTTTGCATTACCGTCAATACTGCAATACAACAGAACACAAAGTATTTTGAAAGTATATAAACACAAAGGTCTGCGAGCTAACCACACGACCGCATATAAAAACCAAGCAAGCAACTGAAAAATCGTTTTTTTGTCAGCGACATGTACATGTACAAATCATGCTATGTGCAACCTCATATGTAAATAACTTAGTTGTCTATGGAATTTTGCATTACCGTCAATACTGCAATACAACAGAACACAAAGTATTTTGAAAGTATATAAACACAAAGGTCTGCGAGCTAACCACACGACCGCATATAAAAACCAAGCAAGCAACTGAAAAATCGTTTTTTGTCAGCGACATGTACATGTACATGTACAAATCATGCTATGTGCAACCTCATATGTAAATAACTTAACTGTATGTATTGATTCGACTACTACTGCCATTTAACTAGCTTATCATGGTCGTCAGCCATGTTTTTTTCTTTATGTTGGACTGGACCTTGTCAGCTGTAATAATGTATCCGTTTTTATATAACGCTTATCAATTCACCCCAAGTACTTCATAATGAAGTGAAGCCATTATTCATTCACTCCTTAGTCACACTGGGGATGGTGCCTACATCCGTAGCAACAGCCGCCCTGGGGTAGTCGGATGGAAACATGGCTGCCAATTCCACCGAACATTCATTCACATTCATACATCAGTGTGGGCAGCCCTGAAGTGTCCTGCCCAGGGACAAAAACTACAGGGACTGGGTGGAGGAAGCTAGCATCGAACCAGCAACCTTCCTGTTTTTTGACAAATCACTCTACATACCAAAAATGCAATTTTAATACAAAAAAGCCGGCAAGAAATAACAATTTCTTTCATGGCAAACTCTTATTTTATTGTTTTCTTATTGTGGGGTTCATTCATTCACTAGTTGTTTATTTTTCCTGCGATAGTAAATGAACTAGCATTGGTCACAGAATGCTGTGAGTACTCAACATGTGTTTTCACTGTGTTGGTACTACAGTTTCCCTCCTGGTGTCATGTCATGGCGTCTTGGACTTAATACAATAACTGATTGCTTTTAATCACAGCCAAATGTGCCTTTTTCTCCCTTTCTTGGTAACACTGAATCACTTCCACATAGCTGAAAGTCAGAGGATATTGATTTAACAACGCTCATTAGCAAAGTCACTCTGAGAGTCAACTCCAGTGATTTAATGCCCAGTGTGTGTGTTTTCCTCCATGTTTCTTATCATTTCCCATGTATAGCCTCATTGATTCAGATTCTCCCCGAGAAACATGGAGAGGATTATGCCGTTCTCAGTGCAGATATTAGGCCATTCATTTCACAGGCTTTACATGTGAAAATATTGACGCTTCCCAGACATCTCCGACTCTATCCTCACTGTTCCTGCTGCCGCCTTGCAGAAATAAATCAGTTGAGCTATGCAGCATTGATACACCATCCATTTATTAGTCGGACGAGCTGGCAAATAAGCACGAGGTCTTGGATTTGGCTTCAATTATTAAAGTGCTCCATTGATTTATATGGGAACTTTATCATTATTTTTGCAGGTGCAGCAGAAACCTTAGTGTCAAACACTACTTACGATGAGCAATTCCAAATTTCAGGCAAAATTACCAATTTTTTTTAAGGGTATTCATTCATTTTCTACCGCTTATTCTCACAAGGGTCGCGTGGGGTGCTGGAGCCTATCCCAGCTGTCTTCAGGCGAGAGGCAGGGTACACCCTGGACTGGTGGCCAGCCAATCACAGGGCACATATAGACAAACAACCATTCACACTCACATTCATACCTATGGACAATTTGGAGTCGCCAATTAACCTAGCATGTTTTTGGAATGTGGGAGGAAACCGGAGTACCCGGAGAAAACCCACGCATGCACGGGGAGAACATGCAAACTCCACACAGAGATGGCCGACGGTGGAATTGAACCCTGTGCTCCTAGCTGTGAGGCCTGTGCGCTAACCACTTCTTAAGGATATATAACTGATTATTTCAAATTACAGTATTTCTGATGGGAAGCAGAATTAGCAACAGATTTTCCGCTGTATTTTTATTTTGGTATTTGTATCTTTGGCTTTCCAAACCACAAAATGAACAGCTAAATCGTGGACGAATCCAATGTGTCTGTATTAGCTTAGCATATTAGCATTAGTCATGTGCCAAATCAAACCCAACCTGAGGTATTTGGGAAAAAACAAAGCTACAAAGATACAGTCGATGCATATTCAACTCCTTGGTGATATACTGCCCCCTATTGGCTTGGAGTGCAACATGAGGACGCAAATCATACCTATAGTTGTCTTTAATGGATAATTTGTAAAGAGGAGACAGCAGCTTTGCAATAAGACGGACACGTTCCCGCATAGCAGACATGGGATAGGCCGGCTGGTGGGAAACAAAAGAAACGGCAGAGAGTGCAAAGGTTGTCACACACGAGTCGCAGGAGGAGGAGGAAGGTGGAGGGGTGGCGTAGTTTGTAGGGGATTTTGCGTTCCAGCCCTTTTTCACATCTGTTATTCGTTTGTCCCGAGCTGGGAGGAAAATAGCAGGAAGCGTTCTGGTGGTGGCGGAAGATGAAAGGACAAGAAAATTGAATAAAAAAACATGTGTCGCACATGCACCGCGGCTGATTGGTCGTGTCCCGTGGATTATATCCCCCTGCCACCACCCTTGGGAAGCGCTGCCAGCTTGCAAAACATGAAGCACACACAAACACTAAATAAGGCTGCTGTTTTAACCAACATCCATTTGATGAAAAGCTTCAAAAATATCATTTTAAAGAGTTGTCACGCACACAGAGGGAGATAGATATCATTTCCAGCGTATTATCTCTTACATATTTGTCCTTTCTTCATGCATTCATGATCTCAAGTGAACCGAACCACACAAAGGTTCACTTAGATTGCTCCGCTTATAAAAAAAATCAGCGTCCATGCTTTGTTTTGACATGATCACTCTGCTATATTACAACACTATGGGGTGGCCACTTAAAAGCCCAAGACCACCCTTAGCTAACGAGCTACGTAAGTGATGCGTACACAATTATGCAAAGTGTGCCATCCCGCAGTTGATTACCGGGAATAAGCGACTACCGCCACCTCTTGTCATCGATAGCGACATTTAACATCATAGTTCCGTAGCTACATTACATGGATCAATATGCGCTGATAACATCACAACGGGGTGTTGCCTCCTGATCGCTGCTTGTGTGTATGAGTTTCAATTACACAGCAGTGTGCGTGCATGCTTTACTTTGACATATGCGTGTGCGATCCTGTTTAATTACACATCAGGCTTTAAGGCAGAGGCAAACAGTGCTATAATTACCAGAAACACCTGCTTTAATATTTTATGGAAATCTACCCAGCATGTGTGCTGCATGTATTTATTCAGTGTGAGTGTCACAGCAGCAACAGAAGAAGAAGAAAAAAAATCCACAGTGAATATTTGCTGTAAATAACTTTTAAGCGGTAATTTGGAGTCTTGTCTCTACTTTTGAGTCAAATCAACTCTGAAATATTTATAGTTGCTTTTTATGAGGCCATGTAGTAGGAGAGGTGAAGCGACTGAAATTTATTAAAATTATGGTTATGGTGTATTATTAGTCAAAACATATAGTGTGCTTTATATATCACTATATTGACAGTTACTATGGTACACATAATGTCATTGTATGGTCATATCACCTCGTACTTCGGTACGAGGTACATTATTAAAAAAAAAAAAAAAGAAAAAACCTAAAACTGTATTATGGAAAGCAGGAAGTGAACAAATGAACAAACAGTTACTGATTGTAAAAGTACCAGATGGAGGGGTGGGATTTAATAAGCTTTGCTTCTTCCTACTCTTTTTGGACATGCGGAACTGTGAACTGATTATGTGATGCATTCAATTGTAATCTGATGCATGTTCAAATGAAATTAAACCATTATCATATTGAAGTATAACTGATATGTAGTATTCTGGTCACTCGGCGGCAGTAACAAAACAAAACATTGATGAGACTTTACCTCACCTTACATTACATTAAGTCAGCTATGGCATGCATGATACATCATAGGGTGAAAAACGTTCTCCCATTCAGTGTGGAAGTGGTAATTTTTTTTCTTCTTAAGTTTAGAAGAAATCAACTTAGCTCGTTTCCTAGCTTGTTAGCTTGTGGCCATCTGAAGTACCTGCAGTATAAGAGTTGCGCAACATGTATAAAGGTGACTAGAAAACAAGACAATTTACTTTATCAACTTGAATTCCAGAAATCTTTGTAATTACTGCCACCTACAGGACATTATCACCCGAGAGAGCGTCTTTTGGAATGTTTGATTTTATTTGTTTTCTTTCTCTTATGTCTGAACGTCAAAGGCCAAGCTCAACACAAATATACAACTGCAATATGCCAACACGCGAAACTCATGACAGTGCCTCACACACACACACAACCACACACACATTTGTGGAGGAGGGGGTTTCTTCTGGCATGCTTTACTACTCTTTGATACGCAGCATTCATTAAAAATAGATGGCGAACAATCATTACAGGCGTCTGAATTAATCTAATTAGCCCGGGCTCTGCAAACAGAGAGAGAGCCACCCGGCCGCAAACGGGCGCTACGAGTGTGTACTGTGGTAAGAAGAAGAAAAAGGAGGAGGGAAAGGGGGGGGGGGGGTGAGATAATCCGCCTTGACTTATTAATACGCGCAAACAAGATTTAGCTCCTCAAAGCAAACAAATGAAGCGAGTGGTGAGAGGAACAAGAGGGAGGGGGGTGGGACAAAGACAGAGAAAGACAGCGAGTGGAGATCAATTATTTAAGGTCTCCATCTAAACGTGCAGCTACCCGTGTAGTGGTGGAAAAAAGAAGAAGGTTCCCACTCCTCTGAGCTCGGAGCATAACTTCATTGATTGATCAGTCGATCAGGAGATGCACCCCCTACTGTCTCTTTCTCGACCAATTTATAGCCTCTTTCACACAGAAAATTTGCCGTAACGATCCATAGAAGGTAGATATTGTCACACAGGTTGGACGCAGTAAGACAAGTACTTTTGTGTGGTAGACCACCCAAAAATGTCAAGGGCCCTGAGTCGGAGGATTCCATTAGATGTGTCAAGACACGGGACAATCCTCGGCCCAAATGAAAGTTGGTAATGGTAATGGTAATGTTTTTATTTCATTTGAACATGCATCAGATTACAATTGAATGCATCACATAATCAGTTCACAGTTCCACATGTCCAAAAGGAGTAGGAAGAAGCAAAGCTTATTAAATCCTACCCCTCCGTCTGGTACTTTTACAATCAATAACTGTTACATTTGTTCACTTCCTGCTTTCCTAATATAATTTAAGTTGTTTATTTGTATTTATTTATGTTAAATTTTTTGTCACATACCAAAGTACAAGGTGATTTATTTTATTTTATTTTATTTTATTTTATTTTATTTTATTTTATTTTATTTTATTTTATTTATGACCATCCAATGACATAATGGGTACCATAGTAACTGTCAATATAGTGATATATATAGCGCATCATGACTGGTTCAAGATTCTTCATCCTTGTATTTAGCAAACATCAACTGCTTGTATTGTTTCTTGAATTCGAAGGTTGGTACTATTGCTGGTGCAGCACAATAAACATCAGACGACATCTGCAAGACAGAGTTTTAAGAACGAAAAAAGGCCTTCTTCAACGCCACAAAATTTCCTGATAGGATTTTACACGGAGCACCAAACATGGGACATTAGAAAGGTAACCTTGGAAATCAACAACCCAGGATGTTTCCCACACAGTAAAGTGGACAGAACACAAAAATGATATGGGATGCTTTTTCCTTCAATGGATCAATAGAGCTTCAGGTTGTGCAGGGGTGTCAAACCACAGCTGGATATGTGGAGTTGTTGCAGACCCCTCATGACTGAAGGCCCTCGGCCTGTGTATGGATGGCAAAGGAAGTATACAAAATCTTACAATTATAATCGGTAGTGTATAAGTCGAACAGGGATGATTGTTTTCAGCACAATCAGGCATCGGACAAGGACAGAAATAAATGGAAGTATACAGTAGCAACAAGACCTTAATTCGTCCCACAAGCCACCGCCCCCTTTGTTGCTGTTCTATGTTTGACGGCACATTTTTTCCCACCTTCCGAGGTAATGTCAAAGCTCTACCAGATGTTTATAAAGCCCCTTTCACACAAACAGGATGGGAAAACTTTCACACAACAAGAATTGTCCCCATTTTTCCCAAGAAAATGTGCCGGTTTCAGATACCCTGATTGGTGGACTGCATTTCGGTCATCATGAAAGCTGCCCAATCCGAAAGTTATGTGTCCAACGACTCTCCAGCGGAATGTTCATTGTGCACAGACAAGAGTCTAGGCAGCGCTCAGTCCGCAGCCCTTCTCAATGCTTCCTGGCCTTGGCTCCAAGCAGCTGCAAAGGGTTTTGGGTATTTTACATAACGAAGTGAAAACAGCCCTTTTTTATGTTCCAAATAGAAGCTTCCAGGACCTCTTGTTCATGATTCCTTGTATATTCATCGAACATGGTCGCACAATCAAAAGTCATTTATTGCCAGGCCGCACAAAATTGACACTCTAGTTAAACAACTGTCAAGCTATGTGAAAACAAACAAAGCAGACACGATTACTCTCATCTTCTTGCACTGAATTAGACATAATAGCGTTTAACGCAAAAATACACAAATGAAAAAAGTATATTTCTTGGAGTCAGCTTGCACTTTAGTTACACACACATTCTTGGCATGGCGCTCTTAGCACGGTAAAACACAATCTGTCCTCTTTGCCAAAGAACTTTTCGGGACACTTATCAGGACTTGTGACATGGAACTATTTGTAAAAAGGCCAACAGAAAAGTAAAAAAAAAAAACAGGTTTGTGTTTTTGGCAGGCTCTCTCTAATATATCTTTGTTCCTCCTCTCCCTCGCACTCCTCACTGGCAGACAGGAGGTGAAGGAATGAGGGAGGCAGAGTGGTAACACATCGTACCATGACCAGCCGGGGCCCGGACCTCCCTCACTTCCAGCCCCCACAGCACACACACACACACAGAGTTCATATGCACAAACAGATGATGCACCAGTTGGACAACAATATGGACATACCTCATAATCCATTCATCAATCATACAGAATGACTGACACAACGACCTCTGACCTCACTTAATTTACCTGAGCCGATTTTTTAAATGTAAGTTAAGAATTAATTAAATTAAACAACTATTTAAAAAAAAAAAGTATTGAATTGAAACCATGATTTTTTTTCATATATTGTTTTGAATTTATTATATAGACTATAATGACACAACATTAGCACACCTTGGGGTTAAAAACACACAAGGATAATGTAAAAACAAATTTTCAAAATTTGAAAATTCAAATTTTTGTTCATTTTCTACCGCTTATCCTCACAAGGGCCGCGGGGCGGGGGTGCTGGAGCCTATACCAGCTGTCTTTGTGCGAGAGGCGGGGTACACCCTGGACTGGTGGCCAGCCAATCACAGGGCACATATAGACAAACAACCATTCACACTCACATTCATACCTATGAACAATTTGGAGTCGCTAATTAACCTAGCATGTTTTTGAAATGTGGGAGGAAACCGGAGTACCCGGAGAAAACCCACGCATGCAAACTCCACACAGAGGGTGGAATCGAACCCTGGTCTCCTAGCTGTGACGTCTGTGCGCTAACCACTCGACCGCTGTGCAGCCCGTAAAAACAAACATTCATTTTCTACCGCTAGCCCTCACGAGGGTCACAGAGGTGCTGGAGCCTATACCAGCTGTCTTCGGGCGCGAGGCGGGGTACACCCTGGACTGGTGGCCAGCCAATCACAGGGCACATATAGACAAACAACCATTCACACTCACATTCATACCTATGGACGATTTGGAGTCGCTAATTAACCTAGCATGTTTTTGGAATGTGGGAGGAAACCGGAGTACCCGGAAAAAACCCACGCATGCAAACTCCACACAGAAGATTGCTGAGGGTGGAAATGAACCCTGGTCTCTTAGCTGTGAGGTCTGCACGCTAACCACTTGCAGCCCGTAAAAACAAACAACTACTGAATAATGATAAATAAAAATGTGTTCAAGAATTCAAACAAGCAATTTTTTTTTTGCCTCGTCTTCAAAGGAGCACAAGAACCTATTAACGTTTTTTTTTTAAATTTTTTTATTATTTTTTTTTTTTTTACCAGGAACGGTGTCTAGTCTACATATTTATACACATGCTACACACATACACACACAAACACACGCCTTGCCTCACTTCCTTCCTCCTTCCCGCTCTGCACGCGTCCCGTCATATCTCCTCCAGCCTGTAATTGTCCCAACGTCCTGCGACGAGCCACAGTTTAAGGGAAGTGAAATGCTACTAAGTGACTTGTCACTATACATCAGCTTCAGACTGCAGAGGCTCTCTCCATCCCTCCCTCCCTCCTTCCATCCATCCATCCATCCCTCTTTCTTTCACCCTTTTCCTCGCTGAGATTCCCTACTTCTGCTTTCTCTCTGCCTTATTACTACGCTGTCACTCACTACTTCCTCCCCCCTTTTTGCTTTCAGTCTGCATATCGTCAACATCTCGCCGCCATTAAGGCCCGCTCTCCGCTCGCTCCCTGTTCCCCCGACTTGACTGAGTGGGAGTGTTGAATGGAATTGGCTCCCGTCTTCTTAGAAAGTCACACACACATAAGTACAGTAGGGGTTTCGTGACCTTTTTGGTGACCTTGAAATGTCACAACCGGGTGATGCATGCGTCACTCCTGCTCCTGCCGCTGACCTCTCCCTGCCGCCCGTACAACGTATACACTTGTTGTTATTTAATATTCAGACTCAAGTTATGTGATGCTTTGGCTCATTCCTAGTTTGGGTCATGTAGAAATAATCTGTTCCAGGGTCAAACTATTGCTATTACAAAACCTGGAAGCTTTATTCAAGTGTAAAAAAAAATACTTTTACCCAGAAAACATGGGTCGGACTTCCCATTAAGTCTCATTTCAAACGTCTTGAAAGTGTATTCAAACAAATATCTGTGACTTTCCTAAATGTGAAATCACCTCATCTTTCATTACCCAAACCAAACCACGCAAAGATGTCCACTAAATGAAGCATAAAACTGAGGCGGAGGGGGGAAAAATAAACAAAAGAGTAATTTGTCATTAACAAGCAAGCAGATAGTGTGTTTGTTTTGGGTTCGAGTGATGCACGTTCTCCTATTAGCCAGAATCAGCGCTTTATGGAGCGTTTCATTAGCGCTTTGGACTGATCAGCTGCACATCAATCTTTCATCCATCTACCAATCATGTACAGTCGAGGGGTGGGACTTCAGTGTGTCTGGCCCGGGACTGAGGGGGGGGTCACTCACTCACTCATCACTTGGATCTCATCCGAGTGTGTGTGTGCGTAAGAGACGACTTAAGGGTCAGGCTTTGGTCACCAGATGGTAAATGTTTGGGCTGGACCACAGCAAGAAAAAAGGGGGGACAGTGTCATTACTCCCCTTGAATTCTGCTTTTTTTTCTTCCCATTGCAATCACAGTGAACAGACACAGTACAGTGTGTGAGCGATGGGCGATAATGGAGCAGACGCTAAC
Source organism: Doryrhamphus excisus (assembly GCF_030265055.1). NCBI lineage: Eukaryota > Metazoa > Chordata > Actinopteri > Syngnathiformes > Syngnathidae > Doryrhamphus > Doryrhamphus excisus. The sequence continues at coordinate 18,977,353 of NC_080466.1, read as the reverse complement.
AAATGTGCACCTCTTGGTGTTCTATCCAAGTCAGTCCCAAGTACAACACAGCAGCCCCCCCCCCCTCCACGAGTACCTCCCACAAGCTTTTCTTATGAAATAACTTTTTCAGACAGTCTCTCTAGACATTTCAATGAAGCAAAGGATGCGACCTAAGTGGTCAAAAGAGGTGACACCTTCGGAAGTAATGGCTACCCTTGTTGACGGACGATCCTGAAGATTTCCTGGTTTGTGTCACATTGTTCCTCACTCACACCCGTATGTTACGATAGTAGGTGGTTATGTCCGTAACTATTTTGGCAATAAAGTTATACTTTTATGGCCAAGTTTTCATAAAACAAAAAGGAAAAGTAACTTCAGGTAATCGAAGCTCTTTGACAGCGTTACCTCATTCATCTACTGATGACATCATCAGGACCAACTGGGTGTTCAGTATCTTGCCTAGGGATACTTTGACATCGTCACAGGAGAGCAGAGGATCCAACCAACACCCTTGAGGGTCGAGGGTTGCGGGGGGTGCTGGAGCCTATCCCAGCTGTCTTCGAGTGAGAGGCGGGGTACACCCAGGGCACATATAGACAAACAACCATTCACAATTTGGAGTCGCCAATTAACCTAGCATGTTTTAGGAATGTGGGAGAAACCGGAGTACCCGGAGAAAACCCACGCATGAACGGGGAGAACATGCACTCCACACAGAGGGTGGAATTGAACTCGGGTCTCCTAGCTGTGAGGCCTGAGTGCTAACCACTCTTCTACCATGCAGCCCACTGTAAATACATTATTTGTAATATGACTCCCAAAGATGAATGAATCCTTAAGAGCCGTTCACGGTATTGAATTGTTATTTTACATTAAAAACAGTGTAGTTTATAGCTTAATGGTTAATTTAGTCATGCAATTTTTTTACCTTAGCAAACTCTATTCTCAATATTCCATTCATTCAAAATGTTAAGTTTGTTATATATTGTTGTCGGAAGTTGTTTGTTTTCATTCATCTTACAGCAAATTCAATTGGGAAAGTATGGCAGTTTGTGGAGATGCTCGTTAAAACACGAAGTTGACTTGCTATGTTATTATGAATATGAATGTTTAGCAAGTCGGACTTATGAGGTTGTCCTTGGATGGTGACATTGTACTAATCTATTGTTACATTTGAACGAGTATGTCTGAAACTAAACATGACATGCAATATGGGTGACTGTAGTGTATACTAGTAATGTATTCTCTAAAAACCGTCAAAGTAGTTTGAACGTCGGCGGTTGAGTGGTTAGCGCGCAGACCTCACAGCTTGGAGACCTGAGTTCTGAGAAAATGGATGGATGGAAGTTGACTTGAAATTTCTCACACAGCTCAGTCCCCTGTACAAAAATACCCGCTGTAACTTTTTCACACAAAATTTGGTACACACATTTAGGGGACCGACAAACACTTGTGTGGAAAATCAGGCGGCTGTTTGGTGAGCGCACAGGCCTCACAGCTAAGAGACCCGAGTTCAATTCCACCCTCAGCCATGTCTGTGTGGAGTTTGCATGTTCTCACCGCGCATGCGTGGGTTTTCTCCGGGTACTCCGGTTTCCTCCCACATTCCAAAAACATGCTAGGTTAATTGGTGACTCCAAATTGTCCATAGGTATGAATGTGAGTGTGAATGGTTGTTTGTCTATATGTGCCCTGTGATTGAACTCTATAATGATTGTACTCTCGCTCGAAGACAGCTGGGATAGGCTCCAGCACCCCCCACGACCCTCGTGAGAATAAGCAGTAGAAAATGAAAGAATGAATAAAAGACCTGACATACACGGGTGCCAAATGGCAGTAATGGGACACTTTGGAACCCTACTTTTGACAATGAAAACACCCGAAAAAGTAATTCTGTTCTCAACAGAACTGTACTGCTTGTTGGTTTTTGGCTCTAATGACGCTGGAGGTTTGAACACATCCAACAGAGTGGAACCTTGTCACCGTGTGTGGCCTTACGTTGTGCAGACTGCTTGGGATATGAGCTCCGCTGTGCGTGCAGTTATTAAAATTCAATCCTCTGCTACACACACACACACACACACACACACACACACACATTGCTTTCCTTTCAGTCTGGATGAGGGGGGGGTATGAAAAGGTGCAGCTGAACAGAAAAATGGGGAATTCAGTAGTAGTTTTTGAGCATCCTAAAAAAAAAAGAGTATGATGTTGAAAAGGACAAAAAAAGTAGTGCCAACGCTGCTTATTCAGCACTTTAACAAATCAATGCTCCTTGAGCACCACCGACCCGTTTGCCACCCTCACTATCTGTGTGTTGATCGTGTCGGCGTGAGGTCGCTAGTCCACATTAAGGTCCCATAATGTGTTAATTTATAACTCTATCACCCCCGTAAGTCCGCCTTATCCATCTGTGTCGGCCGCCGGGTCCACCGTATTCATCATCCAGCCCCAGAAATGAGAGCTCCTCTGAGATTAAGCCACTCGCTCGCACAATTTCTTCCTTCTTTCTTTTATCTATCGCATCCTTCCACTTCCACTAGACTGCCTTTGTGCTGCCGGGCCAGGGTGATCAATTAGAACCTGTCAGAGGCCACTAGAGCCCACCTCCCCTCGTGTAGACATCACTATCCACCCAGAGACGATGCACTTAAAATGGGCTTGGCCCCGGAGGCCTGCATGGGTGGCTACTAGAATATTTTGGGGGCTGCTGTTGCTGCTGATGCTGATGATCAGGGGACTGAATTACACTTTCCCTTGACTTTTATGAACTAGCACCGCGTTATAGACATAACAGATTGTAGTGGGGAAACAATGCAAAGGAGAAAAAAAAAAGGGGGGGGGGGCTTATTTAAGGAGGCCCCCGGTGCACATAAATCCGCGACACACAACTCCAGGCTGTCATAACACGTCTGGAGTTGTGATTACCTCCACCAAGGAGGTTCTGTTTTCATTGCAAGTTATGCAAAAACAGCTTGATCGATTTCTTTAAAACTGTGATGAGTAGGTTGAAGATTACTGTTCACTTTTCTACTCCTAAATTGCTGCACGGAAAAGTTTTGTCAAAAACGTGAAGCACTACTGTGTGTAATGGTAATGGTAATGGTAATGGTTTTATTTCATTTGAACATGCATCAGATTACAATTGAATGCATCCCATAATCAGTTCACAGTTCCACATGTCCAAAAGGAGTAGGAAGAAGCAAAGCTTATTAAATCCTACCCCTCCATCTGGTACTTTTACAATCAGTAACTGTTACATTTGTTCACTTCCTGCTTTCCATAATACGGTTTAAGGTTTTTTTTTTGTTTTGTTTTTTTAAATAATGTACCTCGTACCGAAGTGTCATGTGTTTATTGTTTCTGACAACTTTTCTGTGCTTGGTCAAATCACTACGAAATCTGGTACAGAACTTTGGGGCAATAACAAGCACATGTCTGGAAGATTTTGACAAGATTGGTAAAAAACAAACAAACAAAAAAACATCAGGAAAAACACCTTTACAGAGAACCTAGCAAATAACTGTCCATAAAGCTTAGGTCACAACTGGACATACGGGCTTCTACGGAGGATGCTCCTATGTGACTCATTCGCCACGTTTACATGGACCCAAATATTCCAATTCTATTCGGTTTACTTGCTCAAACAGAAAGAATGTAACCTTTGTATACACCTCATTCCAAAAGAAAAGTGCCAATCCGAATGAATATATAATCGGATTCACAGGGGTGGAATATTCCTTTCCCCAATCCGATTGAGGTATCTTGTACCGGCTCAAACGGGAAGTTGTCAGGGTGCATTCTTCTTCGTGGTGTTTTTCTTCTTCTGTTGTTTATTGGCGGTTGGCAAGCAGCTTTTGTGTGCATTGTGTGCAGATCTGTGGAACAGAATCTAAACCCTTCTATACTCCATTCATATATCCAGAATATATATATATTTATATATTTATATAAAACATGTCCCGAGTTTAATTATAAAATATTATCAAGATTGAATTAGATCTTTTCCTGTTTTAATTTATCCCGGGTGCGTTCTTTCAGCGCATGCTCAGATATTACGTAACACGCAGCTCGAGACGTTCTTTGATTTAAAAATGGAGGCGAGCAATCGGCACTGGACTGCTGCGGAAAGTTCGTTTTTGATCCAAACTAAATTTCTAAAAGACTGGACGAAGGAAAAACTGGCAATACGGAGTTATTCCAACAAGTGAAAGAAAAACTGGAGGAAGTCGGTATCACGTGATGTTGGTGTTTACGTTTTACTGCGCATGCCCCATTGACTATTCTGATTGATTATAGCGGTGCATGTAGACACGCGATTGGAATATTCCTTTCCGTGTATACCATTGTTTTTGGAAAAGTCATTCGGAAAGATTCCATTCGGAAAAAGGAAAAAATTCGTCATGTAAACGTGACTTGTTGTGTCGAACCATAGACTGGCCGCAGATGTTTGTTGTCATGTTTCAGGTTGTAAGACAATCACACACTTTGTACTACTCATGCATCGTTCATACAGGCAATGTGTGTTTGTTGTACGTTTTGCTGATATCGGGTTTCGGCAAAATGGGATTTTTTTTTTGTACGTCACTTTTGTGCATTTGTATATCCTTTTTGATCAAATAAACACTGCATTTTTTGGACATATTACCAATGTATTTTTTTAATAATGCATGTTCTTTTCGACAAAAGTCTAACTGATGCACGGTAACAGCGCTATTCCACACCGTCGCCCAATGTCGACACGTAATTATCATTAGTCAATGTGTATATGTCGTGCATCACAACCAGTGTTTGTCAGCTTTGTGCAGGTGGCTCATCGGGAGCAGCAGCAGCAGGCTCTAATAACACACAAGGGGGGGGGGATGATCAATACTCGCACTCTCTATTCAATTTCAGCACATCGCTATCACCGCACACATAAAAGCAACGTAAACACGCTGGAATGCAAAACAATGTCGCTGACCGTCAGCTTCTGTTGACATCTGAGTGACATGTTAATATTAATTTGTGCTCATGGACATAGAAGATGGAGACAACTATGTAGCAGGGGTGTGGAGCAGGGAAAGCCAAGCTGGGAATTCTACCTTTAAAGTGTGCACCAGTCATCAAGAGTGGAGAAAGGGAATCTGCCCATTAAGACTAAGTGGATATCTATTAGATCATGGAGGTAAGGAGGTGGCCATTTACCATCAACATAACGCACAAACACCGTGAGCGCTTTAAACGGTCAAGCTTAGGCCTCATTTAGATCGGTTAGCATGTCGGAAATTTTGTTGTTTTGACGTTTTTAAGGATAATAATGTCATATCCTCGAAAAATCTGTCAAAAAATTCAAATTTTGCAGTGTTATTAAACATTGGTCATTCATGCAAATTACAAACAAACCTCTCTAATGTGTAGTATCTGATTTGTCGGACTACACTCCCTGACCCTGGAAGAGGTGGGCCTAAGATCTGCATGTTTGTTCATGCACATTCGCAATGTCATGTCATCACATGCACACACAAGACACTGCTCAGGTCATACAAGAAATTACATTGCTCTTCCTGCCACTTGCACATAAAAAAATAAAAAAAACTCAAAATAATCCACTAAGTCAAAGCCCATGGTACCCTCACCCAAGTATGTGTCATATAATTAATTCATGCCATTGCAACTCCTGCCAATTATTAATGATAAGCACCGCTTTGCACTATAGAAATAAAACAAAATGACCGAACATAATACACTAAGTCAAAAGCCTAAGTATACCCACATGCAGGTATGCTACTTACGTACATGACATACTCTATAATAAACGCCATTGCTCCTCCCGCCAGTTATTAAACACATACCATCTTCAATACTACATAAACGGGAACGCTAACTAGAACTAATCCACAAATCGAACGCACCCCTGTCTCTTTATCGAGGCGCATGAGTGCCAGCGACGTCACCTCAGTGAGAGTGAAGGCCATTAAAAGACCATCAGAGTCACCGCCCAGTCCTGTGAGATCAAACAAACCCTTTGGCCTCCCCCCCACACCCACCACCACTCCTTCTTATCACTGCGGTACAGTTAATCCTTCCTCTACTCCCCTTGAGGGATGCGGTAGCCCCCCCCCCCCTGTCAGCCCAAGGCTAAAAAAGGGGAGGAGGAGCATTTGCCACTTGTGCCTGCGACACATAATACGGAGCGGCAATCAACTTTGGCTCATCCCCGGGACCCCCACTGCTGCTGGGAAATGGAGGGTTTGGGGAGGTAGGGGGTTAAAGATGGTGGGTGGCAGGGGGTTGGGGCTAAATTAACACTTGACATTCAATACGGTCAGGTCCTTAATTGGCCGGGGCCTTCCTGAGAAGGCAATTTTCTATTCCCCAAACATGGGCTTGTGTCGTGTGTGTGTGTGTGTGTGTGTGTGTGTGTGTGTGTGTGTGTGTGTGTGTGTGTGTGTAAGTATGTGCCAGAAACAGACAGTGAGACAATGTGTGTGTTTGCATATATCTGCTAGTATGCGTTTGGGGGTCCCCTTGGGCACCACCCTCGGTTCCATCCCCCTACTCCCTCCCTCCCTCCCTCTAATGAGGCTGTATGAATTAGTGCTACGTGACACGAACACCCCCCCCCCCCTCCTTGACACACCCCTCCTGGTGTCCCAAAAAACACCAGAAGCAACCTGGCGGCTCCCTGTTTCCAATTCATGCATACACCTTGACATTGAACCGCTTTCAACCACTTCCTGTTCCGTTTTTTTTTTTTTTCCACCCCAGACTCTCCTGTGCACTTCCCGGCAGCTCTGGTTACACTTGATGTTATTACAGCTTTCAACCTGAGAGGTATTAGGCTTCCTTTAACAGATCTGACAGCATTTACAACACGGGCGAGTCGACGCCTCTAATCGCCTCTGTGACTTTAGCCTATTAGACATTGATCTCTGGGAGCCCACGATGTCATAATGCGCTTTCCGCTCGAGCCGCCGCGTTTCTTTAAAGTCTCATTCCGCTGCAGCTGTTGGCTGGCGATGCTTATTTACATCAGTGCTTTAAACCTGGATGACCTTTGCACCCCATGGACTCCGTTTTTTTTTTTTTAATTTGAGGTGGTGCAAAATAATTAAAAAAAAAATCTGAGTTCCATTATTGGGTCTTTATGTTGCATTACTGTAAAGCGGAATATACTGACATAAACCCGATGTAAACAAAAATCGCTAGCCCGATGCTCCTTTACATTGTAATACTATATAGGTGCTCCGGATTAGTAGTTACGATTTTATGGGACGATTTCAAACACCTAAAAATGGGATAATTAAATCGACTTTTCTACTTAAAGAGCTGAAATATGATAAGTATACTATCAAACGCTTTCACATTTTTGTGTATAGATCCTCTATACGACAGGAGTGCTCCTCTGTTTTTCAGAACCGATTGTAAAAAAATGCTCTCAGCCCTCGGAAGATAAACCGCCCCGCCTTTACAAAGCCTATGAAAAAACAAAATCTGATTTTTTTTTTGTTGTTGTTGTTGTGTTTTGCAGGAAACATATCAAATACATTAAATGACATCAAATATTAAAGAGCAGTCAAGGTCGCGCGCATCAATGGAAGAGACTTTGCTCTCGCCATCCACTTACGGCTGAGTGTTTCCCGACAATGGAAGAGTCAGATCAGGCCATTTGCTGAGAAAACATCAACAACACAACCGGTGTGTGTGTGTGTGAGTGTGTGTGTTAGCGTCAACAAGCTAAAATACTTACCCAACTAAATTTCCCATTTAGACTGACAAGGTTTTTCACTTTTGTCCTTGTGTTCTCTCAAAGCGCCGCCGCTCCTTTCACACAATAGCTGTCACGTGAGGTCACACACCCCGAGACCCCGGCCCACCCGAGCCATTGATGGCGCGTCACATGCGACTAATTGCATCATTTGTGACTTAATTAGCGGTATAGATGTGTGTCTCAACACTTTCCTTTGAGTATAGGCCACACACACACACACAGGAGTGTTTCATTTACACAAACATAAGACGCAGCAGAACACACACACACACACAAAAAAAGCCACCCGGCCAGGAAAACACATGCTGCGGGACGCCGAGGCGGCCGCATTTAACAGCGGCCATTAAATGTTATTAATCCAGCAGCGCAAACATGTCGAGAGGGTGCAAACAAACGCTTACACATGTTATAACAACACAAACACACACACAAAAAGTAGCTAATGAGACGCTGCTGTTGCTGTTTGTTGTTAGGACGCCATGTGTGCAAAGTATACTTGGTAAAGAAAGGTAATCTTTGCTTTTAGTACTGAATAGCGTAGCTTTGTGCTCTTTTTAAACTGCAAATATGCTAATCAAAGATGCTCTATTTGACAAGAGCGTGTTGCCGCTTGGATAGAACTTATCGCCATCACATCTCCATTGAGAGGAGCAAGAAACAGCAGAGAGAAGGGGATGCAGCTTCTCACCTATAAAACCCAAACTAATTCACCTGTATGTGTAAAAAGCAGGGGCCAAGTGAGTCCTCTAGAAAATGGCCGTCATTACCAGAGCCCTAAGTAAGCGTAATGATGATGATGATAATGATTGAGCAATAATAATAATCCAACCCGAGTGCTTTTTCTAAGAACGGTGACGGCATTAGTCACATGACAGCAACAAGACAAATGAATGCATCGCTGCCTTGAGAGCTCTTCCTCCCCTCTTCACTGCTGATGGGGCAAATTGGCAGCCAAGCAGACAGAGGGGTCCTTAAAGACACATCATAAAAAAAATAAAATTAAAAAAAAAAGCAGACCATTGATTTCGCCCGTCGCACTGGCTCGCCTGGCACGGCTCCAGAGAGAGCAAAATAACAGGAGTTGAGGAATAACAGGAAAAGGGAGAAGCCGGCGTGAAAGTATGCCCGGGTTCCTGTCACTTAGCACGGGTCACGAGCGCTGTCACCTTCGGCGGGTGGCACCCCCCTCCCCTCACCCCTCTCAACAATGTCTCAGACGCGCCGTCATGTCTTAAAAACGTTTCCTCTCTTTGAAAATTACATGTGATTCCTCTGTCGGCTCTCGGCCGGTGGCATGTTGACCTGTTGTTGAACAAATACCACTGTGTGTGTGTGTGTGTGTGTGTGTGTGTGTGTGTGTGTGTGTGTGTGTGTGTGTGTGTGTATGTGTGTGTGTGTGTGTGTGTGAGGGGCTCATTAGCCTGCTACAGGGTGGTGACATCCTGAGCCCCACGCACACACTTTCTCCTCACACGGGTGACTTCTTTCATCCAAATAAAGTGCACCTTAAACAAATTAGTCATGTACATGAATATTCTAAGTACTAAATGTTGAGTGTTCAAAATAACAATAAACCACAATAACAGCGATCATAAGTTATATTAAGGATGCCCTATTTTCTGAACCAGCCGTGGCGTAGCATCAAGTCAATGATGTAATATGAATAGTGGCTGGCCCCCACTGAAGTATCATTTAGAGTTGTTGACATTTTTTAATTTAAACAAGAAGACCAAAATGTAGCGGCGGGTCGCCCCCAATGGGGGCAAAATTAAGTGTGGGTGCCGATTTTCCATTTTCTAAAGAAAACAAGAAATATATAAGCAGTGCTACCGGCAATGATGTTGTATCAATGGCGGGGTGGTCCCCACAGGGGCAAAAAATCGAGGGTGGGTGGCAATTTGTAATCCCTTCTTTGACCCACCACTCCCATACCCGTCTAGTCCATGTAACTAAGACATTTTAACTCCTACAGAACATAACTGAATCATGAACCAATTACGGAGATGGTGAAGCCCCGCCCCAGTTTGCCCCCCACAGGTTGGGACCTCGCTGCTTTTTAGATGAAACATGTGAGACATATGAATGTCATCATAGGCAAAATTCATGCCATCGCCAGCATCATCATAAGCCCTCCAATAATTTATGATTTGGACTTTTTCTGCCAACTGGCCTAGCGACAGTGTCACACAAAATGTCTAATTTTAGTTATTTGCCACCATATTTAGTTTGGATCACATAAGAAAAACGTCTCAGTCTAAGAGCTATCCTTGTCGGACTGGTCACCGTAGCCCCCTTGGGCAGGGTTCAGACTTTCCTCCATATAACTTGCGACATGCGGAACAAATACAACCAGTAATTGACATCAACGCAACCAGTGAGTTCTGTTCAAAACATATTTTGGGAGCAGATTCCTCCAAACAACAGAGCACTCCTATCTTACAGAGAAATGGACAAACAAGTTCTAGTTGATACTCGAGCCGCAGCATTTTGTGAGTGTGTGAACTGTATTTTGATATATTGAGACACAAATTAGATGCAAAAAAACAGTAATAAATGATTAAAACGGTAGAAATAAACATAGTCTGCATGTGGAAATACTGGCAAAGATCCTCACGTGCATCAACTGACACCACCACACCCTCGGAAGCAGTCCTCTACGCCGCCATCACGCCACTCATTTAGCATATTTCGTATGTTTATTTTGCACACTTTAAGCGGCTGTGTCAATGTCACCGTCAAATGTTATACACCTTCACAGTGTGGACACATACTAGCTATACAGCACAGCTTGTGGACAAAGGGTGGCATATACACAGTAGAAGAAGAAAGTCAGCAATGTGCGTCTTTTTCCCTGCAAATCTCCTCTTTCACCTCTCCAACTCTCCTCCAGCTCTTTTCAGCCAAGGCCAGCCAAGAGACACTTCACCTCGCACCCGCATACACATGGAGCCCGGGCCAACACACACACACACACACACATTTGCACATAACCATACACTCATGCACGCTCTCCTCTCTCTTGTACAAACTGGCACATAAGTATTTAGCCACCCACTCAGAAAAATACATGGCAAGAGACACAAACTGGGTGCAAGCACACACACACACACACACACACACATTTGACACTAGATAGGCATTCCATATGCTCCATGTGCAACGACCCATCAAAGTCAGACATGGAAATAATAACAGCGTACCGACACACACACACACACACACACACACACACACACACTTTCAGTCACTCAGTGTGGATAATTCTACACATGTGCATCGAATCTCTGCCGCTCAGTCATCAGAATGCATATGCTGCACATATGCAACGCACACAACATACACACTAGGAGTGTATCAGTGTGTTAATAGGGGCATTAGCACTTCCTGTTAATCTCCTTTTAAAGCACATCATTGCAGTATTTATTTTATTAATTAAAGTTGTATTTCTTCTTTTATGCACAAATTCATTATATACAAAAATGTATGTAATTTATATTACTAAGACTGATTTTCATATAAATTTTTCTGCAGAATTTGAAAAGAATACACATTTATAAATGTTTTTTTTGCATTAAAATTATTTCTTAACAATATTAAGGGATTTTGTTTTTCCCCATAGAAAAAAAAAATGATTTTATGACACTATTTATTCAGCATCTTGTAAATTGTTTTATAAAATTAAAAATAAACTGAATTATTTCCTGGTAAATGAATTAACTGCGGCATTTATTAGTGCACAGTGGTCCTTTCTGAGTGTGTGATTTGAGGAGAAAAACGGGGATGCTAGAGGAAGGGTGGGTTTGCAACAGTACCTCGTCCAGGTCTCGGCCCATAGTCGACCTGTCGCACTTGATAGGAAGCCGCGTTACAGCACCCTTGCAGGGAAGAGAGAAGGAAGGGGAGACGCTTTTTAAAAGAGATAAAGCGTGCACGCACACGCACACGCACACGCACACATACTGCGCAAGGGCGGCCTGCGGCTTGCACCAAAAAGTGCGGTCCTTAATAGACCCGCAAAAAAAAAAAGAACATGATTGTAAACTTTGCAAAAGAGGTCGATTTTCGTAACCAGTTAACGATCTTTGCACGGCAAAAAAATCAATCCCTCCTCTTCCACGTTTTAAATGTTTGCCTTCCCTGCATCAAGTAATATTGTTTTTCACTTTTATTAAATGCAAACGTCCTCTCTGGATAGAATCTAATCGAAGCCAACTTATTGATGAATTGATTTTAAAACGTGCATTTTAAATATAAACACCTATTCGCTTCCTTGAAGAGGCTTTCCATTCCCATAATGCTGTTGTGAATTAATACAAACGAAATATGTATTTAATTCGCGCTTATTTTGATCGTTTCCCCCCTCAGGGTTAATCTTCTAAAGAAATATATTGACTGCATGTCATTTTAAAATAAAAAATAGCTGTTTAAAATATGATTAGATTAAAAACAGGATGAGTTTGGGCTCATCTTTACGCACGATATATCCCTTAATTCATGACGTAAATCCCTCAAATAAATATAAACATTCTTCCACAAATGATCTTATTTTATTTGATATTATCCCGTGCGTGTAATTCTTTGACGTTTTAGTTGTTTTTGTGATTTACAACACGAGTTTTAAACCATTTTGACCTCTTTACACTTATGCATCACTTCTCAATATACTTTAAGGCCTACATTTAAAAGCCATTAACCTATCGTGGATGTCTTGTTAATGCAAAGTCATTATCATCCATATAATAATAATTATAATCATAATAATAATAATAATAAGAGACCAAAGTAATGGTTTAGAGACAAGGACCCCCGTTTTGCAGGTGCTTAAAGTCCACCTGATCCCCCTCATATGAGATTTTGTTTGCATTAAAATACTTATTTACATACAAAAATGCAACCAATTTAGCTTTCCAGGCTGAATACAATCCGTTAATGTGTGCATACGTGCATGTATTTTAACATCTACATTAAAAAACTTGACCAATGGTGCAGTCAAAGTTGTTTTCCTCCGCTTTTTAACGCCACATGGTTATTGCGCAACCGTGACAACTTGTGCCTGGTACCGAGGTCCAGCAATGATGGACTGCAAGCCAACAAGCATCCTCTATCTTTACCGTTGCCCCCCCCCCCCCCCCACACACACACACACGCACACGCACAAACACGCACACGCACACGCACACACGCCCGTGCACAACTGCTCCCTTTCGTCTCCTCCTTTTTTCTTTCTCTAGCGAACCGAAACTACAGTCTAAAAACAAGCGAAATAAAACAAACTACGCTTTTCTTGCTATACCGTGAGGTATTAACGTGTGGAAATCGAGTGAAAGATCCGCGGGAGAGAGGCAGATGCATCGGCGTGGACGGTGCACTCTCGCATCGCTCCCATCCTGCAACCACCGGACAACCGGTTCTTTCTTACGGCTCCCCTGCGCCTCTGTGGCCGCGCAAGGGGCTCCTTCCCTCGGCCACGGGAAGTCCCAGAAACGGGGGTGGGCACGGAGGTAGTACCAAAGCAGAGTCCAGTCATTGAGACTTAATTAAGCACTTAATAAGCAACCAAACTGGAACACCGTGTAATCCAACAAATAAGAGTGTACATAATGCCTGAATAAGCATGAAATAATATTTGATAAGGTACATGCACATGATCAATGGAATGAAATGATCCTCCTGAATGCACCAGCAGTTAAAAGTTTGCATCCAGCGGAAACGATGACAACGGAAAGAAAGTTTTTCCAGGTGACAAAAGAGAGATGTGGATTGTTTCTGTTGTTGTTTTTGTACCTGCTGGGACATCCTGTAGAGGAGGTTGCTGTCAGTGCTCTGCTGCTGCCATGTCCCCATGAAGCCCGGCTGCTCAGCACTAGGCGGTCTGGTGCTGAACTGCATGGAGCTCTCGCCTGCTCCCTCAGCACTGCCCGCACTGCTGCTGCTGCTGCTGCTTCTTCTTCTTCTACTAATATCACCACCCACAGCACCGCCGCTGCTACTGGAGGGCTCACTCTCAGGGGTGGCGTCTCCTCTGTGGGTAGCTTTGGTTGTTGTTGCTGGTGGTGATGATGATGATGGCGGCGGCGTCCTCCTGGGTGTCTCTGGGTCACTGGGCTCTTGTGTGCCTCTCACATCCAACTCTACCTCCTTGGACTGTTGAGAGAGAGAGAAGAGTCAGTGAAGGTGGGCCTCCATTCCCCTTGATCGCTGCTTTTTGGATAGTTTGATTGGTGTAATGGAGGGGCCTTGAGTTGGACTGATGATGGAGGAGGACACAAGAAAGGATGCATGCACACACAGTGATATCCAAAAGCAACAAGAAACTTCCACATAAATAGAAGTGAGAACAAAAGTCCCCTTACCATCAACTCTGTGTGCGTCCCAGCTAAAGTGAAGATGAGGAGTGGGAGTGAGCCACCAGCTTCCTCTCTCTCCTCCCTCTCTCTCTCTCTCTTTCACTATGTCCCCCCACCCGTCCTCGCGCCTTCCTTCCCTCCTTCTTCCTTGCCTGCCTACTCCGCCGCAGACGCCGAGGAAATGGACCCCAGCTTGTGTGTGTGTGTCTTTGTGTGAGTGTGTGCAGCTCTGAGATGCTCAATGACATCGCGCCACATGCTCCCCCCCCCTCTCTCTCTCTTACACACACCTCCTCAGCTCAAAGGAGGCGGGGGCAAAGGAGGAGGGGGTGTCCCACTGCCTTATTACCATGTTTGCTGCAAACGGACTGGAGCAACTTAGTCCCCCTCCTGTGGGACCGTCCCGACAGTATCGCACAACCGTTAAAAAATATATTATAATGCACAATTTATTTCTTCAGCATATCATTTTTGTAAAATCACCCAAAAATATTCAGAGTGTGGTTATTTTATTGAAATAAGGCTGTATTTTTAGTTTTTTTTTTACTTTGAAAGGTAACACACACAAAAAAGGAATACTCAAAATACTCCATTGCCTTTGTTTGACTTTGCGTGGCTCTTATGAGATACTAATAGAACACACACACTTATATATCCACACACACAGCTTAAAGGAGAATGGGGTGTCACATTGCCTTATTACCATGTTTGCTGCGGGCGGACCCGAGCAACTTAGTCCCCTCCTGTGGGACTATCCCAACACCTCAAACGGCTATTATATGAAATATATTTTTCTTTATTATTATTATTTTTTTAATGACCAAATAATATGATGTCTGTGATCTCTACTAAAAAAGTGAAATTTTTACGCCTATGTTTTGCTTTTTAGGGCATCAGTACAAAAAAATCAATACCCACAGCCTTTGTTTGACTTTGCGTGGCTCTAATGAGAGACTAATGGAAGCAACACACACACACACACACACACACGGTATTATATCTATACACACATGTGCGCTACACCCTCCCACCCCTGCAGAGTCTCTCGGATTTTAATTAAGAAAAAAATGAGCAAGAGGTTCCATTTTAGCCAAATTGGTCCCAACAGTAGCAGCAGCAGCACCAGGCAAGGTGAGGGAGGGGGGTAGAAACACACACACACACTCACACACATACATAGACAGACTACAGCATAGATCTGTGCATCCTAGAATGGGACACAAGTGAAACAATGAAGACATCCTCCCTCCTTTTTCTCCTTATGTTTTTTTTCTTCTTCCCCGTCACCCGCTTAGACTCCCACCCTTTCCTTCCATCCACCCAAATTGCTGCATCTTTCTAAAAGCGTCTTTTGGTTTAAATGTGCTAAACTGTTGACCTTTGCAGGGATGATTCATAACTGATTGCTCCTCTTATGTTCATACTTTATAGTTTTGCAACACATTTACCTCCTCCTAGAATGCATATTTATTTAAAATTGCATATTTTCCTGTTGTTAAAAAAGAGGCCATGCATGTTAGAAATGCTAAAAAATAAAAATAAAAATATGTAAATGATATCAGTTTTAAGTCAGCTGAAAAGGAACAACCATCTTCATTCAACGTTAGCGGTCTTATTGATGCCAAAGTCGTAATGCACGGAACTCGTGAGTCTCACTTTTTTATTATAATATCCCCCAAACTGGAAATATACTAGTTTTTCTGGTCTTATGTTGTTGCAAAGTGAAGCTGGTGGCTTTGTTTGTTGATTAGCTGATATTTGTACTCGCACTCACAATAAGGGAAAGATGGCACGATGACAAAAATCCTGCAAGGACATTAAAAAAAAAAAAATGCGGGTTTATATTATTTTATTAAAAGTACTATTGGATGATGCCAGAGCCACCCCCTGCCACCTAACTACCCAAACCCCTCAGGGAAAAGGGTCCATGACAAAGGCTGTATAATTAACTAGAGGCTCAGCTACGGATCAATTACCAGACAAGCAAGTGATAGGCGAATCAATGGAAGATCATCAGGCTCGTTATCAGTGTTTCAACTCATTAGAGGAAAAGTGAGGTAGGGATAGAGAGGCGGATGACTGGGGGTGGAGGGTGAAGCATGCGTGTCTTTCCTTGTGTGGAGGGGTGGGAGGGTGGGAGGTTGGGACTGGTGGCAGCCCCCTAAAGGCACAGCGCAGGCGGCTCTGCGGCAACATCCACCGAGGCTTGTACGGATCAATAGAAGAGTGGCCGTGAGGTTAAAGCTCTGCCACTGCATCCGTATTCCCATGACACGAACACACAAAAACACACCCGACATGTCAACAACAGCTTCTGGAAAAGAGCTACCTCTGTGCTCGTCGCATCAAGTGAAATAGTTGATATTGTGTTCAATGAGTGGATGTAGGAACTGATCTGTTACAGGGTCAAACTGCGGCCTTCTAAGCAAATTGGACTAATGATGTTTCTTTGTGTTTTACCATTTGGATTGCGTTTTAATGTTTTAACAGTTAGCACGGAGGCCTCACAGCTACAAGACCCGAGTTCAATTCCATCTCTGTGTGAAGTTTGCATGTTCTCCCGGGATTTCTCCGGGTACTCCGGTTTCCTCCCACATTCCAAAAACATGCTAGGTTAATTGGCGACTCCAAATTTTCCATAGGTATGAATGTGAGTGTGAATGGTTGTTTGTCTATATGTGCCCTGTGATTGGCTGGCCACCAGTCCAGGATGTACCCCGCCTCTCGGCCGAAGACAGCTGGGATAGGCTCCAGCATCCCCTGCAACCCTCGTGAGGATAAGCGGTAGAAAATGAATGAATGAATAATGTTTTAACAATATAACATTGTGAGTTGTCACGCAAGCGTAAAAATAAGTTAACCTCTGGAAATCTTACATTTCTGTCTTAACGTATATTTTGACGTGAATGTGAGTCTGCTAACTGTGTAGTGTATTTTTTTTGTAAACACCAAAATGAATATGAGCACAATAGCTTAAGTCAGTGCTTCTGAAATAGGGGGACCCCGCCACCTTTTTAAATATTTAAACCTAACAGCATATGAGATTAGATTACATCCCATTCAGTTTTCTATGGGAAAACCAGATCTCGATGAAGCCACAATGTCTTAACTGGTGCGAGGTGGCGTTCTTGACCTTAAGCGGGAGCACATGTCTTAGGGATGCTACTGTCTGTGACCTGATTTATTCTTTTCAGAAATACACACACACATACACACACACACAGTGGCTACAGATGTGTGTGTGCGTGTGCATCCATGTGACACGGCATGGCATGTGGATCAGATGGCACTCAAGGATAGAAGTGACACTGTTTGTCGACAGGGCCACAGGACATCACATGATAGCGACCGGCTTGTGATTGCGGGTGGAGAGAGGAGAGCGAGCGAGCAAGGGGGCACCCAAAGGTCTTGGCGTAATGAGACGCAGCCACATGATCACCGCTCCGTGTCACACCCATCAAGGCTCCTGGCTCTCGGGCTACTATAATGCAACATTGTGAGCCATGAGAGCGGTTAACTTATTTAGGAGGCTTGAACTTTGAAATATCAAAAGTAAACATCAACAACGTCAACAAATGAACTAAGGATGAGGTCTGGAGATGATGGTCCTCACCTTGTCCCGTGTGATGTAGATCACGGGGGTGCTGGAGCCTATCCCAGCTGTCTTCAGACGAGAGGCGGTTCGCCCTGGACTGGTGGCCAGCCAATCACAGGACACATATAGACAAACAACCATTCACACTCACATTCATACCTATGGACAATTTGGAGTCGCTAATTAACCTAGCATGTTTTTGGAATGTGAGAGGAAACCGAAGTACCCGGAGAAAAATCATGCATGCACAGGGAGAACATGCAAACTCCACACAGAGATGGAATTGAACTCGGGTCTCCTAGCTGCGAGGCCTCCATGCTAATTTTTAAAACATTCATTCATTTTCTACCGCTTATCCTCACGAGGGTTGCAGGGGATGCTGGACCCTATCCCAGCTGTCTTCGGGCGAGAGGTGGGGTACACCCTGGACTGGTCACCAGCCAATCACAGGGCACATATAGACAAACAACCATTCACACTCACATTCATACCTATGGACAATTTGGAGTCGCCAATTAACCTAGCATGTTTTTGGAATGTGGGAGGAAACCGGAGTACCCGGAAAAAACACGGGGAGAACATGCAAGCTCCACACAGAGACGGCCGAGGGTGGGATTGAACTCGGGTCTCCCTGCTGTGAGGTCTGCGCGCTAACCACTCAACCGCCGTGCAGCCTCAATCCTTTTTTTTTATATTCATCATTTTGTCTTTTAGATAACAAAATATAAGGATTTATCAGGATAAATGATTACCATGTTTGCTGCAAACGGACTGGAGCAACCTATGGGACCGTCCCGACAGTATCGCACAACCGTTAAAAAAATATTATGATGCACAATTTATTTTTCCAGTATATTACTTTTGTAAAATCACCCAAAAATATTCTGAGTGTAGTTATTTTATTGAAATGAGGCTGTATTTTTTAGTTTATTTTTACTTTTTAAGGTAACACATACAAAAAAAAAATACTCAAAAGACTCAGTCACCTTTGTTAGACTTTGCTGATGCTATTCATGATTTTGTTATTTAGCAGTTTGCACCATTTTGTAATTTATTTACTACCATCTACAAGACTGCAATACATCTCTAAACTGTGAATATAAGGAACCAATATTGTCTTATATTGGTAAAAATGTGCTGGATGACTTAGGAAGTAATAATAAGGTGTTGGATGAAGACAGCATTCAGTTCCATCACTAATGACCGGAGTGCATCATTTTCCTTGTTCTTCTTTTTCTTCTTCATATATCATTTTTGTAAAATCACCCAAAAATATTCCGAGTGTGGCTATTTTTTTTTAAATAAGGCTGTATTTTTAGTTTATTTTTACTTTTTAAGGTAACACACACACAAAAAATACTCATAAGACTCCATTGCCTTTGTTTGACTTTGCTGATGATATTCATGATTTTGTTATTCAGCAGTTTGCACCATTTTGTAATTTATTTACTACCACCTACAGGACTGCAATACATCTCTAAAATATAAGGAAACAATATTGTCTTATATTGGATATTTGTGATAACGTGTGCAGTAAAAATGTGCTGGATGACTTGGGAAATAATAATAAGGTGTTGGATGAAGACAGCGTTCAGTTCCATTACTAATGACCGGAGTGCATCCTTTTCCGTGTTCGTCTTTTTCTTCTTCATCCCTGCACTCACACTTGGATAATTCTCCTCTAATCATATCCACCCTCATTTACTTCCCTCTGAGCCCCACATCGCCTCATCAGACAGGCCTCCACCTCCTCATCCCCGCATCGCCTCCATCGCCTCGCTTCTGTCCTCTCTCACTGACCCGTGCCCCTCGCCACCCCACCTCCCACCCCCCACCCCAGTCACAGGGCCTTGTGTCTCTACCTGCCATCCTCCCTGACAGCCCCCCGTCCCCCTTCTTCACCCCCTGAGAAGAGACCGCCCGACCATCCGGAACGCTGCCGTGGCAACCCCTGCCAGCGCCCCCTATTTCACACCCCTCCGCCCTCCCCCTTTTCACCCCGCCTGATCTGCCCTAAACCACAGAGAGTTTGATAAAGTGCTTCTTTGCTCTTCTTCTCATTATTCCATCTCACACTTCCTCGCCAAACTTTTTTTTTTGCTTTTGACCGTCTTTGCCTTATTCGCTTTTCATTTTTACATTGGCGTATTGAAGGTAAATTCCGTACATTTGGCAACCAAGTCGATGCTACGCCATCCTACAATAGATGTCTCTATTTTGCTCCTGCACGCCAAATCTGCTGCCTGAATTCTTGTAACAAGAACATCATGTATCTTGGCTGGTGCTGGTGTGTGTGTTCATACTTTCAACAAAGCCTCCCAATGCCGCTGACCTCCTATATATTTTAATACCACTTCATGTTCACTTAACCCCCACCCCCTCTTGTAATTGAAACCCTATGGTAGAACCTTTAATATTCTTTTCTTTCGTCATCCTGCATTCGCTAACCTTTTTCTCACACTTTGGGATATTTGAGTCCAAAGGTCAACAACAGAAGTTGAAATTCTGTTTCCAGGGATCATATGTGAACGTGCTCGTCCGAGATGGTTCGTCATAC
Organism: Doryrhamphus excisus; assembly: GCF_030265055.1. Taxonomy (NCBI): domain Eukaryota; kingdom Metazoa; phylum Chordata; class Actinopteri; order Syngnathiformes; family Syngnathidae; genus Doryrhamphus; species Doryrhamphus excisus. Next base: position 18,957,119 of record NC_080466.1, on the reverse strand, counting down.
GGCACCAAAATTCAACACTGTTTATTAGACAGATGGCTCACAATAAATTGCAAAGATTGTGAATTTTCATCATTAAATGTGGGTGGAGCTTGATGCAGATGTTTGTTGTTTCTTCGTGAAACATGAAGCGCCCATCTGGAGAGCTGTAAAATATTAGCATTTGCCACGAGTGAGTCTGACCGACACATGATCTAATATGCTTGTTCATCGTGACAGAACACATTTCAAATCGTCAAAGAACCTGTCCTGTAAATTTGACATGTATATTGTGTCATGGAATTGTTGACGACTTAAAATTACACCAAACATCACCAAATTTTGCAAGTATGAATATCCAGTTGAGAATTTTGGTATTTTAGGAGTGCCAGATGCAACCCCCATCCATAACCGGCCCCCCAGAACACATAGAACACAAGCCTTCACTGACACTGACTGTGTTTTTATTTATTATGAACACAAAGCTAGCAAAAAAATCAAATTAGTTATTTTGCCTTTTTTTACCACAAATGTGACTTTTTTTAAATTATTTTTTATTATTTTTTTATGTTATTTATATTATTTTTATTTTATTATTTTTCATTTTATTATTATTTTATTTTTCTTATTTTATTCTATACATGACATGAATGCATGTCTTTCTTTTTTATATGTGTTCTAAAGATATACAAACAGATAAAAAGTGACTGCACACAACGCAATACAGCTATTCCGCCGACAAGGACCGCTATTAAAACACCTCCAAAAACCTCCAACAAGGTTTTATAGTTTTATATACATTCTATGAGCATGTAGCTACAGGTACATTCATTCTTGCATGTACTACTTATTTTACAGTACAGTACTACAGTATTTTGTTGTATTTTGGTCATTTGAAGCATGACCTAAACTTCCGTCCTTGGTGCATTGATTTTATAGCATAGCAACATAGCAACATACTAGCATTAGCATTTTAAAACTCAAAAACAAAAACACTGGTAGAGATAGTTCCAATATGTAGCGTTATCTTTTGGTAGCGGTCTGAGTCACTGTGAGTGCTGCAGCTCCCCTGTGTGGTGAAGCTAATCGCTAGCTGGCTAGTAGCTAGCTGGTAAGGTGTCAATACGGCGGTAAAGTAGTTCTTCAGTATAATAATGTTCATAATAATAACAATGGTGGCTGCACGGCGGACGAGTGGTTAGCGGGCAGACCTCACAGCTAGGAGACCAGGGTTCAATTCCACCCTCTGCTATCTCTGTGTGGAGTTTGCATGTTCTCCCCGAGTACTCCGGTTTCCTCATTCCACATTCCAAAACATGCTAGGTTAATTAGCGACTCCAAATTGTCCATAGGTATGAATGTGAGTGTGAATGGTTGTTTGTCTATATGTGCCCTGTGATTGGCTGGCCACCAGTCCAGGGTGTACCCTGCCTCTCGCCCGAAGACAGCTGGGATAGGCTCCAGCACCCCCGCAACCCTCGTGAGGAAAAGCGGTAGAAAATGAATGAATAATAACAATGTAACTGTATTTTGATTAATATGCATATCACATTATATGTGAACGCTGCATTGTTGGTACTTTTTGGAGTTTTACGAGGCGTAATATGATTTGCATTGCCTGCATTTTTAGATGCAATTTTTAGCTCTTTTTATATCTTTAGAATGCACTGAAATACACAACATCTAAGTATTGTGAGGCTTTGTTGTGGGAGAAATTACACAAACTTACAAAGACAATTATGTAAAAAAAACTCTTCCGGAGTTTAACATTGCTTTATTTTACTACTCCTAAAATAAATCAATAGTGATTGTAGTGCGGTTTTACTACATGAGCATGGTTTGTGTGACATAAAACTTTATGGAGGCTTCATGGAGTCACAAGAGTTTGTCGTGTTGTCAGCGGTTATGTTCCTTGTCGTGTGTGCCATAAATAAATAGTGGGCTGCTTAATGTAATCCACATGTTCTCAACCTCCTTCTATCCCAGAGTTGCATTGTGTTGTGTTGTGTTGTGTTTTTTTTTTTTTTTTTTTTCAGATGGTGCACAGATCTTTTGGAATGTCTCCCAGCTTGCGTGAGGTCATTTTTTTTTTTTTTTTGCCATATCAAAAGCAGTCGCGGACTTCCCTGTTACTCACAAAGTTTGGGGCCCGTTTTTAATGTGTGGTTCCCATTACTTCACCAGCTCACCACTGAGCACAAGCACAGCTGGTCGCCCAGCATCCTCTTCACAACACATGTGGACACACAACGAGGCCCAGACAACACAACAGGCACAGCCCCAAAGTGTGGGTCCAGTACCAAAATGCATGGGTCCATTTTTTGGGGGTGTCGACCATTGTCAGAGTAAAATGTTGCAGATATTTTAACGATACTGTAACAATCAGGCACACAATTTTGTAGCAAATGGCTTTTGGATGCATATACACCACTCATCAAAAATTTAAGACCATTTAGAAAAGTTACAAGAATGTATATTTTGCTTTGTTGGATCTTAAGGAGGTTCGAAATAGAACTTCAAATTGCAAAAAAAAGAAATATGAGTCGGATGTTTTGCATAAACAAAACATTGTAACCCCCCCTCCACCCAATCTAAAGATGCTAAAACACAATTCAAACCTCAGGACACAAGCAGTATTTTGTCGTATTTTGTTTGTATTTTGTGTCGTGACACATGTCTTTCTTTTTATATGTGTTCTAAAGATATACAAACAGATAAAAAGTGACTGCACACAACACGATACAACTATGCCGCCTACAAAGACCGCTATTAAAACACCTCCAGAAACCTCCAACAAGGTTTTATATACATTCTATGAGCATGTAGCGACAGGTACATTCATGCTAGCATGTACTACTTAGAGTATTTTGTCGTATTTTGGTCATTTGAAGCATTACCCAAACTTCCGTCCTAGGTGCATTGATTTCACATAGCAACATGTTAGCGTTAACTTTTTAAAACTCCAAAACAAAAACACTGGTAGTGACAATTCTAATATGTAACGTTATCTTTTGGTAGCGGTCTGAGCCACTGTTAGCGCTGCAGGGGAGTGTGTGGAGAAGCTAAACGCTAGCTGGCTAGTAGCTAGCCGGTGTAGCTATATTTTGGTTGATATGCATGTCACATTATATGTGAACACTGCATTTTTGCCGCTTTTTGGAGTTTTTTTCAGAAGGCATAATAAATGAAATGCTTTACATTAGATTTTTTTAGCTCTTTTTATATCTTTAGAATGCACTGAAATACATAACGTGATCAGATATGAGTGGGCATAATGATTTGCATTGCAGGCATTTTTAGATGCAATTTTTAGCTCTTTTAATATCTTTAGAATGCACTGAAATACACAACATCTAAGTATTGTAAGGCTTTGTTGTGGGAGAAATTACACAAACTTTCAAAGACAATTATCCAAGAGTTACAAGAATGTATATTTTGCTTTGTTGGATCTTAAGGAGGTTTGAAAAAGAGATTCAAATTGCAAAAAGAAGAAATATGAGTCATTTTTTTTGCATAAACAAAACGTAGTAACCCCCCCCCACCCAATCTAAACATGCTAAAACGCAATTCAAACTTCAGGACACAAGCACACAACACAACCTACACCTACACACACACATAACTTGAAGACAGAAGCACACAATCTGACGACACAATTGCACAAAAAAAACATCTGACGACCCAATTCTGAAGATGCAAACGCACAACATAGCTTTATCCTGAAGATTCACAAACACAACAAATGACCTAAAGACACACAAAAAAAAACAACACAATCACAATGTGAAAAGAGGCAACCACAAGACACACAACCCAAACGTGCCTTGCTTGAAATATGTTAGGTACGGCACTGTAAACCTTTCCTGATGGTAACAGTTTGACCCTGGAACTGATAAATTTTACTGCTATTATTTCCTGTGAGGAAAAATTATGTCAAGTTTGTGTCAATTCAAATGGGAAGTCTACTCAATTAGAGGTTCCACTGTAGAGAACCCACTCAAGTGACCAATTACGGTTCCTTGCTTGTTGAAGATCCTTGCCAAAGATGTTATCTCCTTCTTTTGTGTGATAGCATCGGTAACCACCTCCTCTCGGTCTGTTCCGCCACTCCCGCAGAGGCCGTCCAATGGCCTGCGCATCCCCAGAGGCTACAGACATAAAGGGCCGTGAATGGATGGATGGATGGTGAAGGGGACGAAACCAACAGCTAAATTATTAAATGACACTCCACCTCACTCTGAGACACACACACACACACATGCGGCGAGAGGGTAAAAGCATTAGAACATTTAGCCCCCTGAATGCACCCGACAACTCCACTACATGCTAACTCCCGTCAAAGTCATCAAACCGGGCCTGGGGCTCTTAAAATTTTTACGCCACGTCTTGAAGGGACGTTGCGGAACCTCAGAGGCTTTCTCGGGGAGTGAGTGGCCCTGTCATTGCAGCCATCGCCGCCGATAAATAAGTAAAGACGCTAAAGCAGCATCGCCGCAGAGCTGACAGCACCAAGTCACTGTGAACAGCAGCGAGTCGACATGCCTAACCCCCGGCTCCCCAACCCCACCTACGTTACGTCCAACCCGCCGCCCTCTGACAGGCTTGAATGTGCTAAAGTGGGGTTTTGTTCACTTAAGTCGCACCTGGCCTTGATTTCCTGAGGACAAGGCTGGAGCACACGGAGGCGAAGCACCGCTTTAATTTGCTACATCAGGAGGCTGGATGGTGGGCCATTTGCCGAGCTTGGACCCCCGCTAACAGGTAGACAGGAACACAGCCACCCAGTACTCAGCGGGGGGGGGGGGGGGACGTTACACAAGAGCTGCAGGACCTAAGGCTACACAACAACAATCTTGTTGCACACCCTTCACATTTCACTAAGCATTTTCATGCTGGGTGCTGGAGCCTATCCCAGTTGTCTGAAATCCTGTTTCCCCTCAATGAACCGCAGCTCACTCAGCACTCATGCAGCCCTACACGCTACCACCACCGTGTGAATGTTTACAAGACACAATTATCTTGTATCTTGCTGCCAACTATTCAGACAATAATGGATAATTTTAGCATATAATAACTGTATACCATTATTATACAAGCTGTATACTAACTACTCTAAAGTATATCCAAGTTAACTTTTTATAGTATTGGTCTTAAAGAATGACTTAAAAGGACTGCCGGTTACTAATCTCCACTTCGGAAGTGTACATGTTTTGCTGTAATACCAAAAACTGTTGTTATAAATTCATTCATTCATTCGTTTTCTACCGCTTTTCCGCACGAGGGTCGCGGGGGGTGCTGGAGTCTATCCCAGCTGTCTTTGGGTGAGAGGCGGGGTACACCCTGGACTGGTGGCCAGCCAATCACAGGGCACATATAGACAAACAACCATTCACACTCACATTCATACATTGTTATAAATTCAAAAAAATCCAAAAACGACACGTTTTGAATGTAGCTGGAATATGTTTAGCATGATACACACTAATACTACATCATTTCTGGACCTTTTTTCACTAATTCTAAAGTGCAAAACCCTTCCTTGACTCAAACTTCATAAAGAAAATCTGTTAAAAAATACTGATGTCAGAAGTTTCAGAAATTATGCCTGGAAAACCCTTATTTTTACCCCAAACAGTTAATCTATTTTAGTTAAATTTGTGTAAAAATGTTGTGATTATCATATATATACAGTATCATATTCAATTCTTTATTATTAATATATTATTATTTATTATTATTATTATTCAAACATGTGTACGTTTATATATACATCGGTATTTTTATTTGTATTGATTTTGGTTGGTTTGTTGTGTTTTGGATGTTTTTTTTGTTTGAAATAAAGATTAAAAAAATCATATATTATATTTTTATTATTTATTTATTCATTATATTTTCTTATGTATTTCTTACTTTTATATATTATATTATATATAATAGGGCTGCATGGTGGTCATGTGGTTAGCGAGCAAACCTCACAGCAAGGAGACCCGGGTTCAATTCCACCCTCGTCCATCTCTGTGTGGAGTTTGCACGTTCTCCCTGTGCATGCGTGGGTTTTCTCCGGGTACTCCGGTTTCCTCCCACATTCCAAAAAAATGCTAGGTTAATTGGCGACTCCAAATTGTCCATAGGTATGAATGTGAGTGTGAATGGTTGTTTGTCTATATGTGCCCTGTGATTGGCTGGCCACCAGTCCAGGGTGTACCCCGCCTCTCGCCCAAAAGATCAATTATTTAACTATGCTAAGCTTTGCTATTTAATATTTTTCTAAGGCTAGCGAGAACAGAAAGGAATGTAGGTCAAAGAAATGCAACTTTTTAATCACATCATCACAAACAAACTGCAGCAAATCAATTAAACCCCTCAAACACAAATTCAGAAATCAATTAAATAGGCTTTTATAGGCAACTAAATTCTAAACCTTCATGATTATGACCGTTTAATTCAGTTTGCAAGTCAATGAGATGTTTTTAAGGTCATTAAAACACACATTAATGCAATTGACATCACTTTAGACACCAAAGCAGCCTTCTTCCAGGCAGTGCTGGGTTGCTAGACGATAGGAAATAAGAAACAATGGCGATGTGATGTGTTCACAACAACTAATAGTGTTTGTGCGCTTGTGAATGCCCTTCATTTTGCCTCTATCTATGTGTGCGCGCGTGTGTGTGTGTTTGTCGTCTAATTGCAGCGGAGACTCCTTTAATTAACACACAGAGAGGTCTCCCGGGTGCAAGTGGGCACCGCGGATGTGTGACGAGTTCCTTTGCAGCCAACCTGCGGGACGCACCAGCCCTAATCAGAGCCTTTTAAGTCGTGCCATGCTTGCGCTGGAGGATTCTCTCGAAAAAGACACACTTTTTAGTCGAGACAAGATCCTCTTCTGGTGTGGCCAAACAAAACAAGAAAGATATTAGCCTAAATTTGACAGGGAAAACAAACACTTTGAAGTAGGACTGGCGATGTAATCCTGGCATAAGGAGTTTTAGGTCGTAGGTAGGTTTTTAGAACTTCTATTACAGTGGAAACGCAAAGGATTTACACTATTTAACTGATGCATTCCATGCTTCTATGAATGAGCATTGTCTGTGTAGCATTATAACATGTGCATACAGGGAGCGTATTACCTGCATACATGCAAATTACAAGCTCACCGATGTCTGGAGTTCCTAATCGCCTTTTTAACCACAATCGGTGGGTCTAACCAAGTGTTTTAAAATGCAAAAAACATGCAATGACCACATTTCCACTACCGATATGTGCCAAGATTACACATCGATTCCAGTGGTGCCTTTGACAAAGTGTGTCCGACAATGAGTACTCCTCCTCAGGCAGGTGAGGTAAACGCAGCGTCTTCACATCCTGGTTCACCTGAGCTCCACCGCACCAGCGGTGCCGGCATTACCACTTTTTTCAAGTAACTCCAAAGAAATACAGCTGGAATAGGTGCAGATTCTGGAAGATCTAGAAAGCTTTCTGTGCGGCTTATCGTGTGTCGCTGCTCTAGCCACAACTCAATACAAAAGGCTAAAAAATGGGCATAATAGGTCCGCTTTAATGTAATGTAGTGTAATGTAATGTAGTGTAATGTAAAGTCATGTTATGTAATGTAATGTAATGTAGTATAATGTAATGTAATGTAAAGTCATGTAAGGTAATGTAGTGTAATGTAATGTAGTGTAATGTAATGTAAAGTAATGTAATGTTATGTAACGTAAAGTCATGTAAGGTAATGTAGTGTAATGTAATGTAATGTAAAGTCATGTAAGGTAATGTAGTGTAATGTAATGCAATGTAATGTAGTGTAATGTAATGTAGTGTAATGTAAAGTAATGTAAGGTAATGTAGTGTAAGGTAATGTAGTGTAATGTAATTTAATTTTATGTAATGTAAAGTCATGTAAGGTAATGTAGTGTAATGTAATGTCATGTAAGGTAATGTAGTGTAATGTAATGTCATGTAATGCAATGTAATGTAGTGTAATGTAAAGTAATGTAAAGTCATGTAAGGTAATGTAGTGTAATGTAATGTAATGTAAAGTCATCAGTCTTTTGTGTCATTACTGACGCCTAATGACCAAAATACTACATATGACTTGTATTTCAATATTTTTTTACTAAAAACTACTAACAGGCCACAGTCAACCACGGAACAGCGACCATTTATTAATTAATCAATATTTGAAGACCCCTTATATTGCGAGGAACGACTGCGCTGGAAATAAATCTGCCACTATCATAAAACAACTGAACTGTACAGGCAAAGTTTTAAATTACATAACAACATTACTACTATACATGTGTAAAAACCATGGTCACCCAATGCATGCTGGGATTTTTCACAAGGTATATGTTGCTCGAATTGGGAATTCCAGCTTTTCATCCATTTGCTTTAAAAATAACCTCATCTCTCTTGTTTTTTTTGTTTTTTTTTTTTGTTTTAACAATTGCTGCCAATTTGGATAGCAGCCGCGGTCAAAGATGGATGATACCACATCGCATATCAAAGCCAATCAATCAGCCCACGCCCCTGCAAGGCATCACTCTTCTGATGAATAATTACAGCTTTCCAACTAGGAAGTGGTCCTGCCAAATTGTTGCCAGCGCCGCCGTCTTTTAGGGTGCTTGACGACTGATGGAGGAGTTGTGAGGAGAAGGCGGTTGTCAGACAGGAGAGGAAATTGTTAAGGATATTCTGTTTTTGGGGTGACATTTCGGGATGAAGCTACAATGCACTATAACCTGGACAGGTGAACTTCATTTGACCATTTTAGAATATGCTTGGTTGTTCAGTATTTGAGTACTTAGTGCAAAACTTCATATTCAAGGAGCCGAATAGCAAAATTTGCATCCATGAATGGAGCCCCAAATATCCTGGTTGGATTAGAATTGGAATGTGAATAGTCCTCTTCATCATGCTGTTGTCAAAACCACACCTAACAAACTAACCTAGCAGAACCTCAACATTAGTCACGTTTTTCCTCTTTCCGAATGGAATCTTCCCGAACGACTTTTCCGAAAACAATGGTATCCATGGAAAGGAATATTCCAATCGCGTGGCTACATGCGTCGCTATAATCAACCAGAATAGTCAATGGGGCATACGCAGTGAAACGTAAACATCAACATCACGTGATACCGACTTCCCCGAGTTTTTCTTTCACTTGTTGGAATAACTCCGTATTGCCAGTTTTTCATTCGTCCAGTCTTTTGGAAATTTAGTTTGAATCAAAAACAAACTTTCCGCAGCAGTCCAGGGCCGATTGCTCGCCTCCATTTTTAAAACTGAAAAACATCTCGAGCTGCGTGTTGCGTCATATCTTAAATAACGCTCCCGGGATAAATTAAAACAGAAAAAGATCAAATTCAATCTTGCTAATATTTTATAATTAAACAAGGGACATGTTTTATATAGATATGTATTTTAGGGTTTAGATTCTGTTCCACAGATGGCGCTAATGCACACAAAAGCTGCTTTCCAACCGCCAATAAACAACAGAAGAAGAAAAACACCACGAAGAAGAACGCAGTCTGACAACGTTTGAGCGGGTACAAGATACCTCAATCGGATTGGGGAAAGGAATATTCCACCCCTGTGAATCCGATTTTTTGTTCATTTGGATTGGCACTTTTCTTTCGGAATGAGGTGTATACAAAGGTTCCATTATTTCCATTTCAGCAAATAAACGGAATGCAATTGGAATATTTGGGTCCATGTAAACGTGGCTAATACCAGGTTTCGAACAGAATGTTCTCTGCGGGAAGTGGCCACTGAGATTAGAGTGTCAAAGAAGCAGGTTCTGATTGGTTAAAAGGGCCTGGCTATATGTGTTACAGCGCCACCTGTTACTTTGGCATGCACTTAACGGCCTGGCATGACATTTCCATTGACTTTAATTAGAAAATATATATATTTAGACGTGATTGATCATCGACCTAAAGTCCTGCATTTATCATTTATCAGCTTTTGTCATAGAATGTAGGAATGGAGGCTGTGCTGCACCTCCCTCTGCTGCAGCAGTCTCACAAACACGCACATATTGGGGTAAAAAAATAGACAAGAAACTCTCCTACACGAGAATGAGCGAGCAAATTGAGGAAGTGGCAGAGACGACAGGGAGGGAAGGCAGCGAGCGGAACAGCGTGGCTGCTGTGCTGAGAGGAGGGGGCAGTGTCGTTTAAAAGTGGCTGACTCAGCAAAGGCCATTAGCGATGCAAGACGACGCTGTGGAGCATCAAATCAAACACACACAGGAGTGTGCTTAGGACTGCTCTTCTCTTACTGGTGAACAAATATGATGCTATGTTCATGTTTTTTTTTTTTTTAACAAATTAGATACTTTTCCTACAACTCTACAGGTGACAACCATGATAGACAGATGCGTTCTTTAGTAATCAGCATTAGAACACTGGTAAGTTTCAGGGAAATATCAGTTCCCAACAAAAAAGGGAAACACAAGCATAACTTTCACTTTGCTTTTGAGACAGCAAAATATAAACATATACAATATCGGCTTCACGGCGGAAAAGTGGTTAGCGCGCAGCTAGGAGACCCGAGTTCGATTCCACCCTCGGCCATCTCTGTGTGGAGTTTGCATGTTCTCCCTGTGCATGCGTGGGTTTTCTCCGGGTACTCCGGTTTCCTCCCACATTCCAAACTCCCCGCCTCTCGCCCGAAGACAGCTGGGATAGGCTCCAGCACCCCCGTGACCCTCGTGAGGAAAAGCAGTAGAAAATGAATGAATGAATGAATGAACAATATTAATGTGAGTGTGAATGGTTGTTTGTCTATATGTGCCCTGTGATTGGCTGGCCACCAGTCCAGGTTGTACCCCGCCTCTCGCCCGAAGACAGCTGGGATAGGCTCCAGCACCCCCGCGACCCTCGTGAGGAAAAGCGGTAGAAAATGAATGAATGAATGAACAATATTAATGTGAGTGTGAATGGTTGTTTGTCTATATTTGCCCTGTGATTGGCTGGCCACCAGTCCAGGGTGTACCCCGCCTCTCGCCCGAAGACAGCTGGGATAGGCTCCAGCACCCCCAGTGACTCTCGTGAGGATAAGCGGTAGAAAATGAATGAATGAATGAATGAATATACAATATATATAAAAAAAAACTGCAGCAAAAAAAACACCCAAAATTGGGTTGAGTTAATCAAATTATTTACAAATATAACACCGTTACTTCACAATTTTTATATTTGGAACTGAATAGTGTGTGCGCACGCATGTGCACGAATGCGTTAAAATGTTCCTACAATGCGTAACCTTCTGCACGCAACACTCCTCCACACTCTCTCACTTCCTCATTTTATGTATTTACATGCAAAAGATCCATCCATCCATCCATTTTCCTCCACTTATCCGGGTCCGGGTCGCAGGGGCAGCAGTCTCAGTATGGAAGCCCAGACTTCCCGGGAGCAAAACATCCATGCCAAGCTTTTATCAAATGAACTTCTGCAAAATTGTGGCTGTTTTTATGACTCAAAACAGTGATTTTTTTTTCAGCATGCACGTGAGTCATTGCACAAAAAAAAACGTAAAAGACGCATAATACGTCTTTGGGATCGGGATCCGGACTAACTGATATCAGTCAGTATTCTCTGGTTCTCTGCATTCTTCTCCCATATACTTTCTAAGCACAACATAATGGATCATTGTTTGACTTCTTTCCTCAATCTGTGAACAAATTAGGTGGATAGAAGGTCAGCGTGTGGTGTACTACCCAACAGATGATTTCCTTTCAGCCAGGCTTGTAAGAGAGAGATAGAGAGAGAGTAAGAGAAAGTGCATAGAAAGCACAAGTGATGGAGACATAACTGCAAATGACTCAAACCAGGGAAATTCCTTAGACGGCACAACTAGCAGCGAAGGCTAAACACTCCCTCATCTGGGTGTTGGCAGACACAAAACACAGCCGTCACAGTCCGAGGCCTCAAACGCACCTTTTTAGAAAAGCATGTGTAAGGACAATTTCAATTCAATATTAATACCTTGAATATTTCCGTAGTTATTATATACAAAACATGTACTAGTTAGTTGTTTATTCTAAGCCAAAAATGTACCACTTCCACATTAAATGGGAGGAGAACTTTTTTTCACTCTATCATATTGGAAATGTACTGTTAAGGTAATGTAATGTAATGTCTCAGCAATGTAACATTACTGACACCTACAGACCAGAATACTACATATGACTTGTCTTGCAATATTTTTGGACTAATAATGTGCCACAGTTAACCACAAAACAGTCTACAAATGAAGTTGTGTACACAACAACAACAGGTTGATTTTCCACTATGGAAAACTGTTTCAAGGCACCCAGATGAAAGGATGAAACGATAAAATATTTTGACCTAAAAACATGACATAAGTTTGAACTCGACGTCCAAATGTGTACGTCCTAAAAGCTTGCACTTTATACAGTATAAATGTCCCGTACCGCTTCTTTAAGTAAGCAATTACTCCTCATTAAAAGTCACTTCTCTGTGACTCTTGACCTTGGCAGTGTGTTTAAAACAACACACACACACACACACACTCCGGCGCTCGGCTTTTGTCTCGCTAAATAACTCTCAGGCAAAACTGTCAAATGACGCCTTATTTATTTGCCTGAAAGCGGACACTTCTCCGCTACACTTTCCCACCAGTCAGTCCAGCTGCCCGCTTCTGCCAGATAACTATTTAGCCGGGGACAGAGCGGTCCTTTTGGCACAGGGAGGAATTTGCAAACAAGACAGGGAAGCGAAACCAAGGTTACAGAGACAAGAGGGTGCAGGCAAAAAAATCTCAAAACGAGGAAGCCAGCACAATCTGGGGACCTCCTGCTAGGAGGAGACACACGAGGACAAACGAGTCAAATCTGGTTGGAAAATAGCGATGAGTTGGCCCGGCATCACAGACTTCGACAAAGTGCTTGCAACGATCTGCATAACGATGTTTCCAGTATCAACTACACCTCTGGTGTAAGATTAAAAGCGGCCTCTATCATATTGTTTATCTATCATATATATAACACAATTTGCACAAATTATTGTGACAGATTCAACACCCTGCCTGTGCAAAATTCATTCATTCATTCATTCATTTTCTACCACTTATCCTCACAAGGTTCGCGGGGGATGCTGGAGCCTATCCCAGCTGTCTTCGGGCACATATAGACAAACAACCATTCACACTCACATTCATACCGATGGACAATTTGGAGTCGCCAATTAACCTAGCATGTTTTTGGAATATGGGAGGAAACCGGAGTACCCGGAGAAAACCCACGCATGCACGGGGAGAACATGCAAACTCCACACAGAGATGGCCGAGGGTGGGATTGAACTCGGGTCTCCTAGCTGTGAGGTCTGCGCGTTAACCACTCCACAGCCGTGCAGCCTTTTTTTTTAAAGGTATTCATCATTTTGTCTTTTAGATAACATAATTATTTGAAATTTTCTTGGAAATCTTGGAATTTAAAAAAAAAGGTAATTTATGAAATCATTTTCCATACTCGAGTATGAACCTCGATGGAAGTTTTGGGTTTGGGCCCAGGATAAATGATTACCATGTTTGCTGCAAACGGACTGGAGCAACCTATGGGACCGTCCCAACAGTATTGCACAACCGTTAAAAAAATATGATGCACAATTTATTTCTTCAGTATATCATTTTTGTAAAATCACCCAAAAATATTCTGGATGTGGTTATTTTATTGAAATAAGACTGTATTTTTAGTTTATTTTTACTTTTTAAGGTAACACACAAAAAAAGAATACTCCATCACCTTTGTTTGACTTTGCTGATGCTATTCATTATTTTGTTGTTTAGCAGTTTGCACCATTTTGTAATTTATTTACTACCACCTACAGGACTGCAATACATCTATAAACTGTGAATATAAGGAAACAATATTGTCACATTCATACCTATGGACAATTTGGAGTCGCCAATTAACCTTGCATGTTTTTGGAATGTGGGAGGAAACCGGAGTACCCGGAGAAAACCCACGCATGCACGGGGAGAACATGCAAACTCCACACAGAGATGGCCGAGGGTGAACTTGAACTCGGGTCTCCTAGCTGTGAGGCCGGCGCGCTAACCACTCAATCACTGTGCATACTCAATGTATTTGAGTGAATGAACTGAAGGGGAGATGTTTGCATGAGTACAGTATATTTACGGTATTTCTTGCACACGTCTTAAACAAATACTTTACTCTGCTCCCTCCAGTAAAAAAACACCACCCTTGCACCTTTTTCTTGGTGGTCATGCAAAAGTAATTTAGTCCCGAAAAAAGTGAGAGAGAGTGAAAGTAAGCAAGAGGGGGGGAAACGGGGGGGATGTAGATACTACATTCCGTTTGGCCCACAGTGAGAGGCTCTGTGGGTGTCTGGGAATGACAGTAATTGTTTCCATATACTGTACTAGTCGGACCCATCTATGTGCACGCACGTAAAACTTTTTAAAATACTTTCAAATTTTCAACACCTGAAAATTGGACTTTATGTTAATTATGTACCAGATTTTTTTTTTTTTGAAAGATTTCAGGATTTGTTATTATTTTTTAACAATAATAATAATAATAATAATAATTGGCTAGGAGAAATCACATGCATAACCAAGTCCAGCGGATAATAAAGTGGACCTCGATAACTTCAGCACAAGACTTCCTCTAAAACGAGTTAGAACGAAGTAACATACTACATGTTGCTCACACGCAGTTAAACTAGTCTCAATACTCAACTGTTATGACCGCCATTAAGGATAAAGATTGTATTTTAACGTCTCCCCAAACATATGGTGGACATGGTGGTGGCCAATTAATCTCTTTATTGGAAAAACAACACGACTACTGTTAGCAGAAACACAGCAAAACAACATAGTAGTAGTATCCTTGAGCATGTTAAAGGATCTGCTCCTTTAATTCCGGTAATTAATCTCTTTATTGGAAAAAACACTACTACTACTGTGAGCAGAAACACAGCAAAACAACATAGTAGTAGTATCCTTGAGCATGTTAAAGGATCTGCTCCTTTAATTCCGGTAATGAATCTCTTTATTGGAAAAACAACACTACTACTGTGAGCAGAAACACAGCAAAACAACATAGTAGTAGTATCCTTGAGCATGTTAAAGGATCTGCTCCTATGAAAATGACAGTAATATGTAAGCAGGGTAATTTGTTCTCTCTTTTTCTATTAACTACTGTTTTTAAATACTTTCATGTGTACTGTGCATGACTTAATGGAGTTAATTCCGGTAATTAATCTCTTCCTTGGAAAAAAAAAAACACTACTACTGTTAGCAGAAACACAGCAAAACAACATAGTAGTAGTATCCTTGAGCATGTTAAAGGATCTGCTCCTTTAATTCCGGTAATTAATCTCTTTATTGGAAAAACAACACTGCTACTGTTAGCAGAAACACAGCAAAACAACATAGTAGTAGTATCCTTGAGCATGTTAAAGGATCTGCTCCTATGAATATGACAGTAATATGTAAGCAGGGTAAACTGTTCTCTCTTTTTCTTTTAACTATTGTTTTTAGTACTTCCATGTGTTCTGTGCATGACTTAAAGGAATTAATTCTGGTAATTAATCTCTTTATTGGAAAAACAACACTACTACTGTTAGCAGAAACACAGCAAAACAACATAGTAGTAGTATCCTTGAGCATGTTAAAGGATCTGCTCCTTTAATTCCGGTAATTAACCTCTTTATTGGAAAAACAACACGACTACTGTGAACAGAAACACAGCAAAACAACATAGTAGGAGTATCCTTGAGCATGTTAAAGGATCTGCTTCTTTAATTTCTGTAATTCATCTCTTTATTGGAAAAACAACACTACTACAGTTAGCAGAAACACAGCAAAACAACATAGTAGTAGTATCCTTGAGCATGTTAAAGGATCTGCTCCTATGAAAGTAAATTATATATGCAGGGTAATTTGTTCTCTCTTTTTCTTTTAACTATTGTTTTTAATACTTTCATGTGTTCTGTACATGACTTAATGGAGTTAATTCTGGTCGGAATTGAACTTCAATTTCAGTTTGGTCATCGGAATGGAATGTTTTCATAACCTGAGGATCACGCGTACTTGAAATAGCGATTAAGGGCACACACTGATATACATTCATTCATTTTCTATGCTACACAGGGGTATGCTAATTGGTACGCTGGCAGCTATAAACCAATCAGAGAACATTACGTAATACATACAGTACATACGCTTAACCTCCGCCACACCTCCTGTAGGTATAGTACCGGTACCCTACAAAACGACATCGGGCCCATCTATCCGCTACAGTGAAAGTAGTGAGCTTCGATGTGGATAAATAAAATCAAATTGCAGTGATGTGACTATTCCTGACGAAGCACATTAGTGTATTTGCAAAGTAGAATGCAAAGTAGCTTGTGGGCAGGCAGGCGTTACCGCACAGAACATGCCTTTGGCTGCTTCTCCCACCGTTGATGGCTTTCTGCTCAACTAAAACTGATGACGGCATGTCACGTTGCTCTCTACCAGCTGGTGTCAGCATGCTTGTCCTTATCTGTACCGTGTGTTCTTTTGGACCTTAATTGTCCTCATTTTTTACCTTCTTCTCGCTCCATTTCTGCACCAAGCCTAGAAGTCGTGCTGTGTCATGCTACAAAATGACAACACTACAGTAATTTCACCTAGCTTAAGGCACGGGTGGACCACAAAAAAACTCTTTGAAATCTCTAGCGAGGCGTCGTTAACACATGATCTGCAATTTTTGCAATAATTCAACATGGTAACCCTGGAGTTAGAAATTTGTGACTCATCACAAAATAGGGTAACAAAATATGAGTGTCAGAACCAAACAAAGTATACTACTGTAGGTTTCATAACATTTATATTTATATTGGATGTTTTGATATTTATATACGAGTTGGAAATAGTCCTGTAAGAAATTAATCGTAAATTCGATCAAAAATTCAAATCATTCAACAATTCATAGAAAATTTAATAAAAAAAGAACTCTGGTTAGTCGCTTTGTTTAAACCATTCAAACTTGGATGACCGTGCCTCTTAAAAGCATTGGAATCGAGCGTCATTAGGAATCGGAATCAAAATTGGAACCAAATTCAAACAATGCTAAACCCTACTGTACTAAATTTTATTGGAACGGCAACTTGTACTGAGCAGCCAGGACAGAAATGTATGCCCTGCTCTAATTTGTACTCAGCAAGTCCAATTCTGTCCAGGAAAACACAAAAAGCCAAAACAAATACGTGTTTAACCACAAGTCGTACAAATTTGTTGAATTCAGGAAATGTTGGTTAAATTGACCAATTTCCAAGAACTTAGAAGTCAGAGGTTCACAAAATGTATCACAGTATGGATGCGTTCGTCACGATGTCATCATTACTTTTAAGTGCATTTCTAATTTATGCTAAATTTGACCACATCGACAAACTCAACACAGCTGCTTAACGCAAACTTTGTGGCATTTTTTTTCTCCGATCCGACACAAAAACCACTCCTTTAACCATATATCTCCAATCGTAAATTAACATCCTGTTTATAGACATCATAAAAAGCAGACAGCGGCACGCCAGAATGAGGCTGACTGCGACGGAAACCTAAGCTACAAAAAAAAAACAGTAGGGAAAAGTCATCATTTACGTAAAAGCCAAAGCTAAACTGGCGTCATTTGGAAATCGGTTTCTTCAGCCGGTGTAAACGGCCGTCAAGTTTGACAGCCACGTTCGCCAACTGTATCATAAAAAAAAAATGAATCGTAGCTTTAGTGGAGTTCAAATAGCAGATGGACGCAGGGACTGACTGCAGCGTTTATGTGACCGAGACCACTTGAGCGTGTTAGCACAGTAGGCTACTTCTCAGACACTAAAATGAATGGATAGTGTCTCTCACCACACACACACATATTACATATGCTGTATGAACCCACCCACTAGGTCCCACCTGACCAGTTATTCTCAATGACTATTAGCGACTGAGCTCACAAATCAAAGGCACATTGGAGGCTGGTCGAGAATGGAGCGGTGCTAACGACATTAGTTACAACAGATGTCAATTCATCGAAAATATTTTTTGACGAGCACAGCAAGACATACAGAAGGATTTCCAACTTGCATTGCTGTAGAGTTGTGGTGGGAAAAACTGTTCATTTCAGTGAAACGGATCATTACAGTTCATTCAGTAAAAATATCCGTTCATTTCGGTCATTTCCGTCAATTGGTCGTTAGCCTGTAATGTATCAGTCAGTCGGAGTCAGTCAGTTCACTCATGTTCATGTTCGTTCCGACTCAACAGCACAACAACACATGATGACTAGTGGTGTGTCAGTCATGAACGAACGGGTCAAAAGAACTAGTTCTTTTTTTGAACGGAATGAACTAGGTCACCGACAGTGTCTGTCAATCTCTCGGTTTCGATCTTTCAGTCAGCTAACCCCACCCACCCACCCACAGAGTGAGGCACGCAGAAAAAAGAACGGTGAACTGACTCTCCTGCCAATCAAAAAAAAAAGCATTTGCAACTGAACGGACTGAACGGGTATTTTAGGGGCGGTGACCTTGTTCATTCATTCCTTCATTCATTCATTCATTCATTTTCTACCGCTTATCCTCACGAGTGTCGCAGTGGGTGCTAGAGCCTACCCCAGCTCTCTTCGGGTGATCTTGTTCATTCCCTTCATAAAAAAGAACTAGTTCTTTTTTTGAACCGAATGAACGAGGTCACCGACTGTGTCCGTCAATCTCTCGGTTTCGATCTTTCACTCAGCTAACCCCACCCACCCACTGAGCGAGGAGCGATGATAGGATAAGACAAGCAAGCACGCAGAAAAGGAACGGTGAACTGACTCTCCAGTCAATCAAAAAAAAATCATTTGCAACTGAACGGACTGAACGGGTATTTTAGGGGCGGTGACTTTGTTCATTCATTCATTCATTCATTCATATTCTAACGCTTATCCTCACAAGGGTCGTGGGGGTGCTGGAGCCTACCCCAGCTGTCTTCGGGCGACCTTGTTCATTCCGTTCACAAAAAAGAACTAGTTCTTTTGACTCGTTCGTTCATGACCGATACACCACTAATGTAGAGCAATTCTTATGTTTTGATGTCAAGAAAGCAAGCAACTTAAGGAAGCATAAGAAGATTCAAGGGCTAAATATTGAAAGCGTCAACATGTCAAAGATACGGTGTGAATGGATAATTAGTAGAAATCAACTTAAACTGGTAAGCCATACCTTGCCATATCGTACCACAGAGCGAGTGGCTCCACGACGCTGTTGTAATTTTCTTTTGTGGTAAATTGAATGCGATGAGCCACAACTCCATTCAAACAACCCACCTTGGCGGCTATTATAACCATCTTTCCACAATCTTCCCCTTGTCACCCTCCATACGCTGCGTAGCCTGCTGCCTCATTGAAGTACACCCACATGGGAGACCCCAACCACCCCCCCCCCCCAAGCAAGATTGGCGAGTGTGTGTTTGTGTGAGTGTGTGTTCCTTGTGGAGTGGCTGTCACCGTATCAGTGGCCGCGTTAGATAAGGCGGCGTTTGCTGCAGCCGCGCCAGTAATGATGCTGGGACCACTGAGGCGAGCGTAGGGGAGGTGCTGTTTCCTGCTGATCTCATCACATCATGGTCGCACAATAACATAACCTCACACAAACACACACACACGCACACAAACAAACAAGCAAGAAAGTACTGGAAGATTTGATTTTGAGACTTTTAAATTGCACTGGAAATAAATCCATAATCATATTTGGAAAGTATTTACTACACAACTCTTCTTGACAGGGTAATAACATGTAGTATGAAGACCTTCATTCATTTGTTCAAAATGTATTTTTATATAAATTAGGGTTCGGTTAGGGTTATCTGGAATTTAAAATATTGCATTATTGTTTCTATTTAAAAATAATAATAATAATAATAATAATAATAATACTAATAATAATAAAAATTGTCTATATGTGCCCTGTGATTGGCTCGCGACCAGTCCAGGGTGTACCCCGCCTCTTGCCCGAAGACAGCTGGGATAGGCTCGAGCACCCCCGCGACCCTTGTGAGGAAAAGCGGTAGAAAGTGAATGAATAATAATAATAATAATAATTAGCATTTATATTTGAAATAATAATGATTACTAGTAGAACATTAACAATATCAACAACAACAATAAGAATGAATACTTTCTAGTAAAATAACAAGAATAACAAAAAAATAATTGAAAATGAATACTAGGATATCATAATAATTATAACATTTGTGTATCATTTAGTGTAAGAACATGAATACTAATCATTTTAATATCTAATGCCAATATGTTATTATATTAATACTAATAATAATAATGAATATTTGAAATTTAATTAAATATTTTATAGAACTTAAGTTACACAAAGTTTTTTTTCTGAAGTGAATGCCATTGTTAATATGTAAATTATAATATATTTTAACCGACAACACATGAACGTTTTTTCTGCTTCCTGTGATTTTATATGACATTATTTTAAAAATAATATCGGAAATTAGGGATGTCCGATAATTATAGGCCCAATATCAGCATGGTTGAATGTGATATCATGAAAACCAATTCATATTCAAAAATGCTGTCCACTCATATGTGTTCACTCCACCACAGGAGAAATTCCATGTTATACATATCGGTATCGATATTGGCCGATATCGGTATCAGAAGTTGAGAGTTGGACAATATCGACATATCGGTTTTCGGCCAAAAAGCCAATATCTGTCATCCCTATCTGAAATGCTTTCATTTAGTGTTGTCGTATTATAATAATAAGTTGTAATTAAACAAAGTAAAGGAAGTAATAGCAATCAATGGACAATGATTGTAGTGACAAAAGCTCCTTCCATCCACCAGCGAAGCATCAAAAACAGACTCTTTATTTAGGTGGCCTACTTGGCCAGACATTCCATGTTTGGCAGCTGCAGTATGTTCACCTCTAAGGAGAGACAAAACCAGCTTCAAAAGCGACACATATATTCAAGCAGCTTATACATGACCTGCAGGAGTTTTAATTCATGCAAAGAAATCAAAGTGCAGAAACATCTAATATATTCTCCGGCATGTGTGTCCTTGTGTTAGGAATCACAAATGAGGATGTGGTCAAATTTTGGAGGAATGATAAAACACAAAGCTGCAGTGTCCCGTTCCTAACCCCGAAACCACTGGTGTTTCCGCGTGTAGTCAAAGCGAGAGGTTTTGTGGTGCAAACTGGTCCAGATCCCGCAGAAGCCAAGCGTCGGTCGTCGCTACACACGCAGCAAGCCAAAGCGTGCTCACTGCCAGAAGTGTGTTGATGTGTGTGTTTGTGGAGCTCGCGAACATATTTGCTTCACCACAATCAAAAAAAAGAGACAAAGTGTCATAAAAAAACCAAATATATAATCAGATAAATGCAGATAAATTCACAGAGGACGCATATCACACAAATGATATCACATTACATTTTTATCAATCAATATCATAAATAAATATTAGGGATGGACAGAACAAAACGCGACTTTGAGGACGAAAAACTTAATTGCAGATTTTTGTCCATTCACTTAACTCATACACTCCCAAATACATATTTTTATTTTTTTCACAGGAGGCACAATGGGGTGATGATGCAACTCCACAATAGAGGGGACCATGTTTGGTGCAGTTTTAAGGCAAAAACAGCCACAAGGTGGCAGATGTGCATTTTCTAATACTGTTGTCTTGTCAAATGCACTATGCAGCAACTAGGAAGTGAAAAAGGCTTGAAGGGACATTTTAACTCATGCACACGTGAACTGGTGGCCAGCCAATCACAGGGCACATATAGACAAACAACCATTCACACTCACATTCATACCTATGGACAATTTGGAGTCACCAATTAACCTAGCATGTTTTTGGAATGTGGGAGGAAACTGGAGTAAAACCCACGCATGCACGGCGGAGAACATGCAAACTCCATACAGAGTTGGCCGAGGGTGGAATCGAATCCGAGTCTCCTAGCTGTGTGGCCTGCGTGCTAACCACTCGGTTGCAATGTAAAAAATGGTTATTTTAAAATGTCTGTCCATTCACATGTTAGCATGTAATAATAATATTATATATACTGTTAATCTGTTCACATAATGTAATCATCTTTGGTTACAAATCATGTCTGAGAGAGAAAATAATGACTGAAGTCACATCACGCAATTGTCGGTCCAGTCACAACCTGAGTAAATCCCCCCCCCCACCTCACTCAAAACTGTGGTCAAATAGTCTCATTTGTTTGTGTTACGTTTGTGCTGATTTGTGCAGGTAAAATGAACTTTTGTGCTGCTTTTGTTTTTGAGTTATTAATGATTTTAGGTTTTGGCCTATTACATAACCAGCCCCACCTACATGCTCCAAATTGAATCATAAATAACTCAAAAACAAAAACAGCATAAATATTCATTTTACTTGCACAAAACGAGCACAAACAAATGACACCACTTTGATTTCCACCTCGATTTGGAGCCTGTTATGTTTGTGCTGATTTGTGCAGGTAAAATGAACGTTTGGGCTGCTTTTGTTTTTGAGTGATTAATGATTTTAAGTTTTGGCCTATTACATAACCAGAACCACCTACATGCTCCAAATTGAATCGTAAATAACTCAAAAACAACAGCAGCATAAATATTCATTTTACTTGCACAAAACGGCACAACACGAGCACAAACAAATGACACCACTTTGGTTCGATTCGAAGCCTGTTGGGGGGGCTGGCTGACCTTTGGTTGACCTATGATATAAAGTAGAATAACTCAAAAACGAAAGCAGCACAAATGTTAATTTTACCTGCACGAACGTGCACAAACAAATGCGACTGTTTGACCAGAGTTTTGAGTGAGGTGTGTGTGTGAGGGGGGGGTCCTGTCGCACATACAAACTGCAGGCATATGCCTGTGAGGGGAATAATGACCTGTATTTAAGTGTGCCTGTCAGTCCATTCACATACGCATATTTGTTTACCTGAGGTAAAGAAGTCGCATAAAGTAACTGTTTGTCCATTCGCCTATCTATAAAAAAAATCCTAAAAATTATTATCTTTTTATTTATTTATATATTTTTTTTATTATTTATCTATGATCGTGTTCTGGTGCCGCTCATGCGTGGGTGACGTGAGGACACAACAACAGCCTGTGCCGTTCGATGCTAAACAAGTCGATAAGCCCTAAGAATTTGCTCAAAACATACTGTGTGTACGTTGTGTGTGTGTGTTGTGTGTGTGGCGTAACAAAGTGCTTCCATCAGAAAGTGACTGCAGACAGAGCAGCTGTGTGGGATCCTGCTTTCCATTAACCTGAGATGAGACTCTCCATTCATCCATGTCTCTCTCTCACACATACATACTCTCACATCTCGTTTTATGGCGACCCTAATTGGGACATAAGCATAAGCAAACATGTCTGAACTTTCATAAAAAGTACCAAAACATTTAGCGCGATCAAACCATTAGCAACTTTTGTGCTATGAGCTAGAGACGTGATAAAAGTGACCCCCGCTAGTTGAAGAAATGTAGAGGCCAGCGAGGAAAAAGCTCACTTTCCATGCTTGTACGGCACAATGCTGAGCAGCGCTGAGAGGCTTTAACTGCAAGCAGGAAAGGGTTCCGTGCGGAGCGGTGGCTCCAGTGAAAGCATGTCACGTCGTAATGAATGGGAACAGGAGAGGCGCAGGTAGCAATTATTGTCGAGAGGCCATTAAGGGCCAGGAGGGTGGCGTCTTTAGACGAGCACAGCAGCTGACTAATGGACAAGCTTGTTTCCTGTCTTCGTCTCTTCAGGTTCCCTTGGAAAAACGACTCAAAAGGAGGAGGTTTTAGCAAGCAAAGGCATGGTTTTATGTCTTTCCATGTATATGTCTGTCTGTGGAGTTGTTTTAATCCATCTACAGCGGTCTTGGCCCCTGAGGCGTGGAGCCGAACTCCCTGCCGTGGTTTCATCACACCCTTGTACTCCCGAATCATTCAACAGAAATTCGTAAAAGTTTTGGATTGACTGAAAACTTCACGCTGTTTAGCCAAATCACCTAAAAATTTGGTTCTCACATTTTTTGAGAACTGATAAGCAGGGGTTTGTAAAATTTGTAGCTGTAGCGTTTTTGTATCCTTGTTAAAACATATTATTTTTCTATTGTTTTTGTTATTGTATTTTCCTCACAAAGTTAGTGACATGGGTGTTTCAGAGTTGAGTTTCAGCTTGTTAGCTGGGATAGGCTCCAGCATGCCCGCAACTGGGCGGGTGGTACAGAAAATGGATGGATGGATGGTCTATGGTCGCAATGGTGAGCCGTGTTATTATTATGTGAGGATGAGTGGCATAGGAAATGCACAAATGAATGGATTATTATTATGTTGCTTATTGTGAGATAATTTAAACCTTTATAAAAAGTTTGCTGCGTCAGTGGCGGTCTCACAAAACAATTATTGTCACCAATAATGGCTTATATTGTATTTGTATTTTAGTGCATTTAGCAATTTTTGTGCTTTATTTGGGCAAAAGATATGTACAATTTGCGTGAATATCACCAGGTCTGGTGTTTGTGTGTTTTACTGAACATTACAGTAACATTTCTGACACCTGGTGACAGCTTAGAGTACTACATCCCTTTGAATGCGTCTTTTTGTTTATTTAGGCATGTTTATACTTGAAAATGCTTAATTTAGGCATAATAGGTTAGCAAAAATATTCAACCACAAAACATCATGATTCTCTGTTTACGGTGTTAGCAACATCTCCCAGGAAGTGTTTCTTCGGGTTTAAGAAAAAGCTACATTTGTTTACGATTGCTACTGAGGCAAACATCAATTGGTTGGAGTTCCTGATTCCCTACCAGCAAAAGAAAAATATTTGAATGTGTCAACGACCTTTCACGTTGGACTGTTTTTTTTTTTTTTGGTGAACATGGGCCAGTATGCAGCTGGACGCGACAGGACTCTGCCCAGTTCTACAATTCACTGAATTTGAGACCTTCTCTTGGCCAAAATAAGGAAATAGCATGTTTTTGTCTTTTTGTGGTGGCATGCAACTTTAATAAAGTTGTATTTCATTGGGCAAGGCACCATAAAAAAATAAATAAAAGAAATTGGAAAAAACATAATAGTAAAGCAGTGGAATTGGAAGTGCAAACTGGCAAGGGACGACTGGATATCGGTAAAAGCAAAATTATCAAAAATAATCTTTCTTGCAACTCAATTTCTCAACCAGTCCCCGAGTCAGCAAATTTCTAAAAACCACCAATGAGGGGCAGAAATGCTGCTCTGTGCTTTTGTGTTATTGACCTACGTCACACCCCACACACACACACTTAAACATGTAAAGTACCCATTGGAATGACACAACATGTATTAGCATGGACCCCTTAAGCATAGCAGTTGGCCTCCTCCAGCAGCATCACACACATTAAAGAACGAAGCGGGAGCACAAAAAAAACAAAAAAAGAAGGCGAAGACATGACTCGATGCTGGGAAATTAAGCTCAGATCCAAAGCTGATGAAGTGTGCAACCTGCGTGTCGGCGCCTGTTAGCCAGGCGTCATCTCTAGTCGGAGAGAAAAACATCAACTTATCTATCATGGCGGAGAAAACAGCAACAGGAGCAACGTGGAGGTCGGAAAAAGAGACATAAAGAAAAAGTTGATGAATTGTGTTTTTAAGCAAAATAGTGTCATGTAAACTACTTTTGGCCTCTTTATTATATTAATATAGAACATCAGTGCCTCCGTCTAAAATAAAATGTTCATTATAATAATAATAATCAAAGAATTGATGTGGTGCAAAAGTGACCTCTTTGAAATGCTGACAATGTTAAGTTGCTAGCAGGTATAGTGGGGGGGTTAACCTGGGGGGGCGGGGGGGCATGTTTAGGAGACAAGCTGGCTTCAAATGAGCTGTGCGCCCGCTCTTGTGGCGGTAATGGGAAAATTGCAGCGAGAGGAAGGACACACGCAATTAGAATCTGGCGAGTGGCTCAGCGGTCGGTGGGTGGGGAGGGTGGAGGAAGACAAGGAGGAGGAGAACCCCCCCCCCCTACCAACACCACCCCCACCCACAGGACAAAAAGTGATTTAGCCGAAAGCTGGCTCTTTGTGCACTCGCCGGCACTCAACGCCGCTCGCCGTCACCGTGTGACAGCGGCCCAGATGTCAATCAAATTAGCGGCCATTTGCAGCTGATTTGCTCGTGTCGTTGGCAATATTGCCTCTCCGCTCATGATGGGCAAGCACAGCACACAGGAGGACGGAGAATGGCGGAGAGTCACTTCACCGCAGCCTCTCTCCGTGAATGTCATCTGCCCACTTATCGCACACTCCGCTGGGACGGCAGCGAAGGAGGAGATCCTTAGTTCCGCGGAGTGGCTCGCTAGCTAGCATGCAAAATAGGACGGCGGCGTCTGGGGAGACGTTGGCTCAGATTTTAATGGAGTTGGGGCAAACTCATTTTACAGCAGAGAGACGCAGAAGAGGAGGATAATAATATCAGCGTGTGTGTTTGTGTGTGTACGTGTGTGTTTAACATTGTCAATTTTTCACAACAAATAATGTCCACTTGTCACCACGGTGCAGTGGGGAACAATAAGCGCAGTGTGGGATGCTAATACATCCAACAAAGAAGTCCACAATGGAAACACTGATGGAAGTTCTTTTGTTTTTTTTCTCCTATTATTTGAAATAGAGCAACTGAAGTGTGTAAAGCTCCGCCATATTGGTACCGCAGCACGAAACAGAAGGGCGCCAAACAGTGTTATTTGGTGTACTACTTTAGTGTCTCACAGATTATGATACTGCTAACATGAAATACGACAAGATTAATGCAATTCATTCATGAGAATAAGTTGGATTTTTAGTGTAAAAAAAAAAAAAATCAAAATCTGACAAAAATGTGGTTGTATATTTTTTGGGGAAAAAAATGGAGGTTCCTCCACCCTCGGACATCTCTGTGTGGAGTTTGCATGTTCTCCCCCTGCATGCGTGCGTCCTCCCACATTCCAAAAACATGCTAGGTTAATTGGCGACTCCAAATTGTCCATAGGTATGAATGTGAGTGTGAATGGTTATTATGTTCAATACTGGACTATCACACAGCATGTGTCAAGAGAGTGGATGAGATACCAGGAAACAGGCTCATTGTGCACTTGGTTCTGTATCTTTATATATATTTGAATAGAAAAGGGATCACCTAATGAAACTAACTTATGTACATCTTATAGGGAGGTGAAAAATACAATAAAAATGACCAAAAATATTGTTTTCCCACTAATGTCATTACAAAAACAATAAATTAATATTTAATATATATTTTATATAACCCTGCCTCTCGCCCGAAGACAGCTGGGATTGGCTCCAGCACCTTCCGCGACCCTCGGGAAGAAATAGCGGTAGAAAATGAATGATTGAATATATTTTATATATATTTAATAGCACACAGGCCTCACAGCTAGGGGCCCCGAGTTCGATTCCACCCTCTGCTAACCCTCCGCCATCTCTGCGTGGGTTTCCTCCCAGCTAGCATTCCAAAAATATGCAACTCCAAATTGTCCATAGGTATGAATGTGAGTGTGAATGGTTGTTTGTCTATATGTGCCCAGTCCAGGGTGTAACCCACCTCTCGCCCGAAGACAGCTGGGATAGGCTCCAGCACCCCTGCGACCCTCGTGAGGAAAAGCGGTAGAAAATGAATGAATGAATGAAAATGGAGGTTCCGTACATTGTTGGTTGTATGTATTTTTGTATATCAGAAACTGTTACAAAAGGGATAGTAGTTCTTTTAGAGTTGGGACACCATGGAAAGATTCCGGTCAGATAATAGAGATAAAGGATCAAAACTAGGAAACTATGGTCAGTGCTGCACTTAATCACAACAAAGTAGGTGATATTTACAAAACCAACCGCTTGATGCTCATACAACAATAAGACAATGTTACAAAATGTTCTACTTATAACAAACATCAATGTTAAACAAACAGTTTGACAGATACTGCTTTATCATGATTGTTCAACTTTACCCTTGTATTTGGTATGATGAATATGCAGATTTAAACCATTCTGAGTGGACAAAAAAATCGAACCAGGCTCCTGATATATGGGTAACAAACAAAGTACTTTAACAAAATATAACATCCACCTCCAGCACTGTTATGTTGTCATGGTCGCACCGTAATGTGTTGCCAAAGCAACAATATGTACTCATTTGTCTCACAATCCACACCCAACTAATACCTAACAACATATTTTGCTTTAACCAGTCAGTCATTGGCCGATCTAAACTGTTAGAGCCAGTGAAGTTTTGCACATGGCTTCATGATTGATCAGCTGGTCTCCAGCGGCGCATTTTGAACATATATATATGTTATATGCATATGGTGTACCATACAGTATATGTATATGGAAATGAAGTCAAACACTCATGTCTAAAACGGTCATTAACATAACATGACCGCAGTCTGATGAGTCGTGGGACACGATGTCACATGAGTTGTCATGTCCCACGAAAGGGGAAAAATGTGGATGTTCACACACACGAGCAAGCGGCGGGCAAGGCCTGTCACTGCTCAGTCACCGACTCCCTCCATTTAATGCAAGTCCTGTCACAACAAGACAGCAGCAGAATGAAGAGCATCACCTGAAGGCACCACACCTCGCTGCCGAGAACGCACACACATTGTCACTCCCCACCAGTAAGACCTCATCCAATCCAATCGAAAAAATGTCTGTCCCAGGTCATGTCCACGGAAACACTGTCAACATTTTTAATCCGCATAAGTACTTAGTATTAAGTATTAAACCAGAGACACATTTTTGTACTTGATTATTATTGTGTTGATGATTACTATGTTTATAGGCGTAATATACCAATAAAACAGAGTATATTTCATCATAACCTTTGAAATCATCCATTCACAAACATAATTTCTTGTACCTTCCAAGCCTTTTTGTCATTTATTTGCTTTTCCATTCATCATAATTAAACTTTATATATATTTTACATATGTTTAAAACATAAGTCTACATATTAATTGTGACTAATAATAATAAACAAAATAATAAACTAATTAAATTGTACTACTACTACTAATAATAATAATAATCATAATCATAATCATAATATGTTTCAATAATAATAATAATAATAAACGTTTTTGTTTTGTACTTACTCATTGTATAACGTCAAAAGGCACCAAAAAACCCGCTTACTGTATTAGAGATAAAACCTTCTATTTGTGACTAATTCCAAGTTAACTCCGGACAATGTGTGATTAATCGCCATTACATATTTTAATCAATTGCTAGGCCTGGTGTGAAAAAATAACGTGTTTTGTACTTATTGTATGAAGTACAGGGCAACAAAAAACCCACTTACTGTATGAGAGTTAAAAGTTCTATTTGTGATTAATTCCGAGTTAACTCTGGACAATGTGTGATTAATCACAATTAAATATTTCAATCAATTGCTAGGCCTGGTGTGAAAAAAGAAAGTGTTTTGTACTTATTGTAAGAAGTACAGGGCAACAAAAATCCCACTTACTGTATGAGAGATAAAAACGTCTATTTGTGATTAATTCCAAGTTAACTCTGGACAACCTGTGATTAACCATGATTAAATATTTTAATCAATTGATAGGCCTGGGATGAAAAAAGAAAGGCTTTTTACTTACTCATTGTATGAAGTCAAAGGGCAACAAAAAAACACTTACTGTATGAGAAATAAAAACGTCTATTTGTGATTAATTCCAAGTTAACTCTGAACAACATGTGATTAATCAGGATTGAATATTTTAATCAATTGATAAGCCTGGTATGAATGTATTATTGTTTTTTTCTACATTACATAATTAGTACTGTAATCAGTACATTTGTAGAATTTCTTCTTCTTCATTATTATTATCATTATAATTATTTCATTACCCCCCCCCCCCTTTCCAGAATGTACTATCTTCAGACATCTGATTGCCCAATGTGGGCTGAGACTTCCAACAAATCAAGCCAACGCAGCATCGTGCATCCACACACGACACACATAAAACACACGTTCTTCCTCAGCAAATGACGTCACGCATGAACTCCGCTCCACTCCTCCGCCATCAAACCCACATTTGCAATAGGTAAGGCATGAATTATCGTCCATGTGCGTCCAGTTTGTATTTGATTGCCGCTCCTCCTCCTCCTCCTCCTCCTCCTCCTCCTCCTCCTACATGCAGTTGAACAATGTGGCGATATGAAGTGGAGAAGGAGGTAAAGAAGAAGTTAAAGTTAATGTCAGGATGTGCCCCATAATGACTCGTATAAGCTCTGCTGGGAGCTTCCTCTCGCGCCAGCTCCAGAGACGCTAACTTGATTGGGGATAATTGGCTAGCCTTCACTAGCGGTTAGCATCCAGGCGTGGAGACAGAGGAGGGCACAGGGGAGGGCACGGGGGCTCAAGACACACACACTCACACACACACACACACACATGATAATACATACAGTCAGCTTGACTAAAATAAGACAATATCTAGAAGTTGAAAGTGCTTTTTATCTTTATCAAGTTTGTGTGCACTTTCCTGCAAGAAAGTATAATTTGTCAAAGCCAATCATAGTATCCCGATTATCTGGATCAGTCTGAAACTTGTCCTGGATTTTTTTTTCCAAGTCCTCAGACCATATTTTATTTTTTGTGGAGTTATGGTTATCTCTCACGGTGGACGAGTGGTTAGCACGCAGGCCTCACAGCTAGGAGACCTGAGTTCAATTCCACCCTCAGCCATCTCTGTGTGGCGTTTGCATGTTCTCCCCGTGCATGCGTGGGTTTATTCCGGTTTCCTCCCACATTCCAAAAACATGCTAGGTTAATTGGCCACTCCAAATTGTCCATAGGTATGAATGTGAGTGTGAATGGTTGTTTGTCTATATGTGCCCTGTGATTGTGATCTCTTCCTGCTTTCCTAATGTAGTAAAAGTTTTTTATTTTTAATTTTTTAATTTTTTAATTTTTTTTAATGAATTGAAAATTTGATTTTTTTTCACCCCCAAAATTTGTCATCAATTCTTCCATATCCCATTTCCGACCCAAATTTCATTCAAATCCATTTGTAACCTTTAAAGTTATTTTGAACACATACACAAACATAACCTCCCCATGTTGCATTTGGCCGAGGTAATGATAACGATAATAAACACGGTGGTCATGCAGCAAGCTACAACAAACCACTCGTCCACCGTGCAGCCCATTTAAGCAACATCAAAAAATGTAAATGTTCTTAACAAGTTGCAAAATTCGAGTAAATGGCAGACAAGAGCACATAAAAGATGTCACGTCATGTAATTCCGATCGACACCCTCAAAGCGCTCTGCAGCGACTTGTTGCTGTGATTCACGCAAGATCCCGGCAAAAAGGAGACCGCGCGCAAAGCCCGTAAAAAATCCTTTTTTGCTTCTATTCTGCGGCGTGTCGGACCCCCGCGGCGTCTCTTTTACCCGCCTGTGTTACCAGCGTGTTGCTTTTTGAGACTGACCCGTTGTGCTCTGCTGAGTCACCGCTTGGCTGCTCGCAACATGCGCACCGTCGCCAGAGCTGCAGGGTGCAACAAGCTTCAGTCAGGGAGAAGACTTGGCACAAGAGTGGGGCCTCGGGGGGGAGTGGAGTGGGTGGCTCTTCTCTCCCTCAAAGGAAAGCCATTTTAGCTGCGTGTGTGTGTGTGTTGTTTTACGAGCACTGCTTCCTTCCCATATCGTCGTCGTCGTCTTCGCTTTCAGACGCTGATTAATGGAGGCTGGGAGAGGACGGAGAAAAGCAACTTTGCACAGCCATTAAACATTTGCTGGGCTGTGCACAAGAGCATGCAGAACATCCCGTGCAATCAATTTGAGTAATGCCGTATGCGCCGTTTTAGCATGTTCAAGCGTGCCTTAATGGATTATGTACAAGACACAACATTAGGTACCCTTGCAAAGTCTAATGAGATACCAGGGACCCTTTTTTAATCCTTTTTTTACTCAACAAAAGGACAGCAGAACAAAAATATCAGGCAAAGTACACATCTGGTTGAATGTTGTTGTGCCTGATATCACCGAGGCATCAAAATCCTGCTAAACTTTAGCAAAAAACTTCATTTTTAGTGATAAATAGCGGAATAGAAGACAAGTGTGATCATAAGAGTCGGAAATTCAAACGCATGGAATATCCAAAGTGGACAATTCCCGTACATCTCATAGGTGGGTTCTCTCATCTCATGGGTTGATTGTTATGTTTGTTGACCAACACTTTAGAAGGTGCAGGTGTACCTATTAGTCCCTACTGCAAAAAAGGTCAGTAAGGATAATAGGATAGTTTAGGATAATTCATAATGCCGCCTACAGAGAACATACTAACTCCTTATTTCTAAAATCACATATACTTGCTGATATAGTTAATCTTCAAACAGCTAAAATAATGCATAAGGCTAAAAATAACCAATTACCTAAAAATGTCATCCAATACTTCTCTACAAGAGAGGAGAAATATGATCTCAGGGAAGAAGTACATTTGAAACACTTATATGCTAGGACTACGTTAAAAAGCCATAGCATTTCAGTATGTGGAATCAAACTATGGAATGGATTGAGTAAGGAAATCAAACAATGCACAACGATGAGCCAATTCAAGAAACAATACAAGCAGTTGATGATGATGATGTCATGATGTGCTATATATATATCACTATATTGACATATTGACGTATGGTACACATAATGCCATTGTATGGTCATATCACCTCGTACTTCGGTACGAGGTACATTATTAAAAAAAAAAAAAAAAACCTTAAACTATTATGGAAAGCAGGAAGTGAACAAATGAAACAGTTACTGATTGTAAAAGTAAACTGTATTATGGAAAGCAGGAAGTGAACAAATGTAACAGTTACTGATTGTAAAAGTAGCAGACGGAGGGGTAGGATTTAATAAGCTTTGCTTCTTCCTACTCCTTTTGGACATGTGGAACTGTGAACTGATTATGGGATGCATTCAATTGTAATCCGATGCATGTTCAAATGAAATAAAACCATTACCATTACCATTACGAACGCAACCTTGCAGCACAATCAGCAGAGTTCACGCTGGACTTCCTTTGTCCAGCAGCACGCACGCTACTCTGCTTTGCAAATGAGTGTATCCACACCGTGGTCGCGCCCCCACCCTTCAAGTAGAGGAGGCACTTTTGAATGGCAGGAAATCCCTGAGATGTTTTCTTTGCTCTTTGTCACTCACTGTAAGATGGTTAAAGGGAAGTTGTGCTTTTGACACATAATGTACACTTGACATCCTTGTCTGGCTGTGTTTATTTTGCTGTAGCTCTTTTTTATTGTCACACGCATGCCTACGTACATAAAGCTGTCTTACACAATCACTCAGCCTGCAGCCAGATGTCCATGGAAAGGGAGGCCAGTATGCCCTATTACTCAAAAGACACAAACACACAGTGAGACGAGTGTCAGTAAGCAGGGGAGTGTCCCAGTGCAGGAATGCAGGGATGATAAGTTTGTGGAGGTATCAGGGGAGAGCGAGAGAGAAAGAGAGAGAGAGAGAGAGAGAGAGAGAGACGCTGTTACAGCCAGACACCTAACACTCCACCCTGCTTCCGACTCCTCACTGACCGGTTTATCACTCCTCTCCCGTTTTTCCCTCCTCCTCTTAACTTCCCTCCCTAGCTGCAAACACAGGCTGCCTTGTGTCTGCTCGTCCCAGTCGCTGTTGCAGTCGCTACTCCCCCCCAGTTTGCATTGATAACAGCCACCTTGCACAATAGAAATGAACAGAACTTAAAAAGTAAAGTCACGGTAATACAGCTTTGTGTGATGAAGGAACCCAAATGGTACGATCCTGTTGGCATCATTCTCTATGACCAACCTGGTGTAGAGAAATGGCAAAAAAGACACATTCCAGTTCCAACCTTAACTTGCACAACATGTCGTTGTACCACTCCACACAAAAGTGTGAGGAAACTACAAGGACTTTTAAGGCTTGATGTCAATTAAGGGTCCAGAAAATATGGCCCCGCATACAATTCCAACATTGGTTCTGTTGCTGCTGCTGCTTGTGCCGTGTAAAATGTGGTCAAAACAATGCATCTCAACTGTTTTGCCTGTGCTGTGTATAATCAGAATCAGAATCAGAATCGCCTTTATTGTCATTGTATTGCATACAACGGAATTTGAGTGCAACGCCACGGTGCATTTTGTAGAAAGTAAAAGTAAGAATAAGGAAAAGGATAAAAATAAAAAAAGGAATAACAATATAAATATAAAAGTGGCAGGTGCTGTTCAGAATAAGTGTAAATATATTCATTCATTCATTTTCTACCGCTTATCCTCATGAGGGTCGCGGGCGTGCTGGAGCCTATCCCAGAGGTGGGGTACACCCCGGACTGGTGGCCAGCCAATCACAGGGCACATATAGACAAACAACCATTCACACTCACATTCATACCTATGGACAATTTGGAGTCGCCAGTTAACCTAGCATGTTTTTGGAATGTGGGAGGAAACCGGAGTACCCGAAGAAAACCCACACATGCACGGGGAGAACATGCAAACTCCACACACAGATGGCCGAGTGTGGAATCAAACTCTGGTCTTCCCAATCTACGTGCTAACCACTCGGCCACGAGTTCGGCCATTTCCTTTTAATGCGTAACCTGCTTAGTGCAACATGGCGATTATTTCAATGCTAAAGATGTTGTCCAAGTTCTTATAAAATGTACTTCTGTCACATTCAGATATCATAAGTATGACTTTCTGTCATAGCCATACAATAATGAAACTTGCTTAACGACAGGTCGACACATTTTGCAAACTTTATTTTTGTAATGTTACAATTTTACGTTCCTAGAATGTTGACCTTTGTTCATAATAGTACGACTTCCGAGGGTGGAATTGAACCCTGGTCTCCTAGCTGTGAAGTCTGCACGCTCACCACTCGACCGCCATGCAGCTCAGTGTAAATATATGTACATCAAAAACAATAACCTATACAGTAACAAGATGTACAATTGCAGTACCAAAATGTATATAATAACAAAATGTAGTATTGCACATATTGTACCTGAGTTTCACTTGAATGAATGAATGCTATTGCACATAAGTCCAGTATTGCATGTTTGAAGTAGTATTGTACATAACAGTGAGGTGTGTGTTTTAGTAATGCAAATATAAGTAATGTTCCTTCAAGTTATTTCCTTTAAACTTAAATAGCCAAAAACTTACCACTTCCACACAGATAGGGAGGATAACTATTAACAGTTATTTAACCTTTAACATGAACGTAATAATTTTTTCTGGGTACATGATACCATACAGCATCCATATCAAACTTGCGCGGGCCGCACAAACATTAAACTTTCATATCAAGGCGGGGGTCCTCAAACTCGTGTCCTGCAGGCCACATTTGGCCCGTGGGCCGCGTGTTTGAGACCCCTGGTCTATATCATCACTTAGTTCTTCTTCTGGTTCAAAACAACACAAAAAGATCAACATACATAGTAGAAGTCACCAGGCATGGAAAACAACCACAAAATCTGTACAATAACATCAGCGTACAACTGCTCATAGTCAACATCACCATAGTCACCAGTCAAATGTTTAATTTAAAATTGAAATTAAATTGAAAACAGGAGAAAATAACTGAATTCCTTGGAGGATAATCAGTGGGTTTCCAGTCACTTGCAAGAAAATCAACAGATTTTATCGCACTTGAGCAATTTGCAGGCCAATTTTTTGGTTTAAGTTGCATATTTTCTATCACGCCGCACTCCCCCCGCAGACGCAAATATATTTAAAACATCAATATGTATATACGTGCATGCTGGGGTATAATTACCTGGCCCATAGTGTCTGTTTGCTTGCAAAGCATAGCCTTCCATGCCGTGAAAAGAACCTGGCTAGCTCCTTATTTATTCATCAGGCATTCTACAAGGGGAATTTACATGTTCACCGCCATGTAGAAGGCGGCTGGCGGTAGCATGAAAGCAGTGAGTCATGCTAATAAACGCTATTGAATGAACACAGATGGTAAAAATTTCCCCGTGCAAGAAGTGAAGGTGAAGGAGCTGTTTGTATTCCAGGTCGCTATGATATCACCTTGAAGTATGGCTAACGATAAAGCACAACTTTACACGTAGATTTCATCAGAAAGTGTGACCGATGTGTTGAGATGGACTAGGGATGGGGACACCCTTTACTTGTCCTCTTGTCCCACCCTTCTGCACCCTGATCTAGCATTAGTATTTCTACCTATTGTAGTAGTCGCTTTGAGAACAGAGAACAGAGTTTTCTGCAAATCCTCGCTTAATAATGGAGAGGCAAACCCCACCCTGCCACACCCTAACCCGGCACCATTGCTCTTACAGTCGTTTTCATAACATTTTCCTACAAATCATCTCCCACCAAAGCGAGTTTAAACACATGCAGCGGCTTTAATGGACAAGACGAGCAGCCGGCACAGTAAATTCCACAGAGACTGTGGACGGTTTTACCCATCTTTTCAAATGAGAGAGTGCCGCCCGTCTCTCTCAAGAGGCCTGTCAACAAACGTCTGAGCATCTAATAACGGTGCGATGGCTCAAACATCCCTTTTAGCCCATCACAACTTAAGTGGCTGGAAGAGGGAGCGACGGGGGTGACAAGCGGATGCGGGGCAAATTGTCTGAACCAGGTGGAGTGGTTTCTCCACACATGGGGGGAGGGGGGGGGGGGGTAGGTGTGCATGAGCGCACGGTTGAGGAAGCAGGAGGACGCACCGACAGGTTTATCATCAACGACAACAGCCACATATCCAATCGGCGGTCAACCTCTTCACCGTCATCAGTGCGGGCCCATTGAACACGTCACGGCCAAATGAGAGGGCTGTCCCATCCCAGAACAACTGTCAACACCTGATGTGTGTAGGCGGGAGTGACAGGAGGGAGTTGGGAGGCGACGGGGGAAGGAACCGGGATGAAAGGTGCAACTGATGACAGCCTTTGCATTAAAGGTGAATTAGCAGTGCTAGCGGCGTCCACTATGTAAATAGTGTGCCATTATAACCATGCAACATAACGGCATGACCCTGCAAAAACACAATAAACCATAATGGAGGACATCCAGTCTTTTAGAATGTTGAAGAAGACGAGCTTTAGTAGCGCTACCAAAACACCCAGCACTTACCCCCCTGTGCCTTTTACACAGAACCCAGTAAAAGCTCAATATTTGTGTAATTATATGCACTTTTATACAGCAGAAAATGTTTTTAGCGGGTGTCTGTGTCAACGCCCAGGTGTGAGTGACAGGAAGAAAAGCTCTGACTCACTTTGGGAGAAGTCTTATTAGTGCTACCAAAACCCCCAGCATTTACCCCCCTGTGCCTTTTACACAGAACCCAGTAACAGCTCAATATTTGTGGGTGTCTGTGTCGCCACCCAGGTGTGAGTGACAGGAAGAAAAGTCCTGAGTCACTCGGGGAAAAGTCTTTCAGAATGTTGAAGAAGACAAGCTTTATTAGCGCTACCAAAACACCCAGCACTTACCCCCTGTGCCTTTTACACAAAACCCAGTAAAAGCTCAATATTTGTGGGTGTCTGTGTCGCCGCCCAGGTGTGAGTGACAGGAAGAAAAGCTCTGACTCACTTGGAGAGAAGTCTTTTAGAATGTTGAAGAAGACGAGCTTTATTAGCGCTACCAAAACATTCAGCACTTACCCCCCTGTGCCTTTTACACAGAACCCAGTAAAAGCTCAAGATTTGTGTAATTATATGCACTTTTATACTGCAGAAAATGTTTTTAACGGGTGTCTGTGTCGCCGCCCAGGTGTGAGTGACAGGAAGAAAAGCCCTGACTCACTTTGGGAGAAGTCTTTTAGAATGTTGAAGAAGACGAGCTTTATTAGTGCTACCAAAACACCCAGTATTTACCCCCCTCGGCTTTTTACACAGAACCCAGTAAAAGCTCAATATTTGTCTAATTATATGCACTTTTATACAGCAGAAAATGTTTTTAGCGGGTGTCTGTGTCGCCGCCCAGGTGTGAGTGACAGGAAGAAAAGCTCTGACTGACTTGGAGAGAAGTCTTTTAGAATGTTAAAGAAGATGAGCTTTATTAGCGCTACCAAAATACCCAGCATCCCCTCCTCCATGCCTTTTACACAGAACCCAGTAAAAGCTAAATATTTGTGTAATTATATTCACTTTTATACAGCAGAAAATGTTTTAAGCGGGTGTCTGTGTTGCCGCCCAGTTGTGAGTGACAGGAAGAAAAGCCCTGACTCACTTGAGAAGTCTTTTTGAATGTTGTTCAATACGGTACTAAAGATGTGAATAAGGGAAGTCACGATGGTATCAGTGAAAATAATCATAATGATACCGTGTCTAACAAACAGACGGACAACTGTTCCTTGGCAGAGGTCCTATACGGTTATTATAGCATTACTAGCACTAAACAGATCCAAGCTAATCATCTTGAAAGTGCCTGAGCAAGTGTTAACCCATCCGGTGTGAGATTATGAGGGGAATAAATGTATCGATATATTTTTCACAATGGTCTTGGGATGCCTTGATAATGCCTTTCGCCATTGGCTAACTTCACTTACACATATACACAACAACGTCCGGTGTGTGTGTGTGTGTGTCCATAAATCACAGAGCTCACAAGACAAAGAATGTGACACTGGAAGCAGGCGGGGAGGAGCAGCAAAAGTCTCGTGAACTCGGCCTGATCGTTGCCGAAGTGCCTTGAGCTAGATGCAAAGGGGGCGTGAAGGGGGGGGGGGGGGGGTGCTGACAAAGATTGAAGACCCCCGTAGCCCACCTCCCTTTGCTGTGATGCAGGTAAAAAGTGTGCAGTGCAGGACACATCTGAGTCCCGTCCTGAGGGGGCGCTGGGGAACATGTCTTTGGCTAGTCCATTCTGGGCATTAATCCCCTGCAGCTGTGTCCCCACTTCCTCCTCTCCTTTACTCCAGTTGGTCCCCCCATGACTCTTAATACATTTTTCACAAACAAGCGACATGTGTTCAACAGGCGAAGGACACTCATAAGCATGCAGACTCATGCATCCGGTCCCTCACAGGTTGAGCTAATGCAGTGACACATAAACAACAAGACAGAAAAGACCCTCTGGCGGTGCCCCCGGAGCCTCTGCTGAGGGCTCCAGGCCGCCCCAGCATCACTGGCACGGAGGACCTCAGGATAGGCCGACACAACTCTGCTCTTCTTCCCTATGCTGCTCTTTCTCTTCATATTTAATCGTGAGACGGACACCCTCGAAATAATTTACAGGAGAGGAGGCCCCAGTGAAACACATGAATTATGGAGGACATGGTGTACAGGTGATGGAGACGTACAGTACAGCACCGCAGTCTTTCTCCATGACAGGACTGTGGTACCTCTAAAGTCGGGACACCCTTGAGGTTGTAGAATTTGGAAGTTCAACCAAATTTTCAAGAAGTCTCAAAAGTTGCAGAGGACCTACAGTAGCTCTATTTGACCACATCTTACACGGCACAACACAGCAGCAACAGAACCAATGTTGGAATTGGGCCATATTTTCTGGACCCTTAAATGACATCAAGTTGTCTTAATTGATTAATACATAATTGCTGTTTCATGTTTGACTATGGGCTATTATTCAGTGTGGAAGTGGTTTGTTTTTGCCTGCTCATTCTGCACTTCTTCCTCACTCTTTATTCCTATATTATATATACGGCAGACGAGTGGTTAACTCGCAGACCTCACAGCTAGGAGACCCAAGTTCAATCCCACCCTCGGCATGTTCTCCCTGTGCGTTCTTCTTCGTGGTGTTTTTCGTCTTCTGTTGTTTATTGGCAGTTGGCAAGCAGCTTTCGTGTGCATTAGCGCCATCTGTGGAACAGAATCTAAACCCTTCTATACGCCATTCACAAGTCCAGTTTTATTAAAAAAGAAAATACATATCTATATAAAACATGTGCCGAGCTTAATTATAAAATATTAGCAAGATTGAACTTTATCTTTTCCTGTTCCCGGGTGCGTTCTTTCAGCGAATGCTGAGATATGACGTAACACGCAGCTACAGACGTTCTTCGATTTAAAAAAATGGAGGCGAGCAATCGGCACTGGACTGCTGCGGAAAGTTTGTTTTTGATTCAAAGTAAATTTCAAGACTGGACAAAGGAAAAACTGGCAATACGGAGTTATTCCAACAAGTGAAAGAAAAACTAGAGGAAGTCAGTATCACGTGATGTTGATGTTTACGTTTTACTGCACATGCCCCATTGACTATTCTGGTTGATTATAGCGGCGCATGTAGACACACGATTGGAATATTCCTTTTCATGTATACCATTGCTTTCGGAAAGATTGTAAACGTGGCTATTGTCAGCAAAACATGGAACAGGTACTGTCAGTAAATACACATAAGACAACTACTACTATTGGGAACAACAACTGCACTGCAATTTTTTACATTCTGAAGAACCTGAAGAACTCCTTAGTTGACTTTGTTTTTAGTGTTAGTGTTAAATTATGTTTTATTTTGCTGCCGTAATACAAAGAGTGGTTAACTTATTATTACAGTATGTATCCACAATGTTCTCACTGGGAGGTACAGCAGCGTAGTCAAGTGTGTGTGTGTGTGTGTTGAGACACACCTGGTCCGAGTTGGGACTGTGGAAACACTGAACACCCCCACCTTTGTCCCCTGTGGACTGCTCTGCTGCTGTCCCCCCTGCACACCAGCCCCCGTCTGTCCACATTCCTTTCACGAGGATACCTCTCCATCCTGTCCCATGAGATTCTCTGCGTGTGTGTGTGTGTGTGTTGAGGCGGGTGCCCTACAGGCCCTCTCTCCTCTGGTCACTTTATTAAAGTGTGTTTTAATTTACTCATGTGAGCCTCTGTGACACACACACACACACACACACTCTCTCCTGGGACATGGCTTATTAACTCTGCTCCTGTCTGTCAGAGAGTGCACATGTGTGTTGGGGTTGTACGGTTTGTGTGTATGTGTGTGTGTGTGTGTGTGGTGTGGGGGGGCAAAACATCCGAACCAAACATTCCTCAGGTTGGAAACACACACACACACACACATTTCAGTAGCACAGTTGAGTAGAGGCCATGTAAACATGTACTGTAAATATCTTCCTGCTGACAGTCACACACACACACACACACACATACAGCATATATATTAGGGTTGCTCCAATCAATCGGCCACCAATCAGTGGAAAAAGCCCCCACTGCAGAATTGACAAAAAAACATGTCTGCCGTGTGTGGGACTTTCTGTCTTTGTGAGAGTGAAAGAACTTTTGCACCCCCCAAAAAGTGCCTCAAAAAATGTCTCACCGGGGTGGCGCTTTGAAACGCTTTGGATTGGTGCAGCATTTGGGGCCAGCGGCTATAAAGCGCTGGTCCAAGTCCGCTGTACTTTACTTGTAGGTGTGGGCAAAATGTGGGGATGAGTACCGCCTCAGTACAGATTTAGGAACATGCAGACACTATGTAGCACTTTTAGTGCAGGAGGAACTTTTGTTGTATGCAGGGGCTGCGTGAGGCGACAAATGACGTGTGATGTGCACATCAGTCTGAGCACTTCGCCAGTTCGGCTGTCCAATGAGCACGCACAGCTTGCATAGACCATGACGAGTGAGAAAGAAAAT
This sequence comes from Doryrhamphus excisus, assembly GCF_030265055.1. Lineage (NCBI taxonomy): Eukaryota > Metazoa > Chordata > Actinopteri > Syngnathiformes > Syngnathidae > Doryrhamphus > Doryrhamphus excisus. The sequence goes on along the minus strand of NC_080466.1, from coordinate 18,915,498 downwards.
GATGGGATTTTTCTCACTTTTGATGTCCATAAACAGATTTTTGGGACACATTACAGTGTGAAGAGTTTTCCATGAAAGGAGGACCTTTAAGTCCAAGTTCATGTGTGTTCCAGGGGTTAAACTGCGTCCATAAAAAGCATATTATTTGCTATATGAAGCAAATAGTGTACCTCCCACTCACTCATCCTGTCCCGTCCTTGCTCCAGCACGTTCAAATGGTCCGTTTCCTCCTCAGACACACACACACACACATACACACACACGCAGAAACGTGGGTTGTGGCCAAGTGCTGGGGACTTCCACAGACATTGCTGCCAAGAGTTCCTCATATCTTCCAAAGAAGACGCGATATGACACACACATGCACGCACGCACATATACACACGTCTACATAGAAGTTCTAAGAGTACGCCGACAAACACACCCTGCAAGGTCATCTGTGTTAAGGGTGCGGCATCATGGCCAGGTGAAGGGGACACTGTGCGAGGGCAAGGCCGGCTGATAGAGCGTCCTCCTCCCTTTTTTTTTTTTTTCCGCTGTTCTGGAGGAGAGCGTCCCCGCCGCAGCTGTTGAACAGTTCAAGGCGGGGAGTCCTTCTGGGCGTGTGGGGGGGGGGGCATGGGCGGTAATGAAAATTCCCCAGGAGAGAAGCGAGGGGAATTCTGCTCTGTTATTTGTTATGGGAACAAAGAGAAGAAAGGGACAGGAGGGTTAGCGAGAGGGGATGTCTTTGTGTGTGTTTGTCTGCTCAGGTGCTCCAGTGGTTCCTCCCTGTCAACATGAACAAGGTGGAGATGTATATACTTTGTTTTCCTTCAAATGTCATTTTTAAAGCTATGATATGTAATTGTAGCCTGAAATAGCATCATTCTCATGCTAACTTAACATCATTATAATTGCACATATCATTGAGCATCCGATAGCAGGGGTGTCCACTGAGGGCCGCATTCTAAAAAAAAAAAATCAAACGATGTAGGGGTCACTTAAAAAAAAATAAAATATTTTTCCTTTTTTAAAATTCTTATGGGATTTAAAAAAAAATAAATCAAACAGATGTGTAGGGGGCACTTAAAAAATAAAATATTGTTCCTTTTTTTTATTCTTATGGGATTTTTTTTTTTAAATCAAAAGGATGTTGGGGCCACTTAAAAAAATAAAATATGTTTCTTTTTTTGAAATTCTTATTGGATTTTAAAAAAATCAAAAGGATGTAGGGGGCACTTAAAAAAATAAAATATTGTTCATTTTTTTAAATTCTTATGGGATTTTTTTTAAATCAAAAGGATGTTGGGGCCACTTAAAAAAAATAAAATATGTTTCTTTTTTTTGAAATTCTTACTGGATTTAAAAAAAAAATCAAAAGGATGTAGGGGGCACTTAAAAAAATAAAATATTGTTCATTTTTAAAAATTTTTATGGGATTTTTTTTAAATAAAAAAAAATGTAGGGGCCACTTTAAAAAAATAAAATATTTTTCCTTGTTTAAAATTCGTATGGGATTTTTTACAAAAATATTTGCACCTTATTTTGCAGTAAGTGTCACCAAAAAACCCAATGAACAAGCTCCCTAAAGGGTTTGCCCAAACTCTGAGGTTTCGCCTGAATTTAGACGCGCATTTTTCTGATTAATTTGGGAAAATTCACAATAAGTATTCCCACGTTCCAAAAAAAAAAAACACCTTATAAGTTAACTGGTCTAAATTGACCATAGGTATGAATGTGAGTTGGCTGGCAACCAGTCCAGGGTGTACCCCGCCTTTTGCCCAATATCAGCTGGGATAGGCTCCAGCATACTACTCCACCCAGGATCCTAATGAGGATAAGCGGCACAAAAAATGGATGGCCGGATGGATCCTATGCAATTGATGTTCTACTGTATATTGTATAAGACTAAAATGCAATAAATATGTGTTGTGTCAGCCGAGTGGTTAGCTCGCAGACCTCACAGCTAGGAGACTCAAGTTCGATTTCACGCTCGGCCATCTCTGTGTGGAATTTGCATGTTCTCTCCGTGCATACGTGGGTTTTCTCCGGGTACTCCGGTTTCCTCCCATGCTAGGTTAATTGCCGACTCCAAATTGTCCATACGTAGGTATGAATGTGAGTGTGAATGGTTGTTTGTCTATATGTGCCCTGTGATTGGCTGGCCACCAGTCCAGGGTGTACCCTGCCTCTCGTCCGAAGACAGCTGGGATAGGCTCCAGCACCCCTGTGACCCTCGTGAGGATACACAGTAGAAAATGAATGAATGAATGTGTTGTGTCCTCTGGGACGCCGTAGAGTTCCACTTTAGAACAGTAGGAGGAGGTCTGGAGCAGCAAAGCCACTTCCATCGTGCTGCTCTCACACATTGCATGCAGGCCCCACCAAGGCAATGTGTGTTTATAATGGGAAGCTTCCCCACTGTGCATGTATTCTAATGGGACTTGGCAACACACACAAATACCTCCAGCCGCTCACTCTAAACATACACAGACCACAAGTTACAACATGGTGCATATGTGTCACCACACACACACACACACACACACAATGGTGTAATAAGTCATGGCTGCTTATCAAGCCAATGTGTTTCTACTTTTCTAATCTGCATCATTTATTATGGGCAATACCAGAATAGGGAACACAGCCATGGTCAATATTATGTCTTGGCTCGCTGCATGCTGTCCTGAAGGTACGAGCACAGGCACCATAACACGCACACACTCAACCTTTTACTCCTGGAAGACTTTTTTTTTTTTTAAAAAGGCAGAATATGTTTGTTGAAGAGGGAAAATAAGTTTTCCCATAAAATAAAAATTGTAGTCACTGAGACGTGCTGACAAAGAACATGGAGTAGAAAACATCCACAGAATTACGACTTTTTTTTTTGGCATAACATTGATATTATTCTCATACTGAAACCACAGTGTTTTCATACATTTACAATTTATACGACTTCATTATCAAACTATTACAACCTCTTATTCTATAACATTACAATTGTTCCTGGTAATATTATCAATTTGTTCTTGAAGTTCCAACTTGTTTCTTACAACATTTTATCATTTTTTTCGTAATATAATGACTTTTTCTATGACTAATATTACAACTGTACTAGTAGAAGGTGATCATAACACTCTTAAACATGTGGTAACATTACGACTTTATTCTAATGAAACCATGGCATAGCAGTTTTAGTGTCATAATATGCCACCGTTTTTTTCTCCTAACATTTTTTATACTTCATTTTTTCTACTTAAAAAAGTCTTCATAGTGGTAAATGTAATTTTTTCTCATGTCACAACTTCATTCCCATAAAATAACAACCTTTTTTTTCCTCATTTTACTCACTTCATTCTCATAATAACTTTATAGTCATAAAGCTAAGCCTTCATTCTTGTAAAAGTAGATCTTTATTAATAAACCATGAACTTGTACTTTTTCCTTGAAAAAAAAAATACTTCTTAACCCACACGGCCTGTCTTCGCCGTGACATGTGAGAGCTGATAAAGAACACGGAGCACGTAATAATATGCTTTTTTTTTCCAAGTGTAGGGACTAAAACCGTGACTTTTACTGGGGTATTAAATGACCACACACATATACACACACACACATATGCACATATAGTACACACGCACACACACGTATTTAATATACAACCCCCATGAAAAACAGTCACTAAGAAGAAGTTGTGGGCAGAGTTTATTATATATTATATGTGATGAGGAATACAATGTGTGGTTTTAGTTATACGTGTGTGTGTGTGTGTGTGTACTGTAAGATAGGAGTGTTTAAGGAGCCCGGGGTCTCTGAAGGATTAATGGTGGCAGGCCAAGCAGGGTAATCAGGACAGCGGATAAGTCCTGGTCATCCAGGCGTTGAGCTGAATAAACATGAGAGCCCCGTGATATCTCCTACGCACACACACACATACACACATTCACATCAAGCAGGTCTAGAGGGAACCAGTCTGGTTCCAGAGGATGATGCCAATCAGAAGACATACACTCATAAAAGACTACAATATGGCGGTGACAGTTTATTAGGTATACTTGCTTCTCCGATTGCAGTGTCAACAATTCCACTTGTTGAAGTTTTGTTGGGGTCACCGTGGGTGGTCTCGAAGGGTGTGCCTAATGTTTTGTCACCTCTCATATTTGAATGTAAGTGATCCTAATGTGTTGTTACAATGACATCATAGTTTTTTTTTCTTTTCATATTGCAACTTTATTCTTGCAATAGCCAAACATTATTCTGCTAATGTTACGCTTTATTGTCATTATTTAAAATGATGACTTGACTCATTCAATTCAAGCCATGTTTCAAAAGCTGCCCCTCTTGGTATCGGCCATTTTGGATGATTTTGATGGAGAATATTGTGTTCTTGGGCTAAATAGACATGGTAAACAACTATCCATCAATTTTCTATGCCACTAATCCTCACTAGGAGCCTATCCCAGCTGTCTTTGGGCAAGAAGCGGTGTACACCCTGGACTGGTCGCCAGCCAATCACAGGGCACATATAGACAAACAACCATTCCCACTCACATTCATACCTATGGACAATTTGGAGTTAGCATGTTTTTGGAATGTGGGAGGAAACCGGAGTACCCGGAGAAAACCCACGCATGCACGGGGAGAACATGCAAACTCCACACAGAGATGGCCGAGTGTGGAATCAAACCCTGGTCTTCCCAATCTATGTGCTAACCACTCGGCCACGAGTTCGGCCATTTCCTTTCAATGCGTAACCTCCTGAGTGCAACATGGCGAGTATTTCAATGCCAATAATGTTGTCCAAGTTCTTATAAAATGTACTCCTGCCACCTTCAGATATCATAAAAGTATGACTTTCTGTCATAGCCATACAACAATGAAACTTCACAGTTCCACATGTCCAAAAGGAGTAGGAAGAAGCAAAGCTTATTAAATCCTACCCCTCCATCTGGTACTTTTACAATCAGTAACTGTTACATTTGTTCACTTCCTGCTTTCCTGATATAGTTTAAGTTTTTTTTTATGTTTTTATTTATTTTTAATTTTTTTTTATTTTTGTCACGTACCGAAGTACAAGGTGATATTATAACTTTATTCCTGTGATAAAATGACTTTGTTGTTGTAAAAATGCTGATTTTTTTGTCATAACATTATGACTTTATTCTAATAATATTTCCAATAATATTACAATTAAATTTTCATAAAATGATAATTTTTTTCTCATAATATTCTGAGCCTATTCTTGTTAGTATGACTTTATTGTTAGCATTTATTTTGACTTTTGCCCGTTCCTTTAACTTGAGTCTCATAAAGTTACAACTTTTTTATATTACAACTGGGGACGATCAGTATGATAATTATCAGTCCGATATCAGCATAAAAATGCCGTATGGTTGATATCAGTATCAGATGAAAGCGGATATTAAAAAAATATGTGTACAATACATATGTGTTCATTCCACCAAAGGAAATAATGGACAATATCGGCATATCGGACAACACTAAATACAACTTTATTTTTGGTAAAAAAATATGACTTTCTTCTCTTCTTTGTTCATAGGATTGTAGCATGTTCTTTCTTTACAGTTTTCAGAGATTTTTTTTCTACTTATTCATAATATTGTGCCGTTAAAACTGAATCCATCCAATGTTTTATGCTCCAATTCAAGGTTACTTTTTCAAAGAGTTACCTTTGATGCTACTGTGACCTGACATTTGGGGGGAGTGTGAAAGCCTTTCGGTGAATAACAATATACAAAACTTTTTAAATTTCTTTTTTAACACGAAAAAAAAGGCTCCTTAAAACCACATTGTATCTTCAGTTTAATCAACAAGACTTTTACCACACACAGTGCCGGCTCCGTTTTCACCACAGGCAATGTAAGATAAAATAACTTTCTAAAGTCAGGAGAGAAAAAAAGCCAGGCTATCTGAGAATGGCTTTGCTTTTTGTGGCCGCTCGCCAAGTGTAGGTATGCAGCCCAATGGACACCATCTGCATGAACAGTTTTTTTTTTTAAGCTAGCGTTTCAATAGTGCATATGCGTGCGTGTGTGTGTGTGTGTGTGTGTGTGTGTCGGAAACCAGGAGCCAGAATGGCAGGGACGAGGTGGGAGAGCGGGACATTCCTGCGAGATGACAAGCCGTCACAGTCACACAGCAGCACAGGAATGTTGGGAAAACAGAGCGGGTGGGTGGGAGGATGACCAAGCTGAGGGATGGAGGGATGGTGGTGGTTTATTTGGGGGGGAGGAGGAGAAGGGGGGGGGGGGGGGGGGGGGGCTAAGAGTGTCACTTCATCAGACCTTGTAGTCACGGGTTTCCAAAAAGGGAGCAAAGGAGCGGCTCTAATTAGTTTGCGCTCACTGAAAAGAGATGGAGGTCTGACTTTTGCTCCCAATCTCCATCTCTCTCTCTCTCTCTCTCTCTCTCTCTCTCTCTCTCCTCCGTGGTGCTGATTCACACCAATTTCTGTCATGCTACTGAGAAAAGGCTGCGGGGGGGAAAGCAAGTTGGACGTTTTTCTCATAACAATTATGTCTTTATTCACAAATAATCATGACTTTTTTTTCTCACAACTTTCACTTTCCCAATGACACTACGTCTTTATTCTAAAATGTCAACTTTTAAAATCTTATTATTGGTTATAATAATATATATAATATAATAATATAAGTTATTACAACTTTCTTCAAATACAATTAAATTACATTCAAAGTTTTCACCATCATATCACCACACTTTATTCTCAAAATAATATTTTCTTGTAAAAAAAATAATAATAATAATTTGAACTTTTCTCCTAATATTATGACTACATGCTCATAAAATTCAGATTTTTTTGGTCATTATCCAACAAATTTATTCTCATAAAATTATTTTTTTCTCTAAAAACATGATGTCTTTATCCTCAAAATTTTCGAGTAATTTTATTAGTATTTTTTACTAATAACTTCTGAATTTATAGTCAAAACGTGATTTTTTTAAAGTCATCAGTCAAAATGTCAACATTTTCACATAACCCAACAAATTCCAAAATTATTCTCATAACATTAAAAATGTACATCCATAAAATAATTTCATAAAATTATTTTTTTTTGTCATGCAAAGTTATTCCAATAAAATAAAAAAAAAATCTAACGACATTATGACTTAATTCTCCTAATAAAAGTGAATTTTTGACTTCACGGTCAAACTTTTGTTCTCGCAATATAATAACTATATTTGTATGAAATTGTGACTTTTTCCTCCAAATTTATTCTCAGAAAATTCCACATTTTTTCTAATAACATCTACTAATAACAGTTCAAACATAACTTACAACATTTTACTCATAAAATTCGGTCTTATTTTTTCATACTTTCAATGTATAAATTAGAAAAAGACGCTTTTTTTCATGGTATAGTGACTTCATAGTCATAAAATTCTGCCGTTATTCTTGTAGGTTTTAAAAACCAACTGAAAAAACCACTGGAGGGATAAAAGCAAAGGTGGGGGGGACAAATCAGTGCATGTGTGCGTGCCTTGGAGTGAGCCCGCCATTAACGACAAGAAGGAGGGAGGAGGGGTGGGGGGGGTTGAGGAATGGTGGCAGCGAGCGTGAACACTTGTGAATATGCGCTCCAGATGTGTCGGCCTGTCACGCCGCGAGTAAACACCCTCGCTGACGGACAGCTCGAGACTGCATGGCCTCACCGTCTCTCCCCCCGGGGAGTGGGCTGGAGAAGGGAGGGAGGGAGTGTGGGGGAGTTGTTGGAGGAGGAGGGGGAAGGGGGGGGGGGGGGCTCAGTGGTAAGGGACCGGAGCCAAGAGCAAGACACCCTGAGGACCTGTGTATCCTGGCAGGCTGGACACAGACGAGACACTGGGAGAGGAAACCAGAGAAAGAAGTTAAGAGGAAAAAGAAGCGGGGGAGGACTGGGCCCGATTGTTCCCCTCCTGTCCCTCCTCCATGTGGCCTCCGAGGGGGCTTCTGCAACCTCAGCGAATTACCGTCTGGCACGGACCTGCGAGCTCCTGGGAGCAAACTGAAATATGAACTACCAGACAAGAGGGGACAGAGCGAGAGAGAGAGAGAACGTAAAAGACGGATAAGAAAGTCAATGGGGGCACCGCTGACCACCACGGATGCTCTGACACCTATTATGGACCTATTATGCTCCGTTTCAGTTGTGGAGTCCTATAGAGCAGCTACACACAATAACCTACACGGAACGCTTTCTAGATCTTCTAGATCTTTTTAGTCCACCTCCAACCCGCCTCTATGTACACCCAATCCATCGTGATTCGTCACACTCCCATGCCTTCCCGAGGACTTCCAGATACGTAGGACCGTGTTTACTGAATACAGGCCATCTGCAGCCCATATAAGGAATTCCAGGTTGAAGTGACGTCAGCAGAACTGTGTACAACAGAGCATGCAGAGCATTCCTAAATTTCTTTCAGGGTTCACCTCCAAATGCGTAAACAGTTTTGTTTAACACAAAAATGCAACATTGTAACATAATAACGTCCCATTTAAAATCAAACCTCATACCCTCCAGGACAGCGTCCATCCTTCCATCCATCAATTTTCTATGCCGCTTATCCTCACTAGGGCCGCGGGTATGCTGGAGCCTATCCCAGCTGACTTCGGACAAGAGACAACCGATGGTGAAGTTTGCATGTTCTCCCCGTGCATGCGTGGGTTTCCTCCCACATTCCAAAAACATGCTAGGTTAATTGGCGACTCCAAATTGTCCATAGGTATGAATGTGAGTGTGAATGGTTGTTTGTCTATATGTGCCCTGTGATTGGCTGGCCACCAGTCCAGGGTGTACCCCGTCCGGAAGCCTGAAGACAGCTGGGATAGGCTCCAGCAACCCTGCGACCCTTGTGAGGATAAGTGGTAGAAAATGGATGGATGGATGGATGGATGGATGGAAAACCAATATTACAAAATTCCGTATATAAAACATGTTCATTCCACCACAGGAGATTACACATCGGTATCGGCTGATTTCGGAAAATGAGGGTTGGACAATCGATTTTCAGAAAAACACCAATATCGAACATCCCTTGTTGTAACATTATTCTTTTCATATTCAATTATTATTGTCATTATTCATTCATTTTCTACCGCTTTCTACGTGGGTCGCGGGGGTGCTGGAGCCTATCCCAGCTGTCTTCGGGCGAGAGGCGGGGTACACCCTGGACTGGTGGCCAGCCAATCACAGGGCACATATAGACAAACAACCATTCACACTCACATTCATACCTACGTATGGACAATTTGGAGTCGCCAATTAACCTAGCATGTTTTTGGAATGTGGGAGGAAACCGGAGTACCCGGAGAAAACCCACGCATGCACGGGGAGAACATGCAAACTCCACACAGAGATGGCCAAGGGTGGAATTGAACCCTGGTCTCCTAGCTGTGAGGTCTGCGTGCTAACCACTCGACCGCCGTGCCGCTATTATTATTATTATTATTATTATTATTATTGTCATAAAATTGATTTTCATAGCATAACCACCTCATTGTTGTAAAATACAATTTTTTTCCTCATTTTTTTAACATGACAACATCATTGTTTTAATATCATCACTTTCCAATTGACTGTATTGCTCCACTGTTCCGACTGAGAAATGACAAGAAGCGTGTTTATAATCACTGACTCCAAATATGATCTTATCAGTGGACGCTGCAAATTCAATATGGGACATATCCAATTCACTTTTATCAAGGTGTCCCAAACCCACAAATGTGAGTTGATGGAGGGTGCACGGGGGTGCAGACACATTTGAGTCCTGTCAGGTGCAATGCAGCCGCTATCAGGAAGCGGCGTTGATGACACCGCTGCATTAAGCAGCTGTCCACTCCCATGATCATTAGTGCGATATGGATGCAGCCGAGCAGGGAGCAGGATGCCGCGATGCTACAGAGCCCAGTCTCCAGGGGGTCACGATGGAGGGGGGTGGAGAAGATGAGTCTAAACAACATCGAGTCACCGAAGCCCCCAAACGCGGGGTCCACACACACACAAACAAACGCACACTGGAGTGTGTTTGTGATGTGAAAGCACTGAGATGCCACAGTGACGGCTGCAGGAAAACCATTTTTCCTTTAGTGTCAACCATTCCACTTTGTTTGATTCTTACAATACTTGGGGGACGACCTAAAAAAATAAATGGTTTCAGGGGTTTCTAGCAGGGGTTTTTTTGGGATAAAAGTACCAATATGGTGAGTTATTTCCCTTTTTTGAATGAGTGTGCTAACTACGATGTTCAAATACAAATACAGAACTATTCAGTTCAATTTAGAAGAGTTAATTTGCACCCCAAATGGAATTAAAAATGGTATGATCCATTATCGTTGTCATTCTTCTTAAACCAGGATGTGGCCTGCTAGCATTTGTTTTGTTTGTTTCTTTCGGCTTTTTCCTGAGAACTGAGTCGACAAAGCGGATCTTTCTGAACCGCAACTGATTTTTGCCTTGAGCCCTTTACATTCCCAATGCCCTTCCAGTGGAGAATCGAACCCGAGGCGTCCGCTCCAAGCTAACCACTACACCACGGCGGCAAATATTCACATGGAATACGCTGCTCCACCAATGTTTACACTACCGCTCAAAAGTTTGGGATCACTTGGAAAAATTTTTGGGCCAATCTAAAATATGGCTTTTTCTTGGCAATCCTGCTATGAAGTCCAACATCCTGAAGTCGCCGCTTCACTGTTGATACTGACACTGGCTGTTGACAAGCTGCCAGGTGACAACCTTTGAGGCGTCTTAAACTACACACTCTCAGATATTTGTCTTCTTGCACAGTTGTGCATCGTTTTTATGTCCTTGTTAGACCCAGTTTGTGCTGCTCTCTGAAGGGAGGAGTTAACAGCATGGCAAGAGATTTTAGTTTTAGTTTAGATCTTTTGATTGACGGACTGACAGTTGTTGATAGCAGCCCTCTATGCAAAAATCTTGATCTTTTTTTGAAAATGATCTGATTCATTTCAATTGTTTATGAAATGGATAAAACTGTTTGTGAAATGCATGAAAATGTGTTTTTCTTTGGAAAACAAAGAAATTTGCAAGTGATCCCAAACTTTTGAGCGGTAGTGTATATTTTATCTTATAATTAGGGATGTCCGATATTGGCTTTTTTTTTTTGCCAAAAACCGATATGCCGATATTGTCCGACTCTCAATTTCCGAGACATTTTTTCCGTTTGCACGACAATGGAACTGTTACCCTCAATCCTAGATTTCGAACTAGTCCACTCAGATCAGTCATATTGCTATGCAAAAACAACAAATTACTGATTCTCAAAACTTTGGGGAAGGGCCTGCAATCGAGTTTTCCGTGTTTTTAGTCCCTCTCTTTGTCTTTCCTTTGAGGTTATTATTTTTTCCTGCAGCATTTAACAACGACATATGCAAATTATATACAAATTAAATTATAACGTCATCTAGCAACTTCTAGGACAGCCAATAGCTACTTTTCTCACTGAAAAGTTACAACAGTACCCCCCTCCACTTGTATTAAAATAGTATCATGCGTCATCTTGTATCCAGGAACCAGAAAGTAGCCTGCTAGCTTACAAATAGACATCCAAACATGAATACAAGGCAGGTTGTTTGTGCATGTGTACATGTTCCTGATATCAAAATATACAATCATGACATTTTACGGACGAGCAAACACAAATCGCTTTTCTTGTCGCTAGCAAAAGTCTGCACATACTTTTGAAAGTCTTATCCAAACATTTCTATTGACTATACATATTTAGCATCTTTTATCAAGTCGATTTTATGCATTTTTGTGTATAAGGATATTACCTTCCTGGTTTAGAAGAGGATTAAGCCAAAACATGCTGGAGGACCATAGATTACTCAAAAACCACCAAGGCTTCAAATCTTCATAATAAGATTAAAAAAAAAAAAGAAATTCTACTATTATAATAAGTCTCAGCTTGGCTGGCCTTAGTCGCCATGAAGACGTAACCTTGCTCTCTGATTATCCCGTCTATCTGACCAATAAAGTGAAGGGTGGTTAAAGCGAATAGTCTAATTAGGTTCATTACAGGACTATAAGTAGGGGATTAGCAGATTCTAATCAAAGAGGCAAGAAGCTCTTTTTTATATCAAAATGGTTGCCACGAGCAGTGAGCTGTGCCGTTACCTGCTCAGAGAGAAATGGTCATGAAAAGACAAAAGAAGAAAAGGCAAGGCCACAAAAATCCAATATTTTTGTTCGCTTTAATCGTAATGGTTTGTTGTCATGATCGGAATTTCTGCGACATGACAAAAGCAAGCATTTACAATAATCCCTCATTTATCACAGTTATTTGGTTCCAGAGCCGTCTAACAGGAGTGAATTTCCACTAAGTTGTAGCTCTTATTAATAAATGGGATATTTTCATAGTTACAGCATTAAAAAAACATTTTTACAGTCTTCTAAATATGGCTTTAACATTATTAGAATTATTATTATAATGTGTAGTTTTTGCATTATTAGAATATTAGAATTATATAGTCTAACAATAAATTTTGTTAGACTATAACTTTATTCTCCTACTATTTTGAATTAATTCTAATATTCTAATAATGTTAAAGCCATATTTAGAAGACTGTAAAAATGTTTTTTAATGCTCTAACAAAATTTATTGTTTTTCAAGAATAAAAAATAATGTAGCATGAAGTTTAAAATAGTGGTACAAAATATTTTAAAAAGACTATTTAAGTTGGAATATAATGAAAAAACAAAAAAATTATGTTTTTTAAGAATAAAAAATAACCGCATGAAGTTTAAAATAATAGTATAAATTATTAAAGAAAGACTATTTAAGTTGTAATATTATGAAAAAACAAAAAATATATACTTTTTAACAATAAAAAATAACGTAGCATGAAGTTTAAAATAATAGTATGAAATATTTTTAAAAGACTATTTAAGTTGTAATATTATAAAAAACAAAACATTTATATTTTTTAAGAATAAAAAATAACATAGCATGAAGTTTAAAATAGTCGTATAAATTAATAAAGAAAGACTATTTAAGTTGTAATATTATGAAAAACAAAAAATTAGAGTTTTTTTAACAATAAAAAATAACATAGCATGAAGTTTAAAATAGCAGTATAAAATATTTTAAAAAGACTATTTAAGTTGTAATATTATGAAAAAACAAAACAATGAAGGAAAACGATATATTGTTACAGGACTAAAGTCAAACTATTCTGGTAAAAACGTCATAATAACAAGAAGAAAATTTACAGGAAGAAAGTTTAAATAGTTAAAAAATAAATGCATTTTTAAAAAACAGCAAAATGGGAAAAAATTATGTAACATTTAAAAAAAACTGTCAAAATATGGATGGCAAAAAGTAATATTCTAATGAGAATAAATTGTAATATTATCAATAAAAATAATGCTATTTTAGTAGAACAGAGTTGAAATATTATATATATATGTCATAATATAATGAGAAACAAAAACAAAACAGAAAAAAGTTGTCAATTTTGGAAAATTAGTTGCCCTTTCATCCTTTCATTTTTCAGTCTGGACACCCCTGTTCTAAATGAACCGTCATCTTACTGAGAAGGACACACTCATTTATTTAAACGCAATTTCTGACCATATGGGCTGCATTAAGGCAGTGGAACCACTCTAAAACATCCACATCTAGAACGTGCTATCTAGGCACGTCATCTCCCACATAGAAGAAGAGGAAAAAGAACATTTCCCCTTTCACATGACCTACCTACCGCCGCACTGACAAATGATTAGGCGGCTGAAAGCGTCTCATTATAAGTATTTACGAGAGCGGCCGCCAGCCGGCGTAATGACAGCTTTACCTCCAAAGTGCTACTCTTTCTTTTTGCTTCCTCTCTTTTCCTTTCATTCTCTTCCACAACACACATACACACACACACCTCCCTGGGTCTCACACACATCAGATTGGGACACGATGGATGTTTTCTTACTACTATCAGTACATTCTGCTTTCTTTAATCACCTCTAATGAGGCCTTTTGTCTTCTCAATCTATTTGTGTTGATTTTAAAGTAATATTTTACCACAGGGAATTAGAAATAATTAAACAAAAGAACAGATTACTTCTATCATTTCCTTTCTATGAATTTGTATGGCTAAATTCACTGCAAATTCAAGCAAATGTCATGTGGACTAAGGAATTCATTTATTCATTCATTTTCTACCGCTTATCCTTACAAGGGTGGCGGGGGTGCTGGAGCCTATCCCAGCTGTCTTTGGCGAGAGGCGGGGTACACCCTGGACTGGTGGCCAGCCAATCACAGGGCACATATAGACAAACAACCATTCACACTCACATTCATACCTATGGACAATTTGGAGTCGCTAATTAACCTAGCATGTTTTTGGAATGTGGGAGGAAACCGGAGTACCCGGAGAAAACCCACGCATGCACGGGGAGAACATGTGAACGCCACACAGAGATGGCCGAGGGCGGAATTGAACTTGGGTTTCCTAGCTTTGAGGCCTGCGCTAACCACACCGCCGTGCAGCCCTAATGTAAAAATTCAAGGACCAATTTTCACAAAACCATAAGGAGGGGTGATGCTTGGGCTAAAGAAGAACCTGTTTGGGTCAAGATCAGATTCAGAAGGCAGTGGATGTGGTTGGAGGGGCCCAGCAGAGGTGGCTAAACCTGCTTTTCATTCAGGTTTAATGTTAATAATGTGCGAAGACTAGAAATGAATGCATTGTGAAATAAAAAATGTGTTCATTTCTGGTAAAACTGTCACGCCCTGTGTGGGTTTGTGCGTGACAGTGTGTCTATGTTCTCTGTCTGGGCTTTGGTTTCCGTTTTGAACTCTTATTTTGTATTGGACTTCCTCTTTTGCCTCGTCTGCCTTCGTTGCCATGGTCACCCACACCTGTCCCTAATTTGTCCTCTATTTAGTTCAGGTGTGCCCTTCTCCCTTTGTTGGATCATTGTATTGTTTGTCCGTCAGCTACCTGAGTTGCTTTGTTCTTCTGTTGCTGTTAATGCACAGAATAAATATTATTTACCTGCACTTGGTCCTGTTCTCTGCATCCTGGGGTCGAACCGTAAAGCAATGAAGCCGAACCGTGACAAAAACAGGCATATTGGCTTTGTTTGGCTTGAAATAAGCTAGAAACTAAAAATTTCATTTTGTAAAAGTCACTATAACAAGAAAAATCTTTGGCGACCCCAAATGTAGCCAGTATTGGTTTCGCTTAGGGCCGATTTCACTCATGGATTATTGGGATTAGCATAAAATCCTGATCAGGACATCCCTAATTATGAGTGCTAAATGCAACACTCCATCCATCCATCCATTTATCCATTTTCCTCCGCTTATCTAACAATTGAAAATATATTACAATTAGCCCTGTAGTCTATGTGGTGTGTTTGAGTGCATGTAATCATAGCTTTGTGAAGCCAGCATGGCCGCTACCCACCTGGTACACGCTAGGCATAAACAAAGAATCAACAACATGCACAACTTGAAGCAACAATTTCTTTGTTGCACTTCTTATTTTTTAATCTCCATGTAGCCACCTGTGTCTCCAATAAGGTGCTCATCCTTTTCTAATCGATGGCCCCTTATTGGTGTGTGCGTTGGGTCAAATATCTCATCGCCTTCGGGCCCCCGAGGCTGGAGGATCTAAACTAATAAGAAATCTCCTTTCACTCTCTTGGGTTGGTGTACAGATATAAAAAATATATATAGTATGTACAATTACTACATGATTGTGAAGCTGAAGCTATGTATGTGTTTTGTGACCAAAGTTAGAGGTAGACTTTAGCAAGGACGAAGGGTGGACAACCTATGTGCACTGGGAAAAAAAAAAAGCCAAAGAAAAAGCAAGTGGATCCCTTGGACAACAGAGGCGTACTTTTCCACAAAAAAAGTCTTACTGAATATATTTTAATTCCACTGTGCAATATTTATAGACAAAGAGACTGTATGACAATAGGTCTCACTCTGTTCATGCCGTTGTTGTATAGAAGAAACACGGCAAAGTGCTAAAACCAATGCATAGAGTAATGGTAATGGTAATGGTTTTATTTCATTTGAACATGCATCAGATTACAATTGAGTGCATCCCATAATCAGTTCACAGTTCCACATGTCCAAAAGAAGTAGGAAGAAGCAAAGCTTATTAAATCCTACCCCTCCATCTGGTACTTTTACAATCAGTAAGGTTAAGGTTGTTGTTTTTTTTTTAATAATGTACCTTTAACTTTAATAATGTGAAACCTCTTCAGACTAGAGACGATGCCACTGGAGGAAAATACAGGAAGCAGAACTGGAAGTAGCAGAGACGAGGATGCTGTGGTTCTCATTGGGAGCGACCAGGATGGATAGGATCAGGAACAAGTACATCAGAGTGACATTACATGTTAGAGGTTTTGGAGATAAAGTCAGAGAGGCCAGACTGAGATGGTTGGGACATGTCCAGAGGAGAGATCGACCAAAAAGGAGGTTTATGGATGTAGTGGAGGACGACATGAGGGTAGTTTGTGTGAGAGAGACAGATGAAGCGAGGGTTGGATGGGGGCGGTTGATTTGCTGTGGCGACGCCTGAAGGGAAAAGCCCAAAGAGAAAGAAGAAGAAGCTCGAAGGGATACGGCGGCCATTTTACCGTCATTTAAAGCTCTTTGAACGAAAGCGCCGACAGTCGCGGTCCAGTAAATGCTGATGTTGACTGTATTGGTTTTCCAGAGGTTGGCAGCGACCCCCCTGTCTCATTATAATGCTCCATATATTTAACATTGGCACCAAAGCAAGATGATTATGTTTGTGTTGTAAATACGACACGTGCAAGCGAGCGACTATAATATGAATTGGCTGCAACCGGATACTTGTGACTGGGGGGCAAATGGATCTAATGGTACTCTTAATGCCGGCCTTGAATAATGAGGCCTTTGTCTAATAAAACTGGAAAGCCTCCAAATACCTATAGGGACCTGGGCTAGTTAGAGCAATAACAGTCTATCAAAAGAGAAAGCAAAGTCATTACTTAGAGGCTAATAAATACAAGCTCCATGCTGCGGGGGGTGGAAAGAGAGGAGGACGGGCAGGGACAAAAAGAGAAAGAGATTATCAATGTGTGTAAACTGTGATTAAAGGAAGGCCTTTGAATATTTTCTGCAAAGTTTGAGCACAAGGAGCCTTGATCACGGCGCAGGTGACAAGCACGATGAGAAAGAAGTTTTATTTTCTACGATGGAAGACTCTTTCACTTGGTCACCCATGTAATTGCTTTGCAAAAAAGTAGAAAATGAAGTCGGCACTATGCAAGGCCCCCGAAATAAAGAGCACAATCAGCGCCACTGTGAGCGCTGCTGCGGTGGTCAAGGGCAAACACATGCTGTCCCTTATTCAACGGGGAGGGAAAGAAAACATTGGGTCCGAGCTTGAATGTCAAGATTGTTACCAGGGAGGATGGCTTTAACAGATCAAGCTGCTTGTCGCACTCTCTTTATGCAGAGGGGGGGGCATGGGGGCCTTTTTTCCTCTTCTTTCTAACATCTCTCCCTCCCTCCGTCCCTCCCTCCCTGCCGTCGTCTCTTCATCTCAACCCACCCTGACAAGGCAGACCTTGCCCCACACTGACTGTGGCTTCTGTTTGGGCTTAGAGGGAGTGCATACAGACTCGTTTCCCTCTTCTTTTCCTATCCTGTCTCACTCCTCTCCATCTATCGCATCTCAACTACACTGGTAGAGGCAGACGGCCACCCCACTCTGTGTGTCGGTTCTGCCCAGAGTTTCTTCCTCAGAGGGAGTGCATACAGACTTCTTCTTTCTCTCTAACATCTGTCCCTTCTGCAGCCCATACACACGCCCCCCCTCAGGACAAGTGGTTGGCACGCAAGCCTCAGACCCCGGTTCAATTCCACCCTCGGCCATCTCTGTGTGGAGTTTGCATGTTCTCCCCGTGAATGCGTGGGTTTTCTCCGGGTACTCCGGTTTCCTCCCACATTCCAAAAACATGCTAGGTTAATTGGCGACTCCAAATTGTCCATAGGTATGAATGTGAGTGTGAATGGTTGTTTGTCTATATGTGCCCTGTGATTGGTCCAATCCAGGGTGTACCCCGCCTCTCGCATAGAAGACAGCTGGGATAGGCTCCAGCACCCCCGCAACCCTTGTGAAGATAAGCAGAAGAAAATGAATGAATAAATAATACGGGTTGCACGGCGGACAAGTGGTTGGCACGCAAGCCTCAGACCCGGGTACAATTCCATCCTCAGCCATCTCTGTGTGGAGTTTGCATTTTTCTCCGGGTACTCCGGTTTCCTCCCACATTCCAAAAACATGCTAGGTTAATTGGCGACTCCAAATTGTCCATAGGTATGAATGTGAGTGTGAATGGTTGTTTGTCTATATGTGCCCTGTGATTGGCTGGCCACCAGCCCAGGGTGTACCCTGCCGCTAGCCCGAAGACAGCTGGGATAGGCTCCAGCACCCCATAAGCAGTAGAAAATGAATGAATGAATGAATAATTGGAGAGTCTAAAATTGTCAATGTGTGAATGGTTGTTTTCTATAATTGCCCTGCAAATGACTAGCGATCAATCCAGGGTGTACCCCGCCTCTTGCCCAAAATCAGCTGGGATAGGCTCCAGCAGATCCAAGACCGCAGTGAGGATAAGCATCATAAAATAATGATAATCTAATCTCTAATCTAATTAACACTAATAAAGGGTACAAGGAGCCTGTCTCTGGTATCTCATCCATTGTTGAGTTTTTGTTTTGATACGACCTTATGGCAAAGTTCATGAAAAGGCAATCAGTGTGTCGCTATTAACAAGTATCACCTTTAGTGAATGTCAACACACAGACAGCACAGTGACATCCACGCTGCTTCCGTCATTAAAAACACACCACTGATTATCCGGCTTCGTCCAATGAGGGCTCTAAACACTTTTACAGCTGTTTCAAGCATTAGCATTAGCAGAGGAGGAGTGCTGTCCTTACTTGAAGGGGGGGGGGGGGAGAATTCCAAACTAGCCATTAAAAACAGAATTCCTCCACAAACTGCGTGTGTTTTCACTCCAACTCCTCAAGGGCTGCGCCGCATCAGCAGCACAAGACGGTCACACCGAGCTCCTTTTCCATCCACAGCTAACTTTCCCATTCCGCCAGTCAAAGTCAAGAGGAGCTTTCACCACAGGAGATGGGCGGCCATGTCAACTGCTCCCCAACACCGCCCAACCCCATCCCGCCGTCCCCTCAAAACAGACCCTCTCTCTCTCTCTCTGTCTGTTCATATTGAGTTGCCAGGGTAGAAGGAATCTAATAACTGTGACAGTGGGGCTTTTTCTGGCATTGTTCCTAAAGCTGCAGAGTGTCTGCTGGCTCTAAAGAAAGGTTAAATGAATAGGACAAAGTGACAGGGGGTACAATAAAGAAACAAGCAGGAGGACAGAATTAGTTTTTGCGTGTCTGTGTCGCCATGTCACTTCTTTCTCGCTGGAATTTAGTCGGATTATGTACACAAATTAACTTTTAAGGTTTGTTACTGAATATTTCTGTACCTTCATATGGGCACTTTGTTCAGTAAGCCTAAAAAAATCTCACAACTACATGATTGAGACATTGTCTAAATGAACAAATTACTTTGAGGCCTTATATTCTTCATTTTATGGCCCATGTACTGATTTGAAAATTTACCAGACACATTACTGTATGGTTTCCACGCAAACCACCATATTATGTTCAATACTGGACTATCAGACAGCATGTGTCAAGAGAGTGGATGAGATACCAGGAAACAGGCTCCTTGTGCACTTGATTCAGTATCTTTATATACATTTGAATAGAAAAAGGACCACCAAATGAAACTAACTCATGTACATCTTAATAGGAAGGGGAAAAATACAATAAAAAGGAAAAAAACATATTGTTTCCCCAGTAATGTCATTACAAAAAACAATAAATTAATATTTAATACAGTTTGGACACACAGCTAGGAGACCCAAGTTCAATACACCCTCGGCCATCTCTGTGTGGAGTTTGCATGTTCTCCCCGTGCATGCATGGGTTTTCTCCGGGTACTCCGGTTTCCTCCCACATTCCAAAAACATGCTAGGTTAATTAGCGACTCCAAATTGTCCATAGGTATGAATGTGAGTGTGAATGGTTGTTTGTCTATATGTGCCCTGTGATTGGCTGGCGACCAGTCCAGGGTGTACCCCGCCTCTCCCCTGAAGTCAGTTGGGATAAACTCCAGCACTCCCTGCTTATCTCCCAGGATAGAAAATGAATGAATGAACATGACTGTATCAGGATCAGATCAGCCTGGATTTTATTCAGTATTGAATGGGAAAAGAAATTAGAGGTATTGTACATCACTTATGATGAGGCCGTGCAAAATGACTGCTCCAAAGCACAATGTGGTTCAATGTGAATCCATGAGGCGGTGCTTGACAATACAACCTAAGCCAGAGTAGTGGATCGCAAATACACTGGGATTTCAACGCAGAGCATCGTCAGAAGTTGATAAAATTAATATAAAATTGCGTATTGTTCAATAAACATGTGTATCATTCAATCATTTCCACCCCTTATGCTAACGAGGGTCACAGGGGGTGCTGGAGCCTATCCCAACTGTCTTTGGTCGAGAGGCGGGGTACACCCTGGACTGGTGGCCAGCCAATCACAGGACACATATAGACAAACAACCATTCACACTCACATTCATACCTATGGACAATTTGGAGTCACATGTTTTTGGAATGCTAGCTGGGAGGAAACCCACACAGAGATGGCGGAGGGTGGGATTGAACTCGGGTCTACTAGCTGTGAGGTCTGCGTGCTAACCATGCTAACCACTCGACCGCTGTGCAGCCCAATTAACCTAGCATGTTTTTGGAATGTGGGAGGAAATCGGAGTACCTGGAAAAAACCCACACAGAGGGTTAGCAGAGGGTGGAATCGAACTCGGGGGCTCCAAGCTGTGAGGCCTGTGTGCTATTAAATATATATAAAATATATTCATTCATTCATTTTCTACCGCTTTTTTCCTCACGAGGGTCGTGGGAGGTGCTGGAGCCTATCCCAGCTGTCTTCGGGCGGGAGGCAGGGTTATATAAAAAATATATTAAATATTAATTTATTGTTTTTTGTAATGACATTAGTGGGAAAACAATATTTTTTGGTCATTTTTATTGTATTTTTCACCTCCCTATAAGATGTACATGAGTTAGTTTCATTAGGTGATCCCTTTTCTATTCAAATATATATAAAGATACATAACCAAGTGCACAATGAGCCTGTTTCCTGGTATCTCATCCACTCTCTTGACACATGCTGTGTGATAGCCCAGTATTGAACATAATATGGTGCAGTTTTCATGAGTTCAGCTACTCATGTCCCAAGCAGATGTGTTCATGTAGCGTCACCGGGACATGGGTTCCTTTCATACACCTGAAGGTCATCGTGCAGCAGACTGGCAGGAGGTGAGCGACCGAGGGCGATCAGGAAGGGGCGGGAGGTGGATGTGTGGACGCATGTTTGGTCTTGTGCCTGCGCCTGCCTGTGCTTTGGTGGAATGTAGAGTCACATGAAAGAGGCCCTATTACTCTCTCTCGCTCTCTTGCTCTCTGAGACTTGTCTCTTGTGTCTGTCTCAAAAGCGCCACTGTCCCCCGGCTGACACGCTACCTGTCAGCAGAATTCCCCTGCAAACTCTAAAAACATCACTGACCCACAACACCACACCCCGACCTACCAACCGACAGCAAAAACGCCAGCCACTCTCAGGTCGCATTTGCAAGTCTTTCTGTCGCTGAGACAATAATATTGTGTTCTTTCATCTGTTACAACTTGCAACTATGACTTTATTCTTGTCACCTTACCAAAATAAGATGTAACTTTAAGCAACCCTTATAAACTATGTTAAAAGTAATTGTAATAGTCATTCACCATTACAGTCTCAGGAATTACTGATAGTTTGTTCACTTTCTGTGTTTAAATATTAACACTTTAGGAGAGAAACATTTCAAAAATGTTGCCTGAGTTTTCGTACAATGTTGCACGTAGCAAACTTGTCCGTTTGGAGGAGCAAGAGCATCCCAGCCAACCTCCGTGGTTGTACGCTGGCATTGCGAGTGGCTTGTCCTGCTATATAATATAACCATGACCAACACATGGTCCCAAAATTGCGGGGCTTGTGTCCTGACAATTAAGTCCGACCTACAAGTTTATAGTATGGGGTGGGTGCATGAGAGAAAATAATTGAGAACACTGCTTTACAACAATTTTACTCTATAAAAATATACACTTGGGATCACTTGCAAATGTCTTTGTTTTCCAAAGAAAAACAAATTTTCATGCATTTCATGAACATTTTTATCCATTTCACAAACAATTAAAATGAATCAGATGATTTTCAAAGAAGGATGTACATTTTTGTCCTACTATCAACAACTGTCAGTCCTCTGCATCAATCTCCTGGTATGGCTGCTAATCCAAGTTCATCATTTTATAAGGCTAATAGATTATTAGAAAACTCATCTAAAAAATCTCTTACCATGCTGTTAACTCCTCCCTTCAGAGAGCAGCACAAACTGGGTCTAACAAGGACAGAAAAACGATGCACAACTGTGCAAGAAGACAAATATCTGAGAGTGTGTAGTTTAAGACAAAGACGCCTCACAGGTCGTCACCTGGCAACTGCACTAAATAGTACCCGTCAAACACCAGGTTTGGTGAAGCGGCGACTTCAGGATGCTGGACTTTATAGCAGGACTGCCAAGAAAAAGCCATATCTTAGATGTCACGCCAGAAGTGATGCCAAACTTTTGAGCGGTAGTGACTGAAATTGTGTTATTGAAACTTCAGCGTGACTTACATAAAATCGGTTCAGTCAGCATGGACAGATTTTTAACTGCACGTTTTCGTCTTAGGTTTGGATTTTTGGCATCGCCGAATTCTGAATGAATGTGAGTGTGAATGGTTGTTTGTCTATATGTGCCCTGTGATTGGCTGGCCACCAGTCCAGGGTGTACTCCGCCTCTCGCCCGAAGTCAGCTGGGATAGGCTCTGGCATACTCCACAACCCTAATATAGAAAATGGATGGATGCACTGAAATACGTTTACATGCTAATGTAAAAAAAATAATGAAATCTTGTAATGGCATCCAATAACTGTCTGACCTGTTGACTTTACCGGTATTTCAATGAGTCTTCTAAAAAGGATCTGAATGCGTCAAAAGTGAACACAATTATGACTCAGCTTTGATGGATGCCCGCATTTCTTTTGGCATGAAAATACAAGAAAGCATATCTATTGAATATGTACACAAAAGCAGACGACATCCTTCGCTGATTTGAGGTGGAATCGAATTGTGAATCACCAAAGCCGTGTTTAATTCAGTCAGGGCCAAAATATTAAAAAAAAAATAAAAATACAAGGCTGCAAGAGCATTCAAGGTAGAATCGTTGTGAGGGGAATGTTCCAAAGGAAGCTGATAAATGTCTTCCTCGGTAGGACGACAAACAATTTATATTGCTTTACATTGCATTGCTTGGTATTCTTCTTCTTACTCACAGAAATGTCTATTATATTATTATCATTTAGCTGACTCGTCCTAAAGGTCCCAAATGTATACTGGCCAAAATCTAGCCAAAATCTGGGAACATGGCGTGTTGTGTGTCTGTAGCTTTAATGCTAATGAGTTAAGTGTGTCTAAGCGTTATTGTGCACTTTATCTGCTTTTTACATATACAGTAATTGCTTCCAGACCCAACTGAAATAAGCAAATTTCCGTAGTTACTAATCTGATTACAACCTTCTAAATATAGTTTTTAACATTATGATAGCCTTCTAGATATTAAATAACACCCCTACAGTCACTTTTACACTCATATTACCCAATATGATAGACATAATAAGAGAAAATAATCCATTTAAGACATAAATAAGACATAAGGCTAATGTGTGTTGCTATAACTGTGTTTCGGTGCTAAACAAGCTGAATAGGAAGGAAGTGACGTCGGTGGTTCAGAGTTGAGTTTTAACGTGCCATGGGTTACGGCTGCAACAGTAGGCCATGTTAGGAGTTATTGTGATATCATTGAAACTTGCAATAAAAGGCTGTTGCTCTGGCGAGCAAGTTTGGTGCTTGTGTGTTTCACTGAATATTTATTCAATTTATTTTCTTAAATATGCATATGTTTTGACAAATAATGAACCACAAAACCACATGATTTATTAATATCCAGTATTTTTTGTGCAGTCGAAACACAAACACAAAGTGGTGAGGAATTTTTGTAGTTTGGCATTTGCATTCTCACATAATGACTGAATTTTTAACATTCATTCATTTTCTACCGCTTATCCTCACGAGGGTTGCGGGAGTGCTGGAGCCTATCCCAGCTGTCTTCAGTACACCCTGGACTGGTGGCCAGCCAATCACAGGGCACATATAGACAAACAACCATTCACACTCACATTCATACCTATGGACAATTTGGAGTCGCCAATTAACCTAGCATGTTTTTGGAATGTGGGAGGAAACCGGAGTACCCGGAGAAAAGCCATGCATGCACGGGGAGAACATGCAAACTCCACACAGAAATGGCTGAGGGAATCGAACTCGGGTCTCCTAGCTGTGAGGCCTGCACGCTAACCACTTGTTTTTGAACATATACTCCAAAGTAGCAAATTTTTCTGCAGCAAACACATCTCATCCACTTTAAGTCTGTAACAATAAATATGTGACAATAGGTAGGCAAAATGTACATACGTACATACACCGCTCCATCGCTCACTTTTTTGCACTTCCTATTTTGCGGCTATCACGGTTTTTCAAAAATATATCAATGAATATATCATGCTGTTTTGTGGTTGAATACAGCCTCTTATTAGTCAATAATGTATATTAAAGCATGTATTATTTGCCTCACGTCAGCATGTTCTACATGAAATAGTACACAAATAGTGTAAACAATGATATGTAGTATTCTACACTGGTCATGAGGTGTCAGTAATGTTACGGTAATGTTCAATGAGACACACAAGCACCAGACTTGATCGCCAGAGCAACAGGCTTTACCGTCAGGATATTTAATGTTCCATGCTTTGACTGTAGTTTTGTATTATTATATAGTTGTGTATATACTAGAATGTTATTTTGAGGACTTTATATTGCATATTTGAAAGAGGCCTGATGCCGGCTTCCTAAATATTCAAATATTTAAAGGCCCAGCAGCCAATAACAGGAGGTGATGTCCTCAGGTGGACAGTCAAACATGCCAGAAGGACAAAATGCCAGGAATGAAACACAGGGGGGGGGGGGGTGTACTTTGTGCGCTCAGTGTAGATAAACAGATCCTAAATGAGAAAACCGGAGGAGTCCTTTCAAAGGCAGAGTTCCTCGCACAGAGCTCGACACTCTGGGCCATCATTCCAAAGTCAACATGCTACGTCTCAGTCCTCAGGAATTTTTCATGAGCCACCACTTATCTTGTCATATCACATTTCTCACGCCAGCTTTTCGGGAGAGAACAGAAAAGACACCTCCAGGGCAAACGATTCTCTTTTAATCAAATCACTCTCCGCATGGCCCGAGGAGATCTTTGCACAGTCGGGTGGCACACAGGCCGCTGTAACGCAAACATCAAAAACAAACACCCGACCTGAAAAGAACGGCCGCTCTCGGAAAAGTAAAAGTCATCTGAAAGCACTCGGAAATAAAGTAAGGAACAAAGTGGTGTCTTGGAGTTTCTAGCGAGCAACTTTATGGCAGGAGGGGAGCTATAAAAGGTAAATGACACCACATAAGCTCCAAGCTCCCAGCTGAGCCATTGGCTTACAACTCTACTGCTGTTTGGGAGGCAGCTCCTGTGTTTCTGCTCTTTGAATCACATCCCAGCTTCTGCTGGACGACACTTGGATTAGCATCCAAAGGCCTTTTTCACCATCCACTGGACCGATTCCACGCATCAGATGTGTTTATTTCACACTTTACATGCAAATTAATTGTGGTTCAACTCAATTAAAGCAACCTCTCCATGGCTCCCCCTGCAGTTGTGATGTGTAATTGACCCTTAAGTCATTCTAGTTGGTACAATCCATGCGAATAAAAGACATTGGGAGCTACTTTCAAACCGAGTGGTTAGCACGCAGGTCTCACAGCTAGAAAACCCGAGTTTGATTCCACCCTCGGCCATCTCCGGGTACTCCGGTTTCCTCCCACATTCCAAAAACATAATAGGTTAATTAACGACTCCAAATTGTCCATAGGTATGAATGTGAGTGTGAATGGTTGTTTGTCTATATGTGCCCTGTGATTGGCTGGCCACCAGTCCAGGGTGTACCCCACCTCTCGCCTGAAGACAGCTGGGATAGGCTCCAGCACTACCCGCGACCCTTGTGAGGATAAGCGGTAGAAAATGAATGAATGAAAATTAGCTTGCTATGGCAAGAAAAGAGATTGAGAACTCAGGTCATCAAATGATCAACTGCCTATTTGGCCTTTTATTTAGCTTTTTGACAATACTTACTCAAATAGAAAACAATTTGGAAGTTATGTGAAGGTCTTGGACTCATTTGACTTATTTTTACACCTGCATGATTGTTAAGGATGTTGAAATGTAACTATTAAAATGCGTTATTAAAAGTTGTATGGGTTTTTATGGGAAGCTTTTATGACTGTCAGCCACAGTTTGACCCAGTCACTATGAAGACTAGCCAATATACCATGGAAGGTGTCCTGGCTGGTCCACTCGTATTAGCATAGGCCAGTATTCTCAAATATTTTCTGCCCTGCATCCACTCACGGGACAAAAAAAATGTGCTGTCTTCGGGAGAGACGCGGGGTACACCCTGGACTGGTGGCCCGCCAATCACAGGGCACATATAGACAAACAACCATTCACACTCACATTCATACCTATGGACAATTTGGAATCGCTAATTAACCTAGCATGTTTTTGGAATGTGGGAGGAAACCGGAGTCCCCGGAGAAAATGCACGCATGCACGGGAAGAACATGCAAACTCCACACAGAGATGGCCGAGGGTGGAATTGAACTCAATCTCCTAGCTGCGAGGCCTGCGCGCTAACCACTTGTCCACAAGCTAATGTAACAACAACAGTTATTCTCAACCTACAATTATGATTGAAGCTTTAAAGGCATAGTTCCGATTTTTTGACACGAGTTTATACGACATCTCCGTCAGCAGTGTCGTCCATTAACAGCGACTTACCGCCTACTTGGTCTCCTAAGTCCAGTTCTGATCGGATTTTGGTGATGTAGCTATTTCATTGTGAAATTACGACATACTGCGTCCTTAAGGTCGCCCTTAATTACAGATCAAAATGCTAAAAATAGCAAGCGTGTAGGGATAGCTTCATAATCATAAAATGTAAACTTTGAAGCGCTGGGTGTGCTCATGTACAAGACCAATGTTCCCCGTTCATCCATTCTTTTCTCAGAAAACGTGATCATACGTATTTGCATTGAAACTGCGAGGCCACATAAAGGCAGCATGTGTAAGTCCACATATCGGGTGACACTTTAAACACAGGCTGTAGTCTGATTGTAATCCGATTAACTCCTTCATGGGCAAAACTACCGTCCGCAGAGACAAATACTATCTTTTAGCCCGTTTAAACACCCCAGAGATAAAAATCTATGTGATACTACGAGAGTGAAAACATCATAAAGGCTGCTGTCATAACAGCCGTTAAAGCCTGCTGATTAGCGTCGGCTGTTTATTTAAGGTAGCGAGGACCGCGTTTTAAAGTGTATTCACAGGAAATTAAATTGTAAGTGAGTGAGAAGATTTAGTTTCTTCAAGTTTCGCTGCCGAGCTAAAAAAAAAAAAAAAAGCCTAATTATATATATTAAGTGTTTATTGTTTCACATTATTAACGTCTGGCCCCCGTGCTTATTTAAAATTAAGAACTCAGACTTGCAATTTGTTTTAAGTGCTCGGTCTGGTGTCTTGTTCAGACATTTCTCCATCTCAGCCCTCCCCAGGTGTGTGACCCCCCTGTACAACCCTACTCCCTCTTTCAAAATATTACCTTTCCGTCACAGCCAAGACGCACTGTCGGCCACCTGAGACATTATTGGGGCCAAATGGGTGCAGCGCTGACCCTCCCCCGGATAGGATGGATACATATGCTGCAAGAATGTTGCTTTGTAGTCACTGTCTGGATAAAATAAATGTACTTTTTTTTTTCTTTTCTTCCTTCCCTGCATGTCTCGCATATTTGTATTCACTCGTGCATTGCTCCGGTTTTAACTTCACAGCAGAGCTTTGTGAAAGATGTGCAAACATCTTTCAATTTGTGTTGATAGCTCACCGAATTCATTTGAAGAAATGGCTGCTGCTGATGTATCGTCAGTTATTGGTCATGGTGCAGTCGACATGTTGATCGTACACAGCCATTATGTGGTATACACAGGGGTGGGCAAACTTTTGGACTCGGGGGCCGCATTGATTTAAGAAAACGGGGGGGGGGATCAGACTATATATTTTAAGTGTCATGGAGTCTGCTATATATATACTTTGAGATCATTTATTTGATGTAAAGTGCCTTATAATTTAAATTTTAATAATAATATTATTATTATTATTATTATTATTATTTGGTTAATAATAATAATGATAATTATTATTCTAATTGTTATTATTATTGTTATTATGATTATTATTATGTGCTTGTGTCCCTTTTTTCAGGATCAAATAACGAAAATTGATAAGTCAGCTACTTCAACCATGAAAAGGTTGGCTCAAGCCATGATGCCAGGTTGTATGTTGAGTTTAAATGAAATACTTTGGAAAGAACGGGCGGGCCGTATTCAAACACTTGGCGGGCCGGATGTGGCCCCCGGGCCGTAGTTTGCCCACCCCTGGGTATACATGTCAAGGATTGGCGTCTGCACTGTTTTCCATTTTGTTGATTGTAACACACAGTACGTAACTATTGTTATTGTTCATGCAGTCATTGGGCAGTCTTCATGTTTATCAGTATACACAGTCCAACTGATTGGTCAAGGTATCACTCAGGGATGAGCCTATGCGTAAGTTTACGTTTTTATGGTCGCGCATTCTGCCCGGCAAACCTTTTTTTTATATAATAAAATATAATAATAATAATAATAATAATAATAATAATAATAATAATAATAATAATAATAATAATAATAATAATAATAATAATAATAATAATAATAATAATAATAATAATAATAATAATATCTCTGTGTGGAGTTTGCATGTTCTCCCCATGCATGCGTGGGTTTTCTCCGGGTACTCTGGTTTCCTCCCACATTCCAAAAATATGCTAGGTTAATTGGCGACTCCAAATTGTTGTGAATGGTTGTTTGTCTATATGTGCCCTGTGATTGGCTGGCAACCAATCCAGGGTGTACCCCGCCTCTCGCCCAAAGACAGCTGGGATAGGCTCCAGCACCCCTGCGACCCTTGTGAGGAAAAGCGGTAGAAAATGAATGAATGAATGAATGAATAATAATAATAATACATTTTATGTGTACAGCGCTTTTCAAAGTACTCAAAGACGCTTTACAGCGAAGAAAAAATAAATAATAAATAGAGTTGAGTAAAAAAACAGAGTAAAAGATGTATTAAAATACAACATCCATACATTCATTCAGAGCTAAAAACAAGGCTAATACTATTTTAGCACATGATTAGCCACAGCACTGTCATTGTCTGTTTTTTATTCCATCGTCCTTCATGGAGTCATTGGACAGTCTACACGTTGACCATTACAAGCAGCAGCGATGTCGTTGTGGTGTATGTGGTACATGCCATGCATTAGCCTTCGCATCAATGACATTTACCAGGCAAATGTCATTGACCATTCTTTTGTCACAACACATCAGTCACTCTAGTTAACACCAGTTCTGTGGAAAATGTGGAAAATGTCAAAGATTAGCCAATGCGCCAGTTTTTATGTTTATAGTAACACATGGCGCCTGGCTATTTTAATTGCCCGTGTAGTCATTGGGCAGTCTACATGTGTATCAGAATACACTGCACTGCACTGCACCGGTTTGCGTGTTTATTATGGTGATCTCTTCACTGTCTGACTGGACCGCCACTGGTTGCGTATCAGTCATTGTTCATGCAGTCATTGGGAAGTCTACACATCGATTATTATATGCTGCAGCATCGCTCAGTGTGTGGTACACTGCATGTCAACGGTTTGCCAAACGTAATACAATGTGTCATTACATTATGTTGACCCGGTACCTGACTGTACCATCATTGACCGATTATCAGTCACCTGACATGCAATCATTGGTCAGTCTACATGTCAGTCATTATACGCAGCATCAGGTGATTGGTGATCATGCACTCTATTCTAAATAGGACGAAATGGGTATGAAAGTCATAAGAGGAAGCGGCCTGGAAAGGACGCAGTCATGACGGCGCAGGAGAGTGCTCTGGTACTTGGGTAGTGATCACAGGAAGCCGGCAGGGGGTACAAAGGGGGGGTTGGCAGAGCCGGAGCGGAGCACCACGAAGCAGCCTTTCTCTTCATTAGCAGCCTCTCTAAGGGGGGCCGACTGCCGGTGCCTTCAGCGGCCCACCTGTCCAGCAGATTATTGAACCGACTAACCAGCGGCTACGCACACACTCTTCTCTCCCGTCTCATGATTCACCAAGTACCGCGGGAATCACGACTGGCTTGACAACCTCTACTTTTTTTGCCTTTTGACCTCACGCCCCTGTGTGATTGGCTGAAGCTGAGCATCTTTTTCTGTCTTTTTCATTATTAACATTTTTAATCAAATGCGGGTGATTTGTATTTGTATTGAATTTGTTTATTTGTATTTGCTGGTGCGTGTCCTTTCTGCTGTTTCCAAACAGCATGATTTTAGTTTTACGTAGGTTCAAGGACAATCTATTATCATCAAACCAGCTTTTTAGTGTGACCATTTCTTCTCTGACCTTTCTAATGATTTCGTCTGTACTCCCTCCAGAACAAAAAGCCGTGGTATCATCCACAAAAAATACCAGCTTTAAGTCTTTCGTAACTTTGGAGATATAATTGATGTACAGGTTGAATAGTTTTGGCCCCAGTATTGACCCCTGGGGAACTCCACGCGTAATAAATGAACTTGCAGATGTGTATTATCCTAGCTGTACGTATTGCGTCCTGTCAGCTAAGTAGCTTTTGCAGTTGATTACAAGCAGTTGATGTTTGCTAAATACAAGGATGAAGAGTCTTGAACCAGTCATGATGTGCTATATATATCACTATATTGACACTTACTATGGTACACATAATGTCATTGTATGGTCATATCACCTCGTACTTCGGTAAAATTTAAAAAAAAAATGTAACTGTATTATGGAAAGCAGGAAGTGAACAAATGTAACAGTTACTGATTGCAAAAGTACCAGATGGAGAGGTAGGATTCAATAAGCTTAATTTAATAAGGACATGTGGAACTGTGAACTGATTATGTGATGCATTCAATTGTAATCTGATGCATGTTCAAATGAAATAAAACCATTACCATTACCATTTTAATTTAAAATGGGCCATTTTACTTCATGTTTCAGCCAAAGAACACAACAGGTGCTGAGTTCAGGGAGCGTAAACACTAACCAGAAGGGAACTATGGAACTTTTTCAGCAATAAGAACAAGAACGGGTGTGTTCGCATGGTACGAACCAGAATTACAATTCACTTTGTGAAATAAACACACAATTTGACATCCAAACTTCCTGCTGTTTAACTCCGCTCATGATTCCCTCGCCTTCAAATCTCACACACTCCAAACACCTGCTGGAGCAACGCAACATTGTTTTTCTTTTTGTGGTGAATAAAATGTTTCTTACCTGCTGTTCCTGCTGCCATATAGCGAAGAGAGCAGCCCAGAGATAGAAGCCATGAAATGACACTGCTGGAATGTAAATTGGCATTCTCCACCAGCACCATAGGCCTTACTGAACATCCCAACAAACACATAGACCAGGACACAAGTACTGTGCAAGAGACACACACTCACTGATGAATGTGTGAAGGTACTTAAGTAGGGCTTTCAAGTGGGGGCCATTCATCTCCCAATGTTTTGTTATTTCTTACACCGCCTTCCTCTTAGCTGTCTTTTATAATGTAGTACATGAACATAGTGTTTGTGTCTCAGTGTATGTGTGTGTGTGTGTGTGTTGGTACTATAAAACAGCATCATCACCTTCCAGACTAAAATCTGACTAAAAAGTGTTAAAGATATCTGCCGTAAAGCTCCTTTAAAGTCCCTCTATGATGTTATGCATTAGTATAAAGTTGTTTAAAAATATCCAAAGTTCAATAAAAAGTGAATTATATGCAATGAAATTGTAGAACTGTCACAGTTTCTGTTAAAAAGTTACTTTTTGAGTTTGTGTTTAATTAAGTGCAAGAGGTGAAGTGGCTACAAATTCAGTATGAGGCAAAACAAGCATTTCTTTCCTTTTCCTGGGTGTGTTTGATATTTTTAAACAACTGTCATTCATTATTACCATTTTGCAGGACATCATTACGCACAAAGCAAACCGCTGTGATCAATTCAAATGACAGAATAACATTTGTTCTAAATGATTAATTAGAAAAAAAACTCATATTTACCATGGCTGCATGTTGCATCTGACAGAACCCCGAGAACTCCTGGCACTTTTTTTTGCAAAACTTGTCTCCCTCCAAAAAAGTCTGCTTTCGCCCTCAAGCGGGGGACTCTGTTCCTCGCCGTGTGCTCCGTCAATCTCTCGGCGTTCGATTCTAAAACTTCTCTCTGCGTTTGTTGACACTTTTTGTGGTCGACGATTACAGATGATAATCACTCTTTTGGCTACGAGGGTCCTCGCTTCTTCTTCTTCTTCTGCTGCTGCTTCTTCTTCTTCTTCTCCTCCTGCAACCGCGTCAAAGCAGGTTTGGAAAGTCAGATTGGTGACGCGCAATCACGACGTCCCCTTCTTCTTTTCCCTCTAAATGAGTCAACAAGCTCAAACTGCCTGTCCTACCTTGAAGGAAAAACATACAAGGAAGAGAGAACGACAAACGCCTCCCTGATTACTTAGTCCCCCCCGGACGGTTCTCCGTCTGCACGCCGGTTTCGGGGCTTTGCAGAGAAGGTGTCTGCGTGCAGGCTCTCCGCTCCCGCACCAGTAGCCGTGGGCTGCGTTCACTTTCTCCTGGTTGATGACTTGATTGGTGTCATGAAGTGTGGCGTCTTTTTGCAATAACAAAAACCCATAAAAAACCTTTTGCGTCCAAATGTTAGGAACAGGTCGCATATGAAATTGATGCTTTACTGCCAATCAAAAGTCAGCATTGTTATTAGAATGTTATGACAATGGGAGACAACGCAATACAATAATACAATGTAATATGTAATTAAATAATGAAATTAGTTATTATATATATTATATCACTATTTATAACACACTATAGTTACTTTAAAAAACAAGTTTATTGATGGAAATTTCGTCTCTTTTAAGGGAGTCGGTTATTTTGGCTCCATTCACTAAAAAGAGCTAGTTCTTTCGGCTCCCAGGTGGCTCCTCAGGTTTTTTGTTGTCTTAAATTAATTTATTATCACAGTTTGAGTGTTGTGTAAAATGAGTTAATATTCATTCATTCTTTCATTTTGTACCGCTTTTCCTCACGAGGGTCGCAGGGGGTGCTGGAGCCTATCCCAGCTGTCTTCTGGCGAGAGGCGGGCTACACCCTGGACTGGTGGCCAGCCAATCACAGGGCACATATCAACAAACAAGCATTCACACTCACAATTTGGAGTCGCCAATTAACCTAGCATGTTTTTTGGAATGTGGGAGGAAACCGGAGTACCCGGAGAAAACCCACGCATGCACGGGGAGAACATGCAAACTCCACACAGAGATGGCCGAGGGTGGAATTGAACCCTGGTCTCCTAGCTGTGAGGTCTGCGTGCGAACCACTCAACTGCTGTGCCGCCCTGAGTTAAAAAAAATTCCAGCTCCTGTTGTTCATTTCAAAGAGCTGACACATCACGATTTTCTCCGGGTACTCCGGTTTCCTCCCACATTCCAAAAACATGCTAGGTTAATTGGTGACTCCAAATTGTCCATAGGTATGACTATGAGTGGGAATGGTTGTTTGTCTATATGTGCCCTGTGATTGGCTGGCCACCAGACCAGGGTGTACCCCACCTCTCAGCTGGGATAGGCTCAAGCATACCCCCGCTACCCTAGTGAGGATAAGCAGCATCAAAAATGGATGGATGGATGTATGGATAGTGCATGTAGGGTCACCAATCAATAAATGGGACAATCCAGTCTCTGAATGTTCTAAGCTCCTGTTTCCATTGCCAGTGTTTCCAACAGAAAACTTTTTAGATTTTGCAGAATATGCATTTATTCCAGCTATATTTCCTTTGATTTGTGCTTGCTGTCAAAACAGTCTGTTTTAATTCATTCTACCCACTCCAGGCGTGCCCACCCCGCTGTAACCAGTGGCCCCTCCTACGGCTGCAGGACAATTTTTCGACAAACACAGCCATCCCAAACTTCTTTCAGGACTCACTTCCAAATGCGTAAACCTCATTATCTGAAACTTTGGTATAATTTAACACGTGAATACAACATTACTATATTTAACTATATTTATAGGCTAGAAAAGTGGAAAAAGCATAATAGGTCCCCTTTAATACAGTTGCCCGGGTAATCAAGAATCAACTCCATTTACGCACCATTAAATTCAGATTTGTTTGTTTTGCTGTGTTTTAATAGGACATCCAAAACAATATGGTAGGGCAGTGATAGCCCTGCCCCTATAATTTAGATCAGATGAGACACACGTGCTTGTATCTAAGGTGCACAGTTGGCTGAATCCCAGGGTAATCCTTCCTCAAGTGCCCGGAAGCCCCGCTTGCATGTTTGTCAAGGGGTAAATAATAGATCTGAGATTAGACCTGTGTAGAATTGGTGGGCTGGTAACAAGCTACGGAGGTCCCACGCAATGCATATTCATAGCTTGGCCAAGGCCGTGGGAGAGTGAAGACCATATGCCTGTTAGTGTGAGGGCTTGCCTTGCTAATTAAATGAGATATTACATAGTCATATATGAGCCAAATGCCCTCTTGTATGTATATAATATTGTGTGTAAATATATACTGCGTATACAATCACTCGACTCAGCTTTAGGTACACTTGCACCATCCAATATAAAAAAATGCTGTGAGAAAATTATGATAATGCTCAGTTTTAACTGAAAAATAAGGCTTAACAGGAAAATCAGTAAGTATTTGGTGCTTTTGACTTATTTTAATAGCGAGGTAATTGGTTGCCACAGTATCTTAATACAGATGGCGAGTATGGTATGTGTTTATTTGTTGCCGTGACAACTCCCCACTGTTCATTACTCAAGCAGCAGCTCCTAAGTGATGATAATGATAATGAGCTATTGAACCTACCACCTCCTCCTGGGACATCAGACACTCTGAGGTTCTCCTCGTCATTACGTTACAGTCACTTGCTGTAGGAGCAGATACGGTATAGTAAAAAGGTCAATTAGGCCCAAGAACTCGTCATGGGTTTTTGCTGAAGGGGGCCCTTAAAGGCCCTCAAAGCAGCCTTTTTTTAATTCTTCTAAAACAAAAAAACGAAATGGGATCTGTAACCTATGCTGTTTAATTTTAAAAGTAACAAATCACTCAGAAAGACACTTGATAGAGTGCAGGCTTCCAACACGGTGGAAAGAACGGTTTAAAACAGCTGAATTCCCATGTATAAAAATTACAGTGTCAAGAAAACGACCAGTCCCCGCCTCTCGCCCGAAGTCAGGTGGGATAAGTCAATGACAACACCACTGAGCACAAACTGCAGTTATTAAATGAAACGTTTCATTATTAAGGGAGAACAAAATTCAGACCTACATGGCCCTGTTTTAAAAATTGATTGCGGTTCTAAAGACATTTCCAAAACTTTTGGACTACAGCGAACCACCACAGCGAGAGCCATTATCTACAAATCATGAAAACATGAAACAGTGGTGAACCTTCCCGGGAGTGTCCGGCCAACCAAAATTACCCCAAAAGCACAGCAACGACTCATCCAAAAGGTCACAAAAGACCCCACAACAACATCCGAAGACCCGCGGGTCTCACTTATTGCAGTTAAAGTCAGTATTCATGACTTTAAAAAAAAAATATGTAGCATGGTAGAGTTAATTTTGGTGATCCCCAAGAGAATGTCTGACGAGACAAAAGCTGAACCTTTTGGAAGATGTGTGTAATGCAATGTAATGCCTCATTTCAGAAAAAGGACATCATACCAAAAGTAAAATATGGTGGTGGTAGTGTGATGGTCTGGTATTGTTTTGCTGTTTCAGGACCTGGAAGACTTGCTGTGATAAATGGAACCATGAGTTATATATATTGTATGTATATACTGTATATACTACTAACATTGTTTGTAACAATTGGCTTTGAAGTTTTGGAGAAGCAAATCTAAGCACTCCATGGGTTTTGATTTGGCGGTACTGCAACATTTGGTGCTTTGTTCATCCAAATGCTGTTTTTCCAAAGATGCCAACCTTTACTTAGTGCGATCAATGTCCCACATCCTTGGTCTTTTCTCCACTACGCAGGGGAAATAAGTACTTAAACACAACCTCAACAGTGCAATTTAACCTTTTAGCAAGAAAAAGGACAGGATCCCAAGGGAAATAGTGGGATAGCTCGTTCCCATACCTGTTGGCAAAGTTTAGGGAGTGTGACATGCACGTATATATGCATGTTGCGCCTGAGGAGGTAAATCAATTACTTCTTTATGTAGTGTGGGACCAGTATGTCAACAAATGTCAAACAAAAGTCCCTAAGCTTGTGGTAAAGACATGACCAAAGGGTCTTATGAGAAAGTCGTCACATGCATCGTTTGTGGCAAGATAGTATTGTTGAAGGTCCTTATATTTTCAGTCGTCTGGAAAAAGTGTGGGGAAAGCTGCAGGGTAATCAATGGTGTCTTTGTAAGGTCTCGCAGTAAGTAGTATGAGGGTGGCTGCTAAGTCCTCCATGGGCATCAGCACATGCAAAAGCTTGCATCGCCTCACGTGGTAGCTGTAATATTATTTAATGGTATTCAACATGTGACATTTAACAAATTAATGCTACAAAGTGACTCATGTTCAAAGATCTAACTTCTTCCCACCCGGCGGGGCAGATGTTCTACTAAACACTCTTTTGAGTTTGACATCCCAACTGGCATTTGTACAAGCAAGTCTTCCTTTGGTACTTGTGGCTCTTAAGTGTCATCTACCGCAGTTCCCGGATTCCTTTTTCCCTCAGCATCAAAGCCTGGCCCCCCCACATTAATGCAGACAATATCCCCCGCGTACCTTGAGGCGGCAGGCGGAGATGTGCTTTTCACAACTCTCCACGGAGTGTCGTGTTGTGTGCCTCGCCTCTTCACTCCTCAGTCTGCCTGCACGTGTCGGCACTGTGAAGCTTGTCACTGGATTCTTTGGGGGGGATTTTTCATGCATGAGCATTTGCATGATCGCAGTCTTGGATCCTCTCTTCCATTCACTGGGAGATTAGATGCTTTTAAGGGACTCTGCTAAAGCGTGACAGGAGTGCATTGTCAATGCAAGAGAGCAGTTTTTCAAAGGGTACTGTACATTTTGGCAACAGTGCATCGGAATCAGTCATTCTATGGCATTTATAGGCAGACCTATCTTGGCAGACCTAGATCTATCTATCTATCTATCCATCCATCCATCCATCCATCCATCCACCCCACCCATCCAACAATCCATGCATCCATCCATCCATCCATCCATCATGGAACAAGATGTAACCTGAAAAGGGGTCCAATCGCCCCACATGAGTACGTATGTGATGATAACCATAGAAAAGGAAATGGAAATTTATATGACATAGAAACATAATATAAGAATACTTGCAATTAAATATCATTATCAATATATTGCGGGCTGCACGGCGGTCGAGTGGTTAGCACACAGACCTGTGAATTTCTATCTATATCTAATCTATCTATCTATCTATCTATCTATCTATCTATCTATCTATCTATCTATCTATCTATCTATCTATCTATCTATCCATCCATCCATCCATCCATCCATCCATCCATCCATCCATCCATCCATCCATCCATCCATCCATCCATCCATCCATCCATCCATCCATCCATCCATCCATCCATCCATCCATCCATCCATCCATCCATCCATCCATCCATCCATCCATCCATCCATCCATCCATCCATCCATCCATCCATCCATCCATCCATCCATCCAACCCCACCCATCCATCCATCCATCCATCATGTAACACGATGGAACCAGAAAAGGGGTCCAATCGCCCCACATGAGTACGTATATGATGATAACCATAGAACAGGAAATGGAAATTTATATGACATAGAAACACAATATAAGAATACTCGCAATTAAATATCATTATCAATATATTGCGGGCTGCATGGCGGACGAGTGGTTAGCATGCAGACCTCACAGGTAGGAGACCAGGGCTCAATTCCACCCTCGGCCATCTCTGTGTGGAGTTTGCATGTTCTCATGTTACATGTTTTCTACGTGTACTCCGATTTCCTCCCACATGCTAGGTTAAAAAAAACATGCTAGGTTAAGTGGCGACTCCAAATAAAAACCATGCTAGGTTAATTGGCGACCCTCGTGAGGAAAAGCGGTAGAACATGAATGAATGAATCAATGAATCAATATATTGCTTTACACTGCACTCATTAATTCCAGCAAAGGCCACTAGGTGACAGTACTGCTGTGCAACACCTGTTCAGGTGTCTTCAATGGGTGAGTAGTTTTACTTGAAGTTACTTTTATTATGCAGTGCTCAACTTCTCCATAGTACTTGTATTGCAGTTAAATATGTTAAAATGCTTCTTTGACTGTAATGATGGCAATGGTTTGACCCTGGAACAGATGAGGAAAATTAACTACTGACTACTGATCAAAATTAAGGGTGATTACATTATTTTTTTTGTTTTTTAGGGTGTTTTGTCAGCAGTTATAGATGTTACTGGACCTGACATAGCCCACACGCCAATCAAGACTTATATGCAGAGTTTGTTCGGCTTTCTGACACAAAAGTCCACTTTATGTGTATTGGCTGTCTATCTAAACACCCCTCCATTGCAGGGGTTGTTGATTGGTTTCTGGTTGACAGATGCGGCGGTGTGGCTGGAGGCTAGACTGGAGGAGACGGTATACTTTTTTTTTTTTACTGTACATTTCAGGAAGCACGTCACTGCTAATATGAATGATTACCCGCTTTTTTTTCTGTGCTTTAATCTGTCATTAGTCAGACTTGAAAGTGGGGAAGTACAAGGCGCTTGAGGAGTTAAAACATGGTATTTGTTGATGCAGTGTTCAGTAATACATCCTTGCTGTTGCATGATGGTGATTAAATTCCTGTGACCAGTAAGCAGAGGGGAGTATTTACAGAAACCATGTGTCAGTTTATGTGTCTGAACAAGGGAGCAGGCAGATGTCGCACATTATCTACCAATTTAGTGCCGCTAAAATGGTTTTGTGAATGAGCATCCTAATGAGAGGCTGTGTTGTTGGGTCAAGAAACAACCAGTTCGCGTGTGTGTGTGTGTGTGTGTGTGTGTGTGTGTGTGTGTGTGTGTGGCAGACGACATTTTCCTCTCAACCCTAACCTCACAACAGGCTTCGCTGCTTACTGTAAGTACATTAGCCATACAAGATGGAGTTGACCAGAAAGGCAGATGTCTAACCCATGTCCATGTTGATTTTTGTTGCTTTTATTCAGGCTCTCTATGTTGATGAATGATTCTGACATTACAATAAATTATTTCAAACATGTATATGCACATACATAGTGCAAGTATTTTTTTTTTTTAACCCTGCATCAATAATAGCTGTGAAAATGCAACTGGGACTATGAAAAGAACATTTATTTTCAAAATATGAATGGCAATTATATATGTATTATATTGTTTACATTATTGCAGAATAACATCTTGGTGAATATGATTAATATTTAGATTATTAAATAAATATATGTAGACACATGGATGGATGGATGATATTAAATACAATTTACAATAGCTGCATTTCACGGTCAAAACACACTTCTTAAGCATCATGGAAAACAGATGTTGTGATTTATTGTCGTGCAAACTACTAAATATATTATTTTAAATAATCTTCTAAAATATTTTGACACTGAAAATCAATAGATTATTAATAAAAGGCAAAATATCAGCGTCTGTATTGGCAGTAGTAGTCTACAATACATTACATTGAGTGCCGTATTTTGACTTCAGCTGCCGTAAAATGACGTGACCCCTAACGCACCACGGCAACAGCGGGCTTGTTTGAAATGAGGAAGCCATAAAAAAGCAAAAGCGTCTCTGCTGTTATTGACAACCATCATGTGCGGCGTTGTTGTACTAAAACAGACATTATAATGCCATTTGGATACGCGCTACTTTTGGAACATGTTGTTTCGTAGCTCTGACTTGACTAGGAACTTTACCCGCACCAGCAAAAGGAAGTAAACATTAATGGCTAACGCTAGCTAAGTTAGCTTGCAGCGGCGTCGCGTCTTTGCCTTGCCACTGTCCTTGCCTCATTATTGCGCGTTAAAGCGCACATCGAAAAGCCACAATGTCCTCCACGGACATCCCTCGTATGCTTGCACTGGAGGAGGAAGTGAGGAGTTTGTCAGAGGACCTGATGCAATGTCAGGTAAGTGGCCCAAAAAGTACACATCAGTGCTGATGATACAACATGTTTAGCTTGCTGGAGAACATTAAGAGCAGTTGCACTGTCACACCACTTTGTCCATTCAGTTAACTGCGAATGCACTGACTGAGCCGATTTGAGAAGATTGAGAAGATTCCTGTGGTGGTTGAGAGAGGAAGCATATGCATGCATACTCACCAGCAGGTGGTGTCTAATATCATGAACTCTTCCTCACTTTGCTTTACAATATCGTCTGTTTTTTTGGTAGAGGAAAGAAAAGAACAGAAAAAAACACTGTACAGCATTAAGTCATATAGTAGTGGTCAGGGGCTTCTATTTACTCAACTGTAAAGATGACCCTG
Organism: Doryrhamphus excisus; assembly: GCF_030265055.1. NCBI lineage: Eukaryota > Metazoa > Chordata > Actinopteri > Syngnathiformes > Syngnathidae > Doryrhamphus > Doryrhamphus excisus. The sequence continues at coordinate 18,874,437 of NC_080466.1, read as the reverse complement.
GGCAACTGTTAATATAAAAATGTTAATTAGAAGCAAGGCAATAAAAATGCCAAAGCAATTAATATAATTTAGTCATCAGTGATTAATATTATAACCTTGGTGACATAATGGTACACCCCCTCCAGTGGCCTAGTCACAGTCCTGACATGAATCTGATTGGTGGCCAGCCAATCACAGGGCACATATAGACAAACAACCATTCACACTCACATTCATACCTATGGACAATTTGGAGTCGCCAATTAACCTAGCATGTTTTTGGAATGTGGGAGGAAGCCGGAGTACCCGTAGAAAACACACACATGCACATGCAAACTCCACACAGAGATGGCCGAGGGTGGAATTGAACCTTGGTCTCCTAGCTGTGAGGTCTGCGCGCTAACCACTTGTCCGCTAAATTAATAAATGATCGTTGTTTTGTGGTTAACTAGGGCGTATTTTTATTCATCTGACCACTAGGTGTCAGTAATTTTCCATTATTGAGACATGACATTAGATTACCGTCACACTGCAATGTAGTCAGCCATAGCATGTCCGACAGAGTGAAAAGATCTCCCATTCCGTGTGGAAGTGGTAAGGCTTCGTTGGCCTTCTTCCCCATTCTGTTTTAAACACATTCTTAAGTTTAAAATGGAGTAAATAAATTGGATGTTAACGAGTTAGTTCGCTAGCTTTTGCGAATGGTTAAAGCGATTGTTGTCTTTGTTGTCCCTGCAGTGATCCCATAGCCTGCACATTACGGTTGAGCAAAGTGGTGTAATAAACACTGCTGCGGCTGCTCTTAGGGAGGTTGATTAAACAAAAAATAGTGTTGAAGTTATTTCTTCAAACTATCTGTAAATGTACACATATTTGTTTTATTGGTATTGCATGTTATTACATCGGCCACTGTCATGATGTACTATTAAGTGAGCTGCCTTGGTGGTCTGGTCTTGAAGTACAACATCACAGCTTATTAATGTTATGTATCGTAGCATTTTAAATATTGCCATTTGAACACGAGTGATGTCTTAAGTCTGAAGTCAAGACGTACTCGGGGACCGTCATTAACTACAAAGGCACCCATCTGTCGGCCAGCAAGTGTTCCTACCAGACGGATGCTAATTTCATTAAAATGTGTGGCTGAATTCCAGCAGCTCTGCTCAGCATAGTATGTTTAGCCCATGGCGTTATAATGTCCAACATGGAAAATGAATAATTCATACGCCATCAAACGCACATGTTTAAGTGCACACTGATGAGGGTCCTGACCAAACGCTTGCCTGTCTGATGGCTAATGGCAGCTAAAGGCCTGGATGTGTGTTCAGGGTTGGGTGGGTGTTCATCAGGGGGTGGGGGGGGTCATCTTTTTAAACTTCTCTACGCAGCTTAACTTAACATTAGCTGCATTACATGCTGAATCTCTCGCACCACTTCCGTAGCTTGACATGTCCTTCCATGTTATATGTTCTTCTCATGGTCTCATCAAGGTCCGCTTCTGCCATTTTGCTAAATAATAGATTAGATACTTTTGAGGAGGGGGCCTTAAAACTCGTGTACTAATTGGAGACCCGCAGACTCCAGTGGGAGGGATGACTTTTATCTTGTGATGATGTGAACATAATTTATCAGATAATTTTATATCAAGTCGATTTGGTATAATTCCGTCTTTTAATGTCAGAAAATGTTTTTTTTTAAGATGTCCCTCATTAAACAGAATATAGCTTGAAAAGCCAGAGACAATTTGAATTGGAAATGTGTCAGGGGCTGGCCGAGTTGGTCGACTTGCAGATGACTCACTCGGTCATCAGTTTTGAGCTGTTTCTGAGCTACTTACTTTGGGGAAAAACAGATCTGGTGCCGAGCGCTTGATTAACGAAGAAACTGCTGCAGTGTTTTGATATGGATGCCAACCCTCCGTGGTCATAAATAGTTCATCATGACAAGTGTCAATGCTTGCTCCCCTTGAGTCGAAGGTCACGTCCCAGCCCCGTGCCTTCAGAGATGCTTACGACTGACGCTGGGCCCGATCAAAAATTATTTGGTACAAGACGGCTGCTTGAATTATTGATCAACCCCTCCCTTTTCTCCTCGTATGCTAATGTCATCAAGGATTCTTCTTCATTTTTGTTTTTCTGAGGGAGTGAAAGCTGACATGTTTTGCTGTGGTCCTTTTTTGGAGTTAATCCGAGAGAAAGTTTTAGCCCATTATCATGTTTGACCGTTATTGAATTTTACTGCGTATGTTGCGTTTTTACATGTTCGTAAATATATTCTTGTATATGCCCTTCATTGTTTCGCTGCACTGTTACAAGCTGAGTGAGACCAATCACAGCGGAGTGGGCGTGCCCGGAGGTATGTCATGGGAAGAAGAAATTAAAACAGATCGTTTTGGAAATACAACTTGAATAGGTGCAGATTCTGGAAGATCTAGAAAGCTTTCCGTACGGGTTATCACTCTATAGGAGTCCACAACTCAAGATAAAGGGCCGAAAATGAGCATAATAGGGTCTGATTTGATTGTGTAACATTCTCATTACCACAATTAAAAATGTTGTACTGTATGCTAACTGGTTTGCTGTTTCCCCCAGGCCGATAAAGACTTTGTGTGGTCCCTGTGGAAACGCCTGCAAGTAGCCAATCCAGACTTGACCCAAGCTGTGAGTTTGGTGGTTGAGCGGTGAGTCCTTGTATCTTTTCAGGTTGTTACCTCAGCTGTACATTGCTTCTTTTTTGCCCTTCTAGCGAGGTGAGATAAGTGTGAAAAGTCGCTCGGTGGACGTTAAGGCACCTTGGCCGCTCTACTGGGGTTATGACGGAATTTGGCGCAGATGCTGATTTAAGCCTCGGTTATCCTCTGCATCGCACTTCAGCGATGGAAACCTTTTTAATGAAAACACCCTTCCGCCGCTCCCATTGTGGGCCGTCTCAACACCACTGCCAACGCTCGTCTTTAACGGATAAATTGAGATTGAATATGACCTTTTTTCTAAGCCACCCCGAGATCAGTGGCATGGGAACTTTCAGAGAAGATAAAAAAATGTATGGTTTTCTTGTCAATTCCCATGTGTGCAGACCTAATCTAATATAGAAGGCTTCTGTCTTTGAACAGAAAGACACATGGACGGGACATTTTAACATGCAGACCCTTGGCTTGTCAAGTTGTTTTTTAAAACAATTTACCCCCGAAGAGAAGTAATTTACCTTGCAGCATATTGAAGTAATTGCCAGACTGTAAGAAAACAGGTCGCTGCGGCAAAGTGGAAACCAACTCGCCCAGAGCACAACTACAAATGTTCCAATAACGAGAACTCTGTTCTCATATGTCTCGTTTATTATACGATTTTATACGTTTGAGAAGAAAATTATTTTGTACAGTGACGGTTATAGAATGGCCCGTAAAAAGCGAGTTTGCAGAATCCAGTGCCCAAACAAAACATCCCAACATTGGTGATTAAGTCTCTGTGAAGAATGTATAGTGTTTTTTTTTAAGAGTTGGGACACTATAGACAGATTGTGGTCATGGAATCCTTTCATCGTCTTTATTAGGTGAGTTTGTGGGGGTGGTTATTTATTCACTGTGCCCACTGTGTATTGTCACTGTCTAAGCACTTATATGAAACACTTATATGCTAGGAATACGTTAAAAAGCCATAGCATTTCAGTATGTGGAATCAAACTATGGAAAGGATTGAGTAAGGACCTCAAACAATGCACAACGATGAGCCAATTCAAGAAACAATACAAGCAGTTGATGTTTGCTAAATACAAGGATGAAGAGTCTTGAACCAGTCATGATGTGCTATATATATCACTATATTGACACTTACTATGGTACCCATTATGTCATTGTATGGTCATATCACCTTGTACTTCGGTACGGGACAAAATATAATAATAAAACAATAAAACAAACTTAAACTGTATTATGGAAAGCAGGAAGTGAACAAATGTAACAGTTAGTGATTGTAAAAGTACCAGATGGAAGGGTAGGATTTAATAAGATTTGCTTCTTCCTACTCCTTTTGGACATGTGGAACTGTGAACTGATTATGTGATGCACTCAATTGTAATCTGATGCATGTTCAAATGAAATAAAACCATTATCATTACCATAAACAAAAAGTGTCAGAGCTTTGATAAAGAAGGTGAGAATTCCAGAAAGAACTTGAAGGTATTACAATAGGATTGTAGTTTAAAGGTTCCTAGTTAATGCAGGTTGCAGAGGAAAGGGTTAAAAGAGACAATCCAGCAAGTGAGGCCAGTTTTGTGTCGTGATTGTACCTGTTTTTGCCTATTGCAAAGTGTCCATAGTGAGTGTGGAGGAGTGAAATGAGTGGTTCAAAACCAACCAAGTGCTTTAGTTTGGACCACATAACCATTAAGTTGGCGTCAAATTGGAGAGGAAAAATAAACGTGAGAGAGAAAGTGCTCTTCGGTACCAGTGCCTGCTATTCCTTCCCTTTCCACAACCTCTCCAGTTAGTTTAAAGCCTCACAGGAAACCCATCAAAGTGTGCTGGTCCACAGAGACAGCCGTGTTGAACATCCACCCTGAGATCACATGTGTACTGTATCACCTGATGCACAGGAGGATATTGACATGGTAATTGTGTCGACTCCAGTCAAGCGCAGGTTTGCCCATTGGGAGAACTGTGTTCATCCCCCACCTTCTTTGCCCCTCTTGTGGATTTTTGCGGGGAAGTGGTGAGCACAGCCCCCGACGCACGAGGAGATGTAGCAAGGGCAGCGCGTTCCATCTCCTCCAGAGACCCCTGATACTTATTTCAGTGTCTGTCAGGGGAGATGGCTGATCAGAAGAGGCAAAGACGGGAGAGAAGGCCTTGAAGATGGGAGGTGTTGCAGGAGTGAGCGATGAGTATGAGGAGGAGGAGGAGGAGGAGGGTGGTGGGGCCCTGGTGGCCTCGAGCAGTTGAAACAAACAGGTCCCCAATTGCTGCTCTGTTTTTGTCTCCCTAAAAGTTCACACGATAAATAGATGTGCCTGGAGCTGAAAGAAAGTTCACTCTGTGCCGTGTACACTTTCTTTTTCATCTGTGTTTACAATACAAAGGACAACAGGGACATTAATCATGGTCCCTGTTTATGGATTTTAAGATTTAGAGCAGAAAGGGAGGCTTACATCGAGTGTTACAGTGTAACACATCCCCATTTAGCTTTATAATCATTAGAAAAATGGTCAATAACTTACAGGCAATTGCGACGTCTTGTCTGTGTCCCTGCAAAGACACTTGATGACGGGACTTTAAAGTTTCTTGAGCTTAAAAACCTTACGGTTACAATGGGGGGTTTTGTAGAGTCTATTGAATGTGAGAGAAATTTCAAGTCAACACGACTTATACTTTGAAGTGTCATAACAGTGACACCGTGTGGTGTATTTGTTAGTAAAGTAATAGCAAAGACTACATAGTAGGGGTTCATCTTTGGACACATTTTTACCATTTTTGTGTGCAGTGGTTCAGGAATAGAAGATTTTTTTTTCCACAAATCGATGTGTCGTAATTCGTATTATCATCATACTGTCCTGTCTTCTAGTGAGAAGCACAAAGCTGAGATGAAGGACAGGAAGGTGCTGCAGATCCTCCAAACCAAGGACGACAAGATACAGGATCTGGAGGAGGTACTGTGCAGTTTAGAATCTCAATCTGTGTGTTGACAAGAGCAGCAACATCACATTTTCCATGAGGAGAGTTAATAGTTTTATAGCTTCTTTTTTTTAAATTACTTTTTTCATGTTCATTTTTGTTTAAATGATTTATAATAAAGTAAAACTTTAACAATCTTGTAGCATATATATACTATATATATAAATTATATATATAAATTACAATTATATATATATATATATATATAAATGTATGTATTTTTTATAATATAAATATGATACATATACAATTATATATTATATATATAGTATAATATTAAATATTTTAAAATATTTTAATATATATATATAATATATATAATAATAATACTTTAACAACCTTGTAGCACATATATATATATATATAAACTTTTTATATACATAAATTATAATTATATATATATATATATATATAAAATATATATTTTTTATAATATAAATATAATATATATAATTATATCTTATATATATGTTTATAATATAATATTAAACATTTTAAAAATATTAATATATATATATATTATATAATAACAATAATAATAATACAATATATAAAAAATATATATAATTTTTTTTTTACCATACCAGTAATGTTAAATCTTCAAGTTCTTTCCTTTCTGGGCCTCAAGAACGCCCAATAAGTTGAGCATTCAAATTGTTCTCACCCACCTCATTATCAACGTTTGAATTTATTTTCCGCTCCTCAAGTATGAATCCCTATTAAAGCCGCCCCCTCCCCACTGCTCTTAGCATGGCGATCTGGAAGTAACGAGGGCCGTCTAAATCCACTAGCTGAATGGATCAGACCCATTTACCCCATCGTGGCAATTAATTGCATCCCAGAGCTCCCCGTCTTATTTGAGACAAGTGTGTGCGCACCCGCAGGAGGTTGTGGATCATAAGGTAGTTGTGAAGACAGCGGCCGTAAGGTGTGCACCAAAAATCCACAATTAGGCTGTCATCAAAAGGGGTGTCGCTTTCATCAGGTCATTAAACATGATCAAAATGTCAAGATGTTGACGAGAATGTCAAATTTGTGCCATGTATTGTATACAGTGTGCATCAGACATAAGATGCAATGTCAAGCCAAGTAAAATCCTGATCTTATCAAGATTGGCCATTTAGCAGCAACCCCAGAGTCAGCCTTCAATTTGTTCAGCTTTCAACAACTATTTTTCCCACCCCAGTTCAGGTAAAGAAACGCTCAGGAATTACCGTATTTTCTGGACTAGAAGTCGCACAAGGCCAAAAATGCATAATTAAGTCGGAAAAAACATACATAAGTTGCACTGGAGTCGCAGTTTTTGTGGGTAATTTGTTTTACAAACTACTTGACAAAAACAGACATTGGAAGGCAAGTTCTAACAACAAAAGAATAGAAAACAGGCTGAATAGGTGTAAGATATGCTCACAATGGTTATTAGCTACACAAAAAATAACAGAAACAGAAAAGGTGTCCAGTGTTTATGTAACATAAAAAAATTTTCATTTATAAGTTGCTCTGGAGTATAAGTCGCAGGAACAGCCAACCTATGAAAAAAAGTGCGACTTATAGTCCGGAAAATACGGTAGGTGGCCCTGATTTTTAGTGAGATCTTAGACTTGTGCTTAAATCTGCCCCATTTAATAGGACTTAATAGAAAATGGATGCATGGATGGATGTGAATGTAGCTTCTCATTACAACTCCGAGCAGTAGGTGGCGTTACAAATCTTCTAAACACACCTATATGCACGTGGGCTGCCAGAGAATAAGACGAGGTCGCTGGAGGGATCGGTGTTAACTTAGCGAGTATTCTCTCTCACAGCATCCATTACTGCAACCGTCCACCACATGTAGATTTCAGTCCTGTGGGAAACTTCTGATGTCTAATAATGACTGAATTTTCCCTCAAAATGTTGTTTTTTTTGCCCTGCGACATTTGTGGTATTCTAATTTTGATGCACCGCAGTATTTGTAACATTGAAAATCCTAAAAGTATTCAAATATAATATAATTGAAAATGACCTCTTTTTAGCTAAGAAGTGCCTCGATTGTTTTTTTTTTTAATGATTTACCTGCTGACAAATGTTTTAGCCTTGGCAAAGGCCGCTTTTTCTCCCCCTCCAAGGTATAAATGCTTCATTTGACTTGTGTCTTTTATGGTCTTGGACAGCAAGTGTCAAGGAAGCAGCAAGAGATAAACAAGCTGCTCCAGAGACGGATGGCCACCGACGACGAGGGTTCTTTAATGAAGAACGAGCTAGAAGCTGTGCGTCAACAGCTGCTCCGCACGAGCTCGGAACTTCAGGTCGGTGTAACAAATCGTCTCTTGTGACTCTCCGCCATGGCACTGAATGCGACAAGTCTCTTGCAGCTTTATGCGTTTTTTTTTTTTTTAAAGAGGGTAGTGAATTGTCTTTCTCTGGATTTTGTCTCGCCCTCAGAGAATACCTAACAGCTGGAAAGAGAGCGAGAGAAAGAAAAGCAGGTTGTTAACTTGCAGATAAATACTTAATGACTTACTAGTGGAGTAGTGACAGCATGTTATGGTGCGGCCTCCCCCATAATTATGATCGGATGGGGGTCCCGGCTATGATTAATTGAAAAAGGAGCGGTCCTCCGACAGTCTCATGGCGAGAAGTGTTGGGGGACGGCATCAAAAGGTGGAGTCTTAACAGACGTTGCAGCGAAGCAGCATGCTCATCAGAAGCATTGTCATTAAAGCCGACACTCCTGCACCTCTGCCTGCGTGAGACCGGCTCTGGCAGCGTGACTCCGCCCACTCAGCAACCACAAGTCTGGACCTTCAGCACAGGTGACCTTGTCTCACGCAGGCATCCACCATAATAAAATTGGAAACAAAAATATCAAAGCCCTGCCGAATTTTTTCTCAACCCCATGTGTTACTTCTCATTTATGGATCCCGTCGACTTCATCAGGCGCCTACCAAAAAGCTGGGAACATTTTGAGCAATGTGAAAGGGGGTTATAGACACTGAAAAAGATACATTTTTACTAATTCATTCAATTTCACAATAGTTTCTTGATCCGCTGTGAGGAAAATTCACAAGGGATGGTTTAATCCTGTTTGGAATGTTCTGAACTCTTGTTTTCATTCAAATGTGCTATTGAGAGTATTTGAGACTCAAACAACAGCGCCCCTGTTGGTTGTAGCCAAGCATTGCACTCCATTTTGCCTGAATTGCCATAAAAAGTCAATCGGTTAATTTTTTGGTCATGCTGAGACTATATAATGAATCTGGTCAATCACATCAAGACAAGGGAAGACAAAAGCACCTCAACTTTGTATGTTTTTCCCCTCACTATTGTTTTTTTGGCCCGCATGACCCCCTCTCTCTGTCTTCTCCTGACACACACACACCTCCCCTCATCTAGGAATTGAAGACGCAGTGTAGGAGGAAAGAGGAGGCGGCGCAGCAAGTGGTCCGGGCTCTCGAGGAGGAGAAAGAGGGATTAACGTCCCGCTGTGTCGCCCTGCAAGCTGACCTGGAGGAGAGAGAGAGGCAGGCCAGTGACCATCGTGACCAGAGGGAGGCTGCCCAGGCCAGAGTCAAGGTTTGAAGAACGCAAGCAAACACACACACACGCACACCACACCGTCCTTGTCCTCCATTGGGCCTCCCTTTCTTTTGCACACCTTGACATCTGTGACCCCCTCACTCCTTTTCCTTTCACACCTAAATAAAACACATCGCTGCAGCAAAACAAATTATAAAGACCGTATGTCTGACATATCCTCCAACACTGAGGAACTGTGCTCCAGTGTAAAGTTATTTGGTGTTGGCTCCATTCATTCTTAAATGCTTTGTGTGTCAGCGGCCCATTAGTTCAATGTCTTGGCTGCAATTATGGCTATCTATTATTGCTAGTATTCTTCCAAGGATGATCCCATTAGATTTTAGTGACTACTTAAACAATGATAAAAATGAATGAATTCAATGAATACATTCTTGTCAACTTTTTTCTTGCAATATTTCATGGTAAATTGGGTTTCTTAACTTAATTGTACAAAAATTGTGCCCTTTTTCCCTTGCATGAATCAAGATTTTTTTCTCATGAAAGAACAACTTTATTCTTTTTTTTTGGATGATCATCTCACAATTCCGTTTATTTATGCCAAATTACAATTAAACTAATTACTAAACTAATTAAACTATGCAAAACTGAATTGTACTATGTGTACTATTGTTCCATTGTAAATTGTGTGCATGTTCAAATAAAATGAATCCATCACCAAATCACATTTAACATGCTTTTTCTTTGGATAATGTAGTGCTTATTTACCATTTTAATTACTCTATTTTCTGCATTAACTGTGCATCAGGATTTAGAGGAAGAATCGGGCCGAGTTCTGCAGGAGGTATCCAGGTTGCAGAACCATAGTAGTACTTTGGCAGCTCGTGTCTCCATCAAAGAACAGGAGGTGGCAACAAAAGAGGATCAGCTCCATAAACTTGGGTGAGTATTTACACTCTTGTAAGAAATACTAGTAAACACTAGTTAACAATTTGGTGTAAAGGTGTTGTTTAAACGAAGTTGCGTGTATGTGGATCACCGTAAGTACACTGCTTTCAATGCTCAGGCTTGAGGAAGACACCAATATTTCCAACCCTGACTCACCTAAAGCCACTTGGTAAGCCCTGCATAGTAGATGCGCTTTAAAGGAAGGAGAAAAGGGAAACTGCAGGCTTTAGATAAGCTTTAGTCGATATGATTTAAAAAAAAGTCTGGGAACGGTACGCACCTTAGAGGTAATCGCAAGTTTTTTTTCTTTTTTTTTTAAACTACCTTACTCCTTTAATGGCCAAGCCGCTCTGATGTGTCAGTCACATTCTGGCTTGTGAAGGGATCGCCAGGTTTAAGCTCAGTGATTAAAGATGGCTCCACGCGTTCGAGGAGCACTTTAAGATTGTAATTCCACGGGAACTCTGGGAATTGAGCTGTATTATCGTCACTGTATTGTACAGTAATTAATTTGCGTGCGAATCGGTTGTCTTGTGTGCAGCTGCGAGTTGGCAGAAGTGCAGACGTTGTATAAACGGAGCACAGAGCACACGGCGGCGCAAAGCCATCTGATCAAGCAACTGGAGGGACTCAACATGGACACGCAGAGAGTGCTGAGGAACCAGGAAGAGGCGCATACTGCTGACAACACCTCCTGTCAGAGGGTACATAATGTACACATACACATGCACCCACCCTCCTAACAAATGTATGTATTTACAGTGTTTGCCCGCTTCCTTATTTCTCACTTTTGTCACACTTAAATATTGTCCGGCCATCTGTTTGTGACCTTAAGTTGAAACCAACTTGGATTCTGCAGCAGGACAATAATCCAAAACACTCCAGCAAGTCCACATCTGAATGGCTGTAAAAGAACCAAATGAAGACTTTGGAGTGGCCTACTCCAAGTCCTGACCTGAATCCCATTGAAATGCTGTGGCATTACCTTAAAAAAGGTCTTCATTAGGGGTGTGTTTTGGCAAGAATCTGGCGATACGATATGTATCACGATACGATATATTATGATACTGTTAACAAGGCGATATTTTTTGTGTTTTTCTTGTAGTTAAAGGTTATTTCCTGGAAAAAACTGAATTACACCAGCAATATGCACTTACTAAACACATTTTTATTGCATTAGAACAGTATGTTATGTTGTATCACAAACTTTTCTCTGTAAAAACTGTAAAAATGTAGCATTTGGATAAATAAAGCTTTAACATCCAGCTTTAAATTTACAAAAACCCCATAAAAAAACAAATTTAATTAAATTATTAAATTAATTAATTAGACATTAATTAAACATTAATTAAATTATGTCTCAAGATCCTGCTCAAATATTCACATTCTATTAGCTGTGAAAAAAAGCAGACTATACAGTCCCTGACTTATCCACCATCAGAACAGTATTTTTGTGGAACAAAGTAACTAACATCAGTAAAAAGTCCGTTTAGGATGCTTGAAATAACCATTATTTAACAAAATAGTGATATCAATTTGAAAAACCTGCAATATCACAGTAGTACTTTTGTAGCAATGCTTGCTAGCAGCAGGTCCTCATGGTGTCTCGCTAAGTAGACTCGCAGATTTGTCGTGTTTCCCAAATAGTTTATTCGGGCACGACACATTTTACAAACAGCATGGGTTTTTGTCAATTTCTGCACACCCTACTTTGTGTAGAAATCCAAAATGTGTCCACACTTCAGCCTTGTACGCCGCAGGGGCCGCTATTATGTGCTGGTATTCTGCCATGTTGAACTGTGTTTATGTGTGTGTTATGTGTCCTTGCCTAATTGACTACATAAGTGCTGCCACCTAACGATCGGAGGTTTAAATTAAAATCAGAAATGAACCTTTGCCGTATCTGCACTTGAATAAATACCATATACATTCTATGATAAATGCCTAAAAATATCCATATCATACTTTTTAATATCGATACAGTATAGTGGAACAAAGTATTGCGTTATATCGCCAAAACAATATTTTCTTACACCCCTAGTCTTCATACTGGAAAAGCCTCCAATGTAGATAGATAGATAGATAGACTCCCTTTATTGCCATTGCACAAAAACACAGTAGTGAAATTGCCAACGAAATGTCGTTGCCTGGCTCCCATATAATAACAGACACAAAAGAAGATAAGTAATAATAAATAATAATAATAATGTGGAGAATAAATAGATAGAATAGACACCAAATATGAACAACATAATGTAAAGTGCAGCGTGAACAGTAAATTGCCCAAATAATTTAAATAATTTCAATAAATAATAATAATGTAAGACTGAATGACAACAATTCTTCAAAGATGAGTTGGCCAAAATTCATTGCAAGTTATCAACAAGAGTGGCCTAATCGGTTATTAGGTTTGGGGGCAAATTATTCTGTTCCAGGGTCAAACTGTTTCCATCATCAAACCTTGCATTTACTGTACAGGCAATATTTCAAGTAACAATGAAAACTGGCATACGAGGGTAAAAGTTAATCCCTCGTGATGCAAAATGTAAAAAAACACACTGCCTTAACTTTGCAATGGCGGGTATTCTGAAATGACCTGTTCACTTACTTATTCCTTTCCATGTATGTTTTTGACAGCTGTACAGCGAGTTGAGTCAGTGCTACCAGAACCTAATGTCAAGCGAGGCCAAGCTCCGCCAGAGCCACCAGGAGCTGAGCAGCCAGCTGTCTCAGAAAGAACAGCAGATACTGCAACTCCAGGCCCAGCTACAACAGCGTGAACATCAGGATGAGGAGCAACTTCCACCACAGCCACAGGCCCTGCAGACAGCAATATACACCTCGACCATCAGGCAAACCAACTTAAAAGTGAGCATCAATTTCATTTTTCATTGTATCACGTTGCCAAGTGACTGCAGGTCCTCCGGCTGCATGCTAGTCGCATAGAGGAGACTCATTACACTAGAAGAAATCTTACCAACGTCTTTTGCAGGAGCTGATTAAATTTTTGCAACCTCGGCAGACTCTTTCTTGTTCAGTTTTGACTTCTCAGTAATAACCGACGGCGGCGGCGCCGGCGCCCCCGGACTGTCACAGATATCAGCTCCAAATGTTAAGTGAGATGCAATCGCCCTGCACCGCTTAACCCCCGTTAATTTAACCGGAGCTGATGTATAAATGGATCATTTAGCCGGTAATTAATTACAGTACTGACTGTGGTGGTTCCCCTAGTAATTAATATAGCATTTAGAGGAGAGGCTTTTTAGCATGAATACTTGTGCACATGGGATACTTTTGTGTTTTAATACATTTGCAATATTTAAGATCATATGTTTTCACTTCTTCCTATTAATATGAAGCTGTGTGTATTTAACCCGTCTATCTGCTTTTCCAAGTATTTTCTTTCCTAAACTTACATTCCCACTGACACAAAAGTAAACAAATAAACAGATCTGCCATCCCAAAGTGTAACACTCAGTCAGGAGGGCTTTCTGTTACCCCGCTCTGCAATTTGACTGACTGACTGGCTGCGTACGCACGCGTGAAAAGCACCGAATTAAAGGTGTGCGTATTTGAGCGCGTAATTGCAAATTCCGTAACAACTTCCTCCCGAACACCTGTTAAATTCTAATGCAGCCGCTTGTGCTGGGGGAGATTTAGATTTTAAATTTAAATGTTTGGCTGGAAGTTGCCAGTCGGAGGTGATCAAAGTGCTGATCTCCACGGGAGCACAGCGCTCATTTGAATACAGACTGCTTTGAATGCCCAACTCTGCCCGCAGTGTTTCTTTTGTAATAATTATCAGCGAGCATGTGGGTAAAGTACAGGGAATACAAGAGGAGGGTGGGTGAGAGGAAAAGCATCCATTGTGAGTTAGACATCCATGCTCTCTCATGTTTTAGGTACATAGGTAGGTCTTAATTGTCTTTAGTTCAGAGCATCTCTCTTTCTGCACTCTGCTGTTTGAGAGACGGAGAGGAGGACCCATGGTGTAATTTGTAGACGGTCCCTGGCCTGTACATGCTCTTGATACCAGCTATCATCATATTGTTGTATACTAGGGGTGTAGCGGTACGCCTGAATCACGATTCAGCATGTACCTTGTTTGTAAGGTCACGCTTTGGTTTATGTTGGGTACAGTAAAGCTTTGCTTTTGTGTAAACATCTTTATTGACTTTTGTAACTAAACAAAGATTTTTTTTTTTTTTTATAGAGAAGTGCAACAGTTTTAACAGTGTGACGTCCGACCTCAATGAGTGAATTTCGGCAAAGTAGGAACCTGTTTACAAACTTCTACATACAGTTTAACATTACTGGAGAGAGGCCTGTCACGATAATGTAGATATTGATTTATCGATCATTCATTCATTTTCTACCGCTTATCCTCACGAGGGTCGCGGGGGTGCTGAAGCCTAGCTGTTTTCGGGCAAGAGGCAGGGTACACCCTGGACCGGTTGCCAGCCAATCACAGGGCACATATAGACAAACAACCATTCACACTCACATTCATACCTATGGACAATTTGGAGTCGCCAATTAACCTAGCATGTTTTTGGAATGTGGGAGGAAACCGGAGTACCCGGAGAAAACCCACGCATGCACGGGGAGAACATGCAAACTCCACACAGAGATGGCCGAGGGTGGGATTGAACTATTAATCGAACAGTAAAAAAAAAAAAAAAAAATAACAGGTCAGTAATTATGAGCCCTCGATAAATTGACATAAGTGTATGTGCCTCCGCTCCATCTTTCTATTAGATAGATGGATGGATAGATAGATAGATAGATAGATAGACTTCCTTTATTGTCATTGCTCAATAACACAGCAGTGAAATTGCCAACAAAATGTCGTCGCCTGGCCCCCGTATAATAATAAATAATAATAATGTGGAAAATAAATAGATGACATCAAATATGAACAACAATGTACAGCGTAAACAGTAAATTGCACAAATAATTTAAATAATTTTGAATAAATAATAATAATTTAAAGTTATTAAGTCGTATATTATGCAGTTTAGGGAGCAGACTGTTAGGACAAAGGCACACTGGGACTGTGACATTCGTATTCAAAACCATCGCTTTTGTGTCTTCATTCATATTAACGTTTACATGCTAACTTGCTGCTAGTGCTAACTAACTAGTAACCCCACCGGCACGTACTGGGACAAAGAGGCTGAATGCCTGATGGTAGGGTTCATGTTTGTAGCTGGGCTCTACTCAGCTCCATGTCATGAAAGAAAGCATCAAAAGTAAGGTTAGCTCAAATGAAACTGCAGTATGCAAGGCTAACTTCAAAGTTACCCACCAACACTACAAAGACCTGTCTAACTTAAGTCAAAAAAAAAAAAAAAAAAAAAGAACCAACCAAACAAACACGTATGCAATCTGTAGACACTTGGTGCCGTCTGGCCCTTTAAATTTGACATTCGCCAACTTTGCACCTTCTTTAAAATCTGGTGACAAAAAAGGCGTAAAAGAAGGAGAGAGAAAAAGAGGAAAAAAGCAGCCACACCTGCTGCCGTTGACACTTAACTCATCAAATCAGAGTCAGAGAGAGGCCTGTATCTTACTGGGGTGTCATCACCTTTTTTTTTTTTTACCCCCACCTCCTCAGCGAGGTTGTGATGATTGCATTATAAGAAACCTGGCATCTGTGCGTGACCTTATTATATTACCGTGACTGGCGACGTAATCAACTTGAAGCAAAACAGCAGAAGAAGAAGTGGATGATAAATTATTAGTGAAGAAGATTTTGGTCATTTTTTCAATTAAATTGGCCTGTCAAAGTGGAGGGGACGGGGGGAGGGGGGGGGGGTGTTAGCTAAATTATCTGGAGCCTCAATGTGCTGCAGAGGCCATATTGGCGCATCTGTTTCAATTATTTATCAATTCCACACAGTCAAGACTGACATGTTTGTTGCTTAAAACGGCACACATGATAATACTCTCATCATGCAATAGAGGTTGATGTAGTACAATTACACTCTTCATGTGGATCCATGCATGTTTGCATGTCAGTATTATTAGTATATTGCACTGATTATATCATGAAAGTAATACACTGTTACTGAAAAATCAGATGTAGGCTGTTTTCTATTCAGTATAATTTAGAAAAAGGCTAAAGTCCAACTCCTTTTGATGTGTCATTATGTAGCCAAGAAAAAGTGTGACGATAACCATAGTAAAGGGCTATAAATCGATTGATACAATGAACAAAATCTAAGGTATTTAAATAAAATGTACCAAATAGACGCTAACATAAAACCACTATTATTATGCATAAGACAATATACATTATGAATTTCTGTAATACCTATAAAACGGCACCAGGCTGTTAGGTGTCTTCAAATTGTGAGTAGTTTTAGTTTATTTTCGTTTTGCATTACAGTGTATTAATTATTTAGTTTAGCTAAACAGTGAGCGTGAAGGAGAAACGAGCATGCAGGTGCAGCGAGAGCAAGACAGCAAGTAAGTAAGTGTGAGTCTAAGGAGGAATAAATGGGAGGGGGCGGGGGGAGACCGTCTTGGTAATTACCGAACACGATTAGGTTCTTGGGGGAACTTGTCTGGCACTCGCGGGCCTCGCTGGCGAGTGTGCAGCGGGCCCGACCATATGGAGAGAGGGCTTGCGATGGCATCCCCCCCCCAATCCCCCCAAAGCTCGTGACCCGTCTGCTGCCGAGCCCTGCAGCTGAATGCGGAATGAGACTTGCCAGGTCTAATGTTCTACACGTGCGCCATTTACGCCACAGAACAAATCTGATCACTGTTAATTACCGTGTGCCTGTAATCAGGACACACACACACACACATCTTCACAGAAGAGGTGATTAGCCCTGTTGTGGAAGCAAGTCGCTGCAAGGTTTTTTTTGCAGAACGTCTGTTAAAACAGATCACTCCTGTCATGAGTACGATCTTTCACAACGGTTTCTTAAAAACAGCAAAGCACTCTTGTCATAAAGAGGATCATTGATGGGTGTTTTTGCAATATGCCCATTAAAACAGCAGAGTACCCTCGTTAGTTGGAGGATCTTTGATTACCGTTTTTCAGTAGGTCTTTAAAAACAGCAAAGCACTCTTGTCATTTGGAGGATCTCTTACTGGCATTTTTTGCAATATGTCCGTTAAAATATCCGATCTCTCCAGTCATATATGGGATCTTTGATTGGCATTTTTTTACATTACACCTGCTTAAAACAAGTGGCATGCTCCAGTCATGTGGAGGATCTTTGATAATTTTCTCTCTGACAAACAAACTCCAGGCTCTTCCTGGTTGATGACGGGTCTGTGTTAACTTTGTGCTGTTAATTTGATGTTGTTCCTGCCTTAGTTTTACCCCTCCCCGGTCCGCTGGAGCTTTTTGGAGAACACATAGTGATACATGGGTCCAAAAACTTTGGGGGGGGGGGCACTCATATAGAGGATCTTTGACTGACATTTCTGCATTATTCTGTTTATTAAAACAGAGGACTCCTGACTACATTTTGCATTAGGTCCTTAAAAACAGCACAGTCCGGTCACATTTAGAATCTGTGACTGGTATTTTTGCAGTATGTTCGTTGAAACAACAAAATGCTCCTGTCATATGGAGGATCTATCCCTGCAGTTTTGCAGCAGAGCAAAGCTTTGACTACTGTCTTGCTGTAAGTCTCTAAAGACAGCAGAGCAATAGGTTGTGACAACAACCGACCACTGCTATTCTAAAGGGCTTTTGGATAGTTTTTGCAGGAGGTCCTTAAAAATTTAGTTTTGACGTCATTTGATGACTCTTAATTTAATTACAAAGTGGCTATAATCAGGCCATGCATGCTTACATAGAGTACATACAGTATAAACGCCATCACAATCACACATGCACATTGAGGAGGCGACTGACTCTGCTTTAGAAGCAAGGTGCCTGCAAGGTGCACGCCCCCCCACCAGGCTAAGGTGCACTTGGCATGCAAGAGGGATTCTTCAAAGAATAAGTGCGTGCATATATGTATGAGTGTGTGATAACTGGTGTGGAGAGGGACTTAGAAGAAGGACAGTGAGTGGAAGGTAAGCTGTGTATATGTTTGTGTGTGTGTGTGTGTGTGTGTGTGTGTGTGTGTGTGTGTGTGTGTGTGTAGCCCTGAGTCCTCCCACGCAGTCTGTTTGACCCCCAGCGCATATGTGCTTAAACAAGCGCCATGTATCCGAGGCGGCACATGGCTGTGCTTCGTTAATGAGGTGGGCTGTGCGAACGCTGAGGTTCTCATCTAATGAGAGCTGGCAAAAAAAAAAAAAAAAAAAAGAAGGCGCACCAGCGGAGGCCGTGTCATTAAGGACGTGGACGTGGCTCGGCTCCAGAGGCGCACCGCTGCTTGCGTTGTTGACAACGCTATTTATTTACTCAGCCCACACACAAGTAGCATATTCATTGGGCCTTCCTTAAGCTGCACAATGATGCAGATGAGGAGTAAGAACGTGGAGGATAAATGTCAGAGTGTATTAAATTTTTAAACATGCTCCAGGAGACATTCTGACAGGAAGGCTAAAAGAGTGCTAACACCGGAGCAGATGGTAAACTGCTGAAGGGAGCTGCTGGAGTCCAAACAAGCACAAAAAAAAACAAGATTGTGCTTTTGATTAAAAACAGAAATGTCACAGATGTTACAAAGTGCGTCTCGGTATTAAAGACGCATCTTTATTTGATGCTAGCTATTAATGATGATCAAAGGAAGACCTAAGTCAAGCTGTGATTTTGTTGCACTTTAATTGTGCATCCGAAGCGTGATTTGTATCATGTACACAGTGGAACCCGAAAAGTCAAACACAACCTGTTCCCATGGGATTATAAATGGAAATATAAATTATCTGTTCCAGGGGTAAACTGTTTAAAAAGAAGCAATAATGATGAAAAAACAATAAAAACTTTAAATAACAGGTGAAAAGTGGATGGATTAGTGAAATAAGCTAACCATTGTAATAAATACAGGACACCCTATAAAGCAGAGCTATTTACCTTGTGTGTTCAGTTCAAAACTTGCCAGCAACTCACAAAAACAGCAGAGAACTCCTGGCTTATAGAGGATCTTTGACTAGCCTGAACACATATTTATATAGCTTTATTTATGAGCATATTAATCATTTGGTGAGGTAAACATGTTTAGGGGGCGGCACGGCGGTCGAGTGGTTAGCACGCAGACCTCACAGCTAAGAGACCAAGGTTCAATTCCACACTCGGCCATTTCTGTGTGGAGTTTGCATGTTCTCCCCGTGCATGCGTGGGTTTTCTCCGGGTACTCCGGTTTCCTCCCACATTCCAAAAACATGCTAGGTTAATTGGTGACTCCAAATTGTCCATAGGTATGAATGTGAGTGTGAATGGTTGTTTGTCTATATGTGCCCTGTGATTGGCTGGCCACCAGTCCAGGGTGTACCCTGCCTCTCGCCTAAAGACAGCTGGGATAGGCTCCAGCACCCCCGCGACCCTCGTGAGGAAAAAGCGGTAGAAAATGAATGAATGAATGAAACATGTTTAGGTATAGCAGAGCCTTACACTGACATTACAGATAGGTAGTGGCCCTTGATTTTAGAAAAATGTGTCCCCCAAAAGAGTCAAGTTGAATCGCTCTGCTTTAAACTAACATGGAACTTTTCATGACTGAATAAACGCTGCCTTGCCTGGTGGTGCTTGACGGGAGAGCATCCAGTAGGTTGAATGACTGCCCACAGGATGAGCACATTATCGCTCATGGATGCTGGTGAAGGTTCCAGAAAGCCTGAGGTCTGCTATGAGATGGTAATGTTGCTCTTAAATCACACCACCAGCCCTGGCTCACAGCCGGATGCCGCGGTGTTGAAAGTTTTTTGTGATAGTAAACAGAGTGTGATGGTATATGTATTCAGCTCAACGCCACCTATTTTGGAGGGTTAATAATTTGTCGGAAAAATAGAAGCACAGGTACAAGGGAGGGGTGCATGTTTTGACACCTCTTTAATCTTGATAGGTAATTTTGTCATACACACAGGGGTCCGACACTGACTTTTATTTGGACTATCAACAATACCAGGGCAACAAATTGTTCAATACATTATTCATTCATTCATTTTCTACCACTTTTCCTCACAAGGGTGCTGGAGCCTATCCCAGCTGTCTTCGGGCGAGAGGCGGAGTACACCCTGGACTGGTCGCCAGCCAATCACAGGGCACATATAGCCAAACAACCATTCACACTCACATTCATACCTGTAGATAACTTGGAGCCGCCAATTAACCTAGCATGTTTTTGGAATGTGGGAGAAAACCCACGCATGCAAACTCCACACAGAGATGGCCGAGGGTGGAATTGAACCCTGGTCTCCTAGCTGTGAGGTCTGCACGCTAACCACTCGAGCGCCGTGCAGCCCAATACATTATTTTTTAGTGTAAATTAACAAATTAAGAGAATGACAAAAAAAATTAAATTGACTTGTGTTAAAATGGAACCTATGCATTCTGCCTTTTAAAGGCAGCAGTTGTACCATTACACTACCAGGTGCCGACATGTGATGGGGGGGCAGCATACAAGCTCTTGTTATTACTAATTTTATTTTTTTTTTTTTCAAGCCGCATACTAATGTAAATGAACTTACAGAAGCTCTTGTCCACCTGGCTTTCCCTACACAGGCAGCAGCACCCAAGGATGGCGTCGCCACATCTGGGAGGATTAATTGTGAGGTGCCAGAGGACAAGGCCCTGCTGCACATCTCTACTGTCAGAAGGCAGCAGGTGGGTCGGCATCCACACAAATTGCACTTTTAGCCACTTAAGACGACACATGTGCGAGACCCTTACATGCCCACACTTCTGTAAAATTAGCACTCGCGCTTCAGATCAAAGCCGCAGAAGAAGCAAAAGAGAGGCAATGGTGTGTTGACAGTCATGTGATTCATTAGTAGACCCTTCTTTGCCAACTTTTTGTCCCGACAACCCCCCCCCCCCCCCCCCCCCCCCCCCCCCCCACACACACACACACTCTCCTTCTGTGAGCGGGCCCGGCGTGTGGTGCTGCTTTCACGCATGCCTTGGGCCCAGGCAGCGGCTGATTTAGCGCTCCAGCAGTACGTTATGAACACTGAGCTTTTGATCTTGTTGCTGTTCCGACTCTTAAATTTGGCAGGAGATGTTTCTAGATGGCCTCTCTCGCACAGACACTCGGTTTGATTTATACCACTGTCCTCATTAAAGCTTCAGCAGGAAGGAGAGCGGGTCCCCTCTCTGTTCTGGTTGTTTATACATGTAATGCAATTCATTTCAAACAAATACTTAAATAGTATTGATGTCGCTCAACGTGCTTTCCTGGTTACGGACTACTGGTTATTTGCCTGAGGAAACATTATAGATCACATTTAAAATAAGTGCAATCAAATGTTGACAATGTATTTTTTATCATATCATACAAGTCATATTTGCAGATTTGATCCATGCATTTACAGCGTTAGTTGAATTTATGAAGCTTGCATGGAAAAATGAGGATACTCATACTAATGAGGATACATTACTTTTGTGGCACCCCTATGGGTTGTGTTCTTTTTGGTAAACATGTCCACGTTTTTCCAAGCGATCCTGCTCACATTTTAGACATCAGTCTCCTTAAAGTGTGTACCAAATTTTGTGGTGATTCGGCAAAACACCCTAAAGCAGGGGTGTCTAAACTTTTTCCACAGAGGGCCATAACGTGAAAAATGAAGGAATGTAGGGGACACTTTGATATTTTGGAAAGCAACATGTGTAGATATGCTGAGAGGTTATATATTTCAGGGGACAAAAATGCATCTCAGCTTTGTGTTATAGGTGCAAGGTGTATAATATGAATTTCCGTTTTTGCTCTTTTTTCCCCTATTTTTGCTGGGGGTTTGGTGAGTTTTTTTGTAGTAACGTGATATGATAGCGGTTAGAAGTAACTTATTAATACGATAGCGGTTAGCTTGTGCGGTCATTACACATGTTGCTTAAAACCTGTTTGTTGTTAAGACTCATACTTTCTACTTACTATATGTGCAATGTTGTACATCTCAGTTGCATTTCCAGATTTTACCAAGACATTAGCCGGTCAGTGGGTCGTTGGAAGCTGCAAAAGGTAGACCATCACTAAATGCCATCATCGTCTAAATGGAATAACCTGATGAGAGGTGCATGTGATTGTAATGGATGCTGTCCGAGAGACATACAAATGGACTGACAAATGATTCTGAAATGCTTAGTTGTGGTGGATAGCAGCACCGGCTGCTCGTTGACAAGCTCGGTGTGAATACTCTCTAAATATTGCGACAAACTCGCCACTCGTTGACTACACTGATCCCTTCTGTTACATCTTCTTATTCTCTGGCAGACCATGTGGTGTTGAGAAGCGGCGTTATGATGCATACCAGCTACGATATAGAGTTGTAACAACAAGCTACGTATGTTCACAGACAGAGTGAGGGTAAACAGACCAGATAGAGATAAAGGAATGTTTTCTTTTGTTATTGTTTCACCAGAAACTTGTGTCACCAAATCATAGAAATGTTTGTTGGCTTTGGGAACTGTAGTCATGATGGCAGAATGTATCTGTGAATGTTCTGAGTTCCTGTTTCCACATAAGTATTATGTTGTATTTGGCAGATTAATGCTTCCAAGGCGTGGATTTCTATCATAGCCTCACATCAGTTACGGACTGTTGTTGTTCTTTAGGCTGCAGAGGCCGAATAAGCAACATTTCTGCTGGTTGAAGCCAAGTAGTATTATTAATCAACAATTGCACAAAATTGACAGCATTCTTAGTGATCAGTATTAATTAATTATGTCCATACCTGGTGCTTAGCGTTATAGACCTGCCTTGGTCTGTGTACAGTGTTGGTAGATAGTAAATGATCCACCAAAAGTCCACAATAAAGGAGTCTTCTGCAAGTCGCTTCACCCAACTTCATCTTATTGGGGTTGATTTGAACCCTTTTGGCCATTCTGCTCCTCGAGCAGGTCGCGCCAATTGACGTGCCTCTCATCAGGAATATGCAGATCAATCTGCTAATTAGTTGCGTGCAGTCATTAAGGCACACATGGTTGGCACCCATGCAGGCGCACCAGGTCACCAGAGTCAGCCGTAGCCGTCGTGCACACACACACACACACGTACGCACACACACACACGTCTCCAGAGTTTGTTTGAAAACTTGTATGCGGTTTTGCAGCTTTTAACGGCCATTGGAGCTCAAATTAATGATCCGCCGTCTCATTTAAGACTCTTCCTCTTTGCACTTCACTCCCACTCCAGCTCAAGGACTGCTGTGCATTAAGGCGCCCTGCATTTTTTAGCCGCCATCTGGTCAGGCCTCCTGGCACCACAGGGCGCCTCCTATCCTCCCGTATTCGTATTCCGCCAGCATATTGTTCCCATTGCTTTTTATACAGCATGGCAACACCACTTATTTCTTTATTTATTTGATTTTTTTTTTGAGAGAGAGAAGAAGCTGGCCAGCCAACTACAACCCCTCCCCTCCCTGCTAATCGGTTGTCCTATCAAGTGTAACCTGGAGGCCCCTCGTAGAGCAATTAGAGCGACCTCCCTGCCCACCTCTTGTAATGAAGCCCAGCACATTCTGGAATCTATAGCCCCTTTAGTCTCCCCTAATGGGACATCATTATTGTCAAAGAAACAATGTAAATGGAAATGAACATACTCATTAGCCAGTCGCAGAGAGAAACCTTTTGCTCATACACACACACACAAACACTGAACTTTCTCCCTTCAGCTTTATGCAGCCTGCTAGCCCAGCTTGCTTTTATTCCTCTGGTAACCCGTTTGTTTACACGAGCATCTGTGTGTACCAAAGTCGACAATGCGTGTTTTTTTTTTTTTTTTTTCAAGGTGAAGAGGGAGCGGTCGCTTCATTCATTCATGCGCATGTTTGGCATTCACTCAGCATGTACAGATGTTAATTGTTGCACGGCTACGTGCCTCTGTGATAATGTTCAGTGCTTCTCTTGGCTTACCTGTCCCAGGGTGCGCCCATGCAGCGATCCAGGTCTCTGTCCCCAGCCAGCACTGCCGAGATTGATCGTGGGAGAAGACGAGGAGCAGAACAAAGGATTGAAGACCTTGAGGAGTTGCTCCAACTGAAAGTAAGAAGCTAATGTATGAAAACACTACATTTCCCCTTTGCCGACTTAGTGTGCAGTGGAACCTCAACAACCTGAACACCTAAGAGGCAGCACAGATTGTAAACCAACCAAACTTTGCAGTGCCTCAAAAACTCAAAAACCTCTCACAAGAACTCTGCATGCTGAGTGTTGTGACTTCAGCTCAGAGATGATCTCAAGCAACCACCCTCTCCCATGACTATTAAGTCAAACCAGTTATGTTATTTAGATAATGAGGAGGAACATGTCAACTGCCTGCATTAAAATATTCCCAATTAATATACATTAATAAGGAAGATGCTGATAAAATTTGAATGTAGTTTTTAGCTAGCTGGGTTCCCTTGACCCATTTTGGGTTCCGACCCACCAGTTGAGTCAACTTAAGTCTGTTTTTGAAAATGTTATTTCCTTGTGATGCCAACACAAAAGGCCACCGGTGATTCATATATGTAATGACAACCATAGAACTGTTAATGAACCTGATAGCGAAGTAGCATAGCACCCAGAGTGGTACACAAATACCCGTGTCTTGGCTGCTCAGTATAATACGGCTAAAGAAGCAAAACGTCATCAATGAGAATTGAACAGGTTACTAGGGGTGTCACAAGATCTCACGAGGTTGAAACTTGACAAGATTTCTCATCCAGCAGAAACTGTCTTGTGGGCACTAGGCTTGGGATAATAAAATTAATTGATTAATCGTACCAAAATGCCTGCTTGTTAAGCCCTTTGAGGCTCTTTTGTGAATAAGGGCTATATAAATAAACTTGACTTGACAAACAAAATATACTACTTTTCAACCCTATTAATTACATATGATTGTCACTCCAAACAGGATGTGCAATGCAGTAAAACGTACAGTAAAATGTCCCATGCTATCATTTTTGTATCGTAGAAGAAAGGCTGTTATGGCTGCTGCCAGTAAGTGACTTTGACATTTTAAGAGTCCGGCCGGTGGCTCTTTCTCACATACACACACACACACACACACACAGTGCTGTACTGCATGATTACTGCTATCGACTGCTGCAAGGTGTGAAGGTCCGCAAGCTATGTAACTGTCCCCGTCTCCAGAAGGGTTCAATTGCCGAAGCTGCAGCAGTCGTGTCTCCTGTGTGACCTTATCCAGCAAGAAGTTGTCTTGTTGTCAAAACCGCACACACTCGTCTATCTGTGCGTAGGCAGTGAGCAGCGGGAGAGAAGCGACTCTGTGCAAAGTCTTTGCTCCCTTTAACATATCAGCTTCATTGGTCTGAACGTTCAACGTTTTTTTTTTAAGTTCAACTGTTCAACAGGCCGGATTCCAATCCTTTTTGAACACCTCTTATTGGGGTTTTGTCACAATGTATTCATTTTCTATCTTTTTATTTAAATTATACTTCATTTCTTGAAAATGAAGGGTTGCAATGTAATTAGGAATACACAGAGGAGTGGGATTGATTTTATGCAAACAAAAATGACAACTTTTTCACTTTCTGATACTGATATCACCCTGATATACATACAAACCATCCATACTTTTTATTATGGCATGTTAGAAAAGGCTTGATCAAGTGATTTTCCTCAGAGATCAATAATCCACAACATTAGCTGTGAGGAAAAACTGATCCATTTACTTCTTAAGCATCTGGGGTATAGTTTTATCCACAGTGTAGTGGCAGCTGTAGGCATAATAAAGCGAGGTTCGAGGTGCTCAATTATGCGTTGAAACCCAACTGAGAGGGGCTGGTCATCCTTCTGTTATCGTGAGAGTTTCCCATTTAACGCTGCTTGAAAAGCTTGGACTTGGTGTTATACTTGGGTCTGGGTCTGTGCCACCATGGGAATGTCAAGGGTTGTTTTGGGCTGTCGTAAGTGGGACACCGAGATGAAAACAGGATCAAAAAGGTGAACAAAAGCGTCTACAACGTAAGGCAGGTGTCTCAAACTCAATTTACTTGGGAGCCACTGGAGCTAGGGTCTGGGCGAGACTGGGCCGCATCAGGTTTTCCAAAAAAAAAAAAACCCAAAAAACGCATTTATTAAAAGCAGAAAAATGAATAAACTTTGCTTTGGTTTCGATTTTCTACAATAAAAGCTCTGATAAAACATTCCACTATTCTCAAATATCTTACTTTTTATTTTTCTACATAAAATAAGATGAAAAATAAATAAGCAAATCAAGAATAAAGAAAATCAATCAATCAGTAATAAATAAATAAATATAATAATAATAAAACGGCAAATAAAAACTTAAGAAACCACATGTAGTTGGTGGGTAGACTAATTATTTTTTGCAGATTAAAATTAACAAAGCATTATTAGAGCCCTGTAGACATGACAAAACACGACTATAGTCACATTTATACTTTATATACAACATATTGCGCAACTGCAGGGTCTTGAGACACATGCTAACTCTCAAACGAGAGAGCTAGCGACCTAAACGGTAGCCTTCAAGTTATTTCCTTTAAACTTAAATAGCCAAAAACTTACCACTTCCACACGGATAGGGAGGATAACTATTAACAGTTATTTAACCTTTAACATGAACATTAATCAAACGTAATAATTTTTTCTGGGTACATGATACCATACAGCATCCATATCAAACTTGCGCGGGCCGCACTGACATTAAACTTTCATATCAAGTCGGGGGCCTCAAACTAGTGTCCGCATGTTTGAGACCCCTGACGTGAGGTGTCATCCAGGGGAAAAAGTACAACTGAAGAACTAGATGGAAAATGCAAAAAGCAAGCCTATGGACGTTTGCCTTTGAATGAATCAGCGTCGTTTTTAGCGGCGATGCTGGGCTTACGAACCGGATCGAGCCTGATTATATGGGTGTAAAACAGAGTAGACAGGAAACACATACAAATAAAGTCGCAGAACAGGAAATGGTACCGAATTCTGTTCTGCGAACCATGACAGGGAAACTTGATGCAGTGTTAACATCACTCCTACTCCTTGCTTACCATTCTAGCACTCACTGTTGTCGTGGTCATGCTGAGTCTGGAATCGACTGTTTGTATCAGTGCTTTTCGATGTAGTGCCGATTATATCCGATATTGGACCGGAAGACCCTGTTTAAAGGGGAACTGCACTTTTTGGGGAATTTTGCCCCTCATTCACAATCCTTATGTGAAACAAGAACACTTATACACGTATTTTGCTGATTTAAAACACCACCAAACCTTCTTTTCTCAGTGCATTGATACACATACATACTTATGCTAGTTCTGTCGACAACAGCACAAGACATGTGATCCACGTGTAAAAAAAAAAAATGCTGACGGCCATTCCATGTACAATTAATGAAGGTTTTATGATGATGACGGTTTGACCCTGAAACAGATTATTCTTATTATTGCTTATGAATTATTTCCGTTGGGGAAAAATACTTTATTTAATCCAGACAAACATTACATTGTCTGGAATGTGTTGGGTTCAACCTGAGAGGTTCCACTCCAGGCTATGTTGATTACCAGCGTGTCAAATTCCTTGCATGGTTTTTATATGAAAGGTGCACTTTTTCAGAACTGGTATACAATGTAAAATGTTCACTTTTATATACATACATGTATATATATTTGGCATAATTTGCACTGCTTTAATTGACCTGTTTTTATACCTCAAAGTGTTCCTCCACCTAAACTCTCTTTATCCTTCCGGTCTTTCGGGTTGACTGGCGAGCAAGTGATTAAGCAGAGGTCATCTCCCTTTGAACACAATCCCAGGAACATATTAAGCATCATTTTCTTGTCAGATCTGAAGTGTCTGAGTTAATATCACTGGCAGGCACCTAGGCAGACGCTAATGCTCAGCGTGGACGCAGACGACACGCATGATTGTCTGAGTTAATGGTGCCATTTACGTGTCTGCCGCTTGAGGAGCGTTTAGGCCCGGAATGCACGAGGGATGGGGGGGGACATCTCAAGCAATGGTTGGAGTGCATATAGACAGTTAGAGGACTCGCAATGGGATGTTACGAAATTTTTTTAGCAATATTTCATCTATTTATTTTCTACATGTCCTCTTCATGGTCGCTGCTAAGCTGGAGACCAGATGAGTTTTAGGGTGAGAGAAATGAATACATATATTATTATTATTGGATAAAGTTTGTTGTCTTAGAAATGCCAATATATGAGGATCTCTTTTCTCTGCCCTCAGTCTCCTCATAGATAAAAAAGTAATCTCCTTCAAGAAGTAAATATAAAAGATTCTCATGATCTTGCTGCCCTCAATCTCCTCAGAGATAAAAAGTAATCTCCTTAAAGAAGTAAATATAAAACATTCTCATAATCTTGCTGCCCTCAGTCTCCATTTGGAAAATGTCTGTCTTTATAGAGAAGACCCATGTTCTCTTGCTGCCCTTAGTCTCCTCTTGGATAAAGTTTGTTGTCCCAGAAATGCCAATATATGAGGAACTCTTCTCTCTGTCCTCAGTCTCCTCATAGATAAAAAAGTAATCTCCTTAAAGAAGTTAATATAAAAGATTCTCATGATCTTGCTGCCCTCAGTCTCCTCATAGATAAAAAAGTAATCTCCTTAAAGAAGTAAATATAAAAGATTCTCATGATTTTGCTGCCCTCAGTCTCCTCATAGATAAAAAAGTAATCTCCTTAAAGAAGTAAATAGAAAAGATTCTCATAATCTTGCTGCCCTCAGTCTCCATTTGGAAAATGCCTGTCTTCATAGAGAAGACCCTTGTTCTCTTGCTGCCCTTAGTCTCCTCTTGGATAAGGTTTGTTGTCCTAGAAATGCCAATATATGAGGATCTCTTCTCTCTGTCCTCAGTCCCCTCATAGATAAAAAGTTATCTCCTTAAAGAAGTAAATATAAAAGATTCTCATGATCTTGCTGCCCTCAGTCTCCTTTTGGAAAATGTCTGTCTTCATAGAGAAGACCCTCGTTCTCTTGCTGCCCTTAGTCTCCTCTCGGATAAAGTTTGTCTACTGAGAGAAGTAAATACTGTATAGGAGACAGTCAATCTTTTCTGATGAAAATCTGTCTGCTTAGACCAGTAATGATCAATTATTCTCCTTATCTTGCTGCCCTTAGTCACCTTTTGGATAAAGTTTCTCTTCTTAGAGAAGTAAAAAGAGGAGACCCCCGTTCTCCTGCTGTCTTTAATCTTCTCACATGGGAACATTTGTCTCCTTGGAGAAGTACATTTAGAAGACCCTCTTCTCTCTCTGCCCTCAGTCTCCTCTTGTGTAAATTAAGTCTTCTTGGAAGACTGAATATTGGAGACCTTAGTTCTCTTGTAGGCCTTAGTCTGGTCTTGGATAAAGTTTGTTTTCTGAGAGAAGTAAATATAAGAGACTCTCATTCCTTTGCTGTCCTCAGTCTCCTCTTGGGTAAAATTTGCCTCAGTGAAGTAAATATGTTAAGTGTGTAACTTCACATACTCGTTGTCGATATTTGAAGTGGGTGTATACAGTAGATACATTAACATAAGCGATAAAGATGTGACGTACAGCGATATCAATATTTTATACCACCCCTGATTTTTCTGTACATTTTTGCCTAGATCTTCTATGTACTTGCCCTGGTGACCTTGCCTTCAGCATCTTAACATTCTCTGACGCCTCTTCTATCAAGTTGGGTCTGCTCTCATCCGGCTTTCCATCAGAATGCCTTTCAAATTGGAATAGCCGTGCTGTACCGCTGACATGTTGACCTTAGCAACTAACAGACAAACACAACAGCCGCTCTCATTTTGTTTCAAGTAAACAGTGGCTGCTGCTGTGTAATTATTTTTCAGCTTGAGAACGTCTGCACGCCGAGTCGGGCTGCGTATTGATCTGTGGGCAAGGGGCTGTGGCCTGATAACCAGGGGCCGGGGCAGCCCATGGGAAGCTCTACGGAAGAAGCCTGGCAATCCATGATGTGGCTAATGCCCTGCCACTTGTTCCATCACACCCCCCCCCCCACCTCATCCCCCACCAACCCCGATGTAGTGCGTGGTCCCCCGGTCGCCAGTTAACACTGACCCTGTCATTAGAGCCTTGTTTTGGAGAGGTTGTGGGCTGCTTGAAGGGGCAGAGGATGTCTTGCAGATGTCCTCTGTGAATAATCCGCAGTGGGAAAAATCTATACTTGTCATTGGCAGCCTCTGTCTTGTTTGTGTGCGTGTGTGCACTTGCTGTCCAGTGCATGTTTGTGTGCTTTCTCTGTTCTCTTTGTCCTTGTTAATAATAACAGGGCTGAGGGCTCGCATTTCCCTCTCTGCAGGGCAGCCGTGTCATATCAGCAGTAAACAAGCTCCTTCCCTTCAGAAAGACAACTCTCCCAAGCCCTGGCCACTCGAGCAGAAACCTACCCCCCCCCCCCCCCCCCTCACCTCGCCACTCTTCCTTTCACTTTCCCTTTTGCTTCACTCTTTTTCCTCTCTTTTTAATTTCTCTCTTGTCATCAGACGCCTCTCCTCTGTTTGTCCTGTCCGTTGAAAGGGTTTTCTCCCTCGCCCTCACTGTTAAGGTCAGAGTGATGGCCGGGGGAAGGAGCGAAGGCGGTAGGGCTTCTCCTGACAAGAAAAATCCATATGTTGTCTTCTCTTACTCCTCCTTTTAAATCAGGAGTCCAATCTTTCTGTGTTTTAATAGCTGTCAGACATACGGTACTAACAACACGACCCACAGCAACATGTCATACTTTGTTCCCCCTCTAGTTAAAGTACAGCGGAACCTCAAAAGTTACACATTCCCTGCTGTGAAGTTCTAATTTCAAGACAGAAATCATGTAAAGAGAATGAATCTGTTTCAGGATCAAACTGTGAAAAGTTGTATTTCTGTTTCTATGGTTATCATCACACTTTTTTATCACTGGTAATCTTTTGAAGTATTTTTTTAAAGACAAATCTATACACACTTATAATCCTTTCAGGTGGAGGAGAACGAAGAGCTGAGGAAGGCCCATGATCGGCGACGCGAACGCCTGTGTGTGGTTCAGAAAAACTACAAGGCTGTTAAAGACCAGTTGAAGGAGGCTGAAAGAGCAGATGACATGTGAGTATAAAGTATATGTCATTTTACTCAATGACATATATTTTATTTTTAAATAGTGCTTTGTCCTGGTCTGTGCTGATACTGAGGGAGCCATAAACCTTAAACGGCTGTTCCCCGCCTGAAGTCTACTGCCACTAAACTGTTGAATGTGGCAGTCCTGTCTCTTGAGCCTTAGAAAGTGTTTTCCTGTATATTTTATGCTTATTATTCATTGATTCATTCATTTTCTGCCGCTTTTCCTCACGAGGGTCACAGGGGTGCTGGAGCCTATCCCAGCTGTCTTCGGGCGAGAGGCGGGGTACACCCTGGACTGGTCGCCAACCAATCACAGGGCACATATAGACAAACAACCATTCACACTCACATTCATACCTATGGACAATTTGGAGTCGCTAATTAACCTAGCATGTTTTTGGAATGTGGGAGGAAACCGGAGTACCCGGAGAAAATCCACGCATGCACGGGGAGAACATGCAAACTCCACACAGAGATGGCCGAGGGTGGAATTGAACCCTGGTCTCCTAGCTGTGAGGTCTGCGCGCTAACCACTCGATCGCCGTGCCGCCCTATGCTTATTATATTATCCTTATTATATATTATCCACAGTATAAGTGGAATCTGCATTTTAGGTATTTATTTAATTTTGAAGAGTTCAAATGACCATGTAGAATTGCTTATGCTAGTTGCTAGCACGTATAGAGGGTTCTCAATGTAAATTTGCATCAAGCTATCACATTTCTTTTCACTGCTGGCACACTGTTATTATTCACTACCTCAAATTCAAACAGCACTGTCTTTTCATAAAGTAGAAGATATTTGATTTGAATTTTTTTCTCAGTTTGGGTCACCGCTTGTCATTAAAGGATGATGGTTAGGTCCCACAGCCAAACCAGTTGAGAACCACTTCTATCGGGAACCTTACATCACCTCATGGAGTCCGATGTCCATTACATTACTGCCGGTTAAGCTCTACCTGTCTTTATTTTTGTGGTCCACGTCCAACTTTGGGAAACTGTGAAAACCATGCCGTATTGAATACATAAGTCGGAACAACATAAAAAAATACCAAAAACATGCATTAATGTTGCACATTTTTTATGACACAAACCAAAAAGCGCTGTTGCTATCAAGGATCAGGGAGTCCAAAAGTCCCACCCACCCACACAAATAAAATTTCTTCATGGTTGGCAGGTCTACGAGCACTTCCTATATTTATCTATCAGCATATTAGGGGACACATTTTATCTAATAGAAGACTGAGGGCATCATCATTCTGTATGCCAAAATGAATTGTGTGTGTTTTTGTCATTTGTAGTACTACACTAAAAATAGTACCTGGAAAAGTGTCATGGAAGAATGAGAGTGCAGGTTTTTGGCAGGGGGTCAGCACAAATTACTCCCCTCTTTGAAAAAAGAGATTTTAAGCCAAGTCAATTTGGGGCAGCTTTGTGCCAAGTGTGTGTCGTCTCCCTCAGCGTTCATTAGGATGTGAGAGCCAGAGGCTGGAGGTGTCTCCTACTCCCCCCTTGCAGGGTGCAAGGTGCAGGGAGGAAGGGAAGAGGGCCACTTCCAGGTTTCGACTCGCTACCTTCACCAGAAACCACAGAATTTCTTTATAACACGGTGTCAAAATATCATTAATATGAGGGAATTGTTCTCTCCGTTGCTTCCTCCCGGTTGTTGGTTCGCAGAGGCTATTTAAAAATGCATGTACGAGTGCGCACACGGGTGGCGGGCTGCCTGAACGGGGGAGCTAAGTGTTGACCCCCGTCAGCTGTTTTCTCACTGGGTTAATTAAAGAAAATAGCAGTGCAACGCCAGCCCGTGAGAACACGCGGTGAGCGAGAGAGAGCGTGCTCAGCGCCCAGCTCACGTCAGCTCAGCACGGCTCAGTGTCGTGGGTCTCAAAGATGGTGAGAACAAAAGGAGGCCGGAAAATTCATCTCTGCTTTTGCACACTTTTTTTTTTTTTTAAGCCATCAAAGAGCGGCATGGCTGGAGTAGTATGTCAAAATCTTCACATGTTAAAACTGTCACATCTTGATCTGGGAATACATTGTGCTATTTCCGAGTTGTTGCATTTTAAATTCACACTGAATATGTTAATAATGCTCACAAGTACTGTTACATTTAAGTCCAGTTAGTGGAAGCAAAAATGTAGTCGCCTCCGACTTGACATTCATTCATTCATTCATTCATTTTCTACCGCTTTTTCCTCACGAGGATTGCGGGGGTGCTGGAGCCTATCTCAGCTGTCTTTGGGCGAGAGGCGGGGTACACCCTGGACTGGTCGCCAGCCAATCACAGGGCACATTTAGACAAACAACCATTCACACTCACATTCATACCTATGGACAATTTGGAGTCGCCAGTTAACCTAGCATGTTTTTTGGAATGTGGGAGGAAACCGGAGTACCTGGAGAAAACCCACGCATGCACGGGGAGAACATGCAAACTCCACACAGAGATGGCCGAGGGTGGAATTGAACCCTGGTCTCCTAGCTGTGAGGTCAGCGCCCTAACCACTCGACCGCACATCCTTGTATGTAGCAAACATCAACTGCTTGTATTGTTTCTTGAATTGGCTCATCGTTGTGCATTGTTTGAGGTCCTTACTCAATCCATTCCATAGTTTGATTCCACATACTGAAATGCTATGGCTTTTTAACGTAGTCCTAGCATATAAATGTTTCAAATTTAGTTCTTCCCACTGATCATATTTCTAAGTCAATGTGAGAGAGAATGTGAGATGAAAGCGTTAACGGCGTTACCCCGACAAGGTGCAAGACTCATTTAACACACAAAAATGTCAAGGCAGTATTTACTTTTTTAGTGTGTAACAGTAAAAAAAGGTAATTGAAACGCCACAAAACATTTAGTACTGGAAACCTTGTTGAACCAAAAGTTAGGATAGAGTAAAGTTAGTATTCATCCACTGTGTTGCTGAGTGACATCCTTCACTTGTGTGTTTGTCAGCCCTGCCCAAGGTAGAAGCGCCAGCCTATCACAAAACCAGCAGCCAATTTTTGTGCTCATTAGCACGCAGGTAGTCCCAGAGAACCCGCCCTGCCATTCAACATTACTGACATATTTCCACAAAACGGCATGATAGAGAGCTGGGAACTTCCTGTTTATATTAGAGATGGGGAAAAAAAGTTTTTTAATCATACTGAGTGTGATGGGGGGGGGGTTGAGCAAATAAAATTAAAGGTTATTAAAGCATCCGTACTCTGATCAAAGTTGCGCCCATAAACAGATTCCCCCTGAATCAGAGCAATTAGCCATAGCGGCGTGGAAAAGTTCTCTCTCCGTTTCCCCCTGCTTAATAATGGAAGCTAGGATGCCGTAGGGGAGGAAGCACTGAGGCCTGAAGACGATAGCTCTCTCATGACTCTCCATGTTCTGCAGCTTTTAGGAGCACTCTAAACAAATTAAAATGTATAAAGCTTTACTGTGACTTAATAAAGCATCATACAAGTTTGTGAAGAAATGTAGCGAATATGTTACCTAAATATCACACTGAGGGAATTGAAACGTAAAATCCGATGCACTTTTAACGCTCTCGGCCACTGTTGAGGTAGTTGAGGCTGAATTCACTGTGACTAGTGAGATTGTTTAAGTGGGTTAACGTTAAAACACACACTCACAGAGAGGTTGAACGGCTCCGAATAGCTCACAGGGGCATTAGCAGTATTAAATGAAAACATTTGCCATTCCTCAGTAGGCTCTCAGGAAACAGGGTTTATATAGTATTAGCGTGGAGTGGCAGCGTTTTCATAGCCAGTAATGGCTGAGGTTAATACAGAGGAAGCTTAAAAGTCAACGAAGGAGACGACTTAGAAAATAGAATGAATCACTTCTAGGAGGATACGTCTTATATTTGTTTATACATTGTACAATGATTTTCAGTTTTTGTAACATCTGTATTCATTTTAATCTTTTAAATTAATTTCCGTGTGGAAAGTCATGCCAGTCACGTAGGAAGCCATCGGAACCGTCAAGGTTACATATTTTTCTCACAAAGAATACAACTTTTTTTCCACCTTTCAGTGTCGCGCGTTTGATGGTGCAAATTCCAAACATGCAGTTTTGTGGCGTTGAAGGAGACTAGGAGACTAGCCCTTTTGAAGATGTTTTTTTGTTCTTAAAAACCTTTATCTCACATTTGCCGTCTGATGGTTATTGGACTGCGCTCGGCACCATAACAACCTTCATTTGGGCGGAGGATTGATCGAATCCTCCGGCTCAGGGCCACTGACAAATTTTTTTTTTTTGGAGGGGGGGGGTCCACCGCTATATTTTTTTTGTTCCATAATTCTCAGGATCTTTGAAGAAGTTTAAAATGACTTATTGCGAGTGTGGTCTTAAACTTTTGATCAGCTAATAAAATTTCACTTTGATGATTGTTTGCATGGGCTGCATGGCAGTCGAGTGGTTAGCGTGTTCAATTCCACCCTCGGACATCTCTGTGTGGAGTTTGCATGTTCTCCCCGTGCATGCATGGGTTTTCTCCAGGTACTCCGGTTTCCTCCCACATTCCAAAAACATGCTAGGTTAATTGGCGACACCAAATTGTCAATAGGTATGAATGTGAGTGTGAATGGTTGTTTGTCTATATGTGCCCTGTGATTGGCTGGCCACCAGTCCAGGGTGTACCCCGCCTCTCGCCCCAAGACAGCTGGGATAGGCTCCAGCACCCCCGTGACCCTTGTGAGGATAAGCAGTAGAAAATGAATGAATGAAGGATTGTTTGCATGTGTTGCCTCACTCCCGTTTCTTCACTTTTCATTTGAAGCTCCACTTAGAGTGCAAAATGGAAACTTTTCAAATTTTCATCAGGAGTGTTTGTTATACAAACAAACAAAAGTATTAATGAAAATGACAATGGCCATAACCAGGATGAAATTGTCACCATTTTTAAATTCCAAGGGTTGGACGACGATATGATAAGAAAATGACTGGGTATAAATGATTAACCTAAATAAGTCAAGTTGATGACTGCGCAGCGTTGCGGATGTATAAAATGAATCAAATGTTGTCATTGTTGGAAGGAAGGTTTGTGTGGGGTAGCCAGACCGCTCAATCATGGGACAAAATCGTTATAAACACTGAACAACTCCCCCCAGACATAAACAAGTTAAGTGGAAATGGCGTGAATGGAAGCAACCATTGGTTAGCTTAGTTTTGCACGCTTGTGTGGTTGTGTCCACGACTTTGGCTCGATGAGCATATTTTTACCACGTTGTGTTTAACGACTTTAATATCAGAAACGTTTTACACGACAATGGCGTGTCGATTCTGAGTGGGGAAAAAATACGAGAAGCACCTTTTATTTTTGAATACACATTTTCCACAAACTCAGAATGCACTTTCGTCAACGCCCCTTCAAAATAAGAGCATTATTTGCCCCATGTCTGAGTAAATAAAATAAAAGTGTCATAAAAAATATCTTCCATATGCATGGGAATTGCATGGGTGACTACATCTTCCTCAATCACAAGCACAGGCATTACAGTTTGTTGACCATTTTATAGGAATGTGTGCAGAGGCTGACAAAAGGCTGAAAAGTTAGCCAGTTTGTTACCAATAAATAAATGTGCTTTACAATTTGAGACATTTCATGTTAGTATAGTTTAAGGTTTGTTATTGAAGTTGAACCTTAGATGAATAGAGTGAAATAAGTCAACATCAATAAAATGCATGGAGTTCATGCATCTTTTCATGCTAACTGAACTGAGCTTCCCCAGTGACTTTTGTGAGTTACACAAATGGCCAAGTCTATGTGCAATTTTTTTAGGCATATTTTCCCAGGTGGGAAAAAGTGGGACGCTCAAATTTTGACTTTCCGCTGTCTACTTTCTCCGCTTGTAGTTAGTTCCTTGATTCGGCGGAAATGAGACAGCCAAGTGGTTGTAGAGTTTGGGTGTGAGAGCAGATAAAAGTTGTCTTCATCTGCTTCCAGTTCAATGTGTGTCTACCCAAAAAGCCGTTTTAGCTTGCTAATGAAAGACAAATTGGAATTGAATGCCTGAGGCGATGACGGCTGATTTGGGTTTTGTCGGGTTGCACTGTGGAGTTTGAAGGAGGCGGCACCTACTGAAGACAAAACGCAAAGTCCCATTAAGTATTCATAAATGAGGTGGAGACATTTGCAGGCCCTTGTTTGTGAGTGCGTCTGCTTCTGCCCCGTTATTTACATTTGCAAGGCACACAGGGAGTGTTCCCCGCTGCCTCGGCCATACAAAGCAGCGCCCTGGGCTTTAACAAACATGCATGTTAGGCCACTACATGATTAGCCACTAAAATGTCAAAATCAAGGCCTGCTCATTTGAATAGTGCAATGTCTGGGCCCCCGTAACGAAAACAGAGTGCGGCTAAGGGCCTTGTTACCTTGTGTGAATGGACCGCAGGCGGCAAGGTTATGCACAGTAGCAGCCATCATCCCTATAGGATAATACTTGTTTTCATATGTATATATCTCTCCCTCCCATAAGCATAGCTGTAAGATTTTCTGTGTACTGTGTTTTTCGAACCCACTGACTAAAAACATGACAAGGTTAACAGACCGCACACAATTATATATACTTATACAGTAAACCTCGGATATATCGGACTCGGATATATCGGAAATTCGCTCACAACGGACAGATAAAAAGAACCGATTTTTCTGTAATGCATTTCCAATAAAAATTCATTGCATATATCGGATTTTTTATAACGGATTTCACCTATTTCGGACAAAATCTCCAGTCCCGTTCCAATGCATTTCCATTAAATTTCCCTCGCATATATCGGATGGCCGCATCGTGGCGCTCCGATTCGCCGAATCGTGACAGGCCGCTATACGACGTCATTTGCAGCGTTTGCAGCGTTGCCTGCGCGTCCAGGTACATTGGAAACATAGTCAAGGAAGTGCCTTTTTATAACGGATAAAATCCGATTTACGCATATACCGGATATAAATCCGATATATGCTTAAAACTGACATTTTCCGGTATACGCATATAACGGATTTCGCTTATATCGGACAAAACCAGTGGGAACAATTGAATCCGATATATCCGAGGTTTACTGTATGTATTACAATACCCAGGTTTAGGGGGCGTTAAGGAGTCCATCAGTTGCATTATTTAATTAAGAAGTGTGTCTTTCTACTTTTCTCCATGGTTTTGTTTCATGTTCAGACCACGTGGAAGGTTGCCACGTGCACAGCCATGGCAGCTCAGACAAGAGGACAGCGACGCCGTGTGGAACGAGCTAGCCTACTTCAAAAACCTCACCAGGAAACTCACTCTGGAGAAGTAAGTCACATTTTAAGTACTTAAAGCACTACACTTCTATTTGTCTTTATGAGGATACGGACACACTGCCCCATCTTAGTTCTGGTTTCCCAACTTCATAACGTCATCTCGGCGATAGTGATTGCATTCATGAAGTGACACGTCTCCATGGAGTATCGAGTGAGCGATTCAAAATCATATATTATATTTCTATTGTAAAACGTGTCTGTTATTATTAAAGGGAACCTATTGTGCAAATTTTTCGACCCTGGTAATGGTAATGGTTTTATTTCATTTGAACATGCAGCAGATTACAATTGAATGCATCACATAATCAGTTCACAGTTCCACATGTCCAAAAGGAGTAGGAAGAAGCAAAGCTTATTAAATCCTACCCCTCCATCTGGTACTTTTACAATCGGTAACTGTTACATTTGTTCACTTCCTGCTTTCCATAATTCAGTTTAAGGTTTGTTTGTTTTTTTTTAATAGTATGCCGAAGTACGAGGTGATACAAGGTGACCCGTTGTATTGAGTTGTGGTCTCCTATAGAGCAGCTAAACACAATAACCCGTTCAGAAAATGTTTTAGATCTTCCAGAATCTGTACCTATTCCAGCTGTATTTCCTTTGATTCGTGCTTCCTGCCAAAAAGGTCTGTTTTCATTTATTCCACCCACGGCCCGCCCCCGGGCACGCTCACTCTGCTGTGATTGGTCTCACGCCCAAAGTGCTTTCTAACTATGAACCATATAAGGAAGTCTGCCACTCTGTGACATCACAAAGGGAAAGTTTTACCACGCCTTTTGAAACTGAGCGTTTTGAGCCATCTCAAACTTCTTTCAGGACTCACTCCAAATGCACAGACCTCATTATCTGAAACTTTGGTATAGTTTAACCCAAAAATACAACATTCTAACTACATTTATAGGTCAGAAAAGTCAGCACGCTTTTGAGGACGAAAATGTACACATTCTGGACAGAGAAGGGGGATGGTTTGAAAGAGCAGTGAGGGAAGCCATTTAGCAGCGAACATTCACACAGGAGCTGCTGTCAGCAACAACTCACAACAGCCACTCGAACACAGTCACCTCTAGCTGACATCAAACACGTCACTTCCCAGGCCCGGCTTCTTAAAGGTCCACCTTACAGGTCCTAGATGTTACACTACATATCACACCCCCTGAATGCCTCAAATTTTTACTTTTGTTTGTGTCGCCATTTCTACGTGTGAAAGTGCTTGATTTAGGGTGTGATGTTCGAACCGTGATGTCGGACTGAAACGAGTGTGTTCATGGCATCGTGCCGTGCCTTGGCCCACCTCTTCACAATCGTGCCAAAAGAGGGGAAGTATGCTGAGCTGGAAAAAAAAACGGTTTGCCTCACTCCTCACTTGTCTTTGGGCAAATATTTGTAAAACAAAGTCTACTCCTTTTAGTTTCTCTTGTCTCCTTTTCCTCTCGTCGTGTAGTGCAGCCATTGTTGTCTTGTTTGATCTAGAGAAGCCCTTGTAACTGCAGTACTACCGGTGACCCTTGGTGACGCTCCACAGCAAAGCTTGGCCTCCAGCCATCATCTTCTCTTCTCCCGCGTCTCCCCCAGCCTTCACCTTTTCTCACCTCCTCCATCCTCCTCCTCCACTGCGCTTTCTTTCCTCTTCACTTTTTCCTCCTCCTTGCCTTCCCAGTTGCCTCCCTCCGGCCCTCTGTGATGCCGCTGTATAGGTTGAGGCCAGAAAATGTGGTGCCCCCCCCCACCCCCTTCCCCTCTGCTCACCCCCCTGCCCTGTCCTGCTAATCCCAGCTGAGCTCATTATGATATAGCCCGGCTGCCTTTCTCCAAGCCTGCACTGTCTGAGCTAATTACAGGCTAGTAGCCCTATTGCCGCTGATGCTGCCTGTTAAGACATGTCCGTCCGCCAGCCTGCCTGCCTGCCTGCCCTCTTGCCTGCCCAGCTCCGACTGGAACTCAGTAGTGTACTGGGTGTAATGGGGGAGATGGGCGTGGGGCTGGTGCTTCAGGCGGGGCCAAATAGACCACATAGAGGGTTCTTGAAACTGACCTACACAGGAGGAAAACACAAGGGATGAGCCTTTTTTTCCTGATGGGGCCCTGTCCCCTGGGCTTAGTTCACATGCCCCTGACCAGATATACCCCCCCAAGTTAAATTTACTGAAACACTAATACACAGTAAAAGTAAATTGCATGTACAGTAGCGGTGACACACAATTCATTCATTCATTTTCTATGACACTTAATCCTCATTAGGATCACGGGGGTATGCTGGCGCTTATTTATATATTATTTATATGTTTAAATAATATTATATAACTTATATTAATATATAAGTTATATGTTTATATGTTTAAAAAGTTGTGATGGAGTGAAACCATGAAATTCGAAGCACAAAGTGGCGAGGGATTACTGTACAGTCAGGAGTTTTGTGACAGCAAACACATTCACTGTAAATAATATCTTATGGCAAACATTCATTTCATCCA
The DNA here is from genome assembly GCF_030265055.1 of Doryrhamphus excisus. NCBI lineage: Eukaryota > Metazoa > Chordata > Actinopteri > Syngnathiformes > Syngnathidae > Doryrhamphus > Doryrhamphus excisus. The sequence goes on along the minus strand of NC_080466.1, from coordinate 18,833,432 downwards.
TTTTCTACCGCTTATCCTCACAAGGGTCGAAGGGGTGCTGGAGCCTATCCCAGCTGTCTTCGTGCGAGAGGGGGGGTACACCCTGGACTGGTGGCCAGCCAATCACAAGGCACATATAGACAAACAACCATTCACACTCACATTCATACCTATGGACAATTTGGAGTCGCCAATTAACCTAGCATGTTTTTGGAATGTGGGAGGAAACCGGAGTACCCGGAGAAAACCCATGGGGAGAACATGCAAACTCCACACAGAGATTGCCGAGCAATCGAACTCGGGTCTCCTAGCTGTGTGGCTTGTGTGCTAACCACTTGACACCGTGCAGCTCCTTATGGTTTTGAAATTACAAAGCTGACCAACGTCCCTCACCTGCAAAGTCAAAGTGAGCAGATGTATTCCACTTCTACTCACATCCTCCCTGTTGTGAGCAGCAAAAGTTAAATGTAAGCTTGGACGCAAAGTGCCAAACTGACAGGCAAAGAGTAGTCACAGCGTGCATTTGGGTTGACCGTGTTGATGATTATCACGCTTGTGAAGGTTATGCTATGCAAGCACGGGAGCAATATTCTTACTAATGGCCAATTAACTCCTGGTAGCCTGAAAATTAAGAGCCAAATAAAGAGCGGTTTTAAAAGTTGTAAACGCCACTGGTGTTAATCAGTATGTTCAGCTCTCCAGCACAGATGCTCCCGATCGCCTCTTCCGCAAACAACACTTTGTAAGCGTCGTCCATCGGGCCAAAATGACTGTTTGTCTCTATGAGTGCAGCTGTGCAGTGTAACCCGCACAGTGCAAAGATAAGGTTAACTCCTCCTGGAAGATTCACTCTTGTAAGTCAAGGTTGAGTGAGATGATGACCGTCGTCAATTTTAAAGTACGGATAACCAGATGTTGGGCAACGGAATATAAGATAAAGGTATTTTCACTGAGCCTTCCAGCAGGGCATCCCACAGTCGGATAATTAGATGTGTGACGATTAAACACAACAATGACTTTCAATGCAACAGTTGTATGAGTTAAATGTCACACTCCGCTATTCCCGAGTACCCTTACACACAGACCTTATCCAGCATCTGTCAAGGATCTAACACAGGGGTGGGCAAACTACGGCCCGGGGGCCACATGCGGCCCGCCAAGTGTTTGAATACGGCCCAAAGTATTTCATTGAAACTTAATATACAACCTGGCATTATGGTATAACCTTGGTACACCATGGTACAAGTACATATAGCTGATTGCACTACATTTTTACAGATACAATAATTCCAGGTGGACTGTTACGTGTAAAATATATAGTATGCACCCCCCCTTCATCAATTTTGTTCAATCAATGCGGCCCGCGAGTCAAAAAGTTTGCCCACCCCTGCTCTAACACTACCTCAGAATACGAAACATTTTATTCCATTTTGGTGCCATTAACACAGCACAACAACCAATAAAATACCTTGGCGCTTGCTAGGAAGGGTGTGGCTCCTCATACCAATATGAGCAAGGGCCATTACTTTACATTTCATTACGGGTCATGTCAGGTGTCCTCAAAAGGTCAGTAGTTTGGCTTTATTTCCATTATATACAGTGTGTGGAGTACCTCAGAGGTCGGTCCTTGGGCCAGAATGGTTTCTTTTGTATATTAATGATTTTGTTTTTTGTATCCAAACTGCTCACATGAACACTGTTTGCAGATGATACTACTTTATTTTATTGTGAGGAAGATATAACACAGACGTTGAATGTGGTTAAACAAAAATGTCAAAAAATAAATAAAAACGTGGTTTGATGTAAATAAATTATCAATAATTGTTGACAAAAAACAAACTTCATGATATTTAGTAACGGTGGGAGACGCTGGTGCTTCCCTTAATATAGATGGCATTGAAGTTAAGTAATGGAAACCAAGTTTTTCAGTATATGTTTTGTAGGCATTTCCCCATACTTCAGTGCAATACGTCAGACATGGAAAATCATGGTGTACAGAAGAAAGTGATATAGAGATTGCTTAAAATTGTTTAAATTTCATGAATTAGTAGATTTTAGTATTTTGCCAATTATGCTGAAAAATTACAAAAAAATGCCAATCAACATTCAGAAAAGATTTTAAAAAAGAGAAACTAAGTCTAAGTTCAATGAAACTGAGATCTTTAAAAAAAAAAAAAAAAACATGATTCAGGACTAAACTGATGGAATGTCGTGTTTTTTGTAGGAGTCATTTTATGGAACAATCTGAACAAAGAATCCAAGTCATTCAAGTCAGACATCATTGAAAAGAATGGTTAAAGCCAGTATGTTCAGGGAATATAAAATATGTTATGTTTGATTGTCATACCATGGTTATTTTTGTGGTGGGAAATAGAACTGAGGAGTTGTGTAGCCTGTGTAGCCAGCTGCTATAGGTATATTTTTTTGTTTATGTTGTTGTTTTTAATTGCTTTCCTTGTGGCTGGATTCTGGGTCTGGGGGCAGAGACAATAAGACTTGTCTTCTTTTAGCTCCCTTTCATTCTGGACTGAAGAGTCCTGTGTCTGTTATATTGTTTTTATTTAGATTGAAATAAGTGTCTAGTTGGTGATACAAGAGAAGTCCATCAAAAGCCTTGGTCGCTGGTACAACGTTGATCTCAAAGACACCAATAACGCGGAACAACTGATGGAGGATACCATAACGGGCCTCAGGCAAATTAATAACGCTGCTCTCCCAGGGAAGCTGAAGCTTTTGTGCTTCCAGTTTGGACTTTTGTCCAGAAGGTGTACGTGGTCACCTTATCTAATGCTAACAGACTGGAGCCATTGGTTAACACGCAAGTGAGGAAGTGGCTCAGACTGCCGAAATGCCTAAGTAGAATAGACCCCTATGGCAAGGGAACTCTCTCACTGCCAATTTCAAGCCTGGTAGAAGAGTACAAATGTACAGTTCGGTACACATGTGTATCGAACAATGTGTAAGCCTATCCCAGCAGTCTTTGGGCTAGAGGCGGGGTACACCCTAGACTGGTGGCCAGCCAATCACAGTTCACATATAGACAAACAACCATTCACACTCACATTCATACCTATGGACAATTTGGAGTCGCCAATTAACCTAGCATGTTTTTGGAATGTGGGAGGAAACCGGAGTACCCGGAGAAAACCCACACATGCACGGGGAGAACATGCAAACTCCACACAGAGATGCCCGAGGATGTAATTGAACTCGGGTCTCCGAGCTGTGAGGCCTTTATGCTAACCACTCAATCGCCGTGCAGCCCTATACTGGTCATATATTTCATATTTCATATTATCTTGTAAACTGTATTTGTATATAATCCTGGGTAAAATTACTTTTTAGGTTGTTTATGTTGTTTATTGGGATAGGCTCCAGCACCCCCGCGACCCTCGTGAGGAAAAGCGGTAGAAAATGAATGAATGTTGTTTATTTTTAGATTGTTTGTTTATTTTATTCTATTTAACTGCTATTGTCCTCTATTGTCAATTTTCCCACTGAGGTACGGAAAAAGGTTCTTATTTATATAATATATTTAATAAATCTTATCTTAATATGGCAGCATTTTGTAAGTCATTATAGTACAGTACAAATAACGGCAAAGGAGGAAAAGTGTGAAGGTAACCATAGAGCCAGAAGGGATAGACTCGGCTGCTCAGTATGTGCAGTACACTCAATTGAACATCTCTATTATGACCAAAAAGCACATAATTATAATTAAATCTAGCAATACGTTAAAAGGGCCACCAGGGGCCATTCCATTCTCTGCCTGGTCAGGTGATCTCACAGAAGTTTGACTTTATTGAAAAAGGAAGCAGTATCCTTTTTTTCTGGGAAGAATTTTGAATTTTCACTGCACCTCGACTGCTGAATGCATTTCTGTGTTGTGATTGAGATGTCCTCGTGTCTGCAATGGCTGTCTAGTAACAGAAGACTACATGCCATGCAGGGTGGGCCAGAAAACCCGCAGTGGGATCCTTTTTATCTGCCTCATTATGCACCTTTCTCCACTCAGTGTCCGCGCTTGTTAATTGTTGTAAAAGGTTTGTTGGTAAAAAAAGAGGCAGGCATTATTTAGGCATCCTAAGTAGAGTAAACACATGCAGCGCGCCCGCAGACTTAAGATGCTACACTCAGACAACATCAAAGTATAAATTAGCCAGCGTTTACTGGTGGTGGGGGGCTGGGGGAGTGCAAAGCCTTTGAGATCATTTGCAGCGGCATCAGTGTAAGCTCCCGTACAGAGTGACCATTACAGACATGCCCCCTCCCCACAACGGGCGACGTTGACTCTAATTAAGCTTAATAAAGTTCACCACCATGTTACTCATCTTTCTTTTCGTTTCATCTTGATTGGCTAAAAGGTAATACATGTAATGAGTGTCTTTTGCCCCCGCCCTTCACAACCATGGAGGAGGGGACATATTTGCTCACCAGACCAAAATTTTTCTGCATGTTTTTAAGCTTTTCTCCTTCATTAATTATTTGGGAAATTAATTATTTTTCAGTGGGGTGTTATTTTGCACTTTGTAATTATAATGCATGCTTCAGTGTTGCCATGCGGTCTTAGCGTCTCTCAAAGCAGCAAAGAAATTAGGACATAAATAATGCACTTCAAAAATAAAAATGTGCTGTGTTTAAGTAGTCACATAATCAGACATTAATTGTTTTTATTTGTACAAATGCAAAAACAGGCATACCTTCCCTATTAGTGGTCTACACCTTTTTCATGCATATGCTTGTATTTACTGTATGTGTTTATTTATTCATATCATTACTCTTTGTTTTTTTCTATTTTTTCCTTTTTTATTTATTTATTTTTGGCTATAAACGGTATAGGCCGAGTGGTTATTGCGCAGGCCTCACGGCTAGACCCGAGTTCAATTCCACCCTCGGCCATCTTTGTGTGGAGTTTGCATGTTCTCCTTGTGCATGTGTGGGTTTTCTCCGGGTATACTTCGGTTTCCTCCCACATTCCAAAAACATGATAGGTTAATTGGCGACTCCAAATTGTCCATAGGTATGAATGTGAGTGTGAATGGTTGTTTGTCTATATGTGCCCTGTGATTGGCTGGCCACCAGTCCAGGGTGTACCACCCCTCTTGCCCGAAGACAGCTGGGATAGGCTCCAGCATCCCCCGCGACCCTTGTGAGAATAAGCGGTAGAAAATGAATGAATCAGGCGATTTATCTTTTTAAAATGTCCACTTTTAACATACAACCCAAGTACAAGCCTGGCAACGTAAACAGAGGATCTGGCTTACAGCCATGCCCATATATGGAAGTCCACATCACAGAGGGGCAGTTTTACCACACCTTCTGAAACCGAGCGTTTTGAGCCATCCCAAACTTCTTTCAGGGCTCACTTCAAAAGGCGCAAGCCTCTTTATCTGAAACTTTGTCATCGTTTAACACGAGAATACAACATTCTAACTACAGTTATATGTCAAAAAAGTGGAAAAAGCATCATAGGTCCTCTTTAAATGCAGGAAGTGAAGAAACCATATGATACAGTAACTGATGAGGCATTAATGTGCAAGTTGCAAGCATGTCCAAAACATTACCATTTTCAGACTTAGTTTGTCTTCTTACATTAGGCTCAGCTTAAATGCAACAACAACAAGCTATGGCCCCACCACCCCCACCCACTTCTTTTTACTTTATCCACTCGAGACCCTCTATGAACACGGAACCCTCTAGCTTGAGTCTGACTACAGGGGTATCCCCTCAACAGCCCTCAAAACAAGCTTCTTTCTCCAACAATGGAAATGCCAGAGGTATTTTTTCCACTTTCTTCCTTGTATATTTTTATGTTCCTAACAAGTAGTTGTCTTCCTATAGTGCAAGCACAATGGCCGCAGATGATGCGGCTGTGCTGTTGTACACCCTTGTGGATGGAGGAGACCTGGCGGTTGTGTGCACCAAAGCTGAGCGAGATGCAGCATCGGTAGAGTGGAGATCAAATGACATAGAGAGAGAATTGCTGTGGGCGAAAGTTCTAGCGCTCTACAGGAGAGAAATTGTTTTCAAAAATGGGGCCAAAAAGAGCAGCTTGAAATACAGACTACCATTGCGGAGCACATCAACATGTAGCCTTTAGATATCTGTCCTTGCTTAAAATGTCTTCCGACCTCACAGTTTCAAGAAATAGAGATAGGAGTCTTTATTTACTAATGCCGTATAGGATTATAGGGATGTTATTTAATGTCCACAGGTCTCTTGAGAGCCAGGTTTCTGTACTTCATTACAACACTACAGCCCATGTGATCACAAAAGCAGTAGCATGCTAGTGTGCTGACAAAGTACTAGTAGGAGCAATATCAAAGTTGAAAAAGTCATGGAAGCCGAGTGCAAAACCTGACATGCACAAGTCCCCAGCCGTGGCACAGGACACTAACCCCCATCGAGCATAAAGTTGCACCACAAAAAACAGCATGAGGATTAAAACAAAACCCAAACGTTCGTCCCCAACAAACACCCAACACAAACCACCAATGCTGTGAGAACGTGAGTTTTTCTCAGACCTACTGTTGCTGACTATTGTTCAAGGAATATAATATTGATTAAGCCTTTTCTAACATTCCACACCACAAAGTTTGTATAACTTGTGTTGATATCGAGTCGGATAGACATGGGTATCGACTGTGTATTGGTATTGGTATTGTATCAGAAGTGAAATAGTTGTAACAAGACACCCCTAGTTACTTGTGCATGCATTCGAATGCACTCTGCTCACGAGACGAGATGATACACAATATTGAGTTCACGAGAACAAGACAAGATGATATTTTTACATTACTTTGAAGAAAACTACAATGACAAAATAAACAACCGGAAAAACAAGCCCATTCATTCATTTTGTACCGCTAATCCTAACGAGGGTCGTGCGGATGCTGGAGCCTATCCCAGCTGTCTTCAGGCAAGAGGCGGGGTACAACCTGGACTGGTCGCCAGCCAATCACAGGGCACATATAGACAAACAACCATTTACACTCACATTCATACCTATGGACAATTTGAAGTCATGCTAGTAACCTAGCATGTTTTTGGAATGTGGGAGGAAACCGGAGTAACCCGCAGTAACGGAGAAAACCCACCCATGCACAGGGAAAACATGCAAACTCCACACAGAGATGATCGAGGGTGGGATTGAACTCGGGTCTCCTAGCTGTGAGGTCTGCATGCTAACCACTCGTACGCCGTGCAGCCCGGAAAAACAAGCTTTTTTATTTAACTCCCAAAATAATGAAGGTATATTTTCGGGAAAAAAAAATATGTCGCCAGCATGCAGCCTTAAACTGTTGAACTTTTTTCCACAAATTGAAACAAAAACAAAAAAAATTATAAGTCAAAACACTAGGAGTTGTAACTGCTACTACTAATCATTAATTGATGTGTATCTATGTAAATGAACCAGGGAGTCATGAAATATATGCTACTATGTTTTGAAGTATTTTGATCTGACAAATCTGTAGTAACTTTGATCAAATGTAGAATTACTCAGTTTCTGATTGGACATTAACACGACAGCAGGAAAAAACAGATACACACCTCGAGCGGTTTGCAAGATTTATGTTTGTGCATAAAGCACTTAATGTATGGTTCCAATTCTAAATTGTGCATTGCCACTTCCATCTTACTGTACATGTATTATCATTCCCAGTATAGCGATGCTGTAGTTCAGTCTGATTGGATTGTTTTTTATCTTGTGACACACCTTTTGAAATGAAATTAATATTTCTACTTGAGTTCACAGTGATTACAAAATTTGACATCAAACATGGCAGCACCCACAGGTCAAATAGAAGATTCTAAAACCATGTCACCAAGTTACCAACTCTGATCTGCATGTCAAATTTGATTTATATAGCGTCAATTTACTAGAGAAATGAGTGTGTACACATTGAACCGCTCTCGAAAAAACGACCCGAACCTCACATGAACAATTTGGCACATTCACTTAAGTGCACCTGTAATGGTAACATAATCACTGTTATTGTAATTGTTGCTATTCGAATTATTATTATGTCGTCAGCCATGTCTTTTCAGAGATGTGACAAAATTTTAAGTGGATTTTTTTTTTTTATTCAATATCGCGAATGTGACTTTTGTTACTTTGTTGTTTGCAGCTAAAAGTACAAATAACTGACCTATATGTCATAATTGGAGCAAGATAATTACAGTATGTCCTTTCAGTCTAGCCTTTTGTCTGGCACATCCGTTATTACTGTGGCACAGCACAATTATTGCACTGGGCCGATTCAATATAATCCCTTTCTTCATTTGAGAACCAAATTGAATGTTTTTGCATGTTTTTTTTTTTTTTTTTTTGAGGAGGGGGTTAGCTGCCTTTTGTATCAATAACACCAGCATCTCCAAGAGGAACATGAGATGGATCAGGCACCTTCCACTTACTGCATATTTCAGCTCATTTGTCCCATTAACAGCCGGGACACAGGAGGCAGCGCTGGTGCCTCATCGACTTGAGTTCATTTATGGAGGAAAATCCATAAAAGAGCGACACATATCCATCTGCTTCCTCCCCTCCTCGGGGATAGTCATTTGTGTACTTATTTAAGCTGCGGTCAGCCATTAGGCCAGGCGTTTACTGGACTGTGAGGGCTAAAAAGCTAATTATTTCCCTTCCCTGTGCAATGGCCATAACTTTTCCCCAGGTTGTTTTTCCTGGCATTTGGCAAGAGAAACATCTCTTGTAAAATTAAAGAGTTAGTTAATTGCCATTGTGGTGTCCACGGTACACCAAATACAGCTGGATATAGTGCGTGTTGGGTTTGTGTAAAGGAGGTTCGTGCCACGACACTAACTGGAGATTGTCTCTGCCGTTTCGCTCTCGACTTTGGAGCAGAGGGGAGGGAAATTAGGTGTGTGTTTTTCAGGTGTTCCTGTCTCACCGGGGCTTGTGTGGGTAATCCTCGCTAGACCTTGAGTCCTAATAATAACTTGAAAGTGCAAAGTCTCCAGAATGGCTGCACATACAGTAATTAGCCTTTAGCAGGAATCAAGCTAATTGCAGAGTGGTAATTGGGCACACTTTCTCAGTCGGCTTGTCTGCACGACGCGCACACTATGCACAGCTTCCTCCCACCTTTGCTTTTCCTCTCACTTGTCACTTTGATTTTCTTTTGAATAAAAAAAAAATACACTTTAATTAATTTCTTCTTCATGTCATCTCTTCTGGTGGGAGGTGAATTCAGAGCATGGGATTCAGAGAGAAACGTGTTACTACAATAATGGAGTCCGCAGTGGGATGTAGTGGGATATTTGTGGAAATTTGAAACTGTTCATTATATATACAGTAGTGTGTGTGTGTGTGTCCCGTCTTAGTCCCGTCTTTTTAATGCAACACACAACATAGGACAACACACCACTGATTAACTCAAGTTAAGTAGATGGCTTGCGCGTAGAATACACACCTCAGAATATGAAAAAAAATCTACATTCGGAAAGAGTAGAAAATTAAACAACGCATCGGTCGCACATGTGCGCATTTGGGTGGCTGATTTAGTGCCTGTGAGGAAAGAAGTATGTCGTAATCTTTGGGATTTGCCAAGGTGTACTACCGCCAATACTCAATCACATGGACACATACACGTGTCCCGTGATGGGTTCTTGCATCATGTGACATCTGCCATTTGCAATCATGGACAAAAGGATAGGAACAGGAGAATGTGGATAAGGGCGTCACTTTGATTCATTTTGATGGAAAAAAGCCGAAACAAACAAACAAATTCAAAGTCAAAATGCTGTTTTTCAATGAAACCTTTTATTATTCAGAGAAAAAACATCCAAAGCTACATGCTACATGTCCCTGTGTGAAAAAGTGATTCCCCCTAAAGCTAATAACTGGTTGGCAGCAACAACTGCAATCAAGCATTTACAATAACTTGTAAGGGTTGCACGGCGGAAGGGCAGCCGGGTGAGGGCTTGCTGACTGAGGCTCTCAACAGGCCCACTCTACACCCTGGCTTTTTAATGCATGACACTATGTAGGGAGGGGAAAGAGGAAGGATGATAAATACAATTAAATAAATGAATAAATAAACAAAAAATAAAAGAATAAAGGAAGTGGAAGTGAAAAACACTGTAGTTGGGATAGCAGCGACAATAGAGAAGTAGTAAGTGTGATTTTTTAATTTGAGGTATTTTAAAGAATATTTTTCTTTATTCTCTCACATTCATTTTTTAATCTCACTGAAACAATACCATAACATTGAGGTTTTTTATCCATGTTAACTTGTGATGACTGGTGTGGTGACTGTATAGTTGGAGTGGTTTTGTACTGGACTATGTACGATACGATGACTAGTAATGAACTGGTTGCTCTTGGCAGGTAGTTGGGTGCCTCAAGCTGGGTGAGGGTGGTTGGATGTGGGGTTTTCATTCTGGTCGACAAGGAATAATATATGTTTTGTTGGGATGAGGTTGGAATCTGGGTGGTTAGGGGGGTGGGACTCTAAGTCTTGACATCTTCCCATTCCCTTTCGAACATGTGTATGTTTATATGTACATTTATATGGCATTTTTATTTGTGTTGATTTATGTTTGTTTGGTTGTGCTTTGGATGATGTTCGAAAAAAAGCAGGGGGAAAAAAAACAGATATGACAATACAACGGAACCTCCAAATTTTTGGACTTCCTATTTCTAAATAATAACTACCATCCAGGGCGGCACGGCGGTCAAGTGGTTAGTGCGCAGACCTCACAACTAGGAGACCAGGGTTCAATTCCACCCTCGGCCTTCTCTGTGTGGAGTTTGCATGTTCTCCCCGTGCATGCGTGGGTTTTCTCCGGGTACTCCGGTTTCCTCCCACATTCCAAAAACATGCTAGGTTAATTGGCGACTCCAAATTGTCCATAGGTATGAATGTGAGTGGGAATGGTTGTTTGCCCTGTGATTGGCTGGCGACCAGTCCAGGGTGTACCCCGCCTCTCGCCCGAAGACAGCTGGGATAGGCTCCAGCACCCCCGGGACCCTTGTGAGGAAAAAGCGGTAGAAAAAGAAGGAATGAATGAACTACCATCCAAGTATAAAGAGAAGTCATTTACTGTACAATAAAACTAAAATAAAACAAGGACACTCACACTTTGAAGACTAGTTTTTTTTTATTTTTTGTGGGAACAAGACGGTTTTCACCTTGTGGTGTGTTATGTAGTGTCATAAGTGTATCATTAGTGTCGAAAAAAAAAACAAGGTTTGACTGTATTATGAATGGAATATAATTTGCGTCATCTGTGTGTGTGATTGCAGGACCGGGTTGGATGAAGAACTGGACATGCTGCGAGTCCAGTCTGCAGTAGACCGGGCCACTGTGAAAGAACTCCACCTCTGTCTCACTGAACAACACCAGGGTGAATCATGCTGCATTTCTATTTTTTCTATTTCTATTTCTATTCTGTGACATCACGCCATTATGTAGTGATGGCTTTTGACTGCATTTCCTTCATTGAATACAGGGAACATTCATGCTGCTCTATTGGGTTGGAATGTCCCACCTTTAACATTGTAATGTTAATGTAAGAACTGTAAGAACCAGCATAGAGAAGATACAGGCTGGACATGACGGCACCTTTTGACTCTTCTTCTCTGTTCCAATTTGTGTGTCGAATTAACAAGGCAACCCTCATTGGAATTAATTGGACAACTCAATTAGGACTTCATCACACCCCCCCCTCTGTCTCTCTGCTAATTGATTAGTAGATCAAGCAATGTTCATCTTGTCAGTGCCAATACCGATCCCTATGTTAAAAAGCACATCACTTTTAATTCAATCTGCATCCTTTTTGTCAGACGGTGACCACCACAACCACTATGGCTTTAATTAAGCAGCTCAATAACACATCTGTCCTGCATCACTTTAATCTTCCTCATCATCAATGATGGCGTCTGTTGGAAGAGGTGCGATAAAGTGATTTAAAGGACGGCACTAATTAAAACGGAGGGTCCTTTTCAATTGACAATCGAGCATAAGATAATTACTCAGTGATGTTGTGGACTTTTTTATGTGACATGATACACAGTCAGAGACTTGATGTTACTTGTGATGTAACATTGGATTGTTGCAAATGCAGTGTCCTAAAATGAAGTTAAGCACTAATGTAATGAAGAAACATGACAACTATGCTTTTTGAATAGTGGCGACATATGCCCCTGAGTATGCCCCTCACTAGGGATGGGTTAAACGATTATTTTTGTCATCCATTATAATCTAGGAAATTTTTTGATGCATTGATTAATCTTAGAAATTTATTTTTAAATGCGATTTGATTCGATTTCAATTCAATTATCGATTATCTCCCCATAATGTGACCTATGTAGCAATTAATGCTAATTTATCTCCATGAATAAATCACAAATTTCTTCTTTCCAATATATTTTCAATTTTCATATGTTCAAAAATTTATTGTATTGAACAATACAACAATGGAATCCCATTATAACAAAAATAATGAATCAAATTTTCTTTCAATAAATAAAACTATTGTGCAAAAAAACACAATCTGAGTACGAATACAAACATAACGTCGTGCCAGCCCTACTCCTCACACTGTGTGGCCAACATGCTGACCACTCGTCCACCATGCAGCCAATTGCAAACAAGCATTAAAGTGAAATAGGCTGTTCATCACTTCATTTAAAAGCCAAAATCCCGATAAAAATGTGGTTGATGATCAATGATTTTCTGTCAGGTATTCACACTCATGATGTTTGGATGGCAAAGGCAAAAAAGCTTTCTCTCTTTGAACGTGATCGGATTGCTGAGCTGCATAAGCAGGGCCTGTCACAGCGCACCAATGCTGCTCTGAGTGGACGCAGTAAGGCAGTCATTTGAAACTTCTTAAAAGATTCTGCGGTTCATGGAACAAAAACGTGAAGTGGTAGACCACAAAAAATGTCACAAGCCCTGAGGATCTGTTTAGCTGTCTGGCAGGACACAGGAACCATCCTTTGCCCAAATGAAGGTTGTTACCGGTACCAACTGTAGTCCAATAACCATCAGATGGAATCTGTGGGAGAAGAGTTTTAAGAACATAGAATGTCTTCAAAGGCGACAAAATTGTTCACTTGGAATTTGCACCAGAGCACCAATAATGGGTCACTGAAAAGTGGAAGGAAGTTTTATACTCTGATGAAAAAAAACGTTAACCTTGACGGTCCTGGTGGCTTTCAATGTGACAAGGAGATCCCACCCGAGATCCACGGTACAATTTTCCTTCAATGGAGCTTAATGTTGTGCAGGGGCGTCAAAAAGAAGAATGGATGGGTGGAAAGGCAAGTTTACAAAAATGGACTCAATCAGTTCCAGACGACTATCTTCACCACCTGGAGCAACATTCCCACAAGCCACACCAATTTTTGTCGGGATTAATAAGAACTGCGCAGCTACTCATTACGGAATCCTTTTTTTGTGTTTGAGTTATGGTCTTAAACTTTTTTTTCAGTTCTTCTTTTTGGAGGCTCTTCTTAGAACCTCCTTAAGATCCAACAGCACAAAATGGAAATTCGTACTATTCTTCCACTGGTCTTAAAATTTTGTGTTCTGTGTGGCGGAAAAAAATTATGCAAAAATTTGATTTGTGTCAAAGATCCTCTCGTAAAAACTCCTCTTGTAATTTTTTTTTTTTTTAACTCTGCTTTCTGTCACCCCAACAGATTGTAACGATATGTCAGTAGGCATTTAACTCTAACCTCAGCTATATTGAAAATAAGTTGTGAGTGACTACAACATTCTCTCCTGAACCTCTGTGACCTGATCAAAGAGCCGAGAGCTTGACGCGTTCACACAAGGATTATCTCTAACGAAAGGTAACACATGAAAGGAAGCCGGCTTTTGTGCCCATGAGCAGACATGGAAGGGGACATTAATGTATGCCGCCTTGCCATGACCGCCTCCTCCTCCTCCTCCTCCAGCGGCGGGTGACTAGGGAGCCACCACGTCTTCTTATCAAGGTGCTGCTGAGGTGACAACTCCCAAACCGTCGGTGCCAGAGCTGCTGGGGTAAATTACTCCCAACATGGTTATGTATCGCCGGCGAATAGAGCAGCCCCTCCTGTCCTGTTCGGCTGCTTCCTTCTGATTGGATGTGACATGCCGGGAAGACAAAAGAGCTGGCTAATTCGAAGTAACAAACTTCCCAGGACAAAGCATCCATGCAGCACAAGAGAGCAGCGCAACAGAGCCCGCTCGCGTTTCACTTTGTCCTTCATTTGCCTTTAACCAAGCCCCGGGTAACTGACCTCAGATGTCAACGGCTGAATTATTAGAGCCAGAAATGTCCTCATCGCCACAATTTAATGTAGATTCCATGTTACATTGTCAAGGCAATGTTGTAATCTACAGTGTAGAACAGGCCTCAGTACACCTGTGTGCACTCCCTGCATCGTCACAACATTGTTTAATGTACAATAAGACATAATGTTCAAGGTCATAGATGTTTGTTCACACAAGGTACTGGAAAAAAATGGTCAATCAAATTTCCGTTCATGGAAAACGCATGGGAAATGTGTAATAATGTCATTTATGTGAGTTATCAGTGAAGTAATCCTGGAGTATTACTCCAGGATAAAAGATAAGCAGATGTATCTCCAGTATTGATCTGTGTGACATTAGAAAGTGTCTATAAAGGCTGAAATTGTCCGGGGAAAATTATTCCAGGGAAAGAGTAAGAACCCTGAACAGGCAATACTCAAAATCATCCAAGACAAGCAACCTATATATGCACTTATTAAAACGTTTGGTGGAAAGGTGTGTGCACTCCCTGCATCGTCACGGCATGCTTCTGCAAACATTGTTTAATGTACAATGAGACATAATGTTCAAGGTCATAGATGTTTGTTCACACAAGGTACTGGAAAACCTGGAAAATCGTCAATCAAGTTTCCGTTCATGGAAAACGCATGGGAATTGTGTAGAAATGTCAATTATGTGAAGGGTTATCAGTGAAGTTATCCTGGAGTATTATTCCAGGAAAAAAGATAAGCAGATATATCTCTAGTATTGATCTGTGTGACATTAGAAAGTGTCTGTTAGGGCTGAAATTCCAATAATTCCAAGGAAAGAGTAAGAACCCTGAACAGGCAATACTCAAAAATCCAAGACAAGCGACCTGTATGCACTTGTTAAAACGTTTGGGGGAAATGGTAACTCTGGGCCTTGTTATGGCCGCCGTACACCTGTGTGCACTCCCTGCATCGTCACGGCGTGCTTCTGCAAACATTGTGTAATGTACAATAAGACATAATGTTTAAGGTCATAGATGTTTGTTCACACAAGATACTAGAAAACCTGGAAAATAGTCAATCAAGTATCCGTTCATGGAAAACGCATGGGAATTGTGTAGAAATGTCAATCATGTGAAGGGTTATCAGTGAAGTTATCCTGGAGTATTATTCCAGGATAAAAGATAAGCAGATGTATCTCTTGTATCTCTAGTATTGATCTGTGTGACATTAGAAAGTGTCTGTAAAGGCTGAAATTGTCCGGGGAAAATAATTCCAAGGAAAGGACAGGCAATATTCCATCCATATCCAAGATGAGCAACCTGTACGCACACGTTAAAACAGGGGTCTCAAACTCAATTTACTTGGGGGCCACTGGAGCTCGGGTCTGGGTGAGACTGAGCCGCATCAGGTTTTCCAAAAAAACCAAAATAAAACGCATTTATTAAAAACAAAAAAAATTAAAAAACGTTGCTTTGGTTCCAATTTTCTACAAGAAAAGCTCTGATAAAACATTCCACTGTTCTCAAATATCTTACTTTTTATTTTTCTATACAAAATAAGATGCAAAATAAATAAACAAATCAAGAATAAAGAAAATCAGTCAATCAGTAATAAATAAATAATAATAATAATAATAAAACGGCAAATAATAAAACCTTAAGAAACCACATATAGTTGGTGGGTAGACAAATTATTTTTTCAGATTAAAATTAACAAAGCATTATTAGAGCCCTGTAGACATGACAAAACACGACTATAGTCACATTTATACTCTTTTTATTTACAACATATTGCACAACTGCAGGGTCTTGAAACACATGCTAACTTGCAAACGAGAGAGCTAGCGACCTAAACGGTAGCCTTCAAGTTATTTCCTTTAAACTTAAATAGCCAAAAACTTACCACTTCCACACGGATAGGGAGGATATCTATTAACAGTTATTTAACCTTTAACATGAACATTAATCAAACGTAATAATTTTTTCTGGGTACATGATACCATACAGCATCCATATCAAACTTGTGCGGGCCGCACTAACATTAAACTTTCATATCAAGGCGGGGGCCTCAAACTAGTGTCCTGCGGGCCACATTTGGCCCGCGGGCCGCGTGTTTGAGACCCCTGCGTTAAACCGTTTGAGGAAAATGGTAACTCTGGGCCTTGTTATGGCCTCCATGTGCCTGTATGCACTCCCTACAATCGCCTTACCAAATGCCTCTCCTTTCTACCTGTTTTCTGTCCTGTTCCGCTGTGATGATGATGATGATGTTCCCTTTATTTCTTTTTAAGTCAAGGCTGATAGTGAAGTTCTCTGTTAGTCTGTGCATATAAGCTGTCCATTGGGGGAATCCTAGCGGACTACAAAGCAGTGCTGCCCGGGGCTGTACAGTGTTCACCAGAGATTCAAGTACTTCTTGCATTTGTTTAAGCTCCCTCGGGAGAAGCTGCACGTTGTTTACCTTTTTAACATTGTTTTCCCCATGCCCTTGTGGACTTTTAAATAAACACTTTTCTATTATTTAGGGTGACTACAGTCAAGAGTCTATAAGAAAAAGGCAAAGCTTGCCTTCGCTTTGACTGACAGTGAAAAGGAAAAAATATGCCTTATAAATGGAATTAGAGGAATAGTAACGCTAATTGATTTAATGCAGCCCCTTTTTATCATTCTATTGATTGAGCCGCCCGGGTTTGACGCACCGTGTCATAACAACCTTTGTTCTCCTGTGCAGAGCTGCTTGGCAAAGTGGTGGAGCAGCGTCGGGTCAGAAGAAGCACTCTGAAAAAGCCCTCTGTTTCTTCACAGCGATTTGAAGAGTCGTTTAAAAAGGTACAGCGCTATACCGTCGCTAAGTGTTCTTTGTCACCACCAAAAAAAGACATAACTCCAGCACAATGGCGCTCAGAAAATTAGCTTCTGTTCTGTCTGGAATGATTTGAAAGTGTAATTGTGTGTGTGTGTGTGTGTGTGTGTGTGTGTGTGTGTGTGTGTGTGTGTGTGTGTGTGTGTGTGTGTGTGTGTGTGTGTGTGTGTGTGTGTGATCCAGTCACATTTTGGTCAGCGACTCATCATGTTTTTTTTCCCCACTCTCTAGCCGTGCATTAGATAAATTGGTCACTCATTTTAGCATCAATTATCAACTGTTAACCATATTTTTAAAAGCTACTCTAGTTCATTGCCACCCATCTGCTTTTTGGCACCCTTTCCTTTGCGAATCGGGAGAGCAGGACACCCCCCCACCCTCCGACCCCCACAAAAAATGCCCGGAGGCACAAGCCCAGCAGGTATTAACAGACTCGTCGAAGGATCTAACAAAAGAACTAAGTACTACTGGTTAATGTCTAGAGATGAGGTTTTTAAGATGGGCCTTTTAAATGTCAATGTTGTTGATGTACAGTGTGGCGGCCATTTATTGTTATAATAAACAGTGGAACCACAGAAGTCCTACACAATGTGTTCAAGTTTCAAATGCATAGACAACAATGGAAACTCAATCTGCAGCCATCCAAAAACACTTAACTACACAGGCAGTGCTTCAATTAGTATTTCTACCCTCTTGTCTTATAGTTGTCAAACATAAATAGCTTTTTGTATAATAACACTAAATGGAAATGTAATAAAAAAAACCAAAATAATAATAAAACTCATCTGTGTTAGAATGGCGGAAGAGTCATGAGCACATAGGCCTCACAGCTAGGAGACCCGAGTTCAATTCCAGCCTCGGCCATCTCTGTGTGGAGTTTGCATGTTCTCCCCTTGCATGCGTGGGTTTTCTCCGGGTACTCCGGTTTCCTCCCACATTCCAAAAACATGCTAGGTTAATTGGCGACTCCAAATTGTCCATAGGTATGAATGTGAGTGTGAATGGTTGTTTGTCTATATGTGCCCTGTGATTGGCTGGCCACCAGTCCAGGGTGTACCCCACCTCTCGCCTGAAGACAGCTGGGATAGGCTCCAGCACCCCCTGCAACCCTCGTGAGGATAAGCGGTAGAAAATGAATGAATGAATATTAGAATAGCAGAAGATGTATCGTGTCTATAGAAGGAAGTGAAAAGCGGATCACTAAATGCAGGCTTGCAGCTTGCTTTTCAGTATAAATAGTCTACTTTTTTTCTTATTATTGTCAGCATAGCTATTTTGTAGTGACAAGCCAGAATAAATGCATTTACAGTAATTTATAGAGGTTAATTGGTTCCTGACCCCACCACGATAAATACATTTTTGCAAATGAGGATTCAATATTAATAAACTGTAGACATGAAATAACACCATTATTGTCATTTATAAAATCATAAAAGCCTGTCGTTGGTGATCAAGTCTGGTGACACCAGTCTTAAAAGGTAGTATTTGTATTTTAGTTCATTGAGAACATTTTTATGCTTGAAAATATTTAACTGAGGCCAAGAATATGTTGCTTAAAAATGCATTTAGGACTAATAATAGGCCATAGTCAACCATGAAACAGCAATCGTTTATTAATTCATACATTTTTTAGAAGAAAAAAATGTATTGGAGTGTGAGACGCCAATGTTCCAGTCGCAAAGGAGTGAGGGATGATCTCTCTCACTACCGCCATGTTTCAAAAGGTTCCATTTCCAGTTCTATGGCAGTCATGGCATTTAGCCTCTTTGCCATCACTGGTGTCCTCCTGGGGTGTCAGTACAGAAAAATTGCTTTGCTTGACTTTCCAGGTACTGTGTATTGTTAATTTTTGTTGCAATCTGGCTTCCCATTGCCCTGTATATTCAACTCGGGTGTTCACATGGATTTTCTGCAATTAAAGTATGTCGGGAAATGTGAGCATTCACAGTGAAAATGGCTGCTATGCAAAGAAATATCTAATGTCTTATACCACTGAGGCTACAAATCTTTGATTCCTTCAGATTGAGCAGCTGGAGCGGAGGATGATGTCCCTGGAGGGGGAGAGCGAACGGCTGAGGGAAGAGAAACAGCAGCTCCTTGAGGCCAATGAAGAGTTGGCCCGCGACTGCCGCAAACTCCAAGCCTCGCTGGATCACATGCAAACCCAGGAAGCTCTCGCCGCACAGGCTTTGGCCCAGGGGGAGCGTCATCGCGGCGAGATTGTGGCTCTCGAAGCCCGGCTGGCTGCCTCTCGGAAAGAGTCCTCCAAGCTCCATGATCAGTTGATGAAGCTGAGGCAGGAGTTGGGTGTTCTCAGGGCGGCCCGCGACTTCTACAGGAACCGCTCGATGGGACCGGCACGGCTTGGTGGGACCACTAGCAGCATTAGCGGCAAGGCTAAGTTGAAAACAATTAAGCTCAGAGGTTCCAGCCATCGAAGCGTCATTCCCAATCAAGCTGTCAGCTGGCAAGGCCGCAGCCCCAGTCCCTCTAAGGACGAGTGGGAGGACATGAGCGTGGCGAGGTAATGATACACACACACACACACTGCTTCCCAACCTCATTATTTTTAGGTGTTTAGAGTGGGTTGGCGTTAACATCTGGGGGCCACGTAACATCGAGAGGACAGTGTGCATATGCAAAGCAAATGGGTGATTGAATTCCAACCTCTTGTCTAGTTGGTATTCAGGAACCAAAGAAGCAGGAATGATAGAGAGGCAGCGCGATGAGGCAGGGGAACCACTGTCAGATCCCGTGAAATGTCCTGGGACGCCTCGCTTGGAGCTTATTGACTGAAATTTGCATGCAAAATTAGCCATCTCTGTGTTCAAAGTTGAAGCGGTGCCAGAAAAGCCCAGGCTTGAAGCGGAGGAGGCGGTGGGTGGGGGGGAGTTGGGGGAACCGCGCCGCGCCGTGCCGCCAAAGTCTTGATACCATTCAGCGATGCTGTTTTCACGCACTTGTAATAACGCAAGCCCGGAATTGACGGTTTGGCAGTTTGATTTAATATACTGGTCCTTTGCATATTCACTAACACCCCCCCTTGACGGCGCTAAGGATCCCCCAGCAAGCACTAACCCACCCACTGTTCATGCGCCAAAGCTCGCCGTGTGTGTCGTTGTGTTGCTTGTCTTGTGTCGTGTCAATTCACAAATGTGTCTTTGCCTCTCTCTTTATTCCTGCCAGCCGCACGCACACATGCACGTACGTACGCACGCACACACGCACGCACTCCTCTACTTGCCTTCATTTAGTTGGATAAATTTTGAATGACCCTACTCGGCTCAGTACCAGATGTCTACAAGCTGTTTAACAGCCTCTAAATTAAGACCCATCGACAGTAATTATTTCATGTATGTTTTATGCAAAAAAGCCACTGAGCCGTTTATTGAGTGATGGTCGGAATGATTCGATTTCAAACACTCGCAGCTATCGCTACTATTTATGCCTCCCCCCCCCGACCCTCTACTTCCTTCACCAACTAATTCATCAGACCGTAATCCACCCCCGTCCCGCTGGAGGCCGTTTAGCAGGGACTGGGTGCAGCTACGCCCGGCTTTCCTAATACCCTCCATGTGGCTAATAAGAAGCCGTCTAATAGATGCTTTACCTGCGAGGAGGATCTAAGTGGATTTGTGAAGACGGAGGTCTAAACTGAGATGTTGTCTTATTTAAGGCACCTGTCAACTCATTTGTTGCTGTAAAGCCTTCCACGCCTTCTCCTCTCGCCGGGGCCTTTCCTCGTCAATATGTCGAGTACTAATGTACTCTTTTCCTGCCTAAAGAAGTTTGGCCTAAAACGTGTCAAATGAAGATGTCCGACCTGTTAAAAGATGCTGACGGATCTTTGTTTTCATCCTCTGGCTCTCCCTCCCTTTTTTTTCTCAAGTTTGAAACAGCTGGAGGCAGCTGACTGTTTGGACCGCATCAGCAATTTCACTGTTTGAGGTCAGAGTCAAGTCAAAAAACAATGTGGTATGGAATAAGGATGGACATAATAATGATCGTTAAGACTTCTGTCTATTATGTTGAATTGATTGTTGATTAAACACAAACAGAGTACAGTGCATGGGTGTGTACAGTGCGTTTGCTGTATAAAGAAATACAACATACAGGTTTAGGGGCAGCTGAATGCCAGATAAGCCCCTCTACCCGCCCACATGCACACGCAAAACTTTAAATTATTATTCATTCATTTTCTACCGCTTTTTCCGGGGGGTGCTGGAGCCTATCCCAGCTGTCTTCAAGCGAGAGGCGGGGTACACCCTGGACTGGTCGCCAGCCAATCACAGGGCACATATAGACAAACAACCATTCACACTCACATTCATACCTATGGACAAATTTGGAGTCGCCAATTAACCTGGCATGTTTTTGGAATGTGGGAGGAAACCGGAGTACCCGGAGAAAACCCACGCATGCACGGGGAGAACATACAAACTCCAAACTGGAATTGAACCCTGGTCTCCTAGCTGTGAGGTCTGCGCGCTAACCACTAGTCCACCGTGCCACCTAAATTATTATTATTTATTCAAAATTATTTAAATAATTTGTGCTATTTACTGTTTACGCTGTTCATATTTGATTACATCTATTTATTCTCCACATTATTATTATTATTATTAATCATTATACGGGAGCCAGTCAACGACATTTCGTTGGCAATTTCACTGCTGTGTTATTGTGCAATGACAGTAAAGGAAGTCTATTTATCTATCTATACAACTTTTCCGCTCAATCAGACATTGCCATTGACATAGAGGTTTAGAGTAGCGCTTAAAAAGTACTCAATTATTGTATTGACCCAAATATACTGTAAGACAAACCCTCTTTTTTCATTTTCTCAGACTTTATTTAAAGTATAGTGTAAGTCAAGTGTATACTTGCTAGTGTATAGAGCTGAGTAGATTCATCGGAGAAGCATTACTGAGATCATTATTTTAGCAGCACAACAACCAGTAGCATTTTTAATGTATGCACAATGCATGTTATATTTTGCAGATGAGATGAAGGCCAGCATAAAAAAAAAAATCTACTTTGACGCCTGAGTGTAGTTTGACACACTAAAGTGTTGTTTTCCTATAAAGAGGTTGCTAATTGGACATCCTCCCCACTCTGTTTTATAGCTAAAACCGCCTGTGATAATATAAAAATGGCATAAGGGAATAGGGATTGAGTCATCTTCTTGTATTAGTAAGATTCCCAGGCATTGGATTCACAGACCAGCAAGGGGGAGGGTATGGGCGGCCCACAACCGGTCCGCAATATGCTGTTTAGATACCAATTCGCTTGTCCGTCTGAGCCCCCTCCTGACCAGTCTTAACCCTAACTAGCCTCCGGCCTTGTCATGTTCCAGTTAGATCCCCTCTTCCTGTGGTCTTTACCTTTGCTGCCTTTCCTGGGCTCCACCTTAATAAACCCACCAGCGTAAATGTCACTGGCTTCCACCTTCACGTCAAAGGTCACTGTCAATAAACCTGTGTGTGTGTGTGTGTGTGTGTGTGTGTTTGTGCCGCGTGTCCATCAGCCGCAACTTTGCTCGGCTCCACTCAGCCGAGCCTCTCGCACACGTCTGTCACACGGTGGAGGGCTAATGAAGGCCACAGCCGCTCTCATACATGTTGATGCATTCACCGTCGGCAACAGACGCCACGTTTTTCACTTAATTTACACCTTGCATTTACACTTCCAGCTTAGAAATTGGATGGGGTCATTGATTTCCTGTTAAAAGGTAGGAGGGGAGCTTTGAAATGCACATATTTTGCTTCAAGTGAACTAAATCAACCATAAAAGGCAAATTGGATTTTTGGTCCAAGGGTGGTACACATGCTCGGAGAGTTGGGAACTGTAATGAACTTCAACTTTCCACTTTCCGCAGCGACAGTGAAGAATACTCAGACAGCCTCGACAGTGCACCCTCGGGGACGACACCTCATAGACTACACAAGAGAAAGGTGGGTCCATCTTATTAGTAAGAGTGTAATGTCGTACATATGTATTTGGAATCCTATTTTTGCTATGGTAGGGTGGCAGAGTATACAAAGATGTAAGTATTATGTCTTGTGAACACTTGGCCTTTACACCAAAATTTAGCATTTAGTTCGTTTTGAACTTTGAATGTTGTCAACTGATTTTAGATCGGGGGGGGACTCGCAGGATGGTCAAAAAGAGGGACTTTATTTCACAAGAAGTCCATTGTCAGTCGGGCATTGTGAACCGCATCATTGTCCTGTTGAAAAAGAACGTAATTACCACACAGACGAGGACCTTCATGAAGGATGCCCCGCCCTGCAACGTCTCCACAAATGGCCAGATGCCGTTTGACTCCCCTGCACAACCTGAAACTAAATTTTTCCATTGAAGAAAAACACCCCAGATTATGATGGTACCCCCTGCAATGTCAGAAGCTATCAGGACCATCAAGATTCCTTTTTTTTCTTATCAGAGAATAACACTTTCTTCCACCTTTCATTGTCCCATGTTTGGTGCTCATGTACAAATTCCAAACAGGCAATTTTGTGCTCTTTGAAGAGTCTTTTTCTTCAAGTCAAGTCAAGTCAAGTCAAGTCAAGTTTATTTATATAGCCCTTAATCACAAAAGAGCCTCAAAGGGCTTAACAAGCAGGCAACAGAAGAAGACAGACAATAGACGACAAACGACATCCCCTGATCTGAACCCCCATCAGGGCAAGGAAAAACTCAAAACCCATTAGGGAAAAAGAAACCTTGAGAAGGGACCGCAGATGGGGGAATCCCCCTTCTAGGATGACCAGGCTGCAATGGATGTGGAGAGGTTAACATGTGACAGTTAAATATAAACATAGAGTATAATAGTCCAGGTCCAAGATGTGATGCCATTAGGACAGTTGGGCAGCCACGGGTCTTGAGATGATCACTATCCCTCTGCTGCAGCGCCTCCAAGGTAGGCCACGACCGATGTCCAGTTTCGTCAAGGCAAACTTCCAAAACAGCCTCTCCTGGACCCCCCCCCCTCAGCCGGGGGGGGCGGTATGGGAGAGAGAAGGAGCGGCAGTCAAAACAGGCAGGGAATATTTTTAACTAAACGCTAAAGTATAGAAATGAGTCTTAAGTCGGGACTTGAACATTTCTACTGAGGTAGCAGCTCTAATATTAACAGGTAGATCATTCCACAACGTTGGGGCCCGAATGGAAAAGGCTCTAGAGCCCGCATACTTCTTTCTGGCTCTCGGGATAGTCAAAAGACCGGCGTGTTGTGAGCGTAGGTTTCTAGACGGAGCATAGGGTACAATTAGGTCCACCAGATAACAAGGTGCCAACCCGTGTAATATTTTGTAAACCAGAAGCAGTACCTTAAAGTCACATCTTAAATGAACTGGGAGCCAGTGCAGGTTGGCTAGTATTGGTGAAATATGGTCACACTTACGTGTCCTTGTAAGAAGTCGCGCTGCAGCATTTTGTACTAACTGCAAGCTTTTGAGACTCGCCATTGGAAGACCAGAAAGCAGTACATTACAGTAGTCAAGGCGAGACGTGACAAATGCATGGACTAGGGTCTCTGCATCAGAGGTGGATAGAATAGGTCGTATCTTCGCAATATTGCGAAGATGAAAAAATGCTATTTTAGTAACATTCTTAATGTGTTTATGAAAGGATAGAGTCGGGTCCAATATCACACCCAGATTTTTCACAGAGTCACTTTGGGAAATTATGCTATTATCAAAACTCAGAGTGGTGTCCTTAAACAGGCGGCTCTGTTTAGCAGGGCCGATGATCACCATCTCAGTTTTATCAGAGTTCAGGAGTAAAAAGTTACAGGACATCCAATGTTTAATATCAATGAGGCAAGCCTCCAAATTAGAGCAGTCCCGCGGGTCAGTTAACTTTAGTGGGACATATAGCTGAGTGTCATCAGCATAAGAGTGAAAGCTAATCTTATGTTTGCGAATGATGTCGCCAAGCGGCAACATGTAAATGTTAAACAAAAGAGGGCCGAGCACTGAACCTTGTGGAACTCCACAAGTGACACCACAGAACTCTGAAGTCATATCATCACAAACGACACGATGCGTCCGATCCTTAAGGTAGGATCTAAACCAAGAGAGTACCGGACCAGTAACACCAATATATGTTTGAAGGCGTTCCAGTAGGATAGAGTGATTGACAGTGTCGAAAGCAGCACTGAGATCAAGTAATAACAATATTGTAGATGTGTCACAGTCCATAGAAAGAAGAAGATCATTCGTCACTTTTGCAAGGGCTGATTCAGTGGAATGGTTTCTCCTGAAACCAGACTGAAAAGGTTCAAAAAGATCACCCAAAGCCATGTGGTCATTGAGCTGTTGTGCTACAATTCTTTCAAGGATCTTGGACAGAAATAAAACCCTTTTCTCGCAGATGCCATCTGACGCTTATTGGACATCACTCGGCCCCTGTAACAACCTTTATTTGGACCGAGGATTGTCCCAGCTCCAGATCAGGGCCAGTCATGTGTTTTTGGGTCTACCGTTTGACTCTTTTGTTCCAAAACCCTCAGGATCTTTGAAGAACTTTCATAATATGTTCAGCCTCGAGAGGCGAGAAGCCGTGCTTGTGCAGTTCAACAATCCGACCAGCTTTTTTGCGTGAATACCTGACAGAAAATGATATTGAATCCGTGCGTTTGTTAAGATTCAGGCTTTTAAAAGCTTTGGGCTTAATATTTTTAATCAGCTGATGAACAGCCAGTGAAACAACTGAGTGTACTTTGTACAATTATATGCTATTTATACACGGTATAAATACAAGTAACATTGAGCAGCTCGGGATGATGGTTGAACTTAACAGTATTTGTTGCATTGGTCCTTCCATGTCAATGCTATGAATTTTTAAAACACACCACTTTTTGTGCTCCTTTCTTCCTATCTCTTCAGGCCATACAGGCCTAATGTTGTGCATTGGTGTCTAACACACCACCTCACAGTAGGATACTGTAACCTCCTGTCAAGGAGAGATGTGAAGGAAAGGAAAGAATGAGCATCCTGTGGGGGATTTTGAAAGAGGAAAGCAAGAGTCAAAACTAGCAAAGAATGGTGACTGACTCCGTTTTTGTCTTTTTTTTTTAAACATATATTTTATTAACCATTTTGGCTATTTGTCTGCCATAAAAGTCTGTTGTACTATGGGGGCTTTTTTTCTTTACTAGTTTGAATTCTCCCACATGAATGCTCCCACAGCTAAGAAATATTCATTCATTCGTCTTCTACCGCTTATCCTCACGAGGGTCGCGGGGGGTTGCTGGAGCCTATCCCAGCTGTCTTCAGGCGAGAGGCGGGGTACAGCCAATCACAGGGCACGTATAGACAAACAACCATTCACACTCACATTCATACCTATGGACAATTTGGAGTCGCCAATTAACCTAGCATGTTTTTGGAATGTGGGAGGAAACCGGAGTACCCGGAGAAAACCCACGCATGCACGGGGAGAACATGCAAACTCCACACAGACATGGCCGAAGGTGGAATTGAACTTGGGAGGCCTGCGCACTAACCACATGTCCGCCATGCAGCCCACAAATAAATATCCTTATGATATTTGTACTACATGATGACAACGCCATCTCTGTGTGGAGTTTGCATGTTCTCCCCGTGCATGCGTGGGTTTTCTCCGGGTACTCCAATATATGTATATGTTCTCTGTGATTGGCTGGCCACCAGTCCAGGGTGTACCCCGCCTCTCACCCAAAGACAGCTGGGATAGGCTCCGGCACCCCCGCAACCCTCGTAAGGATAAGCGGTAGAAAATGAATGAATGATGACATCACAAAAAAAAATATTTTTTTTTAGTAGACTAAATGTTTTCATTGAAAACATAACAGTAACAGCCACATTCACACTTAATAATGTAATTGGGCTCTGTATCGGCCAATTTATCCGATCCGACAGTTGTGGAATTGACAGAAATAAACGCCGTGACTCTGTGGCGACATCCTTTGCTTTGCATCCCCCAAAATAAGATGAGCATTTTTTTTCCGAGGGATAAAATAGTGTATTATATTTCACCTTTACCTTTCCATTTCTAATTTCCATTGCCTTTTCCAATTCCTTTTCCATTGCAGTAGTACCAGTTCAACACTACTAGCCTAGGATTGGAAGAGTGGGTTTTTGTTTTGTTTTTGTTTTTACCCCCAGCCACCACAAAACCAAGACATAGTATGAACAAACGGCAACAATGGATGCATGTTATCCAAGCATGTCATCCATACAATGTTTCCTCGAAGTCATCACTTGTAGCGCCTACTTTTTGCCAGGAGGCCAAGTCGGCACCATGTAGTGGAAAAGGGGCTTCAGTTTCCCGATTTAATTGGACTCATCAGCCCCAGGACGACTGCCAGCACCCTCATGAGAAGCTTTGTCTGAAACGGTTCATCTCCTGTCGCCTCTTTGTGTCCTCATTATGATCAAACCTGGCGCTGATGCAATCCTACCTGACCGTCATTGGAAGCAAACACAGAGGAGGCAGTGAGGCTCCTTTGATGTCACTACAAACGATCTCACATTGGAGGAGATGTCACACTCGCGCACAGATGACTGCACTGAGACGTGTCATACCGCGAAGAGTGCATCAGGACTTGTAGACAGTGATTGAACAAAGGCGGCCTCCGCGAGCTGCCGTCAGAGCTAATATCACAGAAGAGTAGCACCCAAAGTGGAGCCGAGCGCTACTCAGGTGAATTATTAAAGCTCCGGGTGATTTGTCTTGTCGTGTTAAAGCGAGAGCGCCCTGTGATCACAGTGTCGTTATGAGCCGCGTTGCGGGAAGCGCAACATGTCAACCGCTTGTGTTAGATTATGCACTTGCTTTTCATCACTGTCTTCACCGAAGGCTGCTGTGCTTTCAGTTCGACAGGTGTCAGCCGGCTGCAGAGGCGCAGGTGCTGGCGGCGACAAGCAGGAAGCATGCTGATGTCGGGGATCAAGGTAGCGCAGGTTTGCATATCACACTTAAGCAAAACTGACAAAAAATTTTTTTTTTTAAATGAGTAAACGATGAAGCACTGTATTGATGGGCTCTTCAACTGGTGGCCCGAGGGCAAAATCTGGCCCATGTATGACATCACACCAGCCAGTAAATGTATTGCTCTTTGGAGCAACAGATATTTTTGTAGTAGATTAGCGGAGGGCTCATTATCATAGGGCTCACTCGATGGCGTGCATCCTTAAAAACAAGCACTTTTCTTGATTAGAGGATCTTTGACTGCTTTTTTTAACTAAACTGTGACAAGCATTTTTACAGAACAAACACACAGTTTTGTATTGGTTATTATTAGATTAGGCTGCACGGCCTAATATATATATATATATATATATATATATATACGTATATATATATATACGTATATATATATATACGTATATATATATATATACGTGTATATATATACGTATATATATATACGTATATATATATATACGTGTATATATATATACGTGTATATATATACGTATATATATATACGTATATATATATATATATACGTATATATATATATACGTATATATATATATATACGTATATATATACGTATATATATATATATATATACGTATATATATATATATATACGTATATATATATATATACGTATATATATATATATATACGTATATATATATATATATATATATATATATACGTATATATATATACGTATATATATATACGTGTATATATATACACGTGTATATATATACGTGTATATATATATACGTGTATATATATACGTGTATATATATATACGTATATATATATACGTATATATATATACGTATATATATATACGTATATACGTATATATATATACGTATATACGTGTATATATATATATACGTGTATATATATATACGTATATATATACGTATATATATATACGTATATACGTATATATATATATACGTATATATATATATATATACGTATATACGTATATATATATATACGTATATATATATATACGTATATACGTATATATATATACGTATATATATATATATACGTATATACGTATATATATATACGTATATATATATATACGTATATACGTATATATATATACGTATATATATATATACGTATATACGTATATATATATACGTATATATATACGTATATATATATATATACGTATATATATACGTATATATATATATATACGTATATATATATACGTATATATATATATACGTATATATATATATATACGTATATATATATACGTGTGTATATATATATATACGTATATATATATATATACGTATATATATATACGTGTATATATATATACGTATATACGTATATATATACGTATATATATATACGTATATATATACGTATATATATATATATATACGTATATACGTATATATATATACGTATATACGTATATATATATATATATATACGTATATACGTATATGCTTCTAACATGTGTTGCCAGTTTAGATAAAACATTTTTTTAAATATATATAATATATAAAAAAAATTATTCAAAAAAAAATATATATATATTGCATATTACATTTTATTTTATTTAAAATTAAATATATACATATATATATATTTTTTTTTGTCTAAACTGCCAACACATGTTAGTAGCGGGATAATTGTCCTATATATATATTATATATTACACTATTATGAGATACTGTACATATTAAAAGGGCTGCACGGTGGTTGAGTGGTTAGCGCGCAGACCTCACAGCTAGGAGACCCGAGTTCAATCCCACCCTCGGCCATCTCTGTGTGGATTTTGCATGTTCTCCCCGTGCATGCGTGGGTTTTCTCCGGGTACTCCGGTTTCCTCCCACATTCCAAAAACATGCTAGGTTAATTGGCGACTCCAAATTGTCCATAGGTATGAATGTGAGTGTGAATGGTTGTTTGTCTATATGTGCCCTGTGATTGGCTGGCAAACAGTTCAGGGTGTACCCCGCCTCTCGCCCGAAGACAACTGGGATAGGCTCCAGCACCCCCGTGACCCTTGTGAGGATAAGCGGTTGAAAAAAATTAATGAATGAATGGATGAATTATTAGATTAGTACATTGTATGAGGTTGGTAAATACTGCAGATGCTTATGTCCATTGCCTGCTTGGAAAGTAGCACCTGCCTTTCTTCCATGTACTTGTAACTCACCTGCATCTGTTTGCCTTTCTGTTAGACAACAAACGGCACAAGCGCTGGGAACGTGGGACGAGAGGCGAGAAGAGGAGGAAACGGATGCTCATAAAGACCCATCACGGTGCTGCCTCCTCCTCCTTCTCCACCTCCTCCTCCCTGCTGCAGCGAGTGGAGTCCCTACAGCGGCACATCAACGTGCTGCGTCGTGCCAGGAAAGATGCTGTGCTCTCAGCCCAAGAGCTGCAGAGGGCCAATGAGAAGATCACAGGACAGCTCATCTCACTCACTGAGAAACTGAGCAGCAGCAAGCAGCTCACACAGGTAACCCAGAAGAGAGGGGCGGCGGGGGTGGGGGGGGACGGCTGTAAGGATATGGAAGTTTCTTCCTTGTCTTTTTTTGTGCTGAAGGGGGGCTTAGAGTGCTGAAGTTGTCCTGGTCATACTTGATGAGTTTGGTTGACAAGCAAGTGCAGGTCAGAGCCGCTCCATCACAACCTCTGTGACTTGTCTTGTCCGTATGAATGTTTTAACAGCAAGTCTGTCACTACCAGTTGCCTTTCTACAAATGTATACACCAATGTGCACATACTCGCATAACATAGTTTGTTTTAGGGTTGGAACTGCTACACAACCACATTACACCACACAGACATAGCATGATTAGATTAGATTAGATTCAACTTCATTGTTATTGCTCATGTCACTGGTACAGGGCACCAAAATGCAGTTAGCATCCAACCAGAAGTGCAAATTTATAAATACCTTATTAGTAAATAAATGAAGAAATAGAATAGAGCTGTAAATGGACAGATATATGTACAAACTATAACAGACTATGACTATGATTCAGTGTGGATATATACAGGGACATAAATGACTATAGTATGGCTAGTATTGCAGATTATACAGATTATAAACTGTATGCACAGTATGAATGTGATAAGATATAATAACAGTAATACGTACAGTAGTGCAATGAAGTTCATACTCACATTCATACTTATGGACAATTTGGAGTCGCTAATTATGCATTATGGATGTCCACATGCAACTCATAAGACCGGATATAATAATGACAATAAAACTATTAAAACATTTAAGATTAAGATATGCCTTGAGATTAAGATATGCCCTTATTCGTCCCTCAGTGGGGAAATTTGAGACTTGATTTTAATCAGAATTGGAACAAACACATCCCATAACCAGACCAATCCCATAATATTTTATTTTTGTTTGCACATTGCACTTTTTCTCATAAGTCTATTACTTAATTCTCTGATTTTTGTCACTTCCTCATACTGTTAAGATCTATTTTTCAATGTGGCCGTAATGCATAAAATACCACCTGCTGCTTTCCAACTGGATTTTTCTCATATTACTTATAGAATTCCTCATTCCTCATGCAATACATGTTAAAAACTAACATTTTTGGGGTGAATTTTATGAACTGAAACATGGCAGCTATGCATGGCGTCAGGATGTTCACCAACAGGACTCATGCAAGTACCACTGTACTTTACGGGGTCAGAGTAGTGACCTCACAGTGATGCTACCTCGGATGTGGCCCCACCGAGCCATCTGATTGCCAAGTCCATTAATTACACACACACACACTGCAGTAGACTTGGAGGGCTTGTTGTCTTGTTTTGTTTCCTCTTTACTCCTGCAGTATTAATGCTCTCACTCTACCATAGGAAGTTGCAGCTACAGTCTTGTTGCCCTCCTAGGGAAGGGCAAGAGGTGATGCACTTGGGTCTGTTCCAGCCAGCCCAGGCTGTGGCTTTCTAACACACACTGGATACATGTAATTGGCTTAGGACAGCCTCCACGGGGGCATCATGTGAGAGGCACTATGGCAGTTTTACAGGAACTTGTTCGCGTTGCGTCTCATGATGCATCGGCCGTTCTACCATTTGAATTGAAATGATTTTGTTGTCTGTGACTTTTATCATATAAATACTCGAATGAAATGCTGGAATAACTGTTTTGTCACATTTGAATATATCGATCACTTTTTGTAGTTGTCTTCCTGGGGATACATTATATTGATAGTCATTTGTAGTACAGCTACATATGCAATCCCTGTTTTAATATTCTTTCATTTACTTTTCTAATAGGATGTCCTCCTATGTACGCACAAATCCTAAACAAACTGTAATGCCGATGTTTGTGGTTCAGGAAGACAAACAAAGCAACAAAGCAAATCCAATTGCATTGTTCATGTAAGATATTTTTTATGACGTTCTTATTTTCAGCATTCCATTCACGTTATGTCCATTTTTGTGAGATTCCACATTTAATTCAGTTTTTATTGGCCAATTCAGCGATTCCGTCAAAATCATTGGGCCGTACATCTACTACTACCAAGGTGCAGTTTTATATGGATCCTGTTCAAATTTGTAAAGTGGATACTTTTCATTCATTCATTCATTTTCTACGCTTTTCCTCACGAGGGTCGCGGGGGGTGCTTGAGCCTATCCCAGCTGTCTTCGTGCGAGAGGCGGGGTACACCCTGGACTGGTGGCCAGCCAATCACAGGGCACATATAGACAAACAACCATTCACACTCACATTCATACCTATTGACAATTTGGAGTCGCCAATTGACCTAGCATGTTTTTGGAATGTGGGAGTTAAATAAAAAAGCTTGTTTTTCCGGGAGAAAACCCACTCATGCACAGGGAGAACATGCAAACTCCACACAGAGATGGTCGAGGGTGGAATTGAACTCTGGTCTCCTAGCTGTGAGGTCTGCGTGCTAACCACTCGTACGCCGTGCAGCCCGGAAAAACAAGCTTTTTTATTGAACTCACAAAATAATGAAGGTATATTTTGGGGAAAAAAAAATATGTTGCCAGCATGCAGCCTTAAACTGTTGAACTTTTTTCCAAAAATTTAAACAAAAACAAAAAAAATAAGTCAAAACACTAGGAGTTGTAACTGCTACTACTAATCATTAATTGATGTGTATCTTTGTAAAGGAACCAGGGAGTCATGAAATAGATGCTACTATGTTTTGAAGTATCAATTTTGCTGTCAGCGTTTTTTACCTGAGGACTAGAGCACACATCTTGTGCTGGAAGACACAACCATCCAAGGAGAGCAGTCGTTCTAAGTGTTGTTGCTGTTGTGGACAGAAGTAGAGTAAGCCAAATGCTCGATGTGAAATCAACCTCAAAAAAAGTTAAAATCTTGCTGGCACTACATATTTTCTGAAGGTGTCCAGCTTATTTTTGGACAAGTGGCTATTCCTGCAGCCTTATTTATATACTCTCCACGTGATTGACTGTCACTCTGAGCCACGTTAGTCAAGAGAGGTGTCTTGTCTCGCAAGCCCTAATGGACCGCCAGTATATCATCGGTCTATGTCAGTGTCATGTCTCAGCAGGGCTGAATTTGGCCGGTGAAATCAAAGCCTGTCTTACAGGAAGTGTCATCAATGCCACTCTTAATTCGCCCGACACTGCCACCGCATCCTTCCCTCTCTCCATCACCCTCACCCTAAGTCTCTCGGGGGAGGTGCACGGGTTTCTTCAATAGAACACAGGAAACCTAAAACAAGAGGGATTCTATTAAAAGGTGTCAGCCAGCAAGCAGATATCAATAAGCGGCACAGGGAGCTCACCTGTGGGAATCTGCGGTTTCAAGTGCGTGTCGTAATGTATCATGTCTCCTATTAGTGCCATTAGGCATTCCTGATTTTCATATGTTACCAGAACATATTTGGTTAAAAGCGTCCTCATTGATGTCCTCTTAACTCTCGTCGATACCTCCAACCTCCTTTTTCACAATGCTTTTATTACAGTATGGTAGTGGGGAAACAAATATAAACAGTCCAGACTTTATGGTAGGTTTAATTTAAACGAGATAGACTGACCATCAGTTTTCTATGCCGCTTATCCTCACTATGGACACTGGTATGCTGGAGCCTATCTCAGTTGTCTTCAAGCAAGAGACAGGGTACACCCTGTACTGGTTGCCAGCCAATCAGAAGGCACATATAGACAAACAACCATTCACACTCACATTCATACCTATGGACAATTTGGAGTCACCAATTAACCGAACATGTAGGAGTACCTGGGGAAAACTCACGCATGCACGGGGAGAACATGCAAACTCCACACAGAGAATCGAACCCACATCTCCCCGATCTCCTGACTATGTGGCCTACATGTTAACAACTCGGCCACTGTTAGAATAAAATGTAGATAGAATGAATATAGCGTTAGTTATCACCCTTATATCCATTTGCCTAGTCAATAGAAAGAGTGTTTGAATGTGCTGAAGAAGGAAAGTTCCCGTGACCCTGATCAGAGACCCCCAGCGACCCCCGGGTCCTGGAGGTGCCTGGATGCGCCAACAGCAACCCTGCAGATGTTCATGTTAATCCTGCAAGAATGTGTCAAGATAAGAACTCATAAAACAATAAAAGTAATTACTCTCACATATACACACACACATAGACAAACAAATACTGCTCGTGCAACTGACTCCTGTTGTGGAAAAAATTTCTATCATCCTAAGTAGGATAGAGAATGCCTGAAATAAATACATAGCTCTGGCAGTTTTTATTACCTTTGCAAAACAAAGGGGTCAGACAACACACAGTATGCATGGCGGTCTGTAGGTGTCTGGCCAAGAGTGGCCTCTTGGCGGGAACTTTTATACTCCATAGCATGCAAATGAATTACATTACAAGAGAAAAGAGACATTCTGGTCACTCCCCCGATGCCATCCTCATGTATGGGGGTTAGCCTTCACACTCATTCTTCTGGCACGGTTTGTCACACCCATGCGAGATAACCTCCTAGGGTCAGCCATTTGGTGGGACATCCTGATGTCCCCTTTTCCCATGAAGGTAAAGCTTTGATCAAAGAATGACCTCCTCCGACACTGCCCCTAACCCCAGGTTACAGATAGCCTCCTGCTGTGCCACCATCTTTGAAGGAACAGCAGGATGTGCTCGGATACAAATGTTGAAGGTCCACAAAAGGCCTTAAAGTAATTCAAACAATGTGTAACCTATGTTATACCTGTGAAATATAAATTTTCCCATCACACTCCCCCCCCCCCCCCCCTTAGAGTTGCACGGCCATGTAGTAGGGACCCCCGAAAAGAGAGGAGTGTGAACTGCATAATCAGAGTGAGAGCGGCATGTCACTGGGTATGTGGTTTCACCCTCCTCGCTGCGAGTAACTTTGAATATTGTTGTCTGTTTCTTCTGTATTTCTGTAATTAAGTGTTTTTGCAAGTGTCACAGGAGTTTGAACCTGACAGCCACCGAGACCAAAAATTAGAAAACATTTGTATTTGATTGAGGGGAAATAAGTACTGGACCTCATGCAAAACCTGACTTATTACTTGTCAGAGAAACCCTTGTTGGCAAGCACAGAGGTTCAACGTTCCTTGCAGCTGGTCACCCTGCGAACCCTGGTTCTCCTATAGTAACAATAAAGCATGTTTTATCATTGCAAAATAATATACCATGATTATATTCAAGTACATTTCTCTATATTTACTCTATAGAAGCTCACCTCTGAGCTGGCGGGTGTGGAACAGCAGAAGAAGGTCCTGGAGATGGAGGTGGAGCAATGGAGACAGAGTACATTCCCTCATCACACGATGCAATCGCCAGTAAATGCCGAGTGCTCCTGCCGGACCCTGGAGGCCGAGGTCAAACAACTGCAAGCCAAAATCAGGGTCAGTGCACTCCTAGGACACTTCATTAGGTACATCACTACCTAATGAGAGAGACCTGTTTAGATGAAGAACACAGCAATACACTTGTTACCCACAGTAACATTTGGTGGTGGTTCCATCATGCTGTGGGGCTGTGTGCCCATTGCAGGTAATGCAATCATACTATAATTGTAGTTCGAGTTATATTCTGCCTTTAGTCCACCGTGAAATTTTATTTATATTAATAATTTGTAATTAAGGTTATTTTTCTAGAATTTATTTATTTTTAAAAATACATTAAAAAACACAAACATGTAGATTTCCGTCATGGGAAATCCATTAATATTAACATTAACAATTTGTAGTTATGGCTATTTTTCTATAATTTAATTATTTTTAAAATACATAAAAAAACACAAACATGTAGGTTTCCGTCATGGGAAATCCATTAATATTAATATTAATAATTTGAAATTATGGTTATTTTTCTATAATTTATTTGTTTTTAAAATATGTTAAAAAACACAAACATGTAGATTTCCGTCATGGGAAATCCATTAATATTAATATTAATAATTTGAAATTATGGTTATTTTTCTATAATTTATTTGTTTTTAAAATACATTTAAAAACAGAAACATGTAGATTTCCGTCATGTGAAATCCATTAATATTAATATTAATAATTTGAAATTATGGTTATTTTCTATAATTCATTTGTTTTTAAAATACATTAAAAAAACACAAACATGTAGATTTCCGTCAGGGGAAATCCATTAATATTAACATTAATAATTTGTAATTATGGTTATTTTTCTATAATTCATTTAGTTTTAAAATACATTAAAAAACACAAACATGTAGATTTCTGTCATGGGGAATTTACAATATATTAAGAAAAGATTGAATGTATGAAATACACAGATATTCAGTATTATCACATCAAAAAGTTATACAACTCCTTAATCCTTGATGATTTTACTAAACCCCCAAAACTCCTTCAAGGTTTTACTTTTAAATCAGGTAGTGTTTAAAAAAAAACATCTTCAGCCTTTCAATTTACTTTTCAATTTACGCTTATCACCTGAAATTGCATGTGATTTCAACACGAATTAGCATTTCTTACCATTTGATCTTATTAGGGAGCACCTGTCAGAATGACGAGCGCGGCGGAATAACAGTAGAGACGTGCCCCACATCACAGAGAGCTAGAGAGAGAGGTGCAAGCCATGCCCTCGCCGGCTCGTCAGTGTCATGGAGCAGATTGCCGCTGTCGTTACACTTGGCACAGAAAGTCATGTCAGGTGACAGCAAAAAAAGAAAAGAAGGGGATGCCATGTGGGGGATGTTATCAAAAGCTTGTACTACTTGCTCCTCCCACGAGAGACAAGAGGTCCTTTTTAAAAGCAAAATGAACACACACACACAAACGCCGTCATCTTTGAGAGAATTGGGGAATTCACCAAAATATCCACCGCACTGTTGAACTGTGATAGAAGCCCCTGATAGTGTTCCTCACTATTCAAAGCAGACAAATGTGAAATTGAGTCATTCACTAATCCACTGTTGATAAATAGACATGTTAATTTAGCTTTCAGAGAAAATCATTGCCAGAAAGTTAAACCATTTCCGACAAGGCCAAACTTATAATAATAACAATAATAATTTGGGTATGGCAGTTTAGAAGAACAAAAATTGTTATTTTGCATCAGGTTTTAAAACTTCCTTAAATTTTCATGCATTCATTTTGTACTGCTTATCCTCATGAGGGTTGCGGTGGGTGCTGGAGCCTATCCCAGCTGTCTTCGGGCGAGAGGCGGGGTACACGCTGGACTGGTGGCCAGCCAATCACAGGGCACATATAGACAAACAACCATTCACACTCACATTCATACCTATGGACAATTTGGAGTGGCCAATTAACCTAGCATGTTTTTGGAATGTGGGAGGAAACCGGAGTACCCGGAGAAAACCCACACATGAACGAGGAGAACATGCAAACTCTACACAGAGATGGCCGAGGGTGGGATTGAACTTGGGTCTCCTTGCTGTGAGGCCTGCGCCTTAACCACTCGGTCGCCCTCTTTAAATTTTCTTGCATTCATTCATTTTCTACCGCTTATACTCACGAGGGTCGCGGGGGTGCTGGAGCCTATTCCAGCTGTCTTCAGGCGAGAGGCGGGGTACACCCTGGACTGGTGGCCAGCCAATCACAGGGCACATATAGACAAACAACCATTCACACTCACATTCATACCTATGGACAATTTGGAGTCGCCAATTAACCTAGCATGTTTTTGGAATGTGGGAGGAAACCGGAGTACCCGGAGAAAACCCATGCATGCACGGGGAGAACATGCAAACTCCACACAGAGATGGCTGAGGGTGGGATTGAACTTGGGTCTCCTAGCTGTGAGGCCTGTGCGGCCCTTAAATTTTAACGTTTTAATTTTTTTCCACTCATGCATTCAATTTTGGAGAGTTTCCGTTGTTTTTTTTATACACCCTGTATAAAAGCCCATAAAAAGTTGATTGACCGCGGGCTCACACTAAATCTGTCGCTGGAGTTTGCTGCTGCGTCTACCAGAGGCGGCAAGCCGGACTGGATCAGGTCCGGAGCCGCAACGGATTCAGTGTGAACCCGGAGTCATTTGACGTAAGAATAACAGAATGTGAAAAAATGCTTCTTTAGAGACTGCCTTGAATAGTGTCTATAATAACGTGAAGCGTATATGAGGGGAGTCAAGAGAGGTGTGGGTCTCTAAATCATTATCATTTCCAAGCAATGCCCTTTATCGCATCCACTTTGGAAAATACACTTTCCTCTTAACCTCTTTTAGCACCTTCCCCCCCTCCCGCTGTAACTATAATGAGGAGGCATGCTGCGTCTGACCTGTCATCAGCCGTGTCGCACCCCCCTTCCTGATATCGCACTGAAACGCATTAACACACACACACTGACGGCAACCTCCTTCCCTCCCCCACCAGAGTACAAGTGCGGAGGTCACGAGGCAGGTGGCGGCTAACAAAGCCCTGCGAGGCCAACTGCAGGAGAAGGACGACAAGCTCCGCCAGCTGCAGGACAAGTTAGTCACTTCTTCTGTCTCTCTCTCTCTCTCTCCTCCCTCTCGCATCCCTCGCTCTCTCTTTGTCTCGCCCACCCTCCCCCATCCTGCCTCCCTATCAGCTGCTGCTCTAATCCGCAGTGTTTGATTCCACCGTGTGGCAGCTCGCAGGCTCATGCACTCCTATAACTTGCAATGTTGGGTGACTCCTGAGAAATGCCACAGGAAAAGGACGGCATCTGTAAAGCTGACGTCAGTCTATAACGGCGTGTCATAGCAATCCCCAGATATGCAAGAGTTGAAGAATCTTACAATCATACACCATTTGTATATATATACATATATATATATATATGTCTGTGTGTATATACATATATATATATATATGTCTGTGTGTATATATGTGTGTGTATATATGTATATATATATGTGTGCATATATATATGTCTATGTGTATATATTTGTGTGTGTGTATATGTATATATATATGTATATATATATACGAAATATATACGATATATATAAGAATCTTACAATCATACATACACCGTTTGTATATATATATATACATATTTCCATATATATATGTGTGTGTATATACATATATACGCATATATGTGTATATATATATGTGTGTGTGTGTGTGTATATATATATATATATATATATGTGTGTGTGTTTATATATATATGTGTGTATACGCATATATACACATATATATATGTATACGCATATATATATTTTCCATATATATGTATATTTTATGTGTATATATGTATATTTTATACGTATATATGTGTGTGTGTGTGTGTATATATGATCAAATACAGTAATTCAATCATGTTTTGGTTGTTTTTTAAATTTAAAACGCAACCAAAATATTCTGTTATATAATTTAATATAGTGAAAGAATGAAATATTATTGTATTGAAATATTATATTAGTGTATTGTGTTACCACATGGAAAAATACAAGCTCAGGGATACCAAGTGAGCCACACTGTTTTTAGTTTTTTTTTTTCATGTTGCATGTGTTCGGAAATGGCACTGACATTTTACTTTTTCAATCAGGAATATGAATATAATTTTTAGTGTGAACAGTTGTCTTCAGCATTCACACAATTATGCATGAGCAAGCAAAAACACAAACAGCGACAGGAATTATGGTGTGTGGCCGTGTGGGTGTCTCTTTTGTGTGTTGGTGTGTGTGCGTCATGTCGTACCGCTGTTGTTTATGTGGGTAGCTGATCTGGACTTGCTGATCAAAGCAGCGTTATTGATCGATTGTGTGCCGCAGGAGCTGCCGTTTTGGCCTGTGACATGAAAAACCCACACAGCATCGCTCTTTGCCTGTGGGCCGCAAGTCCTAATGAGTTAGATGGTGCACACAGTGTGGCACCCGCCGCATTACGCTTGCTGTAATGTAATGCTGGAAACAGTTTCACATAGGGAGGAACCTGAGCCTCGTCTCGGGCATTTAAAGTAGAACCTCCAAAGCCAAACACAATCTGTTCCCACTGAAAACAAATCATATTTTCCAAAATTGTAAAAAGAATTTATGAAGTGATTATATGACATATAAAGTGGAAGTGGGCATGTGAGTCCGCTTAACTTTCGGAAACGTTAAAGGAAATAGCCAGATACAGACATGGCATCTGTAAAGCTAAAATTAACAGTGGAGTCCCTTTCACTTGTCACAAATGAAGCCACAAAAACACACACCTCTTAACTTGCTAAGCTCAAATCTTGCAACATAATCTACCGCATTTTTGTCAAATAGTGGCCACGCCTCAAATAATCACATCTGTAAAGGGAGTCCACTTAAATCCGGTCACATCCTTGTTATAAAAAAAGCCAAAGTAAAAGCAAAACATACACATGGACATAATCATTTGATGCTTGTCAACGTGACAGAGATTCTATACCGTTGCCTCGGTGTTTATTGATGCCATGCTCCAATTAGCATAATCGAACACTTAGATAAGTAAACACCACACCTTGAGTAACTTCAGTTAGCCTTAATGACCTTGATTATGACACCATGAGTAGAAAAGTAGAAATAATGGCCTCTGCTTTTGTTGATGCCGTACCTCAGTGAATCGCCCATTGTGGCGGTAAGTCATCACCGCAACTCATCGGCCAGCCATATTTTTCCAGCATGTGCGTGGCATTTGTAAAGATGAACTTTACGATGGAGTTCCTGTACATATCCTGTAGAGCTGCAACAATTAATCCATGATTAATTATCCAGTTAATCGACAGCTATTTTGGTGTTTGATTGAACGTTTTGTTTTTTTTATGTGAATATCCTCTGGTTTCAGCCTCTTCCAAAAACATGCTAGGTTAATTGGTGACTCCAAATTGTCCATAGGTATGAATGTGAGTGTGAATGATTAATCCAGGCCTCTCGCCCGAAGACAGCTGGGATAGGTTCCAGCATACCCTCGACCCTCGTGAGCATAAATGGCATAGAAAATTGATGGATAAAATGGAATTTTTGAAAATAGGCTGGGATGTGAAGATGTAAATAAACAAATTTTGCTCCAACTCGGAACATCTCGGACCTCAGAGGTGTTTGAAAGTATAAAGTAGTATCGTC
Organism: Doryrhamphus excisus; assembly: GCF_030265055.1. NCBI lineage: Eukaryota > Metazoa > Chordata > Actinopteri > Syngnathiformes > Syngnathidae > Doryrhamphus > Doryrhamphus excisus. Next base: position 18,791,867 of record NC_080466.1, on the reverse strand, counting down.
CTTCTGTTTCATTTCTGAAGACCTTCCTCCTTCCCTCTTTGTCAAGCATGCTGTGTCGTGCGCCTGCCGTCCTCAATAATGCATCCAGGGCATGTTTACCATCACAGTGGGGCTGCGTTGTGTGTTTGGATGTGACCAAAGCACCGGCGGATCACAGCCAAACAGAGCGAACATCCCTTCCACTGAGTTTCCACGACACCTCTCACACACACACACACACACACATTTGTAGCTTACCGTCTCTTGGAGCCCACCCCTCCGTTTGCCTCCATGGAGGGACCCTCAGAATGAAAGACATGTCTAGACACCTCTGAAATATACATTTCAGCACACAGGGACCCGGGCTGCTTCGACTTAAAGAAGAAGAGGGGAAAAAAGAAAAAAAAAAAAAGAATTTCAAAGTACATCGGCATGTCCTCAGTCAATATCCGGCACTGTGGCGCTGCTTTATTTATGAAGGTGCTTCTTTCATCTTTTGAACTGTTGTCTATCAGCCACATCAAGTGTCCACACACACTCTCTCTCCATTCTTAACACTCCTGTTATCATTACAATGCACGCATGTTTGATGAACAATATTGCCGCAACAAGCGGCAGAACAAAGGGAACAAACGTGGCGAGTGATCAGAGTGTAGTTTCCAGCCTTTTCTTGCTAACACTCATAAATACAGATCACACGCCGCAGAGACCCAGCACCGCACCGTATATCCCTCATTCTTTTTCATCCTCTATTCTTTTTGGCCTGCACAAGAAGACGAAGGGAACATCTAAAATAAATGTTGTCCATCTAATTGCCATTAGCGGCGGGGCAGAGGGAGCCGCCGGGGGCCCTTATTGGCGCTCTTCATCTTTAAGTCAACACCAGACAGTCATCCGAAAGGTTCAATATGGGTTTTCTCATTAATGGACAAATCCATGGGGTAGCACCAGTGAGCAGCACCACTCTTTCCGCCCCCCCACCACCCCAAAGTCCCCAGGCAAGACTCTCCTCTTATTTAATTTAATGTCACTCCAATAGGACAAGCTCACATTTATTCAGCCAGTCTGCCCTTAGGCTGTCGTTCACCGAGGGAGACAGGGACATTTACTTACACCAAAGTGTTTGCTCGAGCGTTGCATCATCTATTTACTTTAAAAACACCAGTCTTGGCCAGTATGGGGTTGGCCTTGAAATTCGTTGGATCTTTGAAATATATAATATAATAATAATATGACAAAATAACAATATGACAAAAATAAGATGGCTTCAAAAGTTACTGGCATGACAAGGAGATCCACCTGAGATGTTTTCTACACGACACAGTGAAGGGGGGTCCATCATGATCCGGGGTGCTCTTTCATTCAGTGGAACAAGTTTCAGGTGGTGCGGGGTCGTCAAACGTGGCCGGTTATGTGCAGATGTTGTAGAGGGCAATGTTCCCAATAGCCTACTGGAAAAACTCGAATCAAGCATGCCTAAACCAAATTTTGAAGTCATTAACAAGAACGGTGGAGCTACTCATTAGTGAGTCCTACTATGAACTTTTTTAGTTTGGATTTGAGAGTTTTTTTTTGTCATTTTTTGAGCAATAGTCTTAAACTTTTGATCAGGTGATAAACAGCCTACTTCGCTAAAATAATGCATAAGGCTAAAAATAACCAATTAGCTAAAAATGTCATCCAATACTTCTCTACAAGAGAGGAGAAATATGATCTCAGGGAAGAACTACATTTGAAACACTTATATGCTAGGACTACGTTAAAAAGCCATAGCATTTCAGTATGTGGAATCAAACTATGGAATGGATTGAGTAAGGACCTCAAACAATGCACAACGATGAGCCAATTCAAGAAACAATACAAGCAGTTGATGTTTGCTAAATACAAGGATGAAGAGTCTTGAACCAGTCATGATGTGCTATATATATCACTATATTGACACTTACTATGGTACCCATTATGTCATTGGATGCTCATATCACCTCGTACTTCGGTACGAGGTACATTATAAAAAAAACACACACACACAACCTTAAACTGTATTATGGAAAGCAGGAAGTGAACAAATGTAACAGTTACTGATTTTAAAAGTACCAGATGGAGGGGTAGGATTTAATAAGCTTTGCTTCTTCCTACTCCTTTTGGACATGTGGAACTGTGAACTGATTATGGGATGCACTCAATTGTTTTCTGATGCATGTTCAAATGAAATTAATAATAAGATTAAATGTTGTTTTCAGAGTGCTTTTTGTCACACTCCACCTCCCTGCTTTTTCATATTGTAGCTCGACTTAAAACCTCATTAAGATCCAAATGTGCAAAAAATGTGGCTATTTTTCAACTGGTCTTAAGATTTTGCTCTTAAATTGATCGGGAATGAAAAGCGTTTTAATCTGTTTGTTTTTGTTGATATGATCACGTGTCACAGCATAGTTGAAATATTCTACAGTAGCTCTTTAGAATGGTTAAAAAATCAAACATGTCATGTATGCCTGGTAATAGAAATGAGAAGTGACTTAGGATGCATTTAGTTAGAATCCAAACATCTGGTGCAGAGCAGCCCACGTGCCTCCCAAGGGAATTATTGTCGGCACACAAACATTCCTGTCATCCATACTCAGACGCCCTGGTGATGTGTTCTTGTATGTGACTGCTGCAATCCTGAACCTAATTTAAACATTTACATTCATTGATTACAATCTGCTTAGCAGTGTCACTGCTGATTCAAAATACTGTTTGTCGACAAGGCGTAGTGGGGCGCCCAGTCACACTATTCGTCGACAGCGCTCAATTTAGTATGCGCCTGTTGGGATGCATCTTTAATTCAGCACCTCTACCATCTCCAAGCAGCCTACTGGTGTATTTAGTTGTCATAATGAGCTGTCATGCCTGCTTGCTGCACTGCATGGGGACATACTGCCTGCCAGCGTTCTGTGTGCATTTAATCCTCTGCTCTAAACGACTGCTTGTCTACAGTCATTCACACCGAATTTTCCTATTTGTGCAGAGCAAGCCACGCCGAGCGAGACGCAGGAATGAAAAGGCAGCTGGTGGACGACCTGAAGACCAGGCTGAAGTTCCTGCAAGAGATGGAGAAGAGTGCCCGCAGCCAGGTGGAGGAGCTGGAGAAGAAGGTGCCTTAAGATCACCATCACAGTAATGAATGCTGATCAATGATTTATGGTGAAAAAAACATTCAGTGATGATGGTTGACTTCTAAGCTGTTCTGATTTCAAAAAGTGTAAAGATAGTTTAACCGCTAGTAAAACTCATCACAGTTTGCAAATGTACAAGTTGAGGATACCTGTTGCAGGATCAAATCGTGGCCATCCAAAAACGTTTAACTGTACAGGAAAGAATAACGATACAACACCCACTGTACAATAAAACCAAAATAAACCATAACCAATCACCCTTTAAAGGTGACAATTCCAGGCTTAAACTGTCACCATGAAAAAACCTTTAACTCTACAGGTAAGTCTACATTACAGGTAAGTTAACCATTGTACAATAAACGAAAATAAAGTAACTCTAATCACAATTTAAAGAAGTGTATCACAGTGCAATAAAACTACAATAAAGTAAAACTAATCAACTTTTAGAGATGACAAGTCCATGCATGACCTTTCCAGGCAAAACCTTTATCAACACTACAGGTGTAAAAATAAGTTGAACACTGTATAATAAAACTACAATACAGTAAAAGTAATCACACTCTGAAGATACCTACGATTACGGCCTATCATTAGTGGAAAAAATATACATATTTAAGGAAATTATGCATACTCCACAAATTAAAAATTTTAAAGCATAATACGAGCAAAATGCACTGAAATTCAAATACAGTATAAGTACGGTACAATACGGTATTTAGACCACAACTTGTTAATGTATTGTACTTTTATTAGTATTAGTCACTAGGTGTCAGTACTTCTTTGGTGAGACCACCACAAAGCACCAGATTTGAACGGCTTGCTTTTATTGCAGGCACAATAATAATAACAAAATGACAATAATAATCATCATCTTAATAATATTAATAATAATAATAATAATAAAGAGTTACGTAAAACTCAGCTCGGAACTTCTGATGTCACGTCCAATCTCACATCAATTCTGCTCCCCCTACAAGGTAAACTGCAAGGTAGGCTACTATATAACGGATTTCTGAAAACTGTCTAGTTGTTTTTTAATTTTATTTTTCCATAAATCATTGTTTGACCTCAAAATGTCCAACTTTTGTCTCTGCTCATCATCGTATTAGTGCAAGTGCTTCTACGCTAAAAGCGTAATGACAAAATCGCTGGTTAAACAATCCTCCCCCTGGTAAAAGTATTCCTGGCTGTAAAACATTGCAAATTGTTGCACCGTGAGCACACAGCACATCTCATCTGTAGACAAATGCAGCCAGTGATGACATAATTTACCTGATTGATACACAAGTTCCAAAGGATGCAATAGCAGCCGCATGAGTCACCACATTAAAAAAAAGAATATCGGGTTATAAACGACCAGTCTGATGCGTGGAGCGGCGTGGTGTCATTTGCACCTAATTTGATCAAGGTAAACAGTGAACAGCAGTGCGTAATGGCATTTGTCAATGTCAAGCTAGCAAGCCCAGGCCTTGTTTGTGTGCAGTCATTCATATTTACTTGTAACCATCATACACTGGTAATCTTTGCTTCGAATAATTGGTGTCATCCTTTTCCTCTTTGCAGGTCAAGTCGTTATCAGAGGAAGCCTCCAACAGAAAGGCCTTCATTGAGTCTCTAAAGAGGAGGCTGAATGTGGCCACCACAGAGAAAAGCCAGCATGAGGCCTCCTGCACCAAACTAAAGGATGACCTGGAAAAAAAGGTTCTGTACAAAGCTTAAATATTCTATAATAATTTAACTTAAGCTTGTTCAACACAGACAGGAACAGCAAATATGCATAAACCTCCATCTTGAAAGCAAACAAACACAGTACACGTCACAATGGTTTTACAGCTGTAGGTTACCGAGATGTTTAATTCAGCTTCCTTGAACTTTTGAATACCTTAAACAATACAAACAAAATACATACCAAATTATATATCAGCATTTTCATTCATTCATTCATTTTCTACAGCTTTTTCCTCACAAGGGTCGCGGGGGGTGCTGGAGCCTATCCCAGCTGTCTTCGGGCGAGAGGCGGGGTACACCCTGGACTGGTCGCCAGCCAATCACAGGGCACATATAGACAAACAACCATTCACACTCACATTCATACCTATGGACAATTTGGAGTCGCCAATTAACCTAGCATGTTTTTGGAATGTGGGAGGAAACCGGAGTACCCGGAGAAAACCCACGCATGCACGGGGAGAACATGCAAACTCTACACAGAGATGACCGAGGGTGGAATCGAACCCTGGTCTCCTACCTGTAAGGTCTGCACGCTAACCACTCAGCATTTTCTTTCATGCATATATGTAACTTCATGGGACACCACAATACAGAGCACATGTTCTTAAGCCCTTTTCTTCTCATTCAGGGCAGCACGGCAGCCGAGTGGTTAGTGCGCAGACCTCACAGCTAGGAGACCAGGGTTCAATTCCCCCCTTGGCCATCTCTGGAGTTCTGTGGGTTTTCTCCGGGTACTCCGGTTTCCTCCCACATTCCAAGAACATGCTAGGTTAATTGGCGACTCCAAATTGTCCATAGGTATGAATAGGTATGTCCATAGGTGGGAATGGTTGTTTGTCTATATGTGCCCTGTGATTGACTGGCGACCAGTCCAGGGTGTACCCCGCCTCTCGCCCGAAGACAGCTGGGATGGGCTCCAGCAACCCCCATGACCCTCGTGAGGAAAAGCGGTAGAAAATGAATGAATAAAAATGATTCAAATAAATACCTGGTACTCTCAGTAGTAGGGTATTAGTAAATAGCCACTCCTATAAAATTCAATACATTCCTTGCCATTCTAACACACATTTTGTTTTTTATATACGTACATATATGTTTTGGTTCTATATTTACAATTTGGACTAATGTTGCACAGACAAAATAGAGATTTTCCATGTTCTTTTTTTGTAAATAGCTGACCTGTCCTTCCTGATGTATTTGTTTTGCAGGAGCAGCGCATTCATGCCCTCCAGACTCGTGTGGGAGCCAGCGAGCAGGCCTTGGCTAGTCTGGAACACGACGCCACTACGCAAATGGAGAGAATGACCCAGCAGAGCTCCCAAGCTTTGGACGGGCTTCAGAGGCAACTTGGCCAGGCCTCCTCCCAGCTGGAGCAGCTTCACTCTTTCATCAAGGTGCTCCGCTAAAGGGCCGCTTGATCAAAGGCCAAGGGGGTGCAGCGTTGAATCATCTCGCCCGTCTTAAATCACTGTCAAGGGCTGAAAAATCTTTCCCCCGGACAAGAAATAGAAGATTGATGTCATTATGCGTACTTTTTCCTAATGCGTGAGGAGATAAAGGCCATCACAAGTAGATAAATGAGAGATTAGGGGAACTGGCATGGTTGTTTTTGTGGAGCTGTAATCCATCATTTGGAGGTGTGTTTGTTTATCTGGCACAGACTGATAAAGTGTGTCCCCCCGCAACTCCGCTGTGCTGACAGCTGTCTGTCAAAGAAAGAAGAAGCTAGGCAGAGATAGCGGTGCCTATTTCTGCACATACATAAATCATGCACATGGTTTGGTGGAGCTTTGCCAGCGTTCATCAGATTTTGGGTGGATAAGGGCTTTTAATCGCCTCGCTGCTTTTTCCAACTGCAACTTTCCAACAAACCTGGGATCAGATCGGAGTTGAAAGCACTCCTTCAAAGAGTTTTATGATAAATAGTGTCAGAAGTGGCGAGATCACTGTTCCATTAACCCCAGAGATGGGTGAGGCCATTGGAAACCGAGGACCAGTGAAGGGACATAGACCTATCGCTTGTAATTATAGGTTATTATAGGTTATTATAGGTCACATGGTGACCTTCGGGGGCATGATACCAGACAAACCATGTGATGAACTTATTATCACATACTATTTAATCATGAGCTTATTATCACGTACTATTTAATCAAAAGACCATTTTGTTTCCAGAAATTTTTCAGTTTATTACATGTATTATATCTAAACAATGTAAACACAATAATTGCAAAAATATTTCAACAATAATATTTTATCAACAGTCTTATCTTATCAATGTCTGACAATTAAAGTTTGGGTTTTTTGGTGACTGGAGAAGCACTAGGCACTAAGCACTCGTGTGCTGTTCTCTGATTGGTTGTTTCACGGGCACGATACCAGAGCAGCGCGCTCTGAGTGGACAGCTACGGGGGCTGATACTGGACATGGTTAAACTCTATATTTTATCAGTATCACTGCCCTGGGCTTTGACACAGTATCATTTCGGCCTTTTCCCGTATCATTCATGGGCGGTTTCTAGGGTACAGGGCCAATTAATACTGTAGTATGTGATTATTAACTAATTAACTGCAAGGCAATCTGCGGTCTGCCCACTTGGCAAGACCTCTGTGGAATAGGTTTATCTCCTGAGTGATGCATGTTTCCAGAAAGCGGTGGGTTCACAATCTGGATCTAGTGACAAAAGGGTGTCAGAAGTGGGATGTTAACTTTGAAGGCTATTCACAGACATCCAACTGCGATTGATGAGAACTGGGTGAGGAACCTTTACACAAGGAATCCTCTCATCAAGTCGGCAGTAGTCTGATGGGGGGGCATCATTGCAGTTTTGCTATGGTGTCAGAATGTCGAATGGTGTCAGAAGTGGGATGGAGTGAACTGCTGCCTTCTGATTGTTTGTTACTCAGGTATACACAAGACATCCATATGCCAAGGACACACACATGGGATCTATTGTACATGTATAAAGAGAAGATAGATTATTTTTATTTACAGAAATATTGAAATACAGCGGAAGGTGCTCACATTGCATTTCACCTCCGTTTCCCATAACCTCAGGCGGGGTGGGGGCCATTGTGATATTGTTGAGGATTCACATCATTGTGTGCCTGCCCCTGGCTGCTGTGATCCCCTATAAGAACAGCCAGCCCTTTGATTGGGCTGCCTTACGTCCGGAGGAGATTTACTCTTGTCATGTATTGATCAGGACTGGAGGGCTATGTGTGTGTGTGTGCATAGATGTGTCTCAGTGTCTTTATGAGCTTATTTTTTTGTTACGCTTGTGTCTGAATGTGTATGCAGAGATTTTTTTTTTTCCTGTATTGTGTGGCAGCAGCCCCACCTGCCTCAGGCACGGCAAAAAAGCGGCCTTGAAATCCGGTGGCACACATACTTAAGTTTATTATTCTTGTTTGAAAGGAAGGCAACTTGGCTTTTGACTGTTTACTATTATTTTTAATGTTATTTAACCATGATAACCTTAAATACCCTTACCCTACAATGCATTTTGTTGCGTGTCTAATGAACGTAGATCATTTTCTCCTCCTTGGTGCTTCTTGTGTTTTTTAAAGGCCCTTTGTGCTTTTGTGCGTTAGTGTGAAAAGGTTCAGACGGAGCTAGTTATTATTGAAGATGTCTTTTTAGCTCCTCATTTGATCCCCATCGCTATGCCTTAATCCTTGCCTCGTCTAAATTGGCCCTCTGGCTATAGTGATTGTGCTGCTAGCTCCGGCTAAGAGCACTCAACAAACACACACACACACACACACACGGCACCTACTCTGTGTGTTAGTGTGTGTGCATGCATGTGTGTGTTCTGTTGTTACGCCCGCGCCTCTGAATGGGGTGATGAATTCCCTTCTTAATCTCATTCCCGATTATTTCACATGCAGGGTTTAGGTCAATTAAATGTAACCCTCCACTAGTGACAGTGAATATCTATTAAGGCCGTAAATGAAAGACTGAGATGTGTAATGTGCTATGTATTCCTTAAGGATCGGCACTTTTTTTTTTAACAAAACCAGCTCCATTCATCAGATATAATAGACAATAGTTATGATTTAATAATATTCATCTTACAGTGGTGCCGCTGAGGTTGAACACAGTAGTCCGTTCCAGAAAATTTCTTGACCGCTGGTTGACTGAACCCATTCAAATTCATGCATTGCACTTCTTAACAAGATAACCACCGTATAAAAAGCTAATATAAAGAAGATCCTGGTTCCTAGCTCAGTTTTGGCATCTCTCTTTGAGTTGTTGATAATTGGAGACTATTAATTGCCCATAGCTATGAATGTGAGTGTGAATGGTTATTTTTATTATGTGCCTCTCACTCATAGTCAGCTGGAATAGGCTCCAGCATACCTATGACCCGAGTGAGGATAAGCGGCATAGAAAATAAATTAATAAATGAAACTTAAATAACTTAGAAATATGGGGAAAAACTTTATGAATTGTCCTTTTTAACGTTCCCAATTGTCAACAAAGTTAACTACTATATAATAAAGCTAAAATGTGACGGATGTTTAACTATTAGGCTAGTAGAGAGCGAAGCTTGCTGAATACAAGTACAAAGAAATGAAGTCAATAAATCTAAACTACCATAAAATTTGTCGTCACCCTTTGACGACCCATGATGGAGGTGTAGCGTACATGGAGAGAAGATTCTAAAGGCAAGTCGACTGAATGCAGCATGCCTTTTAACGATTTTCACCACTATAATTATGAATTAGAAAACATCTACAAGATTTGGAGCATTAAAAGAGGACTTATTATGCTATTTTCACTTTTCTGACCTATAAATGTAGTTACAATGTTGTATTCCCGTGTAAAACCATGCTAAAGTTTCAGATGATGAGGTTTACGCATTAGGAAGTGAGCCCTGAAAGGATTTTGGGAAGGTTCAAAACACTCTGTTTCAGAGGGCGTTGCAAAACTGTGACTTTGTGATGTCACAGAGGAGCCGGCTTCCATATGGGTGTGGCTGTCCTCTCCACCCTCCCCCAACCTCAGGCAGAAGTTATTGGAGCAAGATTATTGGTTATTGAGTTATTGAAGTTATTGGGGCAAGCAGCACACTCTCGCTGGGGAAGGTGCATTCATGTGAGAGAACCACTGTCGGGAGCTCGGTAGTCCCACAGAAAAACGTGTAATGACCACATTTCTTCTACCGATGTTGTGTGTACCACGATTGTTTGCAGTTTGTAAACGCGGCGCCCTCACGTCCGGCTTGTACCTCTGACAAAGTGTGTCCGACATGAGTGCTCCTCATTGGGCAGGCAAGGTTGGAGGATCACCAGCAGGCCCTACACTTTGAGTTCATACAAGTCAGGGGTCCCCAGCCAGTAGCTAATGAGCTAAAACCACACCAATCATTTTATTCAAACCACACAAAATTTTAAAAAGTTAAACTTGGTAAAAAAAAAAAAACTGTGACAAATAGGCATTTATTTGTTCAGTGTTGGTGAGCTCTGCTAGCCGATGGTGGTGAGCTTAAATTTTTTTTTGGTGAATGTAATTTGAGGTTTTGGTTGTTGCGGCGTGTTTAGTTCTGCAAAAAAAAGACAAAACATAACTTCACAGAGGTCTCTCACTGCAGGCTTTATTAACTCCGCCAGTGTGCAACTCCTGGAGCATGAGAGATGTTTGCCACGCTTCAAAAATCTTCATCAGTTTTTGCGCTCGTGTTTTCCCTCATCTCTCCCTGACTCGGTTACATTATGTTCTATCCGAAAGCAAGTTGTACGCTTTTCTTTTTTGTTTATTTGTTTGCGTTGCGCTGAGAGCTACGCCGTCCCCCAGCTTCCCTCGTCTGACCATCTATTCCAAGGTCAGCTTTTCAGCGGGGCTTACAAGGGAATGATACGGAAGATTATTGCCTCGATCAATAAGCTGGAAATGAAGCAAAGGGGAGTTTGCTTTATTGACTTGCTCGTGTACAGTGGCAGTTTTAACATTTAATTGTCTCTCTGTATTTAGAGCAAACTTCCCATTTAGCGCCGCGGCCGCCGTGCCATCCCAGGCCCTCCGTTGTTCGCCTCGCTTTGCCGTCCACTCGGGCACCATTTTGCAGCGGCCCCCTCGTAGCTTAATTATTAACAGTGTTATGCTGCCCTGTTGTGCGGCGAGACCTTCAGAAAGCAAATAAATAAATGAATGGCTGCATTTTCACGCGCCTCTCTGCCTCTGATGAATGATTCTCCGTCTGTGGAGATTTTAGCAAAAACTGGAGGTGCATTTGATATCAAAGCCGCGTTCCCGCAGCTTTCAATCGACGGGGCAACAAACCCTCAGGACCGCTCTCCCTTGAAGGCAAAACCGGAGAGAATCTGAGTGTGTCAAACTCAATATTCCTCCATAATGCACTAGTCCTCGCTGCCGCATGCTTGATCAATTTCATTTATTCATCCGCCATTTCTCGCACTTCTCCGTATCCATTTCGTCATGTTCTTCTATCTCTCCTCCAGGCCCTGGCGAGTGAGATACTTTTAGAGGTGCGCGAGGTCAAGCAGCAGCTGATGAAGAGGAGGAGGTTGAGGCAGGCCGGCGCCTCAGCCAAGTCCATGATCAAAGCCAAGTCCATTGCTGCCTCCATCCTCAATATGTCGGAGAACGATCTGGCAGACATAATGGACTCAGACCAGGTATGTACCAGCCCTTTAACGCTAACTGCAGGGTCGAGATCACCTCTAAATGATGCCCACGGTGCAGCGCCTACCTATAACGTATTGTGCCATAAACATACTAAAAGTTTCCGTCGGATTGAAACATCGACGTGTTGCTTTTGGGCAACAACTTCTTTTGTCAGCTCAGACTCAACGGTGTACAGTAACCTCAGACTATCCGTCGGGAGTCCGAGCTGTCGATTTGGCGTTGGTGTGGAAAAATAAGTTGTGAGTTCATCTCTTGTTGTTTAGCCTCGCTGCAGCTCTTTGCTTCGGGTCGACCTCGGCTTATTGATGGATGAACAGACGTGGGCAAGGCAAACTTTTATGAAGACGAATCATATTAATTAGAATGTTGTAGTCCATGTTTGCGCCGCTTTTAAAGGCAGTCTTAATGCACTACATCAAAAGCATCTTCATTACTGGTCTACTTCATACAGCGGAAGAGTCTTGTCTTTGCCCTTTTTCACAGAACCCAGCAATGCCAGATATTGGTAATGGTAATGGTTTTATTTCATTTGAACATGCAGCAGATTACAAATTAGTACATCCCATAATCAGTTCATAAACCCTTCTGCTACGCTTCATGATCGGATATCCCTGCAGAGATAAGAAAGAGGAGAGGCTGAATAGCTGGAGTGAACAGCAGAAAAGACGGTATAAAGGTTGTCATAATGGGGAATGTAATGGTAATGGTTTAATTTCATTTGAACATGCATCAGATTACAATTGAATGCATCACATAATCAGTTCACAGTTCCACATGTCCAAAAGGAGTAGGAAGAAGCAAAGCTTATTAAATCCTACCCCTCCATCTGGTACTTTTACAATCAGGAACTGTTACATTTGTTCACTTCCTGCTTTCCATAATACAGTTTGTTTTTTTTGTTGTTATTTTTTTTTTATTGTGCACCTCGTAGTACGAGGTGATATGACCATCCAATGACATAATGGGTACCATAGTAAGTGTCAATATAGTGATATATATAGCACATCATGACTGGTTCAAGACTCTTCATCCTTGTATTTAGCAAACATCAACTGCTTGTATTGTTTCTTGAATTGGCTCATCGTTGTGCATTGTTTGAGGTCCTTACTCAATCCATTCCATAGTTTGATTCCACATCCTGAAATGCTATGGCTTTTTAACGTAGTCCTAGCATATAAGTGTTTCAAATGTCGTTCTTCCCTGAGATCATATTTCTCCTCTCTTGTAGAGAAGTATTGAATGACATTTTTAGGTAATTGGTTATTTTTAGCCTTATGCATTATTTTAGCTGTTTGAAGATGAGCTATATCAGTAAGTTGTAAGTTTAAGTGTTTGTGATTTTAGAAATAAGGATAGGATAGTAAATAGTACTTGTCAATGACAATAAGTTACTGGACAAGTATTGATGTTTGACATCATATCTTCTGCAAGGAAAAGAAAAGTAACTGACTCAGGTCTCCCAGGATCCCATGGTTCAAAATGATTGTGTCCCTTAAAGTAATCGTGTTGCGCAATATTTCGGACAAACTCTGCATCGTACAACTGAGTACATTGCACAAAACAAGTACCATTCTCTCCGATTCTAACTAAGTATTCTAACTGAGCCATACATCGTGAGCCCAACGGCGTCGTCAATTAGCAAATCCATGTTGCAATCAACCTCAGGTCTCTGGAGATATCTTCCTCCTCCTCTTCCTCCCCATCTCTCAGGAGAGGAGAGTAGGTCGCTCTGCGCTTACTCGCGTTTGAAACCAATTTGATCCCCTTTCGCAGCTCCACTTCACCTGTACTGGAACAAAATGTTCTCTACTCATCACAACTGAACGCACTGTGGCCCAAGTTTTCTCGTATCGTGGTGTCTGTATGTAACATGCTTTACATACAGGTGTAACAGTACATGTATTTTTGTATGGTACAGAGGCGTATCAAGTTCCCACACAGTACATATTAAGTGGCTGATTGTGGAATTATTCGGAACTATTCAGTTTTGACTGAGTTGGTGGAGATATTCGAAGAAACGTCATCATTTCCTCCAGTTCATTTACTCACATAAGTTTGAGTGATATTAATTGGTTCTTCAAAGCTTTAAAATATCAATCTAAGCTGCAACCTAATAGTATTAAACATATAACATCAATGAGATGCACCTATATCGAACACATGTATTCACCCACACATGCTGCTTATATGCATGTGTCCATTCCATAGCATGCAGCAAAGGTTCAGAAAGGGGCCAAACAGCTCCAGGCCCTGTGGATGAGTGGAGGATGGAGTGGATTGTTCTTGTATCCTGATCACCTCTTGACATTGTATATGTTTGAAGACCAGACTCTCTCAACCGCTCGCTTGCTCTCCTGTCTTCTCAGTTACTGTAAGCGCCGAGCTGCTAATTAGGCTTACGCTGAAATATCACAAAGGCTCACACCTGTACGAGTCCAGGAAGCTGATAAAAGACTAAGGGGTAAACATATGCTGATATGTGGGAAGAGAATACACAGTGTTGTCTCCTACACTGCACACTTGTTTGAAAATAAGTCACACAAAAATCCGTAGTTTAAGTCACAGTCAGCGTTGAGAGACGGCACTAGTGTTTTATACACAACAGCGACAAAAAAGTATTCAACACTGTTTCCACTGTTTATTTAATGACTTTACGGTATATTTGTACTGTATATGTCCAAGTTTATAGACAATAATTAAGGTTTTACATGCACAACATAATGTAAACTGTAAACTAACTAAATAATGTGTCTATGTGTACGTATGTATATATAATATGTGTAATATTCATTCATTTTCTACTGCTTATCCTCACGAGGGTCACAGGGGTGCTGGAGCCTGTCCCAGCTGTCTTCGGGCGAGAGGCGGGGTACACCCTGGACTGGTGGCCAGCCAATCACAGAGCTCATATAGACAAACAACCATTCACACTCACATTCATACCTATGGACAATTTGGAGTCGCCAATTAACCTAGCATGTTTTTGGAATGTGGGCGGAAACCCACGGAGTACCCGGAGAAAACCCACGCATGCACGGGGAGAAAATACAAACTCCACACAGCTCCACTCCAGCTGTGAGGTCTGCGCGCTAACCACTCGTCCACCGTGCAGCCCACAATGGAACTTGAATCGACAATATTACAAGTACAAGAATGAAAAGTTCACTGCACTGGTTTAGTCTTTATCGAAGCGACTAAACTCTTAAGCACAGTATTTATTATTTATTTGTTCCTCAAATATGGAAAGTATCGGTATGACAGTCCATAATGTTACATAAAGCATAGCCTAGAAGTTCAATAAGTTCAATAAAAGAGAGAGATTAATTCCATTGACATTATTTCGGAGGGAAAGATTAATTCTAAATTCAAATCAGAGCATTACAACTCAATGAGTATGTGACAGATAATATAAATTATGCAATTTGTCTGCATTCTTTGTTTTGTAAGTCACCAGTGCAGTCAACGCCTGAAGCAGACTATGAAATGAAAGTACACATAAAGTTTGAATGCACACGTCAGTGACAGTTTTACTGGATTTGTGACTCTTTTGCCCACCTGGAATTTTCCTTTGAATCACAAACACACACACACATACACAAATACAGTCAGACACTTTCTCTTACGCTTGACCGTGTCACAGTGTGAATATACAGTCGACCTTGTCCGAAGCCAAGTGGTCCACACGGCCACACAGTTCATCGTGTTCATTACAAGGCCGCCACTCTGTTAAGTCATTATACCAAGCATGTAAACTTTTTACTGGCGTTTCTCCAGAGAGAGTCCTCAAGGTCCAGCCTGCTAAGTGTTTGAATATAGTGGCTCATTCTCTCTGGAGAAATCAAGGAACCTTTTTCGTCTGACTTGAGTGGAATGTACTCTTGCTATTTGTGTCACTAATTATCATCTCCATCTTCACAGGGGACAGAGACTCTTTCAGATCAGGATTGGCTGGATCATCTAAACCACATCCTCCAGCAAAAGGTAAGTCACAGTGCCATTTATCTCTGCATCGATGATCATATAAGATAGGCAACACTGTAATGCGACATGTTGACTTGTTAGATTCAATTCTCAATTTGGCGATCAATCGACATTCCGACCCTCACCTGTGGTCATGAGCTTTGGGTAGTCACCGAAAGGTCAAGATCGCAGGTTCAAGCAGCCAAAATGAGTTTTCTCCAAAGTGTGGCTGGGCTCTCACTTAGAGAAAAGGCAAAGGTGTTCACAGGCCACGTCTGACCAGTCACGTTGGAGACTGTCTCTCTCAACTGGCCAGGGAACACCTCGGAATCCGCAGGGAGAGTAATGTTACACATTCGTGCCCTAAATTAAGCATTTCCGAGCATAAAAATGTCTACTACTACACAAATAGTCTACACTGGCCACTAGGTGTCACCAGTAACATGCACCAGACTTGACTGCCAATAACAGGATTTTATCCATCCATCCATTTTCTGTACCGCTTATCCTCACTGGAGTCGCGGGTATGCTGGAGCCTATCCCAGGGGCGAGAGGCGGGGTACACCCCGGACTGTTTGCCAGCCAATCACAGACAATAATAACATTCATTCATTCATTTTCTACCGCTTATCCTCACAAGGGTCATGGGGGTGCTGGAGCCTATCCCAGCTGTCTTTGGGCAAACACATTGCAGCTGGTCTTTTGCAAGTATGATGGAAAAACCTATATTGGATGTAAAACATGTATTGTATAAACTCACTGCCATATTAGCACCTGAGCCAACATTAACGGTTGAAACCGATCCAAAAATTAGAAAATCGGTCTTGTAGGTTTCGACAAAGGAACACACACACAACAGGAAAACAACACCTTTTCATGTTCGTGAATTTATAATTTATTTTCATTCATTCATTCATTTTCTACCACTTATCCTCACGGGGGTCGCGGGGGTGCTGGAGCCTATCCCAGCTGTCTTCGGGTGAGAGGCGGTGTACACCCTGGACTGGTCGCCATCCAATCATAGGGCACATATAGACAAACAACCATTCACACTCGTTAGCATTCATATCTATGGACAATTTGGAGTCGCCAATTAACCTAGCATGTTTTTGGAATGTGGGAGGAAACCGGAGTACCCGGAGAAAACCCACGCATGCACGGGGAGAACATGCAAAATTTACACAGAGATGGAGTGTGGAATTGAACTCGGGTCTCCTAGCTGTGAAGCCTGCGCGCTAACCACATGTCTACCGTGCAGCCTGCTATAACAACATAATAATAATAATAATACAGTTGTGTCTCGTTTAATGCGGTTAATTGGTTCCAGACTCCCATTTTAATGCTGTATCAGTAGACAATAGATACGTTGCTCTTGTTAATGATGACGTTGACAATGCTACAACACACGTCCACATAAACTGACCCATTTTTCATAGAAACTACTCCTCTGGGTCTGAAATTTTATGTCGACAAAAGCGGTCAACCATGCAGGTCAACGTCGATTTAAGCAGGCACATTTGTGATAATAAAACACGCCGGACTTGGGACTTGCTGGAATGTGACGGGGGACCAGTTAGCCATACTTTTTAGGGTTATAGCGCCACCTCTTGTTGTTTGACTCCTGTTGACTGTGTTGAAATGTGTTGTTGACTAATAAAATAAACAATAATGTAAAAATGCTCATGTACTTGTGAACATAGCCTGGGAGACAAAAGTTGTATCTTCCCGAGAAAACAAAAGGAAATCAACTCCTCGGATGGAGTGTGTACAAGCACGGCCACTCATCTGCGAGCGTGGAGCAGGAAAAAGCTTTACTGGAGCTCTGTCAGCGTCTGCTGGCTGTGATATGTGTGTGATTGCGCGTGTGTGCGTCCGTGTGTGTATGCGAACGAGCGAGCGCATCGTCTGTGTTCTTGTCAGAGGCTGCCGCAGGCACTCATGCGTCGCCTCCGCACCACGACACACACCAGGCACTGTTCTCTTGTTCCCCAGATCTTCCTCTGACCTTTCCACCTTCCTCTCTCCCCCCCTCCCACACTAACACACACACACACTAACGCTACTTGAATCCATGTTTTTCCCTTCTAGCTGGACAGCTTTCAGTCCCTGTTCTCTGTCTATCTCTGCCATCCTGCCCTGTCCCACATCTCTCTCTCTTTCTGTCTCTCTCTCTCTGGCTCAGACCCCGAGGCAGCTTGTTAGTGGGGAACTAAATATTGATTTGGCGGGCCTGTCGATGCCGGGAGAATGAGCTAGTGTTCACAAGAGACCTCGGCACCGGCAGCCTGCTATCGACGTTTTCCGTGGGCAGAACAGGGGTGATGGAAGGAGGGGTGCGCTGGTGGTGGGGGGGGGGCGAGGTCTTGGGGAGTGGTAGCAGGAAGAGTGGAGTATGACAAGCCTGAGACTCGCCCCTGGGTCCCTACGGGGACCACTGGGACCCTTGCAGTCGACCCCTCCTCCCTTCCTGCAGACTTTTTCTATCGCCTTTCAAATCCGTCTTGTTCTCTTTTTTGACTTATTTATTTATCTGGAGAGTTGCCCTGCTCTCCTCTCCATCTATAGCCTCTCATCTTGCTTTTTTTATGGAGGGAAGTGGCTACTAGTAAGCCCTGATCTAGCTCTTGTCCCCCCGTACAAGTAGAGAAGGATAAGGACCTGCCTGTAAAACACACAGTCCATTGAAGCTGGGCAAGTATGGGTGTATAAGTACATATACTGGATTTTTGCCACGGAACATTCAGTGCATTACAGAGGCATATCGTGTTCCCAAATGGAAAACACAGAATATGTAACTGCATGGTGATATAGTCACACATCTCCATAAACAAACACATTGCAGCTGGTCTTTTGCAAGTATGATGGAAAAACTTGTATTGGATGTAAAACATGTATTGTATAAACTCACTGCCATATTAGCACCTAAGCCAACATTAACGGTAGAAACCGATCCAAAAATTAGAAAATCGGTACCCCATTTTGGTGCTAAATAATTGCAGACTCGGTCACCGCAACAAGTGCTTTAAATAGTGATATTGTGCAAGTGTGCAACAAACACAACAGGAAAACAACACTTTTTCATGTTAGTGAATTTATTATTTAGTTATCATTTTCATTCATTCATTTTCTACCGCTTATCCTCACAAGGGTCACGGGGGTGCTGGAGCCTATCCCAGCTGTCTTCGGGCGAGAGGCGGGGTACACCCTGGACTGGTGGCCAGCCAATCACAGGGCACATATAGACAAACAACCATTCACACTCACATTCATACCTATGGACAATTTGGAGTTGCCAATTAACCTAGCATGTTTTTGGAAAACCCACGCATGCACAGGGAGAACATGCAAACTCCACACAGAGATGGCCGAGGGTGGAATAGAACACCGGTCTTCTAGCTGTGTGGCCTGCTCGCAAACCACTCATCCGCCGTGAAGTTGTCATTTTATTTGTTATTATTTGTTATTGTTATAAAAATATATTGTATGTTTTCCTATCCAAAAGTACAGATTTGGCACTGGTGTCTGATAAAATGGAAACCATACCCCTCCCTATTTACCCCATCTTGTAAGTTCTATAGGAATTATATTTGGAACTTCTTTCCAAGTTTTGAATTGGAATATCTCAACACATGCTAAGCGCTCTTTATGGTTTTTCACCTTTTTGTAAAGGTGGTAAACTGCACTAGTTTTTTTCTTATGTCCGAAAAGGAGTAGGAAGAAGCTGAGCTTATCTGATCCCTCCCCTTCTCTGTGTTGAGAGTTTAAAAAAAACAAGGATAACGATGTGTTAAGTAAGTAAAGTTAGTGCAGTTCGCTGCTAGCTTATTCACCAATGGTAATGGTAATTCATTTGAACATGCATCAGATTACAATTGAATGCATCACATAATCAGTCCACAGTTCCACATGTCCAAAAGGAGTAGGAAGAAGCAAAACTTATTAAATCCTACCCCTCCATCTGGTACTTTTACAATCAGTAACTGTTACATTTGTTCACTTCCTGCTTTCCTAATATAGTTTAAGTTTGTTTTTTTGCCACGTACCGAAGTATGAGGTGACATAATGTGACCATACAGTGACATAATGGGTACCATAGTAAGTGTCAATATAGTGATATATATAGCACATCATGACTGGTTCAAGACTCTTCATCCTTGTATTTAGCAAACATCAACTGCTTGTATTGTTTCTTGAATTGGCTCATCGTTGTGCATTGTTTGAGGTCCTTACTCAATCCATTCCATAGTTTGATTCCACATACTGAAATGCTATGGCTTTTTAACGTAGTCCTAGCATATAAGTGTTTCAAATGTAGTTCCACCCAAGGAGTAAGTAAAGAGAGCTGCCACTCTGCACTCCCTTTCTACCCTCATATCACCTCAGATGAAAAGCCCACCAAGCAGAACATCTGTGAAGTAGACTGTCACCCTGCCTGTGACACTAACAACACTCCACCCTAATGAGCAATATCATCTCCATCCCCCCTCAGTAGCCGCACTTCCTAAAATAAGAGGCCAGAAATAGGTTCAGCTTGAAAAAGGGAAGGAAGAGAAGGATGAGAGTGCGCTTACAGTATCTGGCCGGGCTGTCACTGACACAAGATGAGGATGTGCGATGTCTCGATTGTGCGCCCGTAGACTTCTCTTGTCACTGTCAGCCTCTAATAGAGCTGCCAGTGGGACAGTGCTTTATTATCTCAGTGGCCCTGTCAATAACCTACCCATCAGTCACTCAGCTTGTGCATCCATATGTGTGTGTGTGTATGTATGTGGGTGGGTGCGTGAAGGCCGTCGTTCTCCATGGCTGTCATGTTCTGCCACATGTCAACATAACAAGAGCAGCTTGCGCGACTGTGTTGAGTTATGGCTGTCGTCATGGCGAAGAAAGAGCACAGGCATAGGTTTCTGATGCTCTCATCACAGCCAAAATTAGATATTGCACTCATCTCCTCCAGGGATGGCCATTTAGAGGGATTGACTTGATCATTGATGAGTAAAATTAACCATCAATAGTAATTAATTCCTGAAAGAAATGAATTTTCAACTGTTTTACATCAATAGTTTTACTTTAAGGCACACTCTAGTGATTGCCATGTAATGATAACCATAGAAATGAAACAAGATGATTGATATTTAGCCTTAGCAGTACATACAGTATATCTGTCCTGGCTGTTCAGTACAGAATGTACGCCACATAGTCAGTTGGGTTTTGTGCTGATGTGAAAGATGTTGCAATTGCAGTAGTCTTTCCTTTCAAATCTGGGGTTACCAACACGGTGCTCGCAGGAACCAGGTACCCTGTATAGGGGCCAAATGTTAGGACAATTCCAAGGGCACCTGACTGATGGGGCCATTACTTTTTTGTGGGCCCCATAGTGATTTGGCCCCCAAATCCATGTCAACTAAATTCCTGTAGCTGCACAAAACCTTTGCAACTTCTTCCTTGGTCCAGGCACCTTCCTTCCAAAACCCAGAACTAAAACCCACGGTGAGGCAGCATTTAGCCACTATGGCCCCCACCTGTGGAACAGCCTGCCGGAGAGCCTCAGGACTGCGGAGACTGTTGATATTTTTTTAAAAAGATTAAAGACACACCTTTTTAATCAGGCTTTTAACAAATATTTTTAAACTTTTCTTATGTTTTTATCTTTTTAGTCCTATTTTATGCTCTTAGTCTTCAGCTTTTAACTCCAGTGTTATGTTTTCATCTTTTTAGTCCTATTTTTTGCTCTTAGTCTTCAGCTTTTAACCCTAGTGTTTCCTCAGGGGGGTCCTCCACACTGGGGGCTGTGTCAGGTCTGCTGAGGAGGTGCCATCCTTGGGTCCCTTCGACCCAGCCGGCTGGGGGTTCCTCCCTTTAATGTGGGGGTCCGCTCGTCTGTCGGAGTCGGGGGGGCCCGGGTGCTGGTCCCCCGATGGCACGGCCTGCAGCTCCTCCCAGTGTGGACGGCCCCGAAGGTGGCGTTTCCTTGTCCCTCAGTGCAATGCCATGTCTCCCTACTGTGTGTGATTGTGTGTGTGTGTGTGTGGGTCTAGTATGGAGGGTGGGAAGGAGGGGCTTTCTTTTGTTTCTTTGTTTTTTCCTTTTAATTGTGGTAATTGTTGTCATTCTGTAAAGCACTTTGTGTTGCATGTCTTTGCAGGAAAAGTGCTATACAAATAAAGTTGATTTGATTTGATTTGATTCCTTTGTACAAAATGAGGAAATATTTTAAAGTCAGTAAAAGGGGGGTGGGGACACGGCTGCCAAATATCATAGACGCTAATTAAATCTGACGTAGCCAACACGACTTTTAATGATCAACAGTTGATAAATCGTCACGCCCATCCCTAATTTCCTTGTTGTTGTTTACCTCCGCCAGCGAGTTAATGAAATAAAACCCTCCGCCCGTCAGTGGAGAGCCACCACGAGCGGCGCTCTACGGCCAGGATCGAGGGACGCCGCTATCTAATAATCATGATCAGGCCAGAGGGTGCAGTGTACGGTTCCGGCGCAGCCCACCATGAATAATGCCAGTGGTGAAGATGGAGTGTCCATGTGGGCCAACGGGGTCCAGGCACCAGCCCAGGGAAGCATTGATTTAATTGCCTTTGGTTTATTTGTGGAGTCCTAATTATTGAATAGAGGTAGAATTTAATGGGCCAAGTCTTTATGAAGACAGGGAAATGACTGGCTTCTGCTGCTGGCCAATAATGAAACGGACGGTGTGCTCAAACACACACACACAATCCCTCCAGATCATTTTTCAGACTCATTTCATGCAAACACACACACACAGCCTCATGACAGTATATTAACATTTAAAAAGTCATTGGGTGTGTTGATTTCTTTACGATAGAACAGTGGTTTACTGGCGCGGGGCGACGCCGAGGGCCTGCTAATATTTAGCCCACAATCACACCCTGGGGAAACGTCCAAGCATCACTTCTTATCAGCCTCGCAACCATAACAAGCAGGTGAACATTAGACCAGCGGTGTAGAGACAAGCCGGACCAATCTGGAACGGCCTCGCCATAAAACGTCAAAGGCCTTTATGGATTGGCTACAGGGCGGACATAACTCCTTTCACTTTAAAAGCCTATTGAAGTTAAGGGGGAGGGTGGCTCATTGCTGCTAAATAATACACTTAATTTCTGTGTTTGTGTGTGGTTTTTTTTTTGTTTTGTTTTTTGTCAGGGTGTCTTGACATTGTGGCGTCATTTTTCAAAGAATTCTGCGCCTCGCACAATAGAAAGAAACTTTCATTATTATTGTTATTACCGTTGATGCTGGCAGCGATATACAGTGTGTTGTGTTCTGTGGCTCATTATAGCGCTGTAATGACAAGGAACAGCATCCCCACTTCTCTCCCAATGAAAGTGACTCTAATTAAGCTTCATTTAATTATTGAACTAATTAAATCAGCCCCTTCTCTCTTTTTTTTTTTTTTTTGGCTAAGTGTTTGTGTGCATGCGGAGGGGACTCCATGGCTTTGTACTGTAAATATGTCACAGCAGCGGTGGCAGGGATAAGGAGGAGACTCCCAAGAGGAGGACGTTAGGAGTGTTTTTTGTTTTTTCAACCCCAGGCGGAGTTATTTAGCTTGTTAAAATGGCATTTGATTTAAATAGAATCTTCAGAGGCAGTGTTTCTTTGTGTGTTTTAAGTACCATTAAACTAGTTGCCATGCAGCATAGTACACATTTTTTGAGGACATTGGTCTGTTCCGGAGTCAAACTGTCAACCACTCCAGTGTTCTTTCGCTACAGTGTGGTTCACTTTTTGCAGACTCGCTGTTGTGAATTTTTTTTAATTCAAATTTTGCAGGGGGTTTGAGCATGCACTGTGTTCTGTGTCCTTGTGGTGTATTAGAGTGATATATCGGTGCTATGTTGTATGTGTGTATGTTGTATTTACTACTGCTGCCATTAGAGGGTCTTGTATACTTCAACTGTTAAAGTTGAAAACGTGTGCCTGTACAAGCCACGACAGTCCTGATTGGCAAAGGGAGAACCCGCCCATTGTGGTTGGCATCCTGATTACCTGATTAGCTGTAGACCATTGTCAATCTTCTTCATGCCGTTTTCTGTTATGGTTAATGGTTGCTAGTAAATTAGCTAACCCTGTGAGCCATAGATGTGAACTGCTTGCTAACCGCGGATAAACAATAGTAGAAGAAGTAGTTAACCAGCTTGTGGGTGCCATTAACCATTTTAATAAGGATACAAAAACGCTACAGCAGAATGGTGCCAGGATGAGGCATTGTCAGAGGAGTATAATATTCATTAGTCACAATTAAGTTGAGCATAAACACATGGTGCAGAAGAGTGTAAAGTAGTCCAATAAATTATCGTAGTAGATTGCAATATATTATCATTGTTTTTTTTAGACTTTTCATTGTACTTTTCTTAAAAATAATGTTAAAATCTCTTATTCTCGTAGACCTTGTGTATCATTTCGCCTTATGAATGATACATGAATTATGCCGAAAAGACTGAAGTGACTTCCTGGAGGGTGGCTTTCTTTCGTCTTAACTGTAAAAGTGTAAAAAGAAGCTAAATAAAATAAAATGTGGCAGAAAAATGACAGTATTTTCATGGGGCTTTAGAAACAGCTGAATTTGCAGTGCACAATTTTGTGCTGTCAACTTGCCGCTTCAGCGACAATGTATTGTACTGAGCAACCAGGACAGAGTGCCACTTGTGTTGCCACATGGCCGCTATAATGTCAAACGTTTTAATTAAGAGTCTATGATCAACACACAAAGCTTAGATGCTCACTGACCTGAAGTTTTGGGAGATATGCTGAAACCTTGCATAATAACACTTTTTTGTGTGACTTTTAAGGCATATTTTCCGCATTGAGCAAAAATTTGTACAGCCTGTATTGTGTCATATTGTATGGCCCCGTCAATTTGGGTTGATTCCACCCTCAATACTTCCTGGCACATTAACTCAGCCAATGAGCTGCACTTCAGTCACCCGCCGCCGCCGCCGCCGCCGCCTTCGAGTGCTAAAATTCCACCTGAGAGTTTGCATCTCCTTTGTATGGATATCACCTTTCTATATTTAAGCCCCAGCGGTGCCTGAATCACCTCCTTTCCGCACCTAATGAGTAGCAACCTGAAACAAAGACCCGGTGCTTCCCTGTGTTTAATCTAGGGTGTATTTAGGTCACATTCCTAACAAATGCACGATGCACACCCAAATGATGTTTCCAAACAACGTATCAAGCAAAGGAGAGGTTTTTAATTACAGTATGTGTGGCCCCAAGTGTCCAATTCCCTTTCATATCAGTCTCCTGTGGCCTAAAGGGGAGAAAAGAGGGATCGGCTCCACTGCAGGGGTAGGTAATTATGAAGGAGAGAATAGGCTCCTGTGTGCTCTGCTGCTTTTTCTTACCTGAGCCCCACTTTGCAAATGTGACATATAAATTATGGGAGATAATCAAATGCAAGATTTTTCTACTCGGATGCCTTTGTGCTTGGACTTTTTTAATCTATTTATCATCTTGTTGTTGTTGTTATTATTCCCCAGTTTGATCAATTTGATTTTCAAACAAAAGTGAGTAGATCAAAGATCAAAGATGTTTTTTTACTCCACACCTTGAATGGTGGCCTACATCAGAGACGTCTTGCACCAGGGACATCACCACCACACACACATCCAGGAATCATTACATCATTGGCCAGTAATTCAGAAATGGATGTAGCCTGGCTAACTTTTTGAATGGGATGTCAACCTCTGCAGACAAAATCCTCAACAAACCATAATGTGATTAATAAAAACACAATTCCGTAGACCAGGCGCAGGCACGGCGCACCTGCTCTTCCAGCGCCAGCGCACAGAGATTTGGGAGGGGGTTGCCACTGCACCAAGCTGAGAATGTGGACGCTTCCGTCGGCGGGCCGTCACGCCCATCTCGGCATGAACGCAGCTCTCTTGCTGTCAATCAGCATCGTGAAGAGTCTGATTAGCTTTAGTGGAATGGCGAGTGTGCGGAGGGTGTTCCACAGTGTGTCTCTGTCGACTGTGTATCGAACCCTTGAAATTTTGTCAGCTTCTCATTGCTACTGATGCTTTGAAAGTAAATAATCAGTACACATCATGTAGCTGGAATCTTTATTTACTGTTTTTCCATTCCCCAATGCTAGCTTTTTAGCTATTCAGTACCCTGTCTCTGCTGCTTCTCACAGATTGAGCCCTTGAAAATAATCGTGCTAACCTGTTCTGAGGGAGAAGACAAAAGAGCCCAAGTGATCGATCTGTTTGGTGGTCGGGTGAGGGGGGGGGAGATAAAATTTAAAAAAAAGTGTGTAGCGCCACTAGCAGACAATGGCCACTGGAGTGCTGTAACTTTGAGCTGCTCCTCGCCCTGAGGTGTGCCCGGGGCTACGGAATAGCAATGTCATTTAATTGGCTCATGAAAACACCTTTTGCTTGCAGCCGCTGTCCTTGTCCTCTCTCTCTCACACACACACACACACACACACACACGCCTGCTTGTCAGTGTCAGTGGCTTTACATGTCAGTTCACTTCTAAAACATGTTCATGAAATCACAGCCAGACAAAAAGGTCTGCTCTGCGGGGCCTGTTGAATAGTAATGGCTCTGAGTTAGCATGGCTTAATGCTGCTGTAGCAATTCCGTTCTTGCCAAAGGGGACAGGACCTTCTTGCAAAAACAGAGCTTGTTGGGCTTGCTTGAGCACGCTTTGCCCGTGCCCGCTCGCACTCGCCAAAGGGGACAAGGGTGGGGGGCTGGCTAAATCAACTGTAGCATAACATTAGCGCCGACTCCTAAGACCTTTGCCTTAAGCAGCCCAGGGGATTCCAGGAGAGCAGCTGCATCACTGCTCACCTCCAACCAGCCTGCAGGGTATCAAAGTCTGGAAAAAAGTCCTGCTTGTCCCATGTTGGACAGTGAGTTGCACCACGTCCAGGGAGCAACAAAAGCAATGCAATACTTTATATTTATTCCAGGTACTATATATCTACTGTAAATTTTAGGACCTAAGTTAGCCTTGGTTAGCATGTGCCCCAGTTTTGTGGTTAACATGAACATTTTCCAGTTAGCATACAATATGGTTATTTTTATCACAGAAGGTCATTGTCAGCAGCTTGCTAATGCATGGAAACAGGAACCAGAAGTCAGTGCCATCACCCGTCAATGATGTCATCAGCTGTTGACTCTGTAGTTATTTCCATACTAACACAGTTATGCCACAACATGCATTGTTAGGTTAAGTAGAGACTCTAAATTGTCCATAGGTATGAATGCGACCAGTCCGGGAGTGTACCCTGCCTCTTGCCCATAGTCAACTGGGATAGGCTCCAGCACACACCCCGCAACCCATTTTATACTATGACTTTATTTTTCTAAAATTGTGTCATTATTCTTGTAAAATTACTCCTCTCTGTTGAATTTTTTGGTGTTTTTCTTTCAGTTTTATAGTTTAATTGGATTTTTAGAATGTACGGAGGACCGGTTAAAAAATAGCCGCCGCACATAAATAGTCCCCTTGCCACTGTTTAGACACCCTTGATCATCTTGCTCTGCAGTTTCTTCATGTGTCATGGCTGCCTCTCTTATTTGTGCCTTGTTAGTGTTTCCGTGTGCAATTAGCTGATGAGGAAACAGCGCACCCTTACGTGGGTGTGTCGTTGTGGGACCTCAAGGGCCAACACCTCCCGAGGGGGGGGGGGGGGGGCTACAGAGAGGCCATGTCTCAGCAGTAGCCTACTTCGGGGCTACGGGTTCTCCAAGGACCCAGCACTGTGTTTGATGTATCACACGCAGGCACATACCAGTCGGCCTTGAGTTGTGTTGTGCCTGTTACCTTTAATGAAGGAGGAGGAGGCAGCGAGACTGTCCTTCTATGGACACCTTTTCACGGGGGGGGGGTTGATGTGCTGTTTGCAGACATACTTTATTTGTGATCGATCGGAAAGTTGTTTTAATTATGTTAGGTTTCATTTTGTTTTAATTACTGTACCGTGTGTTTTATTGTATTTTATTAGTGCTAGAGTTGGTTATTGCATTGGTTGGTTATTTCATTAAGGGACACATTTCGTTCTATGGTTATCATCACACTTGTGTTGGTAACCTTATTACAACATTTGTTATAAGGTTCAATCTCATGGTCAAACTGTCACTATCAAAAATAACTTTATAGACAATGATTTAAGAAACATTTTAGAACATGAACTATATAGATCAGGGGTCTCAAACTTTATTTGATTTATTAAAAACAGAAAAATATACAAACTTTTTCAGTGCTTTGGTTCCGATTTTCAAGAAGAAAAGCTCTGATAAAACATTCCACTGTTCTCAAATATCTTAATTTTTATTTTTCTGCACAAAATAAGATGAAAAATAAATAAACAAATCAAGAATAAAGAAAATCAATCAATCAGTAATAAATAAATATAATAAAAATAATAAAACGGCAAATAATAAAATCTTAAGAAACCACATATAGTTGGTGGGTAGACAAATTATTTTTTTCAGATTAAAATTAACAAAGCATTATTAGAGCCCTGTAGACATGACAAAACACGACTATAGTCACATTTATACTTTTTTTGTTTACAACATATTGCGCAACTGCAGGGTCTTGAGACACATGCTAACTCGCAAACTAGAGAGCTAGCGACCTAAACGGTAGCCTTCAAGTTATTTCCTTTAAACTTAAATAGCCAAAAACTTACCACTTCCACACGGATAGGGAGGATAACTATTAACAGTTATTTAACCTTTAACATGAACATTAATCAAACGTAATAATTTTTTCTGGGTACATGATACCATACAGCATCCATATCAGACTTGCGCGGGCCGCACTAACATTAAACTTTCATATCAAGGCGGGGGCCTCAAACTAGTGTCCGCGTGTTTGAGACCCCTGATATAGATGTAAAAAGAAGCTAACCGCTGCAAAACAATAAAACAGTAATGCAAAAGTAACAAAAGTATTTTAACATTAATTATCTTACTAGCATTAAAAATCAACAATAAGACACTTAATGGAGCATATGCTTACAAAAGTACCGCAACACCACTGTATTTCCTGTACTTCCTGTCTATATTTTACGGCTTTTTACAAGCCTTTTCATCATTGACTTTTGACCTCATACATGTTTGAAATATACATATTTGTTTCCAATCCAGGAGTGCAGCAAAGACGTGTACATGCTAACCTTGTTTCCCTGTTTTCCCACTCACCCCTTTTTCTACCGTCACCCTGACACCCGTGCTCTCACCATCACCCCCTCTCTGCAGATCCCCTCTGCTGGCCAGCTAATGGAGGCTTTGTGCGTGAAGATGAAGGAGAGGAAAGTGCTGACAGAAGAGCTGGCCACGCTGGCAGGAGCCGCAGCAGTCAGCGAAAAAGCCTGACTCCCCGGGCTGAGGCTGGGAAAACTGTCATCCTCTTCTTTTTCCTCTACCATCCCCCCCCCCCCCCCACCACCCTTTTACCCCGCTCCGACTCGGTGGGAACTCGAACCGAGCTCTGTATTTGCGAAAGGGAAGTGCTTCGAACCCACAGCGGGCCGAGTTTTTGTAATGAGCCCTGGACATCTGTGTTAGCGCCCACTGTCTGTCAGAGAAAAGGTCTTTGTAGCGCCTCTACTCTCAGCCAAGACCTGGGGTGATGCTTACACTAAGCCTACACTTTTATTTCCCTTTCCCTCATTTGGGATATCAAATACTTTGAGGTACGGGGACTCGACCTAACAACACTTTGACAGTCTTGAGGTTTTTACTCTTTTATGGGATTTTTTCATTCATTCATTTTCTACCGCTTATCCTCACGAGGGTTGCGGGGGATGCTGGAGCCTATCCCAGCTGTCTCCGGACGAGAGGCGGAGTACACCCTGGACTGGTGGCCAGCCAATCACAGGGCTCATATAGACAAACAACCATTCACACTCACATTCATACCTATGGACAATTTGGAGTCGGAATTAACCTAGCATGTTTTTGGAATGTGGGAGGAAACCGGAGTACCCGGAGAAAACCCACGCATGTACGGGGAGAACATGCAAACGCCATACAGAGATGGCCGAGCAGGGAATCGAACCCGTGTCTCCTAGCTTGTGTGGTAATTTCATTCAGTCATTCATTTTCTACATCTTATCCTCACAAGGATCGCGGGGGTGCTGGAGGCTATCCCAGCTGTCTCCGGACGAGAGGCGGAGTACACCCTGGACTGGTGGCCAGCCAATCACAGGGCTCATATAGACAAACAACCATTCACACTCAAATTCATACCTATGGACAATTTGGAGTCGGAATTAACCTAGCATGTTTTTGGAATGTGGGAGGAAACCGGAGTACCCGGAGAAAAGCCACGCATGCAAACTCCACATAAAGATGGCCGAGGATGGAATTGAACTCGGGTCTCCTAACTGCATGTCCTTTTCGGGGACATCCTAAATCATGTAAATTGCTGAATAAAAAAACACCCAGAAATTTGCACCAAATTGTACGATTATAGAGATTTTTTTATTGTAAAGCATGCATAATTGCGTCACTTTACCACTTTAAATATATTGGGGATCAGAAGCCTCTTTCCCTAAGAAAGGGTCTTCGATCTTTGAAGGAAATTGTATAACATTATGCTTCCATCATTTGAATAATAAAGCCATATTTGTCATCTCGTTCTGTATT
The DNA here is from genome assembly GCF_030265055.1 of Doryrhamphus excisus. Classification (NCBI taxonomy): domain Eukaryota; kingdom Metazoa; phylum Chordata; class Actinopteri; order Syngnathiformes; family Syngnathidae; genus Doryrhamphus; species Doryrhamphus excisus. Next base: position 18,761,740 of record NC_080466.1, on the reverse strand, counting down.
TTTCTCCTTCAGTTCAAAGGTCATCTGTGAAGGTGGCTGACGACAGGGAGGATCCGGCGCAGATATGATGATTGACAGCTGACCGGGAAGTGGGAGGGTGTTAACCCCTGCTGTTCATCATTAACAAGCGCACAGAGAACACAGGTTCCATCCTTGACACCTTCTTCCCGCCGCTCTTATTATTATTCACTCCGGATAGGAAGGTCTCCTCTGTCCTTGAGCTGGCCTCCTACACAGGAGACCACCACCATCTTTCTTCTCCCTCCCCTCACCTCCATCTGAGTGCTTGTTTTTTCTTTTTGCTTTTCTTTACGTTATGCATAATTAACAGCGCCAAAGAATCTCTCCGTTAAAGAATTTAAAAGAAGAAATAATTCCACTTTTTAATCACTCCTTCCCTCCCTCCCTTCTCAAGTATATGCTAATGATGTCGTTTTCCTTTATCTTTTTATAATAAAGGATTAGGCCGAGGACTGTCTCCGACTGCATCTCGGGGACCAATTTAGCAGAGATCCAGGAGAGACGAGCCCTGGTGGTTAATTACCATTCATTAACATAGTTTGCATCTCCTCTGCTCCAATACCCACGAGCCAGCTATTGTCAATATTTGTCCCATATAAATTCCTTGCCTGTTTTTTTTTTCCCCTCGTCTTTTTGTCGCTGTCCTATACAGCGTCGCTAATGACAAACATTAATAATAACTCAGAGCAGTGAAAGCACCATGCAAATGAGCAGACTCAGCTTCCTTTTGCGTAGTCAACATGTTTTTGCGCCGTGCTATTCCTGTGACATATTCAAATGCGGGCCCTCTCGGGTTTAATTAACCTGGCCTTGCCTCTGACGCTCCCTTGGTGAAGACGTTAAAATGCACAAATGTCCCGCTCCAGACATGTTTTTTTTTTCTCCCTGTGTCGGAATGGCATGCCGTTCCTTTCCCTTTCTTCGCCGTCCTCCTTGTCTTCCGCTCGTCTTCCCTTGTACTGCTCTCATTAAGAGGGAGGCCTCCTTTGGGAGCAACTTTGATCACTTCTTCCAAATGCAAACTTCTCTTCCCTGTTTATTCATTCCGACTCTGTCATTTCTCCGCCTCTGCCTTCACTTTGGCCACACTTAACAACGTCTCTCTTTTCCTGCCAAGGTCAAGCTCATGTATGGCGCCTTTTTCCCACTTCACCTCCACGCGACTCGCTGTTGGTGCATTTCCCATTGTCAACACAGGCTGACTGAGAAGATACATCACTTGTCACATTAGAGAGCGGGAAATGACAGTAGTTAACGCACATGCTAACATTAGCTATGGATGCTCCATTTGGCTACAGTGGCCGGGACACTCCATAGTCTCTACTTAGCTGCAATGCTGTTTTTCCTCTTGAACCAAATTTGTCTCAGTTATTGTTGGCATTTCTCATGACGGATTACCTCACCTTCCCTTGTCGCTGTGCCCAGTACTGGTTTAGTCCACAATCTCCACTTTGCTGCAGGGTTCCAAATTATGGCTGCCCTCAGTCTCCATTTGGACAAAATGTCTTCTCGCCATAGCTAACAATGTGATCCCTCTCATGTCTCATTTGGACCAATACATTCTTGACGTTACTATCCCAAACTGAAACTAGTCTGTGCCATGGAAAAGCAGCAAGACAAAAACAACACATTCAGCAACTTCATATAGGACTGCAGCGCCACATTTCCGACACTATTCCTCCATTCCTTCCGCCATTCCCAGAGGGCCGTGGTCATCAAAAGAGGAGCTTCTTGTCTTTAAGGTGATGTTGAGGACACCATCTGCCTTACTTTACTGTAAGAAGAGGTGGATTAGCGACCCGAGGTCAACCAGTCCTTTATTCCTTTTTCTTTTTCCCTTTTCCCTCCCAAGGCTTTAGAGAGGCCGCCGCCACGGGGAACGTCCACAGGGACATAGAGTGTCAGAACACGAATTAAAGGATTGTATGGACCAAGCCAGCACCTGATAGAAATACAGAAATAGCTGTTCATCACTCAATTAATGAATAACGAGACCCTTATTGGATGATTCTATACTCTGTTAGTTTTGGGAAGGCAATTTTTTGTTGCATGCTTTGATAACTTTGGCGTGTACGAAACCCTTCGAGGACATTTTGGTCCAAAATGACTGACCTCTGCTGCCATTTTCTGCCATCTTATAGCTGTCCCAATGTTTTTGTCAGTATAGTGTACATACCAGTTGGTGCTTTTTAGTCCCCCTTGGCTTTTCTGTTTGATTCCTGCCTTAAGCAGAGAGGAGGCTCATGCAGTCGTCATGATCAGTAGGGTTATGTACACAACCTCTATACCTTTTGAGGTATTTCAGATAAAGATAAAGACTATAATTAGGGACCTTCCCTCCATCCAGTGGATCAAACATGGAGGTTATTATATATGTGGCAAAAGCATATTTGGGTGCACGTCATGTTATTTCGAAGTGTGCCAAGTGGCGGCGTAAGAAAAGTGTGTCAGGAAAGTAAAGACAAACCACCAGAGAGGTTAAATACGCAGAAATTATTGTTTTTGGAGGCGTACTACGGGCTTTACCCCGACCCTTCCCACCTGGCGCTTACACACACACACACACACCAGACTGAGAATTAGCTATCCCTGAATGCTGCACTATTATACTCCACAGTCTCCATTTGGCTGCTTTGTTGTTCTCTTGATGCCCTCAGTCTCCTCTTGGATACAATTAGGCTCTATTGGTTTTTTGGACGAGTGGTTAGCGTGCGGGTCTCACAGCTAGGAGACCCGAGTTCGATTCTACCTTCCGGCATGTCTGTGTCGGTTTTCTCCGGGTATCCGGTTTCCTCCCACATTCCAAAAACATGCTAGGTTAATTGGCGACTCCAAATTGTCCATTGGTATGAATGTGAGTGTGAATGGTTGTTTGTCTATATGTGCCCTGTGATTGGCTGGCCACCAGTCCAGGGTATACCCTGCCTCTCGCCCAAAGACAGCTGGGATAGGCTCCAGCACCCCCCGCGACCCTCGTGAGGAAAAGCGGTAGAAAATGAATGAATGAATGAATGGTAGCTGTCCTGGACGAGTGGTTTGCGTGCAGGTCTCACAGCTAGGAGACCCGAGTTCGATTCTACCTTCCGGCATGTCTGTGTGGGTTTTCTCCGGGTATCCTGTTTCCTTCCACATTCCAAAAACATGCTAGGTTAATTGGTGACTCCAAATTGTCCATAGGTATGAATGTGAGTGGGAATGGTTGTTTGTCTATATGTGCCCTGTGATTGGCTGGCCACCAGTCCAGGGTGTACAACGCACACACTTGTGACATGTGACCATCTTGCGGCCTTTATCAATCTTCATCATATATATGCGTTGTGTAATTTATGCATAACTGTGCTACTGAAAACAATACCTTGGCAGTGTAAGCACAGACTGCCGTATTTGGTGACCATCTTGTGTTCTCCTGCTCTGTGCCTAGCGGGGTGTTGCTCCTCCAAACATCACCTCCACCTCCATGATCTTCTCCAAGCGCTCATTAGCAGACTGGCTGAAGTTTGAAGGGTATGAAGCGGGCCGCCGCGTAAAGTAGCACTCCTCAGGTAATCCCACTAATGAAGTGAAGCAACACAGCATTTTTGTTATGATTATTCTTCCTTTCTGTGTGTCTGTGTGCCACTGCAAGAAGTGCCCGACAACAAAGAAGTTGTTTGTATGCATAATATGAGCACCGCATGCTGGTGGGCTACTGACTGGAGGGCCCCCCTGTGAACACAGGTGGAGCGGGGCAGCATCACTGGGACCAATTACAGCAGAGTGCAGGTACATTAGCATGTTTGAATGGAGAGATGCGATCATAAAGGGATTGGCAGGGTTTTTTTTTTTAAATAAATGGCCAAAAGTGACTGCAACATGCAGTGTGATGAACCAAAGTGACAGACCTTCTTACTTCTTTGTGCTTCAGAGTGGTTTCAACATTCTAAAAGTTATTTTCAACTGGTTTATTGCTTTAAACTTCATTAGGAAAGTCTATACTTTTGTCTACGAGGACTGAACTCATGACGTTCAACCTGTTCAGCACATACCAGTGCAACCTTTTCTCCACCAGGGGGCGACATTAAACGAGGCAAATGTCAACTTCGTTATCTGTTTATCACCTTTAAGCATTCGCTTAAATAATTGTATTAATAATTTTTATTCAAGATTATCATATCATATTATAATACTTTTTTAATATTTTGAATAATCTCTATTTTTTATTATTTATTATAACTTAAATATACTTTTCCATTATTATGTTTTTTTATATATAACTAATAATAACTAATTTAACTACAACATGTTTTTTTATTTTATTGTTTTTTTTTGGGGGGGGGGGGGCGCTTTTCTATGTTTAAAATTTTACCAAATCCTACCAAGCGAGGGATGGATTACATTTTTAGTTTGTGGCATGTAATTGATCCATCATCATATCCATAACAATCTGCCTCTCTCCTTGTCTCCTTTAGAATTATTTTGTGCTGTTTATAATACTTTTATAATCTAAAACACTGACTTCTTTCCTACACAATAATGTAAAAGTAGCGTTTTCACTCACAGTATGTGGTATGGTGTTTTTAATGGCTGTATTGAGCTCTAATAACGAATTACATTAATTACGATTGTCAATGTATGTACTTATTTTTTGCAGTGCAGTGATCAGTGTGTTATATCTTTGTTCGCCACCAGATGGCAGCAAATGTTCGAGTTGCATTGTGGACTCAACCGCTTGTTTGAATTATATATGAATGTATTTCTCTGTAGTGTATTTAGCCGTATTTTGAGGGAACACGTTAAATCCCAAGTGAGGGGAGCCCCCCCCCCCCCCCACCCCCTTATAGCCCTTTAGGAATAGTCATATAGTCATACAACAATATCCCATTGTAGTTTCCTGCTGGTTGCACATTCACGACTCTTCCACAGGATGGCGGTAGTTGCATTGCAAATGTTGCTACCTTTGGTCATAAAAAAAGAAACCAACAATGTTGCCACACGGAATCAGTGTGATGCTTTTGTGCTCCACTGCAAAGTACCATCACGGGAATTTTCCACAATATATGCATATTTTTTACTTGTATTTTTTTTTTTTAGTATTTGACATTTTTAATTATTGCTTCCATTTATTTTATGTGCTTATTCACACTGGTGTTATTGTTTTTTTACATTTATATTTATTTTCTTTGCTTGCATATTCTTGTGATAATCATTATTTAAATGATTCAGAGGTGCTATAATAATGACGCACATGAATGACAATAAAGTTGCAAATTTACAATAAAAAAAACGCATAATATTACAAGAACGCTGTAAATTTACGAGAAGGTAACTAACTTCAGAAGGGAAACTTTCCTTTTGCTTCGGGAATTTTTTTTTATTAATAATGTGACAGATTATGTCAAGCCACTTCCACAGGCCCAAGGCCAAAGGTCACATCACTGTCTGAGGCAATGCCAGTAAAATTGTTCTGACTTTATTCTCCTACATTTCTGACTTTAACTGAGTCTTTGTGAGTGAATATCCTTGTAGTGGAGGTGATGTCATCGTCAATATTTGTCTTTGACGCCTTCCTCTGGTCCTACATTTAACCCTTTAGGCGCTAGGAGTTTTAGTATCACACTTATGATACTCTTCCTCATCTCTCAAGCAAACCCATCCATTATCATGGTCATTTACAGCGGGATCTTGATCACGACTGTCATTATTAGTGCTATTGTTATATATTGTTGTAAAGTATCTATCTATTTATTATACCTGTGAATATTTGTCATTCATCCAGGTCATTGTACTCTCAGGTCATCAAAAGCATTTGGCACTGCAATGGTGCCGTCATAAGTTCATTAGGAATGCTCTGATTGACAGGCCACTGATCACGGTGACATTTTGCTTTTAAAACAAACCAGCAATGCGGTTAGTTTGGAGCTCAATTTTGTCCTACGGCAAAGTAGATATCACCTTATTCTCCTACATTTCTGACTTTAACTGAGGTTATTTATTTTTCTCAGAGTGGCTCTAATATTCTTGTAATTTTATATTGTTGTTAATCAATACAAATGTTTTAGTGCTTAATGTGATTATATTATATGGTTTTGAGTTGGGGCTGTGCTGTTCGCTGTCCATGGTGCTGTAAATATACACATACAATACAGTACAGTACAATGTGTGCCAAGCTTGAGGCATCATATTCCCTTTTTTCTACTGTAACGGTAGCATGTGTTATAATATCATTTAATCTGGGATTAAGGCTAACAGTAGAGGTGTTCATTACTACCGTGACATCAACATTATCTAATGACATTGCATTTAAATTGGGTTATTCGCTTTCAATTTAGCTTTAGGTTTTCTTAAAATGCAACACGACACGTCAGCCATCCTAATGCTTTTAAATGAGACATTTCCACCCTGCAGGACAAGCCCAGTACATCGGAGAAGAGGACGGGGGGGCGGACCTTGAACTGGAGCTTCTTCTGACGTCACGCTGTGAGAGTCACGTGTTTCCCGACCGTCCAATCACCCGTCTGGAAGCTTCCCTTGGCGCAGGAGGAGATCCCTGAAGTGAAGACGAAGCAAGGTTAGCGTCTGCCGCTTTTCTTCCATCAGGACCACACGTTCAACTACGCACTAGTTGTCATTTTTTTAGTCACATTAGCGCGTTTTGTTTTGTCAGCGTCCATCTTTGTCGTTGGGTCGGAAGCAGCACGGTACCATCATGTCTGTAGCGGGCCTCAAGAAGCAGTTCCACAAAGCCACTCAGGTAAGGACGTCCTGCGGAATGTGATGCTGCGGTTTTATTATTTATTTTTTGTTTTTTATTTTTTGTGTGTGATTGTGGAGGCATTGATGATTGGTCATTTTCTTCATGTCTGCGCCACTGCACCAAAATGCATTTTTATTGTCATTACTAGTTGTAGTAATAAGTATTAGCATGGAAGTGTCAATGCATCCATCCATCCATCCTACCCTTCAGATGACATTCTGCATCCCAGCATCACGTGACATAGCAGCCGAAACAACCCCCTTTTTTTCAAATATTTATTTAACACCCCCCCCCCCAGCAGCCAGTGCTCACACATAAGAGTGGATGGATGGATGTTATGCAATCGTTAAGTTGTCTCCCTGCCTGACTGCCTGGGCGGAAATCCGCTTCTCTCATCTGCGGCACGCCATGACCTTAGCGCCCTCTAAGAGCATTTATCGTACACACACAGCACACAGCACACACACACACACACAACACTTCATTAGAACCTTTCCATACATTGTCATGCAACGGTGTCCAAAGTGCGGCACATGCCAAAAAATACAACCACAGTGAGATAGAGAGTGTTCCTAATGTTTTGTCCTTGTCATGTCGCTATAGAACAATGTAACTGCAGCTCTATGATGAAGTTGTGGTATTCTGCAGCGCGACGTGAACCACTACACCCCCAATGGCTACCTTGCTCATACAATTGATTCCCTATGCTACATGCTCAAAAGTATCTGGACACATGAAGCAGCACCCAGGTTATAGTAACATTTCTGCTTCAATACAACATCGTCAAATAAAATAATCAGTATGTGATTGCCTTTTATGTTTTTACATGTAACTCAAAAACTGGAAAATATTTTGAACTGAATCACACAATTTATAAGTAATGTCCGTATATAAATTCAACAATAACATTCATTCATTCATTCATTTTCTAACGCTTAGCCTCACGAAGGTCAGGAGGATACTGGAGCCTATCCCAGTTGTCTTCCGGCGAGAGGCGGGGTACACCCTGGACTGGTGGCCAGCCAATCACAGGGCACATATAGACAAACAACCATTCACACTCACATTCATACCTATGGACAATTTGGAATCAACAATTAACCTAGCATGTTTTTGGAAACGCATGCACGAGGAGAACATGCAAACTCCTCGCAGAGATGGCCGACGGTGGAATCGAACTCGGGTCTCCTAGCTGTGTGGCCATGCGCGCTTACCACTCGTCCAAAGTGCAGCCCTCAGCAATAACTTTGTTGGTGATAATAAATACTATAACATAGCATACATTCTGTAACCATGTCGTAACAGGTACATTCATGCTAACATGTAATACTTATAATATTATGCCATATTTTGGTACATCATTGATTTCACATAGCAACATAAAGACCTACACTAAGCATTAACATTAACTCTAAAATCCCTTCGGTAGTGGCTGGAGGCATTGGGACGTGCTGTGGGCCAGATTGTGGTCAAGCTAGTCGCTAGCCGGTATGTGGTCTGGCTAGGTGTCAATACGCCAGTAACAGTAGTTTTTATCGCCGTAGCAATGTTAATAATCATAACAATGTTACTGTACTTTGGGTCATATGCACATCAGTTTATATATGGAAATAGGCCGTTGTTGGCACAGGGGTTTCCCAAGTGGTGAAAATTAAATTATTCACTTATTACGTGCATCTTTTTAGCTATTTGTATATATCTAGAACACACAGGAAGATATATGTTTGCATGGCTCATATAAGGATTGTTTTTAAAAAGTATTTGTGAGGGAATATCCTTGTAGTGGAGGTGATGTCATCATCAATATCTGTCTTTGACAACAAGTACTTTGCCCTTCCTCCGGTCCTACATTTAACCCTTCATTATCCTTATTTATTCTCATCTCTCAAGCAAACCCATCCATCATCATGGTCATTTACAGCGGGATCTTGATCACTACTGCCATTATTAGTGCTATTGTTATAAAGTATATATCTATTTATTGTACCTGTGAATATTTGTCATTCATCCCAGGTCATTGTACTCTCAGGTCATCTCTCTATTAGCATTGCATTTTTGGCAGAGGACTCTCCCGTGTTGCTATTTCCGTTTTATTTTGTACATTGTTGTCCTGCTACCCCCCTCTACATTAGTGGTTTCGGTTTCGAGTATGCTGCGTGTGGACTGTTACGGCGAGCTAATTTGCTGTCGCTTCAACGTCTATAAACTTAGAAGCTTTTCATAGCGACGCCCACAAATGTTGCTGAGATTGCTGTAGGCGCTTAAATAAGTGCCTTAAATTAACCTCAGTTTGCTTAAGTTGTGTGCTTTCTTGGTGAGGATCAAAAGTATTCGGACTATGCAATGGTGCCATCATAAATGAATGCTCTGATTGATAGGCCACCGTTCACGGTGACATTTTGTTTTTAAAACAAACCAGCAATGCAGTTAGTTTGGAGCTCAATTTTGTCCCACGGCAAAGCCACAAGTAGATATCACATTCAGGGTACGTAATAACTGAAGTGTCACTGAACAACTTTGCTATTTTGTTGTCATTCTGTTATTTATGTCTTGTACTCAAAAGACTATATGTTATGGTTGTTGAATGAACATAAAAACATGGTGTGTACAGCTTTAAGATGTAAGGGTATCCTTATTTTGTGTAACTCACAAAGGGTCAATTTAAACGTTGCCAGTCAAGATATTTCTTTATTATATATTATTTTATTCTGTTAATTTTGTCATCTTGAGCTAAAAAAAAAAAAAGAATTATTGATCAGTGCACTGAATCACAGCACCTCCACTGCAGGCACCGCACAGCATTTTGCTTCAACGGCTTCATTCAATGGCTGTTAATCAACAGTCAATCATTCAATTGCTCATTATGTCCATCCTTCCACCCAAGCAGTGGCGGCTTGAAGGAGCGACATGAGTGTTGGTGAGTGGTGAGTCACGGTGGCTTTGACGGCCCACTCTCGACCTCTCACAGCAGGTCAGCCGCCTTTCTTCCTCCCCAAGTACACCTGCCAAACTTAGCCAACGCTGTAACGTTCACACAAGCACTGGGCTTGATTGCTGGTAAACAGGCTTTTATTGCTTGAACAACAGGCGCAATAATCCCTAACACGAGGGGGGGTACTGTTGCGGCCCTCACCCACACCAAGCTGAATCTCAACTCTGAACTCTCACCGTCAATTCATGTCCACACCCGACTCAGTTCCCCTAGCAACAGAACACATTTACAGTAACACACATGAGCATGACTTGCTATATTTTGAATATGACTGTAAATGAGACTATAGGGGTGTTATTTTATGTCTGGTGAGCTCTACCATTGTTAAAAACCTTATTTTGATTTTTTTCTGTACACTATAAAAATATTCCTTGTATTAACAACAGGCACAGTAATCCCTAACACGAGGGGGGGTACTGTTGCGGCCCTCACCCACACCAAGCTGAATCTCAACTCTGAACTCTCACCGTCAATTCATGTCCACACCCGACTCAGTTCCCCTAGCAACAGAACACATTTACAGTAACACACATGAGCATGACTTGCTATATTTTGAATATGACTGTAAATGAGACTATAGGGGTGTTATTTTATGTCTGGTGAGCTCTACCATTGTTAAAAACCTTATTTTGATTTTTTTCTGTACACTATAAAAATATTCCTTGTATTAACAACAGGCACAGTAATCCCTAACACGAGGGGGGGTACTGTTGCGGCCCTCACCCACACCAAGCTGAATCTCAACTCTGAACTCTCACCGTCAATTCATGTCCACACCCGACTCAGTTCCCCTAGCAACAGAACACATTTACAGTAACACACATGATCACGACTTTTCTTATTTTTTATGTTTGTTACATTTTGAATATGACTGTAAATGAGACTATAGGGGTGTTATTTCATGTCTGGAGGGCTCTACCATTGTTAGAAAACGTATCTTTAATTTTTTTCTGTAACAGAAACATTAACATTGAATCCTATATCGCAGAAATTCACTTATTATGGTTTTATATTCTCATCTAATAGATCTGCTCAACTAAGGAAGTTTATATAATATAATAATAATAATAATAATACATTTTATTTGTAGTGCTTTTCAGAGTACTCATTGACGCTTTGCAGTAGAGAAAAAGAAATAAAAATAGAGTTGAATAAAAACAGTGTAAAAGATGCATTAAAATACAATATCCATACATTAATTTTGAGCTAAAACAAGGCTAAAAGCGGGGCGGGGCGCAGCAGTCTGGTATAAAAAGTTAGACATTGAAAACGGATTTAAACAGGTGGAGGGATGGTCGGATATATGCAGGAGTATATCAACAAATCCTTCTTCCGAGTGGCTAACAGGAATCTAATTATAAAATGGCTGCATTTTGTTCATCACTGCAGTAGAATCCAGGTCACTTCTGCTAAATGTTGATACCGTGCCATGAACAGGTCGTCGCATATTTCACTGCTGTGTAAATCGCCAATAGTTATGCTGTAAGGAGTTAGCTGAACTCCTCTCAACCAATCCTGGAAAGGTTGAGCAGTATAGAAAAGGAATGGCTAGATAGGAGAGCTGCGAGGAAGAATAATCATTGGAGATTTTGCACCAAGATGGCGGCTCAGACGGGTTGCACAGATTGTGTTGGTTTGAGTGTGAAGAGTTTATTGTCACTTTTTGGCTGCACGTCTTACTAAATGCAGTGTTGGTTGAGCTTGGGATGCTATGACTTTTTGCATCCAAGATACTATAGATGTGTGTTCCACCTGCCTATGTGTCAATTTCTTCCTATTCTAGATCTATGGTTATAATCATATGTGCTGTGCTAAGAACTAAAATCAAAAGAAAATACTCGCCCTTTGTTGATGTGTGATGGAGACGTTCCACTCACACCTTTTAACATTCATTCATTCATTTTCCGCGGGGTTGCTGGAGCCTATCCCAGCTGTCTTCGGGCGAGAGGCGGGGTACACCCTGGACTGGTGGCCAGCCAATCACAGGGCACATATAGACAAACAACCATTCACACTCACATTCATACCTATGGACAATTTGGAGTCACCAATTAACCTAGCATGTTTTTGGAATGTGGGAGGAAACCGGAGTACCCGGAGAAAACCCACACATGCACCGAGAGGACATGCAAACTCCACACAGAGATGGCTGAGGGTGGAATTGAACCCTGGACTCCTATAGAGCAGCAATACACAATAACCTGCACAGAAAGCTTTCTAGATCTTCCAGAATCTGCACCTATTCAGCTGTATTTGAAAAAAAACATTTGTTGCTGCATACAGTATGTGTTATGGCGCTAGGGGAGCTGAGTTGGCGGGCGGACAGGAAGTGACGTCAGGAGTTCAAAATAGAATGTTAGAGTTAGAATGTGGGAGGAAAACCGGAGTACCCGGAGAAAACCCCACGCATGCACGGGGAGAACATGCAAACTCCACACAGAGATGGCCGAGGGTGGAATTGAACCCTGGTCTCCTAGCTGTGAGGTCTGCGCGCTAACTACTCGACCGCCTTTTAACATACAAGTGTAAAAATAAGTTACCATGCATGCAGTGAATATGAATACCTGAGAGGCGAGTGTACCACAGTATGTATTGTACATTCTGTTCTTCTTCATTTTAACATTTCTTGATCTATGGTTATCATCATATTTAGCCATCACATATCCCCTTTTACGGTGGTATTACAAAAAAAAACACTCAAGTGATGTTGTAACATTCTTAACTGTAACATTCTTAACTGTCGAAGGACGTAACCACTACAAAAGCTACAAAATAACAATAAACAGTGTAGCTTCACTTCGGTAACAAATCATGTACAGTCCGGCTTTGAGTCCTCTGTGGTTCTGTGCTACGACCCAGTAATCCCAGTCCAGAATCGACACACTCATACCGCGCTAGAACACAAGGAGGGGGTCTGTAGAGGTCTGAAGAACGTGAAGCTTAAAGGAATCCGATAAAGAAGCCCATCTGCACTAATAGCTCATTAGCAAGTACAGTCGGTGTCATTAGCTGGCATGCAGGGTCCTGACTTTAAGATCTATGAATTAATAGCAGTGATTGATTGACTGATAGGAATGCTTTCAGCGGATGATGTGACGGTATTTGTCTTACTGATGTAAAATCGTTGCGTATTGATTTGTTCTTTTTCCACCTACTGATGGGCCAGAGAATACAGCAGACGCTTTTGGACTTTTATTCGTCTTTTAGCCAAGAAGGAGACTCTGTGAAGACACAAAAAACACTCCAGTGCAGGGTGGTGGGCAAGCTGCAGGGCGAGCTGCGGTGCTGGGCTACATTAGGACTGCCGCCCCTGTGACAAATACAACAAAAACAACTTAATTATTTATTAACTCATTCGCTCCCAAATACGTTTTTATACGTCTTTTATGTTTCATTTTTGGAGGTGATGATGCAACTCCACAATAGAAAAGAGTATGTTTGGTGCAGTTTTAAGCTGCAAAAACGGCCACAAGGTGGCAGAAGTGCTTTTTATAAGAGCTCGGCCTGCATCTCTCCAATTGAAATAGACGTTCCGCAGCAACCAGGAAGTGAAAAGGCATCTTGCCGTGTTTCGTGAAGGACGTTACGCATTGAAGGGGAATTTTAACGCAGTACAACCACAGGTTGTCACTTTTACAGGGGCTAGCTTCTTTTTACACTTGAAAAACATCTAAAAAGGTTCAAAAATCACCTTTAGTAATCCCTCGTTTATCACAGTTAATTGGTTCCAGACCCAACTGTGATAAGTGATTTCTGTAAAGTAGGATTCTGTATTTATAAATTGAATATTTTCATAGTTATAGCATAAAAAACAGTTACAGCCTTCTAAATGTATTTTTAAACATTATCAGAGCCCTCTTGACATTAAATAACACCCCTATAGTCACCTTTACAATCGTATTACCCAGTAAAATACGTGAAAAAAAAAACAAAAAAAAACATTTGTTGCTGTATACAGTATGTGTTATGGTGCTAGGGGAGCTGAGTTGGCAGGCGAACAGGAAGTGACGTCGGGAGTTCAGAATATAATTTTTGCTTGCCGTGAGTTATTGTGCCTCTTGTGAGGCAACTGTGATAGAGTGAAGCCGTAAAATTTTAAGCATGCATAGGCGAGGGATTACTGTCATATTTAGTTCAGCGTCCAGCATTACTATTATTATAATAATTATTATTAATATTGTGAGAGTTATTTTGCGTGTAGCCTTGTATGACAGTTAATGGTAATAAAATGTTACTTTGAATATTGCCATTGCAGTTCTGAAATGTGTCGCGATGGCCACAGTTTGACCCTGGAACGGATGATTTCTATTTCCATTATCTCCCATGAGAAATCATGTTGTAGCGTCGTGCTGTGACCACATTGAAGCATCATCAATTCAAACTAATGGAAGCGACATCAAATTGGCTTAGGTTTCATGAGGATCAGACAGATGCCCCCCCCCCCCCCCCCCCCCCCCCCAAAAAAAAAAATTCCGCAGTGACCTTACGGCCTTCGTAGCCACTTGCTAATCAGCCTCTTAGCATTGAGGTGGTTGTATCTTTCAGCGTGCCAGGAAGAGGCTGCTATTTTTATGACACCCTCGCTGTCACTTTCCCAGGCGAGTCCTCGTAATTTATGTCCCTGCTTGGTAATCACACGTTTCCCCGGCGTGAGACATCTCTCTCTCTCGCTCACAGCCAAGGACGCCATTTTGAAAGAGAATGGAAGCGCAGAAGCATGAAGGAGAATGTGTGGAAAAGCCTGGCGGGGCGGGACGTTCCTTCACTCTTTCTCTAATTTATTTAGCAGTAGCTGTTGTGAGTGAGAGCGGTGAGAGCGGTGTGCTTTATTTACGTCATGAGTCAACTTTTACATCAGGGTCACATGAGTCACGTAGCCGTCGTCGTGATGCCTCAGTGGGCATGCCGTCTTAATATCAAAGCTGGATGTGAGCATTTCTTGCAGCGTGCAGTGGAGTAGTAATCTTTTTTTTGTCACGTAGAGGCATCGGTGTGTGCAGAATACTAAGACACACACGTGCTTGCGGCTGTTCTGTCTTCCTTTGTCCATGAGTGAATGTATGTACACACGCAGGAAGGAATAGGTGTGTCCATAGGTGTGTGTCGTGGTGTCGTGCGTGAGCGACGCCTTAAGGGGCAGCAGATTGCGAGTGGGTGACTCATGCAGCCTGGATGCTTAGTAAAGGAACACTGCAGTACAACGTAAAGTCGATCCAGCTGGGAGATAACAGATGGGGGGAGGGGGCGATGGGGGGTTACGACAAAGAGTTGTGCAGCCATGCAGGAGGAGATTGGGATGGGCTGACAGAGAGTGATGGAGGTCTCCGCTGGAGGAAGACCATGGGATTCTTCATAATGCTAATAGACGCTCGACTAGGATGGGTTTTAATATAATGCATTCAGCAGACCCCAAGATATTTTATATACCAGTACCAATGCAGTACACATGTCAATGTACGCAGGGGGAGGAAGTATTTGAGTTTGTGAGTTTACCTTTTATATTATTTTTTACCTTTACAAAGATATGAACAGTACAGTTTTTTTAAATAATGGTAATGATAATTATAATAACTTTACTTATGAGAACCTTTTTATTCAGTGACTATGACAATAATACATAATGGAATCATATCAACAATAGTCATAGCATAATAATAATATGTAACAAGAAATGATATAATAATTAAATACATAGTAATATTGTTTATTAAACAATATTCTAATATTAATTATAAATTATTTATATAATGATATATGTATATAATATATAATAATATAATATATAATACATATAATAGTCTAATATATATTATAATAAAATAATGAAATATAGTAAAATATATAATAAATTGATATAATAATATATCATATTAATTATTAATTATTATTAATATAGTAATTATTATTCTAATTTAAAATATTAATCTAATAATAATAATACAAATGTTTAAAGTAATTAATACTAATAAGTAATAATTATTATATTGTTATTATTATATTTATATTATTATAAATATTTATTAATTATATTTATATTTTATACAATAACATAATATGATATTATTATAATAGAATACAATTATAATTATTAGAATAATATAATTATTTATATATAATTTTGATTATTATTATTTATAATAAGAAAATACAGCAAATAAGAATAATAATTCTGATGTTACCTTTATTTGATATTTCATATTCAAAATTTAAATAAACAATATAATAATCATATTTTGTCTTGTGAGATTATAGTTTGTGTAATAAGCAAAATTCACTTGCATTCTACAGCAAAGTTGAAAAATCTGATAAAATAAAAAATGTCAAGGATAACAAATAATAACGAAAGGAATGTTAACGTTCTTGAATGATAATGTTCAAAACTGCTAGCTTGGAAACATCCCTGGTGGTTGGGAATTGGACTGGTGACCTTCCCTTCTCCTGCTGGATCGATGGAGACCTCTGCAGGGCTTCCAAGTGGCGAGGAAGCCTGAGGTTGTTTTTCAAGCAGCTTCGCCCCTCCCATCTTGATTGTGGTCCCCTGGACGCTCACCAGCGAAGCAGCTTTCCATTTGGATGATTGCTTCCTATTTCCTCCCCTTATTTAGCTGTTGGTTGACAGTATTTAAAAAGCATAAAGTGCAAGGTCGGCGTGTTCTCTGTGTTGCCACGTCGTATTTGGTCACTATTTTTAGCCGCTCACATTCAGAGTGCCGGTGCGGGAAACTCAATTAGCCTCCAAAAAGGAAAATGATGTGAAGATGAGAAGATGCACTGCACCACTCACTCCGATCCTCCTCTGGTAGCATCATCATCATCATCAGTATTCAGGCCATGGCTGATGTTTTATTCAGCGCATGAGACATTGCAGGCGTCCACTTCTGACTGGAGGGAAAGTGGTTGCCTTGCAGCTTGGAAAAGGGGAATTTCTTCTATCAAAATCTTGGTCAGACTCCAAGTTCACTCTTAACAACAACAACAATAGGAACTACTGTATGAACAATAAGACATTACGTATGTAGTAGTAGCAGTACTCTGGTACTGTAGTAGCAGTATGTTATCTTCTTGTTTACTTCTCTGACGACCTCCTCAACATTTTTTATCAAGCAAAAAATGTGACAAAACATGGCAAAGTGATGTGAGAAAGACAAGCTACCCAGCATGCCTTGCAGCGAGAATATATGTGTTTGTTGGATATAGCATATGGAGGGAAATTTTAACGCAGTACAACCACTTTGTCAGTACAACTTTTTTTTTCCAGCATCACCATCCACGTTGTCACTTTTATAGGGGCTAGCTTCTTTTTACACTTGTAAAACACCTACAAATGTTCAAAAATCACCTTAAGTAATCTCTCGTTTATCACAGTTAATTGGTTCCAGACCCAACTGTGATAAGTGAATTCTGTTAAGTAGGATTCCGTATTTATAAATTGAATATTTTCATTGTTATAGCATTAAGAAAACAGTTTACAGCCTTCTGAATGTATTTTTTAAACATTATCAGAGCCCTCTTGACATTAAATAACACCCCTATAGTCACCTTTACAATCGTATTACCCAGTATAATACGTGAAAAAAACATCTGTTGCTGTATACACTGTGTTATGGTGCTAGGGGAGCTGAGTTGGTGGGCGTAATATGGATATTATGTGTAGATATTGGTTTGTATTCCCACATGGTGCTACACTTTACTGGTGGGCCAAATTAAGATGCTTGGTAGGCCTGATGTGGCCCAAAGGCTGCAGTTTCCTCACCCCTGGAATAAAATCTAGGAGAAGAAAATTTACAAATATATTTTTTAAGTGGACCTATTATGCGCATTTTTCAGCCCTTTGTATTTAGTTGTGGACTCATATAGAGCAGCTACACACAATAACACAATAACAGAAAGCTTTCTAGATCTTCCAGAATCTGCACCTGTTCAGCTGTATGTTTTTGGATTCCTTGCTTCCCGCAAAAACGGTCTGTTTTAATGTATTCCACCTAGGGCCCGCCTCCAGGCACGCCCACTCGGCTGTGGTTAGGAGTACTTCCGGTTTGTGCTGCTAGCTACACACAATAACCTGCACAGAAAGCTTTCTAGATCTTCCAGAATCTGCACCTATTCAGCTGTATTTTTTTGGATTCCGTGCTTCCCGCAAAAACTGTCTGTTTTAATGTTTTCCACCTAGGGCCCGCCTCCAGGCATGCCCACTCGGCTGTGGTTAGGAGGACTTCCGGTTTGTGCTGCTAGCTGCTAACCCAACATAATAGGTCCCGTTTAAAGGGAAAGTATAAACATTTGGAACAAAACAACAACAAAAATGGTGGAAAAAGATCTACTGGTCATATACTTTTTCACCTAAACACAAAGCTGAGTTTTTTCTTGAAATATATGCTTTAAAACTTGGAAAAAGTTTGGACACCCCTGTCTTAAAGCTACGTCGCGTCCATTCCATTCAAGGACAGGGACGTCATTATTAACCAAATGAATGGAGGCCGCTTGTCACTTTCTTCAGGCCTGTTGATTGGCCGAAGGGCACGGCAGCGTCATTTGTAGACACGGATGACGGCTTTACGGCCTCACAGACCTCGCCTGAGGTGCAATTCCCTTACAGTCAGAGGTCTACAGTTGCTGGCAGGTCATGAAATTGAAAGGAAGGCAGATTAGCGGACAGAATTGAAAGTGTTATGCAAGATTGTGAAGATGCCCACAAACACAAAGTTTGTCAGTGGTTGGTGTCGTCCAAATTGGGCAGGAAAAGGCAAAGAATGACGAGGACTGGAAGTGTGAGGAAGGAAGTGGTGGAGGGAAGAGGAGGCCTTTTGGGAGGCAGCTGTAACGTCTCGTCCTCAAACTGAAGCAATTTGTCCTGTTTTTCTTTTTTGTGGCGTCCAGCAGCAGATGGTCTCTCTGGCTAAAAATATCACAATTTCAAGTGACGGGTACTACATAGAAAGCAGATTTCCTACAAAACAAAAGCCACAAGAGGACGGGGACGTACCATATTACTTACAGTGTCGGAGGTAAAAATAACAAGAAAATACAAAAATAATAATCATGGAGGATCATCAGGTAACAGACTCATTAATTGTTAATGAGAAGGACGTCTTTTGAAAGACAAAATCATAATGGCAAAAGGTAGAAGATTACCATATTTTCCGGACTATAAGTCACACTTTTCTTCATAGGTTGGCTGTTCCTGTGACTTATACTCCACATATATACTCCAGAGCGACTTATAAATGAAAAAACTGTTTATGTTACATAAACGCTGGACACCTTTTCTGTTCATGTTTATTTTTTGTGTAGCTGAATATTATTATATTCTTTTATTCTATATTCTTTTTATTCTATTCTTTTATTGTTAGAACTTGCCTTCCAAGAGGATGTAATGTCTGTTTTAGTCAAGTAGTTTGGAAAATTTATTTTTTTTCTAAAATGCGACTTATAGTCCAGTGTGAGTTATGTATGTTTTTTTCTACCTAATTATGCATTTTTGGCCTTGTGCGACTTATACCCCGGAGCGACTTATAGTCCAGAAAATACAGTATACGTATATACATATATATATATTATATTTATATTTATAATATTTATTTCTTTTTAGATATTATATATATATATATATTTATATATATATATATATATATGTGTGTGTGTGTGTGTGATAGGGGACAATTTTAACAAACGCGGCTCTGTGGTGTGGAACAGTAGTTCAACCTAACCACTGTTTCTGCTTGGATGCATTTCACTGCAGCACACAACTTTCCGTGAAGAGTGTAAGAGGGCTGCTTATTTTGTTTTGTTTGAGCGGACTTGCACGAACTGTAAGCGGTATATAAGTTGTTATTTTTGGTCTATTCTGGTCAAGTTTTCGCACTAAGCATGATTCAGCTAAAATCTGTTAATATTGGAAGTCCAGAGCGCCGATTAGCAGCCACTTTCATGTTATGCCCCGCACGGGTTTGGCCGCCATGTTGGTGATCAGGATCCAGAAAGTATGCATTGAAAACATTTCCTAGGCACATTTCCTACAGCTCATTTATTAATTGCTCTAATGGACGCTATACTATACTACATCAGGTGTATACTATACTGTATAGGTGTTACAGCTACAGCAAAACATTGTTTTGCCATCCAAAAACTGTTATCATCTGGACTCTAACATCTTCTACCTCACGTTTTGGTACCTTTCAGAGGTTGAACAAAAAAGCATGATGGGATTTGCCCCCATTGCTCACCCCGCCCAAATAGTTTGTCGGGGATTATGCTGGCATTAATCCCAGCGTGGTGACTTTGCATCATATTGACAGAGGATCTTAATCTGGGGGAACACACATGTTGTACATGCATGACGACAAACAGGAAGCATCACTCTTGCTTTGTCTGCACTGTTATTTCTAATTGCTGACGCTGTAGACACAATCTGTGTTGAATTAATGACGCTAAATCCAATTTGAGCCCAATTATGAATCATAAGTATAATTGCACACACGCTCCATCAGTCTAAATGGGGCTGTTGGTCATGCTGTTGTCGTTAAACACAATCCTCGCCGTCTAACACGCTTTGATAACGTCTGCTGTATTTTCCAGCAGACTGCATCTGAATAAGAAAGTCAATAATATCAAACGTATGAGAGGCGTTTCTTTCCTTTATGAGGTCACGCAGGCCCCAGGATGCATCGCTGTTGTTTCTCTGGCAATGGATGGTTGCGGCGTGATTGAAAGTCTGCACTGAGGAATCTTTCGTTTTTTTTTTCGTGTGCTGTATTGATTCAGAGTGTTGCTGCTTCATGTCCTCCGGGGTCCATTATTATACTGCGGCTTCTCTCGTACGCTAAAGATAATTTGTCTTCATCAGGAGGCGTGATCATGAATCGGTGAACAGCATTTGTGCGGCTTCGGTTTGCTCCGGTGTTGAAACATGCTCAGGGAGCTGTAGTGGGCTTTGTTTGCTTTGTTTTTGGCTTCCGTTTTGGTGCCATTTGTTGCGTAACACCAGAAAATAATGTATGACGTCCCTGAATATGACACCTGATTAAAAATAATATGTGCTGTATTTTATCATTCTATCATTTACCATTTTTTTTACTATTTTTTACTATTTTTTTATTAGCTGCTTAAATGTTATTTGGTTCTTCGTCTTCACTGTTCAGACCGGACATAAGACAACCCCTCCATTTCAAACCAGTATCAAAGATCAAATTCAATCAAAATTCTATGTAGCCTTCATTAATATTCATTCATTCATTCATTCATTTTCTACCGCTTATCGTCACAAGGGTCGCGGGGGTGCTGGAGCCTATCCCAGCTGTCTTCGGGCTGCCAATCACAGGGCACAAACACCCATTCACACTCACATTCATACATATCACCATAAAATACCATATTGCCCCGAATATAGGAGGACCCTTCATATAAGACAACCCTGTTCAAAACCCGTTTTTTTAAGACAAAGACGACATGTATGTATTTTTTAAATCAGTTGTTTGAGAACTCCTTTATTGTATAGTCTAGAACAGGGGTCGGCAACCTTTACTATGAAAAGAGCCATTTCACCCACTTGCCCACTAAAGAAAAATAGCCTGGAGCCGCAAAACGTTGTATGTTTAAAACAACATTGGAGGGAAAAAAAAAGACGAGTTGGAGTACTCTTGCTAGTACTGGAGATAAACTTTTGTTTTTAAATGAGCTCTAATTTATTTTTTAGAATCGTCAAATAACTCATTAATAATAATTAATAACTCAAATAACTCAAAGTATTACTCATTTCCCTTCATGTTAACCTGTCAGAGAGAACTGGATAGCATCCTGTCTGCTCATTCAGTCACCAGTCAGAACTCAGTCAGGATGCATTCATGGTCTCACACAAAGTTGGATTTTTGTAAACTCATAACAAAGACGTGCATTTTCACCACACGGGTGCTAAAAAATATTCAAGCATTGCAAAGGGAGCCGCAACAAAGAGGCTGGAGAGCCACATGCGGCTCTGGAGCCGCGGGTTGCTGACCCCTGGTCTAGAATATAATATAGAATATAAGACAACCTCTCCATTTGGTTGATCTTGGACAAAAACTGACTAAATATTTTTTTTCGAAAACAGTCTGAAGCACTGATGTGGTTTCCATGAACATATCAAATACTGTTTTGACCTGATTATAGCATGACCCCGAACATAAGACAACCCCTCTCAACACCCATTTTGTGAGACAAAGTTGGATCGAATATAGGACGACCCTTCATATAAGACAACCCTTTTCAACACCCGTTTCTTAAAGACAAAGACGACATGTATTTATTTTTTTAATTTCAGTTGTTTGAGAACTCCTTTATTGATCAGTCCTCGAATATAAGACAACCTCTCCATTTGGGACAAAAATCAAAAACTGACTAAATATTTTTTCGAAAACAGTCTGAAGCACTGATGTGGTTTCCATGAACATATAAAATACTGTATTAACCCGATTATAGGATGAACCCGAACATAAGACAACCCCTCTAAACGCCCATTTTGTGAGACAAAGTTGGATCGAATATAGGACGACCCTTCATATAAGACAACCCTTTTCAACACCCATTTTTTTAAGACAAAGACAACATGTATGTATTTTTAAAATTTCAGTTGTTTGAGAACTCCTTTATTGATCAGTCCTGGAATATAAGACAACCTCTCCATTTGGTTGATCTTGGACAAAAACTGACTAAATATTTTTTCGAAAACAGTCTGAAGCACTGATGTGGTTTCCATGAACATATAAAATACTGTATTAACCTGATTATAGGATGACCCCGAACATAAGACAACCCCTGTCAACACCCATTTTGTGAGACAAAGTTGGATGACTTTTTAAAAAGTCAGTTTTTGAATCCTACTATATTGATCAGGCACGGATATAAGACAACCCCTATTTTTTTAGACAAAGATCTAAAACAAAAACACTGAAATAACCTTCATTAACACATCACCGTAAACTGGTGATATAAGATCAAATATTGACATTTGTTAAATAAACAAGTAGGCTTTATGTGTGAGTGACGGGAAGAAAAGCTCTGACTTGCATAGAGCTGGTTTAGATGTATACTCATGCAGGACTCGTCCAGGTTGCTTTTGCTGACTGACCTCCAGTGCTGACGGCGTACGCAGCGGCTGCATGCCCGTCATGTGACTTGAAAGCCCTTTGCTCTTACGTAAGAGTCGGCATCGTGAGAGTGCCGTTGCACGGGGAGATGAGCGTCCCGTGGCACTGGGACCGCGGGGGAGGAAACCAGCTGGCATCTCATGTGTGAGTGAGCGAGTGAGTGGGATAGACAATGATGATAATGGTGAAAAGAGGAATATTGAGGTTGCTGTCACATGACTTTTACAAAGCGACTGTGGGGTATTTTAGTATTTGGCATCACATCTTTGCATTTTGCAGCTCTCTTGATGATAAAATTGACAAATGCATGTTTGTACACCGTTTATGATGTTATGATATGTAGTATGAAAGCTCAATAAGGCCAACTGTTGTGGGACATGGAATGTACAAGATAAAAATATCACAATTTCAAGTGACGGGTACTACGTAGAAAGCAGATTTCCAGAAGAGGACGGGGACGTACCATATTACTTACAGTGTCATAGGTAAAAATAACAAGAAAATACTAAAATAATAATCATAGAGGATCATCAGGTAACAGACTCATTAATTGTTTATGGAGAAGGACGTCTTTTGAAAGACAAGATCATAATGGCAAAAGGTAGTAAATTACCGTATTTTCTGGACTATAAGTCGCACTTTTTTTCATAGGTTGGCTGTTCCTGCGACTTATACTCCAGAGCGATTTATAAATGAAAAAACTGTTTATGTTACATAAACACTGGACACCTTTTCTGTTCATGTTTATTTTTTGTGTAGCTGAATAACCATTGTGTTAGCATATCTTACACCTATTCAGACTGTTCGCTATTCTTTTATTATTGTTAGAACTTGCCTTCTAAGAGGACGTAATGTCTGTTTTGGGCAAGTAGTTTGGAAATTTTATTTTTTATTTTTTTTGTAAAATAAATTACCCGCAAAAAATGCGACTTATACTCCAGTGCGAGTTATGTATGTTTTTTTCTACGTAATTATGCATTTTTGGCCTTGTGCGACTTATACCCCGGAAAGACTTATAGTCCAGAAAATACAGTATATAGATATTTATAATATTTATAATATTTATAATATTTATAATATTTATAATATTTATAATATTTATAATATTTATAATATTTATAATATTTATAATATTTATAATATTTATAATATTTATAATATTTATAATATTTATAATATTTATAATATTTATATTTATAATATTTATTTCTTTTTAGACGTTATATATATTTTTCTTAGATTTATATATATATTTATTTATTTTTATTTATATATGTGTGTGTGTGTGTGTGTGTGTGTGTGATAGGGGACAATTTTAACAAACGCAGGTCTGTGGTGTGGAGCAGTTCAACCTAACCACTGTTTCTGTTTGGATGCATTTCACTGCAGCACACAACTTTCCATGAAGAGTGTAAAAGGGCTGCCTATTTTTGTAAAATAAATTACCCGCAAAAAATGCAACTTATACTCCAGGTATATATATATATATATATATATATATATATATATATATATATATATATATATATATATATATATATATATATATATATATATATATATATATATATATATATATCATCAAAATCCACACATGCTGTGTGTAGGGCCCCACACTCCGGGGGGGCATTTTGTGCAAGGCGGTGCATTCTCAGCCACAGGTGATGGATCGGCTTTTGTAATCGTCGTTGAAAGGCATTTATCAGCATAAGCTGATCATGTGATTTTTTTTTTCAGGGAAGTTGACCACTACTGATTAGTTGGCCGATCCATGGCTGGGTTCCTTGTTTTAAGGTTGTCCAGGAGGACTTCCTGTTGTGATTGTCCTGAAGTAGCAGAAACCTCTTCCCCCAGGAATAGCCTCACTAATCACCCTTGTCATTTTTAATCTCCCTCTCTTCCACGGTGGCGGTATTTAAAGCAGGAGGCCCCCGTGTGCGGGATTAGACCGCTGAGCAGGAAAGGGGGGGGTGGTGTTGGGCAGTAGTTGGGGGGGTGGAGGAGGCATGCAGCCTCACATTGGGCGCCATGTGACGGAAGCTAATGCTAAAACAACCTAGAGGGTTCTTTCATCATGAGGCGGTACCTTTTGGGGACAGGAGGAACCATGAAATCAGAGTTCAACCTTCTCCAGGTACCAGGCGTCACAGGACGCCATTTGAAAGTACTTCAAATGGAAAACATCAAGACGTTTAGGATTGTATGGGCACCGTCAGCACTTCCTGTGACCCAGGTCACTTAAGGTGTCTTAGGACAGCAGTAAATAAAGTCCAGTTAGCCCATGTGATGACGATGATGATGATGCAGGTGATTTCGGGTGTCGAGAGGCAGCAAGGTCGCCTGCTTGCCCCGGGCTTCCTCTCCACATTTAGAGTATTTAATGAATTAATCTGGTCTGATTGTGTGTGCGTGGGTGCCAAGTGCATGGGGGGGGGCAGCGCCTGGCATGTTGTCCCTCACCCTCAGGTTATCTAAGCAAAGTGAACTTTAGCCTTTAAGGACTCGACAACTGTACTTAAAGATGCGCAGGGATTGTCCACCATTGCACTTTACAGCATGGCCTCATTTAGTGGTGGTACTCAACTGTATTAGTGGTAAGGCTTTTACTAGAGGAGAGGCCTTTATTTCTAGAAATGCATTTTTGTAATAATGGGATTTAAATATGGTGGCGAGGTTCAATGTTTGATCGTCTTTCTTAAAGTCAATGTCTTCACTCGCTAAATGTACTGCAAAAAAGGTCAGTAAGGATAATTCATAATGCCGCCTACAGAGAACATACTAACTCCTTATTTCTAAAATCACAAATACTTCAACTTGCTGATATAGTACATCTTCAAACAGCTAAAATAATGCATAAGGCTAAAAATAACCAATTACCTAAAAATGTCATCCAATACTTCTCTACAAGAGAGGAGAAATATGATCTCAGGGAAGAACTACATTTGAAACACTTATATGCTAGGACTACGTTAAAAAGCCATAGCATTTCAGTATGTGGAATCAAACTATGGAATGGATTGAGTAAGGACCTCAAACAATGCACAACGATGAGCCAATTAAAGAAACAATACAAGCAGTTGATGTTTGCTAAATACAAGGATGAAGAGTCTTGAACCAGTCATGATGTGCTATATATGTCACGAAATTGACACTTACTATGGTACCCATTATGTCATTGGATGGTCATATCACCTCGTACTTCGGTACGTGAAAAAAAATTACATTAAATAAAAATTATTATTTTTTTAATTTTTGAAAAAAAAAAACATTTTTGAAAAATTAAAAAAAAATGTAACTATATTAGGAAAGCAGGAAGTGAACAAATGTAACAGTTATTAATTGTAAAAGCACCAAATGGGGGGTAGGATTTAATAAGCTTTGCTTCTTCCTACTCCTTTTGGACATGTGGAACTGTGAACTGATTATGTGATGCATTCAATTGCAATCTGATGCATGTTCAAATGAAATAAAAGCATTACCATGTCATACCTGTAAAAAAAAATCCCCCCCCCCCCCCCCCCCCCCCACTTAACAGCAACGTCGTGACTCAGATGCTGTTACATCATCACCACAGAGCCGACTTTAAAGTGTGGATTCATTCATCAGCAGCGGCTGTGACGTCACATTCTACTGTGCTTCAGCATAATAATAATAATAATAATAATAATAATAATAATAATAATAATAATAATAATACGCTCTTCCTGGAAGCACTGCAGCTATATTCATGCAACCTTGTGTTGACCTTCCCTTTGGGGAATGGAGGGGTGGCATGGTGGCAAGAGAGATGGATTGGTGGGTGAGAAGAAAGTAGAAGTACGCTGGGATTAGTGAGATGGTTTTCTTTGCTTCTGGATAAACTTGACCTGATGCCATCTTATCGTATGTCTGTGACCTCCAAGGAAGCAATAGCAGCACAAATGATCAGGAAATATTTCAGCCTTCCTAGAAGTCGGAAGTAACATTTTTAATTGATCATGCAAGTGTAAAAAGAAAGTAGCCACTTACATCACTTAAACGTGTTAAAAGAAGGGAACATGCGGAGGTCGAGTGGACCTTTGCAGTGTTTTTTTCCAGACTTTAAATGTATATTTGTTCTAAAGAGTGACTGTTCTCCTTGTGAGTTTGAGACGTGTCCGCAGTAAGTCACTTAAAACGAAGGATCAGTCACCAGGCCAGGTGACATGTGACAAGTTAGACACAACCTTGACCTTGAGTGACTCTCAGCATGTTTATGTGATGGCTCTGGCATCCGTTGCTGCTCCATCACTGCTGTCTCTTCCCTTCTGCACAACAAGCGGCCATCTAAATCCAATGACACCCTGCAATAGTCTGCAGTAAATGGCTCACACTCTTTAAGCATTGAGCCAGGAGATTGCCTGCATCTTATTATTTACCAGCAGGGGGCAGCATATTTGCATAACAATCTGTGTTGGGGATGCATTCACGACTGCGTGGAAGTTGCAAATTTCCCACTTGCAAGGTGCACCACAGCACTGGTGGTGATACATGACATCGATATTTAATTTGCGAGTATTGGAACTCCGACTTTGAAGAACTTTATTCCCAAGTCAGGGGTTGTGGTTCCCAGTTTTAAGGACTACCGTAAAACGAGGTTATAAGGGACGGTGGGGTAATAAGAGACAATTTTCGGGAAAATGTTTTTTGAACGATTTGTTCAAGAATATATGCTTCTTCCACGGTCAAAAAAAACAACACAAAGCAGCTTCCTGTTTAACATGAAAAGGCAGAATTACATTTAAAACATTTTCCTGAAAATTGTCCCTTATTACCCCGAAAATTGTCCCTTATTACCCCAAAAATTGTCCCTTATTACCCCCAAAATTGTCCCTTATTACCCAAAAAATTGTCCCTTATTACCCTAAAAATTGTCCAATATTACCCCGAAAATTGTCCTTTATTATCCCGAAATTTTTTCCTAATAACCCCGTTTTACAGTACATCATTAGATACATTAACTTCCTTAGTCACGCAATGCTGCTTATGCAGAAGGGTTTTTTCATTACTATGTGTGTTGTAGTAGCAGAGCAAAATCAGTGTGTTAAAAGTCAGTCTGAAAAAGTACTTTTAAGTTTTTTTTAACTTTTACTTTTTACTTTTAAGTACTTGATATAAAAAAAGTGTAAAAGTCGGTCGTAGTTAGTTTTGTGGCCCCTTGTCTAGCGTGCGAAGCTGAAATGTGCCAATTACTGTACGTCACTGGCCTGTAGGGCAGTTATGATTGTGCCCCATAAATTCTTCCTAGCAACAAATGGTTATGGAAGAAACAGGCAATTCCAATCTGAGCTGTTGTGTTGATGTACAACACATTGCTGCATTCAGTTGTTGTTTACTGAAATGATGCGTCGCCAAAGCCTCGAATAATCAAAATGTTCAATCATGCATTGAAAACCTAACAATTGAAGTAGCTGATGACAATGACACGCCATCATCAGCACCACGGTCATTAAGCAGAATAGTTTAGACACAGAATAGACACTCGCTAGATGACTCACACCCGTGATTGATGTCATAGTAGCATTTTTGAATGCACGTACACGGAGATGATAGACATAACAGGTACTATCGTTCATATATCTACAACAGGGCGTCATGAGGAGCGTGTGTGCATACTGGCACATGGCAGAGAGCTGTTTCCATGGCAACCAGCGAGCAAAGACGATTGCAAGTCGTGGTGGTGTACATGTGTGGATGACAGAAGGCTCTAGTTAGTGTGTGTGTGTGTGTGTGTACGAGACGTTTCTCCAGTGGGATCATTTGGGAGGGTGTTGGGGGATCTTTTGCTCAGATGACTCATAGAGCACAAATCCTCAGGAAGTCTTACGCTGCATAAACTGCTGTCACGGGCTTAGTATTATAACCACTGCCCCCCCATCCTCTCCTACTGTCACAAGTCACCTTCCTGAAAACGTAGACCTACAGGACACTTTATTAGGTACACCTGTACACCATCCAATACAAGTGTTGTATCCAAGTCATGCTAGTTTGTGTCATTTGCGGATATGCTTGTTATTGTGTCCGCATCATACCGAGAGCCGTTCCTGGTGTTGCACTTTAATTACATGTTCTTCCTGGACTCGCTCATTGTGATGTTCCCTGAAAGGCGTTTATTTATTTATATATATTCCATCATCCGTCTCCTTCTGTCCTCCGAGGGCGTGTGTGGCCTCATTGTGTCAGATGACTGCCCCCTCCAGGCGCCCGCCTGCCCGCCTATCTGCCTGCCTGCCTGCATGCCAAACATTAGCCAGACGGCCAGAGGAGATGTTTGTGTCTTTTCATGTGTTGGGGAATTTAGATTTGATCACATTTTCAAACCTTACAGCATTAAATCCATGGCTGTCGTTCAATTCAACGCGTTTCCTCAAAGTATGGTGTGGGTCAAAGGTCAAACAGGACACATGCACATTATTTCAGTAAACACAAAAAGTAAAATAAATGTATTGTTATTGTTATCAGCAATTGTTATTGTCAGTATTTAGTCATTTGAAAGGTACTTTTTTATTATTTAATATAATATTATTTATTATGTATGTTTACACATACTGTACTGTACATATAAATTATTGTTTGTATTATTTGTTTACTACATTTGTTGGCCCAATTGTATTTTATTTTTTGCCATAATTTGTTTTAGAATATCGGTGATGAAAATGGGAATAATATATGAAAATATAAACTAAAACCTTTTCCCCATAGGAATGACTAGAAGACTAGAATTGATCTGTTCCAGGGTCAAGCTACAGCCATCGTAAAACCTTGATTAAATATCTGAAGTAACATTTTAACAATGTTAACTGACATAAAAGTGTAAACATATGTACCGCATACTCATGTTGTGACGTGTGTGCTTCTTTGTCACTGCAGAAAGTGAGCGAGAAAGTCGGCGGAGCCGAGGGGACGAAGCTCGATGAGGACTTCACTGAAATGGAAAAGGCAAGACGGAACGATGTTCAATGTTTTGAAGCCAGTGATAATGCACACATTGAATATGTAATAAGTCACCTTTGGCTGTGATGTCGCACGTGAGCAGAAGGTGGACACCACCACGCGGGCGGTGATGGACATCATGACCAAGACGACTGAGTATCTGCAGCCTAATCCAGGTAAGATTTGGTGGAGATGATAGATATGATCAATAGGGATGTCCCATACTTATCGATATCAGCTTGAAAATGGTTCATATCTGTAACAGATAATGAAAACCGATATTAAAAAATGGCGGATACAACACATACAGTACGTATGTACATACATATGTGTTCATTCCACCACAGGAGATATGTCATGTTACACATATCGGTATCGGAAATTGACAATTGAACAATGTCGGCAAAAAAAGCCAATATCGTACATCCCTAATGATAATAGATATGATATAGTTTATGGCACTATGTTACAAAAAAATCCAAGGATGTATTGACTGATGTCTCCAGTTCTGTTTTTGCAGAGATGCCCGAAGGTGGAATCGAACTCGGGTCTCCTA
Source organism: Doryrhamphus excisus (assembly GCF_030265055.1). Taxonomy (NCBI): domain Eukaryota; kingdom Metazoa; phylum Chordata; class Actinopteri; order Syngnathiformes; family Syngnathidae; genus Doryrhamphus; species Doryrhamphus excisus. The sequence continues at coordinate 18,731,366 of NC_080466.1, read as the reverse complement.
GCTGTGTGGCCTGCGTGCTAACCACTCGTTCACCATGCAGCCCCCCAATTAATCAATACTGACATCCCTGGCCAATAGCACTCATCATGAATTAAGTGAAATATGTATAATTAAGGCTGCATGATGGCCGTTCTTCTAGTCATTCCTATGGGGAAAATACTTTAGTTTATATTTAGTTTATATTTTCATATATTATTCCCATTTTCATCACATTCACAGTGTATTTGATATTCTAAAACAGATTATAAACAAAAAAATATATAAACAATTGTGCCAACAAATGTAGTAATAAACAAACAAATAAATACAAACAATACTTTATATGTACAGTACAGTATATGTACACATACATAATAAATAATAATAATAAAAAGCGCCTCAAATTACTAAATAATGACAATAACAATTGCTGATAACAATAACAATAAATTTATAAATTTATAATAAATAATGTGCATGTGTCCTGTTTGACCTTTGGCCCACACCATACTTTGAGGAAACGCATTGAATTGAACCGAGTTCAATTCCACCCTCAGCCATCCCTGTGTGGAGTTTGCATGTTCTCCCCGTGCATGCGTGGGATTTCTCCGGGTACTCCGGTTTCCTCCCACATTCCAAAAACATGCTAGGTTAATTGGCGACTCCAAATTGTCTATAGGTGTGAATGTGAGTGTGAATGGTTGTTTGTGATTGGCTGGCCACCAGTCCAGGGTGTACGCCGCCTCTCGCCCGAAGACAGCTGGGATAGGCTCCAGCACCCTTGTGAGGATAAGCGGTAGAAAATGAATGAATGAATAACATATTTATCCACTTCAGCCACCAGAGCCAAGATGAGCATGATGAACTCCATGTCTCGCATCCGGGGCCAGGAGAAGGGACCAGGCTACACCCAGACAGAGGCCATCCTGGGAGAGTCCATGCAGCGGTTCGGGCGGGAGCTCGGCGAGGAGTCTAATTTCGGTGAGACAAGAAAGTACTGTCATCGTATATCCCCTGGAGGACCCAGAAACGAGCTTATGAAAGATGCATGGAGGCACTTCTTCTCCAGACAAGATGCTTGCAGCAGTTGGCAGACTTTAGCATGGCGTTTAAGGAGATGATGATTTCATTGCTTTCAGGCCTGGCTCTCATCGACGCCGGGGAATCCATGCGTGAACTGGCCGAGGTTAAAGACGCTCTGGACATGGAGGTGAAACAGAACTTCATCGACCCGCTGCAGAACCTCCACGAAAAAGACCTCAAGGAGATCCAGGTGGGCTCGCAAGTTAGTCTAAAGTCGGTTTGGGACTTATCTGCTGGTTGTGTCTTGCAGCATCACCTGAAGAAGATGGAGGGGCGCCGTCTGGACTTTGATTATAAGAAGAAGCGTCAGGGCAAAGTGACGGACGATGAGATCAAGCAAGCCTTGGAGAAGTTTGACGAGTCCAAGGACATCGCTGAGCTCAGCATGTTCAACCTGCTTGAGAGCGACGTAGGTGTCTTAGACCATATCCAACATCTCCTTACTGAGTTTTTCGATATTGATTAAACATCATGATTTGGAGTGTACCATACATTCTAGTTGGAATGACAAACTCCATCCATATAAAGAGAGTCCCATAATAATGTATATATGTGTGACGGGCTGCCACAAGTAAATGAATGGCGTGGAATGGCTGAGAGGTAGCTAAAGCTGACCACATGGTACTTTGATAGCAACTACTGCCATCTTGTGGAATTTATAATAACTACATCATGAGGTTTCCTACAGTCACAATAGCCAAGTTTACATGAGATTTTCCTCTTTCCGAATGGAATCTTTCCGAATGACATACCAGAAAACAGTGTATACATGGAAAGGAATATTCCAATCTCCTGTCTACATGCACCACTATAATCAAACGGAATAGTCAATGGGGCATGCGCAGTAAAACGTAAACAACATCACGTGATTCATCGAAGATGGCGGACGAGAGTGTGATTACCACGGTTGCTGGGACAGTTGCTACGCTTTTTTTTAAAGCAGCAACTTGAGTGTTCAGTTCTTTTAAAGTTTGTTATCAAAAACGTACTTTCCGCTGTAGTCCAGTGATGACTGCTTGCCGCCATTTTCAAAACCCGAGAGACGTCTGCGTCTTACATCACAGCTGAGCATGCGCTGAAAGAACGCACCCTGACAACTTTCCGATTGAGCGGGTACAAGATACCTCAATCGGATTGGGGAAAGGAATATTCTACCCCTGTGAATCCGATTATATATTGGCACTTTTCTTTCGGAATGAGGTTAGATTCTTTCTGTTTGAGCAAATAACCCGAATGGAATTGGAATATTTGGGTCCATGTATACGTGGTTAATGTATTTTGACCCCTGGTGGTCATCTACTTTTGTAGACCACGCATCCGGCAACTATAGGAGACTGGAGTTCATTGGTAAAATGTATAGTATATTTACGTATATATGTAAACTTTACATCCCATCCCAAGAGTCTTACATCCTTAAATCCTCTACAAACTTCTGTGATGTCAGATCGAGCAGGTGAGCCAGCTGGCGGCGCTGGTCCACGCTCAGGTGGAGTATCACACCCGGGCCGCCGAGATCCTCACGCAGCTGTGCAGCAAGATCGACGAACGGTCGGTCCCTTTCGTCCTCCTCCTCCATGCGTCATGTTCATGTTTTGTGGATGTTGATGGTTGGTGTGGGTGTTGTCCTACGTAGGATAAAGGATTGCTCCAGCAAGCCCAGGAAAGAATACATTGCCAAGCCTCGCACGCACCTGGACTTCTCCATCAGTGAGAACCACAATGGAGGCATCCACAGCGCTCGTTCTCCAGGTGGGTTCGATGAGAAGAACGTTGATGAGAAGAAACATGTCCAGAAACTGAAATTTAAAATTATGTGGAAGATGAAGATGGAATATTAAAAAATCAAAAGTTTCTGGGCAGGTTTTGGTACCTCTTTCATTATGAAGGGCTTATAAATAGGTTATTAACACTTAATAATGCCATAAAAGCTGGTGAGAGGCATGTATTATCTTTTATTAAGTGTTTATAACACCATTACAGTCTATTTATAAGCCTCCATTATGGTAAAGCGGTACGCTAATATTCTGTATATCTTTTTTATTTATTTTTTTATTTATTTGCTGTCAATTCTCAAATACTAGTTGAAACCAAACAACATGCCAATGCTACTCTTGCTACATGCTAGTTAGCATGTAGTTAACAGTTTGAGAATTTCCAGCAAATGTATGACCACACAATACAGCTAACGTGAAAAACATTGTCCAACTGGAAACGGCATTTCTGTTCCTTATCAGTACTATGATGACCAAAAATAAACACGTTAGCTCACCAGTTAGCTTGCTGTTGCTCTCAATTTGGATAAAATTGGTCTCCTTAAATAAATGCTGTGTGCTAGAACAGCTATCTCGATGCTACTCTTGCTACATGCTAGTTTCAAATTGAAAAGGCATTTCTGTTTCTTATCAGTACTCTGATGGCCCTAAACGAAACGGTACTAACTTAGCTATGTGGCTAAAGCAGGTACTACTTCTCCTCGAAGATTGGAAGGTAGAAATGACCAAAAATAAACATGTTAGCTCACCAGTTAGCTTACTGTTGCTCTCAATTTGGATAAAATTGGCCTCCTTGAATAAATGCTATGTGCTAGAACTGCTATCTCGATGCTACTCATGCTACATGCTAGTTAGCAACTCGAAACGGCATTTCTGTTTCTTATCAGTACTCTGATGGCCCTAAACGACACGGTACCAACTTAGCTACGTGGCAAAAGTAGGTACTATTTCTTCTTGAAGATTGGAAGGTAGAAATGACCAAAAATAAACACGTTAGCTCACCAGTTAGCTTACTGTTGTTCTCAATTTGGATAAAATTGGTCTACTTGAATAAATGCTATGTGCTAGAACAGCTATCTCAATGCTACTTATGCTAGTTAGCATGTAGCTATGGCTCGAGAATTTCCATCACATTTATGACCACTCAACTGTCAAAACCTGTTAAACCGAAAACAGACCTGAGCATTTCTTTAACTAAATCACTACCAAAGATATATTTATAGTCTTTTAGTGGAAAAGCATGGAGGAGGGTAGTGTGGACACACATGCTAATGTTAGCTTACTCTCTTGGTGCCCTCTCAGTTAGAAAATTGTAAAATAAATACATTTTTGTCCTGTAGAAGTGTGAGTGTGTTTGGTGGAAAGGTGATGAATAAAATTGGATTTAGTGGCATTTGTCGTTGAACCAACAGGATTGTTTTTAATACGTTAGCTGTGTTTGTGTGGACGTCTGTTTGCTAACTGTCTTTCTTCTCCAGCTCCTTTTTAGTTCTTAACAAGAAAATTCCCAATTGATTGTGTCTGCAGAGCAAATAAAAAAGTGTTTTCCTTTTTCTCTCCCTTTTATGCTTTGTGTTCACTCTTCCAGGGGCGAGGTCACCAGGTGAGCCTAAAGGTCACAGCTAACGGTGCTCATCCTTCTTCACCTTAACTCATTTGTAAACTGACTCATTGTCTTTTCCCTCCCTCCCTCTTCCTCCTCCTCGCTCACGCCACTTCCTGTTTACAGCGAGGTCTCCAGGTGAGACAATCTACCAGCATCTCCTCCATCACCATTGTGTGTTTCCTTTGGGTTTCTTTTCTCGGCATCCACCATCTCTCCATCCTCATCCATACACAAATGCTTCCGTTCAATCCCCAACGCTTTGTCTCACCTTTGTTCTCCTTTCCCTTCCACAGCAAGATCTCCAGGTGAGCGACGTGAGAAGACGTCACTCTTTACTTCTTTTGTGTCTTCATTTAAATACAGTGAAGCTTCCTTTTTGTCCGCAGTGCAGCTCGTCTACACTGTTTGTTTGTTTCTTTGTTTGTCTAACCGCCTTGTTTCTCCCTAATTTCTCTTTTGTTGTTAAAGTTTGACATTTTGGTAAACTCACAAGGAGGCCAAGACATGTCTGGAACAGCAGGACACAATTGATTGTTTCATTAAGAACAACCTCAATCGTAAGAATTAAGCATATTTTCCAATACAGGAGCGAGAACTTGACTAGAGACAGATGCAGTTTATCTTGGCATGTCTGGGCTCCATTTTTATGACCGAAATGTCAAACTATACTTTTTATTAAGGACCATGTATCTGACTGGAACTCTTCATATCTTCTTACTGATGTACCTTTGTCTTTCTTGCATCCGTCTTCCTGTTGCCATGTCGCCAGCAGCCAGGTCACCAGGTAAGCCCTCGAGTCACGTCACATGACCCCCACCCCAACTTTCCTAATTAAAAAAAAAATAATTTAAAAATATGCATCTGATTATTTCCTTTAAACATCCACACAAGTGTAAAAAGAAGCCACCAACTTCATTAGAAAAGAAAATAAATAACAAAAGAAATAAATAAGGGCGGCACGGTGGTCTAGTGGTTAGCGTGCAGACCTCAAAGCTAGGAGACCAGGGTTCAATTCCACCCTCGGCCATCTCTGTGTGGAGTTTGCATGTTCTCCCCGTGCATGCGTGGGTTTTCTCCGGGTACTCCGGTTTCCTCCCACATTCCAAAAACGTGCTAGGTTAATTGCCGACTCCAAATTGTCCATAGGTATGAATGAGTGTGAATGGTTGTTTGTCTATATGTGCCCTGTGATTGGCTGGCGACCAGTCCAGGGTGTACCCCGCCTCTCGCCCAAAGACAGCTGGGATAGGCTCCAGCACCCCTCGCGACCCTCATGAGGAAAAAGCGGTAGAAAACGAATGAATGAATAAATAAATAAATAAATAAATAAATAAAATAATTTAAATGTTTACATTTCCCGGCAGCCCCCATGGACCAGCCGTCCTGCCGCGCTCTCTACGACTTCGACCCAGAAAACGAGGGCGAGCTCGGCTTCAAGGAGGGCGACATCATCACCTTGACCAACAAGATCGACGAAAACTGGTACGAGGGGATGCTGCACGGCAACTCTGGCTTCTTCCCCATCAACTACGTGGACATCCTGGTGCCGCTGCCGCACTAGAGCACCACCTAGCGATGCTGTAGAGGAGAAAAAAAAACACAAAAAAAAAAAATCAAACCCTCGTTATACCCTCCCGATTAAACCTGACAACGACTCGGCTCCAAACTGCGCTACGCAATAGCAAGCCAGTGTCGAATAATGTCAATAAGAAACGATGAAAAATCAGCGTAGATGTGGTAGCCACGCCCCCCCATCATCTTCACTACGATTTTTTTTTGTGTTAAATTTCAGTATCGCACATTGTACTTAGTGGACGTCACCGCTGTAGCTAGAACTTTATCTCTGTCATGCTAGGAAAAAAAAACCTAATGTGTGTGATGTTTGTTAGCAAAGCATGATCAAAGCAAGTTTGTTTGTTTTTTTAGCTTCCAACGTTACATCATCGCATCATTCATCATGTGTTTGGACGGCGGTGGTTTTGTGTAAAAATGGGTTTCAGATACCAAAGTGAGCATCGAAAACTATCTTATTTTTGGTGTTTTTATTTTGTCGGGCAGGGGTGGGGAATGTATTTGTGAGTGTGACATTCCGCGTCAGAAACAGCAGTGATTAGTGAAGTGATGATAAGTAACGTCGACAACTACGGCGTGTTTGTGCCGTATGATACCCCCCCTCCCCCCCATTTAAAAAAAATCAACAACTTGTGTGCAAAATGGTGGCTGTGTTGTGATATTATCTAACATGTAGAGATTTGCTTTGCAGTTTTATTCCTCTCTTTGCAGCAGAACGTCTTTGCTCACTTGTCCGATAAGTATTCTCGTAGTTTAGCTGGTGGTAAAAACCAGCCAACAATCGCTGGTCGGAGTGCGATATCATTTTTTTTTTTTGTCTTGACTGTGAGATATTAACCCTTCGATGTCCATCCATCATTGTAGCTACTGTAAAAAAAAAAAAACAAAAAAAAAACACGTAACAAGTAAGTCAATGATTCCCTTCTTGTAGGACTGTTGTGGTTTGGTTTACAGAGTTGTAGTATTTGGTCGTCATGGTTACGATAAAGCAACTATAAAGCAGTGCGATAATTTGTATTGAAGTACAAAAAAGAATTGGCTGTGTGGTATCTTTCCTGTGTCAAACAGACTTAAGCCCAGAATTAGTCATCCTTTTTCCAGATTTAGTCTAAAATTAGTATTTGTGAATAAATACTATTATTTTTATTATTATGATGGTTTGCTGTTGTCGACCAAGTACCTGGCGACTAAACTGAGAATTAACTGTTACTTGAAACGTGGCCAGGGTATGAATCATTTTAGTCTTTAACTGCAATATTGTAGACTTTATTATTTTGTCGGGATTGTAATACGACGCAGAAAGGAATCCAATAACATTCCTAGCATTCCTATTCTGGATGGGGTCGGTATCTTGGAAACGTTTTTTAAGTTCACGTAAGAAATGTATTTTAAGATAGGGACCAATCAGACGCTTAGACGCTGCTATGTCAACATCCAAGCGAAATCTCTTTCTCTGGGGAATGGGGGGGGTCGCCATTGTTTAGCTTGCTTCTCACTTCCATCACATCTAAGCCATGCCCCTCAAAGGTTTTTCCGATTGCTCCGCCCATTTTTTTTAGAGCATTGACGTTCAAAATGGACGTGTGTGTGTTAATTGAAGGCATCCTTTCTTTTAAAGGGGAAGCACAAGTGTCAGTATACTGTGTTGGCTCATCATTAACGTCATGTTGTCATTCTTTTTTCTTTTTTTTTTTTTTACAAGGAATTATTTTCCCTCTTTTTCTCTATCACTTTTTTAAAAGAATACAATTGTGTGTATCTTTGCCCTCAATGAGGACTGCTGTACAGCTTTTCTGTTTTTTTTCTTTTCATCCTACGCGTGTATGTGCGTTTAGTCACTCATCTACAGTAATGTATCTTATTTTTGTAACTGTGACAAAGTATTGACATGATTATATATAGATGTGTATATATAAATACACTATGATAATACTGTATATGGGAAGAAGAAGAATGAAGAGGAGGAGGAGGAGGAGAGATTGTCTGTGCTGCACATGATTGTTTTCTTTTTCTCTCTCTGTTTTATTTCATTGTATGCTTGATGTAAAGACAACAATGTGATATGTCATTTATTCCAATAAATACAGACAAATGCTTATTGGCATATTGACCTTTTCGCTTTATAAGAACGCACCACGCCGGGCACAGAATATCAAATGATGTCTTCATTTATAGGACAATCAGCCAATCAGTGAAGAAATGATGAGACTGTAATATAATGTACTGTAAGAAGAATATATATTAACAGATAGTAGTAGTATTGTTATTAGGAATTCCAGTAAAGAGAAGTAAAAATATGTGTAGTATATATGTTTTTAAAGTTACAAAAGTAACAAAGTTTAATACAAAGTAATTTGTATTAAACTATAGCATTATTTTGGTTTTGTAGTAGTATTTTATTAATTGAATAGGCTGTAATAACCTGAGTATTGTTATTAGCGATTGTAGTAGTAATGGTTGTAATATTTTTTGTATTTTATTAGTTCTACTAATATAAATGTATTAACATTATTAATAAAAGTAGTATTTATTAGTAGTAGTAGCCGTAATTGTATTTTTTTTATGAGTAGTTGTATTGTTTTTTTTTGTTTTTTGTTGTTTTTTTTTAGTAGTTGTATTGTTATTATTATTCTACTGTAGTACTGCGTTGTACTGTAGTAGTCATACTTTGTAATATTAAAACATGGGAAAAAAATGTTATTAACAGTCATGGTACTGTAGTGGTAGCATAGTTTTATTGTATTAGTAGTAGTAGTACAGGGCAATAGGTTCAGTGCTGGTAATATAAATTGTAGCTCATAAAAGTAAAACATTGAAATATATTTTTTAATCTAAAACTATTCCAATCACAAAGGTAGTGAAATTAAGTAAATGTATTACGCAATCATTTTAATTAAATATATTACAGAAAAAATACATGAAAATTGAAAGTATTATATTTTGGATTACATGACAATTCTGCGTTTTTCCAAAAAATTGTCAATTTTTTTAATGAACTCCTGTAATTATCAGGCTGTTTATTGTATGAACTATTACTAAATTGTCATGAGAACAGGCCAACAACTGAAAGATGCTTGACAGCTCTACAGTTACCATGTCGCCTGGCTTATCGCAGCAAATAGACACAAGCATGCTACACACACACACACACTAAGTGAAAGTGTCAACACTGAAGTGGACAAAGGGCATCTCCTGTTTCGCTGTCACTCAAAAAAAAAGTGTCCTACTTTCTCTGCTAGTGGAGGTAGTGCGCCCTCCAATGGTAATACAATGCACTGCTGGGAGGATTTATAATACATCATTATTTTATACTGTATATGTACAAATGTTAGTAGTGTTAAATTGTTAATATTTTTTTCACAAATTATTTTTTTTCAAAATTATTAATTTATTTGAATACAAATTGAGAATAAATAACAACAAAGAAAAGATTAACTATAAAAATGCAAATTTTAAATGGGCACGCTACCGGTTAACCTAATTATGTGTTTTTTATGTGCCTCCTTGTATATATGCATGTTGCATTTTATGTATGTGAGATGTTAGCTTGCCATTTGAGACCCATTTGGGGGTGTGGCCTTTCATCATGGGCCAGTGTGCCAACAAAACAGAGATGCTAACAACTGCAATAGCTAGCATGCTAGATGTTAGCCACGTTTCCTTTGGAGTGCTACATTGACTGCAGTGTGCTAAAATGCTACAGTTACATACAGTATGATGTACATAAAGGACTCACTGCTATCGATATTAATATCAAGATGTAAATGCTAACAATGTTAATGGAGAGCAAGCTAACATCTCGCATACATAAAATGCAACATGCATATATACAAGGAGGCACATAAAAAACACATAATTAGTAGTACAGGTAATTGCTAAAGTTAACAATATTGTATTTTTTGAGGAAAAGGTACAATTCCAAGGCATTACTACTATTGTAGCAGGAAAACAGGAGAAAATAGGTGAAGGAAGCATGAAGCATGAACATAGGCCAAAACGACACAAAAACCTGCTGGTTAGACATCTTCTCATGCACAATATTTGCTGTTATTTGTCATGCATGACACACACACACACACACACACTTGCTGGAGGAGGAGTCAGTATGGATGGCGGTATGTTGGGGGGGTTAAGAGGCAAAACAAGCAATCCAGTAAAAAGCATTCCTCAGGAGCCTCTCTCCTGGTGGGTGGCCCGCTTGGACGCACAACCACACAATGATGATCCATCATCACATCTCATGACAGCATTGCTCCTATTATTAGAAATGATCATATATACGACAATATCATATTGTGAATACGTCCATTCCAAAACCATCACCTGCTGATGGAGGTGAGAAAGCAACACAGATCAAATAAAACCCCCAAATCGTCCAACAACAACCCACAGAGGGCGCCACAAAGGTCTTCTGCAGTGGGTTATCCTCATTACATGTTTGCCTGTTATTTCCATGCCATTGTTCAAGAAACTGGACCTTGCAATACCACTTTGCTCCTGAGGGGGAAACAGTGAGTCAACAAAGATGTCATCCTGACATGCTATCCTATAAAGGATCTTTGATGAGAATTATTACTGGGTACATTTTTGGGTGTGTGTGTGAGGTTTCCCCATGTTTTTTTGACCAGAAAAGTGCATTAGCAGCAGGTTGAAAAAAAAAGGAAAAAAACGACATACTAACCCCTTACTTTTTTGTCAAAAATCACCAAATTCAAACATTGGCATTTTATGCCGTTTTTGCATGCTTCTAAGGCCCCTGATGCGTGTGTGTGAGGTTTCCCGTGTTTTTTTTCTTACCAGAAATGTGCATTAGCAGCAAGTTGAAAAAAACTGAAAAAAACGACATACTAACCCCTTACGTTTTTTTGTCAAAATCCCCAAATTCAAACACTGACATTTTATGCCATTTTTGGGTGCTTCTCAGGCCCCTGTGTGAGGTTTCCCGTGTTTTTTTTTTTACTGAAAAGTGCCTTAGCAAGTTGAAAAAACTGAAAAAAACCCTTGTGTTTTTGGTCAAAAATCACCAGATTCAAACACTGGCATTGTATGCCCTTTTTGGGTCCTCCTGGGGCCCCTGTTAACAACAGTGTGTGAGGTTTCCCGTGTTTTTTTGGCCAGAAAAGTGCATTAGCAGCAAGTTAAAAAAATAATGAAAAAAACGACATACTAACCCCTTACGTTTTTTGTCAAAAATCACAAAATTTTACACTTTCATTTTATGCCCTTTTATGCCCCTGTTGAGTGTGTGTGAGGTTTACTGTGTCTTTTCTACCAGAAAAGTGTATTAGCAGCAAGTTGAAAAATCTGAAAAAAACGACATACTAACCCCTTGCGTTTTTTGTCAAAAATAACCGCCCTCGAACATTGGCCTTCTATGCCCTTTTTGGGTGCTTCTCATGCCCCTAATGCGTGTGTGTGAGGTTTCCCGTGTTTTTTTGACCAGAAAAGTGCATTAGCAGCAAGTTGAAAAAAACTGAAAAAAACGACATACTAACCCCTTACGTTTTTTTGTCAAAAATCACAAAATTTTAACACTGGCATTTTATGCCCTTTTGGGGACCTCCTGGGGCCCCTGCTGAGTGTGTGTGAGGTTTCCCGTGTTTTTTCTACCAGAAAAGTGCAATAGCAGCAAGTTGAAAAATCTGAAAAAAACGACATACTAACCCCTTACGTTTTTTGTCAAAAATCACCGCCCTCGAACATTGGCATTCTATGCCCTTTTTGGGTGCTTCTCAGGCCCCTGTTGAGTGTGTGTGAGGTTTTTGTGTTTTTTTTTGTTTTTTTGTTTTTTTACCAGAAAAGTGCATTAGCAGCAAGTTGAAAAAAACTGAAAAAACAATGATATTAATAATAATACCCTAATTAATAATAATATTATGATTATTATATAATTGATCACTGTCCATTGGAAAGAATAGTTTACTTGTGTAAAAAAATATATATATTTTTTTTATGTCTACTACATTCATTCATATCCTGTGCATGCCCTCCCCCCACTACTCAACATCATAAAATGTTATAACATAACATAACATGTTATAACAACATGTTTTAACATAACATAACATCTTATAACAACATGTTATAACAACATGTTATAACATGATACACAACATAACATAACGAGTATATGAATAAAAGGAGCGCCAGTGTGGGGAGGAGCCGCAGCTGTTGGTGGGAGTGTGCCAGTGTGTGTCATTACATGTTTTCCTGTGGCGTTCATACATACTTTCTCTATTCAGCAGGAAAGCCCAGCTCTCAACACCCCACACAGGCGGCTAATACCCTTGTCTGTCAGAGGCACTCGCACGGCCACTGATTGGAGATGACAAACGAGCCAGTAAGGCAGGTCCGGCAGCTATGTGGCTGCGTGCGTGTGTGTGTGTGTGTGTGTGTGCTACGTAGCTATTCTGCGATGGTCTCTGGAGGTCTCATGCCACAATGTTGCTTGTTTCCGCCTCAAACAGCAGCTCTGTCATTCAGGCTTACACACCACAGTGTGTGTGTGCGTGTGTGTGCATGTACAGTTGTGTGAAAAGGCGTTTGTCCCATTCCCGATTTCTCTTTTTTTGTCACACTTAAAATGTTTCAGATCATCAAATCTCGTTATGTTACATTATGTTACGTTACGTTATGTACATTGTTGTTTTAGTATTATTGTAAGAAATAACATCATGTATTACTATCATATACTTTGTTTATTATGCTGAATTAGGTTATATTTTTGGGGGGCTCTGTTCTTTAAAAGGACCTACTGCAGAAAAACTCTTACATCCTCTGTATCAGGGGTCCTCAAACACCAGGCTCTGGCCTGTTAGTCGAAATGAAAAAAACATTCATTCATTCATTTTCTACTGCTTATCTTCACGAGGGTCGCGGGGGGTGCTGGAGCCTATCCCAGCTGTCTTCAGGCGAGAGGTGGGATGAAAAAAACATATTTTTTAAAAGGTTTGTAAATAACTATCGACTTTTATGTAAATGTATGTCAATGTTGGAAACATGGGACATTATTGTTTAAAGAATACCGTATTTTCTGGACTATAAGTCGCACAAAGCCAAAAATCCATCGCACTGGAGTAAAAGTAATAGGTAATTATTTTACAAACTACTTGAACAAGGCAAGTTCTAACAATAATAAAAGAATAGAGAACAGTCTGAATAGGTGTAAGATATGCTAACACAATTCAGCTACACAAAAAATAAACTTAAACAGAAAAGGTGTCCAGTGTTTATGTAACAAACAGTTTTTTCATTTATAAGTCGCTCTGGAGTATAAGTCGCAGGAACAGCCAACCTATGAAAAAAAAGTACGGAAAATACGGTAATGTATAATATAATCCCACAGTTTTTTTTGTTTATTTTTTTTAAGTCAGCAATGCGTAGGTTGCTGTGTTGACTTGACACAGTATAGCGCAAACGGAGTAGTTTGGTTGGTGCAACATTGTAGGAAAATCTTACAAATTTTGATGAAAACTTGATATGAGATGAAAATCTAAATCATACAAAAACTCGTTGTACAAAAACCGAGGTTTGACTTTCCACAAAAGTGCCAACATCAACATCAATTGTCTTTTGGAGGAAGAGATTCAGTGTGTTATGCAAAGTTATTCATCGCTAACCTAATCTTCTCCAATAGAATCAAGAGAATTATCTCCTGTTGCTCCCTGCCCTTGGTCACCCAAGTGCTTTGGTTTGTGAAAGGTTTTTGAGTGAACAGTGAAGTGAAGCAGAGAGAAGGACCCTTATGATAAATGACGCCAGGGTTGGAGCCTCGGCAGCATGCAAAACATCGCCATTTGCTGTGCAAATCCATCGGCCCAGTCAAATGGAGACTCAGCTCAAAGTTGGTTTACTCAAAGAATTGTGTAACATACATGTAACATTTTTTTTTTCCTTGTTAAAAAATGACTTTGTTTCTCATAATAGTTTCACTTAATTCTTGTAAAATTACAGCTGCTTTCCAGCTCTGCTATGCTTTTTTTTTACTTCCTTAGAAACTGTGTTCTGGTAGTTCATTCGTTCATTCATTTTCTACCACTTATCCTCACGAGGGTCGCAGAAAGTGCTGGAGCCTATTCCAGCTGTCTTCGGGCGAGAGGCGGGGTACACCCTGGATTGGTGGCCAGCCAATCACAGGGCACATATAGACAAACAACCATTCACACTCACATTCATACCTATGGACAATTTGGAGTCGCCAATTAACCTAGCATGTTTTTGGAATGTGGGAGGAAACCGGAGTACCCGGAGAAAAACCCACGCATGCAAACTCCACACAGAGATGGTGGGACTGAACTAGGGTCTCCTAGCTGTGAGGGCTGCGCGCTAACCACTCAACCGCCGTGCAGCCCGTCTTCTTGTAGTTGATACTTTATTTCCCATAATATTTTAATATACTTTTTGTCATAAAATTTCAACTTTTTCCACAACCTAATTTTGAAAAATCCCAACTTTACACGTTGTTTTGTTAGTTTTGTTACTTACAAAAAGGTGTTTTTTTATTGAATATGTCAACTTTATGCTACTGAGGTGATGTCATTTTTCCTCATAATGCTACTTTATTCTTATAAAGTAGTAGATTGTTTTTTTTCTCTCATTATTTTGATTTTATTATGTAAAATTAGTGTTGTTTTTTTTGTTTTCTTGTTTAATTTTATTTTTGCAAATTTATATTATATGATATTTATATTATATACATATTTTTGCCAATATAAAAGCCATTTGGACACCCCTGACCTTGCATATTTAAAACAGTGTTTTTGTTATCCAATAAGGATGCACAACTTTTACTAAACGTAAAAGTAATTCAAAGTAATTATATATTTGACCACTAGGGTGATGCAGTATTTTTGGACCAGTAACATTTTTCCAACTAGTACATAATAAAGCCTTGAAACAAAAGAAGTAGGGATATATATATATATATATATATATATATATATATATATATATATATATATATATGAAGAGCTTGCAACCAAAAGTCGCTAAATCCAATTTTCAATAAGTTGCATGTTTTTCATGAGTTTAATAGACCTCTGTCATGTGTATCCAAATCACATATTTTGGTCTTGAAATCATATTTAAAAATATGAAAAAAAAGTGATATGAAATTTATGCTTTCAACCAAAAGGCACTATTTCCATTTCAGATTTCAACCAAAAGGAGCTAAATCCCTTTCTTTATTCTTTATTCTGATTGGCCCAAATTTCCCATCTATTGATAATCTGACCAATCAGAGAGAAGAATACAATTGGCACTGCACATACAGAAAGCCGGTATCAGTGCGCATCCTGTTTTGTTTGTGTACATTTTGATCGAATACGAAGTCGCAAAAATACTGCAATTTATACAATCCTAGTGCAGTTTTACCAAGAATGAGCTAGCTGATATAACAAATAACCCAAGGAAAAGACAGAAGAATGAAGGAAAATGGAAGAAAAACAAGGCTAAAAGGAGATCAAATAGCGGTGAAGGTGAGTTGAAATTTAGTGTTTGATTCAGTCCCATATGTGCCATTTGGTGTTAGGGAATTGATGTGCGTGTGGCTCTTTACAATGTAAAGAGTTTGTAATGAGATGATTTTTGTCACCTTCATGGTGCAGTCAAATATGAGCACTGCTTTTAATAAAATTTTTATTATTGTCTGCAAATTGTTATTTTTCATGTGTCGCTCTACTGCAGCCTACAGGTTGAATGCACCTGCAATGTATGACATGTCTTGTACCATTGTTTTGTATAATTGGGTATGTTGAGTTGTATTAAAGCTGATCATCATGGAATATGGATGATGTAAATGTGTGCAATAATATCTTAACAAAATTTTATCAGTAACAGTGGTAGGTTATAACATTTTGTTTCTGTAATGTGTGAAGGTGAACGAGTGCATGTGTGTGTGTGTGGGTGGGGGGGGGGTGTATTGTATGTTGAGAATGGCTTCTGTGTTGTAATTATTTTATTAGCATAGCACATTAAAGCACCTTATATTCTTTTACAACAATGCCATTGAAGAAGTTAAAGGTGACTTCAAATTTATTTCAGCCAAAAGGCGGTAAATCCATCATTTCAGCCAAAAGGCGCTAGATACGAAAAAAATTAATTAAAAAAAATATATATAATACATGGTGTGTGCAGGATTTTTATAGCATGCATTTTTATGACCTATATTGATAGCTCTTTCATTTGCAACATAGACTTGATGACCAAATAGATTGATATGTGCGTAATTAAAAATCATTGATTTTCTCGAAATCAGTCAAAATAGATTTAGCACCTTTTGGTTGCAAGCTCTTCATATATAGATAGTATAACCACAACTAATGATGTTGACTGAGGTTTTCTACCCCTTTACAGTAAAAGCAACACTTTGTTGAGTTGGGCTTTAAGAGTCCATGAGTTCCTCACCTGCAGAGCGAACCAGGCGGTGGAACCTGTCTGCTTCTTGCGTCTTTTCACCCTCTTTAATCCCGGAGAGGAGGCACACCCACCGCGCCACCATTGTGCAGCCCAAGCCTCTCCACGCATGACGGCGTCTGTGAGAGGTACGAGTTTATTACCATACTAACGCGGCCAGTATCCTATTACCGCAAACGTGCACACTCAATGACTCTCAGTCACAAGTCAATTAATGTCTTTTCTTGGGAATCGTTCAGGCAACATGGTTGACAGCAGACAGCGGAAAAAGCATAACAACGCAACAACACGCAGCTCAGACGACTTTGATCCCTTTTTTTTTAAAAAGAAACACTTTGAGAACACTTTGAATAAATATTCATTCAAAACAGAAGTAAAATCAGCAACCTTTATTCCATTGATGCTTGTCCATTTTAACTACTTTTAAAATGATTATTTTGAAGCTGATTTTTTTTCTTTATTTTTTTCTTGAACACACCAACACACCTCGTTCATTGCAGTTAATTGGTTCCAAACCTGACTGTGATGAGTGATTCCTTATGTATAAATGGAATAGTTTCATGGCTACTAAATAGGGGTTTTAACATTATGTTAGTTTATCATTATGTTACTAACAAAAAAGGTGTTTTTTTTATTGAATATGTCAACTTTATGCTACTAAGATGACGTCATTTTTCCTCATAAAGTAGTAGATTATAACTTTTTCTCTCAGTATTTTGGTAATGGTAATGGTTTTATTTCATTTGAACATGCATCAGATTACAATTGAGTGCATCACATAATCAGTTCACAGTTCCACATGTCC
The DNA here is from genome assembly GCF_030265055.1 of Doryrhamphus excisus. Lineage (NCBI taxonomy): Eukaryota > Metazoa > Chordata > Actinopteri > Syngnathiformes > Syngnathidae > Doryrhamphus > Doryrhamphus excisus. The sequence continues at coordinate 18,714,136 of NC_080466.1, read as the reverse complement.
AAAAGGAGTAGGGAGAAGCAAAGCTTATTAAATCCTACCCCTCCATCTGGTACTTTTACAATCAGTAACTGTTACATTTGTTCACTTCCTGCTTTCCTAATATAGTTTAAGTTTTTTATTTTATTTTTAATTTTGTCACGTACCGAAGTACGAGGTGATATGACCATCCAATGACATAATGGGTACCATAGTAACTGTCAATATAGTGACTTGAATTTTGATTTTATTATGTAAAATTAGTGTTGTTTTTTTTGTTTTACAGATGCACAACTTTTAGTCTGCAAAAGCAGACTAAACGTAAAAGTAATTCAAAGTAATTATATGTTTGACCTGGGGTGATGCAGTATTTTTGGACCAGTAACACGTTTCCTACCAGTGACTGTCTTACTGTGGCCAACCTAAGCAACAATGGTGTGCTGAGAGAGGCCTTGCTTATGCAGTTCAACAAGAGAGAAAGTTTTTTTTGCCTTTGCCATCAAGAGATGAGAGAGTGTGTGTAAATACCTGACAGAAAATGACATTAAATCCACATTTATACCAAGAATTAGGCTTTTCAAGTATGTGGTCTTAAACTTTTGTTCATGCTTGTTTGCAATAAATTGTTTACTTGATTTTTTTGTGTCACTCCCATAATACTGCAATTTTGCCATAAATATGAGCTTCCTTCCTGTATACGACATTTGGACAATAACAGATGGCTGTTATGTAAGTTAGCATCAACCTTCTGACAGCAGCAAGCAGACCATGACGCCTGAGACAGAACACCCCCCACCACCACCACCGCCGCCCCCACAACCCGCCTGCACATGGAGGATAATGAAGATTGCTATTCCCTCTATTCACACTCTCTCACCCATTCATTCTCACGCTTTAACGTCATCTCATGCCATGACCCACCTTTGACCTGCGCCTGCACCTGATCTCAGCAATTCTGTTTATTTGCCTCCTAAAAGGATGCCAGAGGGTATGTAAGTGTTTTGACATTCAGCATGCAGCAGGGGAGACAAATATGTTATAGGGTGTACTTGTGGTAATTACAGCGATGGTGGTTGAAGAGTGTAAGAGATACAGTTTGTTGCGTTTGAATGCCTGATTGCTGGCACGCACAAGACGTGGCTTGCTTTGGCTTTTTGCCTTAAGTACAGATAATCCGCCAGTGTCAGTGATTGAGGAGGTACAAATCCCTCGGTAAAAGACACACAGGTGGCACCGCAAAGGAACCACATACCAATCTCTCTCGCCTTCTTTCTATACTCCCTTTTTTTTTTTTATTGGCCAGTCACCAAGCGAGGCTGGTGCCAGAAAGAAGAGAAACAAGCGCAGATGGAGCTTGTACGCATGGGAAGATGCAAGACAAAATAATGGCTGCAAAAAGCATAAATGGTTCGTAACCCCCCTCCCCAAAAAGCAGAATAATGGTATTTAAATAGGAATTCATGCAAACAAATCAAATCCTTCCACAAGCAAACCTGATATCTGACCACATTTCATATATAACACTTCAAACCTACTTATGCACAGCGCAACAATGTTACTAATCCTCACATCCATGGCGGCGAACTACATTTGTTAACAAGTATCATCACAAAAGACGACAAGGAACAGCGAAGGCAAGAAGCCATGCAAACTACTAAGCGAGCTTGAATGTCAAGCAGTGAAAAAAAAAGAATACGTGCTTACTGCTGAGAGTGTCACGAGACGAAACACAAGATTGTGTCTACGAGAACGAGACGAGAATTACTTAAGAAAAAAATATATGACAATATATTGCAATCTAGTAATAAAATGTTTACTACATTACAATCTTTTGAACTCTGTGTGTATGTCTCATTCATTCATTTCCTACTGCTTATCCTCACAAGGGTCACAGGGGGTGCTGGAGCCTATCCCAGCTGTCTTCGGGCGAGAGGCGGGGTACACCCTGGACAACAACCATTCACACTCACATTCATACCTATGGACAATTTGGAGTCATAACATGTTATAACATAACATATTATAACATAAAATAACATGTTATAACATAACATCATAATGGACAATTTGGAGTCGCCATTTAACCTAGCATGTTTTTGGAATGTGGGAGGAAACCGGATTACCCGGAGAAAACCCACACGTGTACAGGGAGAACATGCAAACTCCACACAGAGATGGCCGAAGGTGGAATTGAACTCAGGTCTCCTAGCTGTGAGGCCTGTGCAGTAACCACTTGTCCGCCGTGCAGCCTACATCTCAACCACTGTTTTTTATTTATAGGTAAATTCGATATCTGTCATGGTATGCAACTTGCTAGCAGCTCGAGCTGCAGGACGAGCCTAATATATAAGTATAAATATACCGAATATATAAGTATAAAGTATAAGTATAATAAAGTACTTGTATATAAAGTATAAGTACGTATATTAGTATAAATAAGGAATCCTACTTTGTAGAAATTCACTTATCACGGTCGGGTTTGGAACCAATTGACCGTGATAAAAAAAAGGGATGACTGTAGTTTCTCTCCAGTTATTGCCTGCTTCCTTATTGTGCTTTCAGTAAATGGCTATAATTTACACATTTAAGGTAATAAATGTTGGGTGATAAGTGATCAAAGACCAAAAAGTAACCCAAAACTACAAGGAAATTGCATATTGATAATCTCCTGACATAAGTGAAGAAAGGACTTGTGAACATCAAGTGGTCATAATGCATGTTGCAAGCCAAGCGCCTTTCCACTAGCGCTTCCACCTGCCAGCCTGTCAGCCGAAGAGAGAACAGAAGAGATAACACGAGTGCATGGATCTCGGTGGAAGCTCTGGCAAAAACTTGTGTCTTCCTGCTGGGAAGTCAGGGGATTTAGTTGGCGCTGAAAGCTTGTGGCCACAGACAAAAGCTGCCTTGTTGTACATCAGCTGCAACAAAAGCAGCACTTACACAAACTGGGGAGTGAAGGAGCCTGCAGCAATTTGTTTTATTGACCCGCGGCACATTGGAAAAATAGAATTTTTCAAAGAATACAACAGAATTTTTTTTTTTTTTTAAATGCGCAATCTAAAAAGAAAAGGTTGTAATATTATGAGAATAACGTTGTAATATGAGGAAAATAACAGTATTTTAGTATCATGAAGTGGAAATACAGTAAACCTCGGATATATCGGATTCAATTGTTCCCACTGGTTTTGTCCGATATAAGCGAAATCCGTTATATGCGTATACCGGAAAATGTCCGTTTTAGGCCTATATCGGATTTATATCCGGTATATGCGTAAATCGGATTTTATCCGTTATAAAAAGGCACTTCCTTGACTATGTTTCCAATGTACCTGGACGCTGCAAATGACGTCGTATAGCGGCCTGTCACGATTCGGCGAATCGGAGCGCCACGATGCGGCCATCCGATATATGCGAGGGAAATTTAATGGAAATGCATTGGAACGGGACTGGAGATTTTGTCCGAAATAGGCGAAATCCGTTATAAAAAATCTGATATATGCAATGAATTTTTATTGGAAATGCATTACAGAAAAATCGGGTCTTTTTTATCTGTCCGTTGTGAGCGAATTTCCGATATATCCGAGTCCGATATATCCAAGGTTTACTGTACTATACAAAGAAGACATAATATTATGAGTAACAAACAATTTTAAATTAGGTTGAGGAAAAAGCTAAAATGTTACAAGAATAAAGTCAAAATATTATCGGAAAAAGTTATAATTGCAATAGAAATTTTAAAAATAACTAAATAACTAAAAACTAATAAATATTAATACAAATATAAATAACTAAAAATAAATAAATAAATAAAAAATTGCAGTTGAAATAACTGGAAAATCTGCAGAATAAAGACAAAATATTAATATAAAAAGTCTAATGAAAACGATTAGGGATGTCCGATATTGGCTTTTTTGCCTAAAACCGATATGCCGATATTGTCCAACTCTCAATTTCCAATACCGATATCAGCAGATACCCATATGTGGATTATGTTTAAAAATGTTTAAATATTTGGAAAAAATACACAAAAAAACTGCAAAAATTGGAAAACAGAGCAAAGTGTACTAATAATACACTTTTCCACCAATATTACAAAACTAGGATGGAGTTTATATGCAACATTTACAAAATTAACACACAGTTGGTTGGGTTAACGTAAATTAACGTTGAGTTCCCACTCGTCATGTTTGGTTCACTTAAAAGGAACTCTAGTCCGCTCTGCTAGTACTCCATTTTGTATAACACTGGTCCTCATTAGGGTCACAGATGAGCTCGAGCCTATCCCAGCTGACATGAGTATGAAAGAACACATGTGAACGCAGCCTTAAGGTCAGGGTTGGGAATTGTATACAAAGCATCATTGAGTTCCTTTACACGACTCCCCCGTCGCCCCACTAAAGCCGTCTGCCACGCTGTCAAACAGCAGACACGCTGAGAGAAATGAATCTTCTAGTTAATGAAGTAGAACAAAGGAGGTCGGCGGTCTGCACGGTCCGAGCACTCAGTCGTGCAACGGGCAGCTACCCCACCCACCCTTCACAGGCCGTTTGCCAGGTGCCAGGTGTTGACACACGGATTCGAGGACGGGAGCCCAACTGACACAGTTGCTGTGACATTTGCAGCCGAGCGTGAGAGTAATTGTGAGCGGTGTTACAGTCTGACAGAGAGGGGCGCAGTGAGTCATTCCAAAAAAAAAAAAACCCCAAACTGCAACGGACTGTGAAAGCAACGCACACACACACAAGGAGGATTTTATATGCCAAGAAGATCTAAATAAAGGCAGCTGTGTGTGGCATTCACTGGATGTCGGTGATTCTTCAAGATAAGTATAAATACATAACAAAATTACCTGCTTTTCACTGGAGAGAATCAAGTTTAAAAACTATTTACTGCAGCTGGGACATTAATTATGAAAATATATAGAATATAGAATATAGAAAATATATAGAAATATATTCCTATGTATTTCATTATCATGACATTAATATTTTTATGCAACATATATCATTCATTCATTCTACCGCTTTTCCTCACGGGGGTGCTGGAGCCTATACCAGCTGTCTTCGGGCAAGAGGCGAGGTACACCCTGGACTGGTGGCCAGCCAATCACAGGGCACATATAGACAAACAACCATTCACACTCACATTCATACCTATGGACAATTTGGAGTCGAGAATTAACCTAGCATGTTTTTGGAATGTGGGAGGAAACCGGAGTACCCGGAGAAAACCCACGCATGCACGGGGAGAACATGCAGAGATGGCCGAGGGTGGAATTGAACCCTGGTCTCCTAGCTGTGAGGTGTGCATGCTAACCACACGACCACCGAGCCGCCCTGCAACATATATCATTTTTTTATTATTTGAACACAGAATAGCTTCATGGCATAATCATAATCATAATCATCACAGCTAACTTTGGCTGTGTTGGTTTTAACACAAAAAACAAGAAAAACTCATATGGCTCAAAGGTTCATTTTGAACACCGAAAGCTTTTAAAAATATAGTTGAATATTATAACATACCAGCACAGAAGAACATATTCAGCATATTTGTGAGTATTTCTCCCAGAAAAGCGCCAATAAAAGGTGTACATCACAAACAACACGTGCACAAAAAGATGCACACATGGTGATTTAACGGCAGGCTGATCGGGGGTAGCCCAGTGCTTCAGTTATGTAAACTGGTCTGGGATTGGAGCAAGTCAACCGTCAGGACTTTGCATCTGTAACAAGCCCCCACAGCTGCTAATGCAAACAAGACGACTTTTTCTGTTTTGCCTGCACTGCAGTGGGCCACACTGGGTCAGCACGTGCACGCAAACACGCACAAGCATACACACGTTTCACCCCAGAATGGAGTGTGTTACTGAAATAAACACCAGCGGCATACAACAGGAAAATATATACATATAAACAATAAACTGTCATATGTTAAGCATTAGGGCGGCACGGTGGTCGAGTGGTTAGCGCGCAGTCCTCACAGCTCGGAGACCAGGGTTCAGTTCTACCCTCGGCCATCTCTGTGTGGAGTTTACATGTTCTCCCCATGCATGCATGGGTTTTCTCCGGGTACTCCGGTTTCCTCCCACGTTCCAAAAACATGCTAGGTTAATTGGCGACTCCAAATTGTCCATAGGTATGAATGTGAGTGTGAATGGTTGTTTGTCTATATGTGCCCTGTGATTGGCTGGCCACCAGTCCTCTTGCCCATAGACAGCTCTAGCACCCCCCCCCCCCCCCCCACATCACAATTTATTCAATTTCCAGTTGTATGATCATCATATCATTGCTTTTTTGGCATTGTTGCTACCCTTCTAATCACATTATATGGAATTATATCCATCCATCCATTTTATATGCCACTTATCCTCACTAGGGTCGCAGTGTATGCTGGAGCCTATCCCAGCTGACTTGGAGCGAGAGGCTCATCCTCTTGGATGAGTCGTTGCTGCATTCCAGGGGTCATTTTTGTTTTGCCAGCCACTCCTGGGAAGGTTCAACACTGTTCCATGTTTTCGTAATTTGTGGATAATGGCTCTCACTGTGGTTTGCTGGAGTCCCACAGCTTTAGAAATGGCTCTATAAGATGGATGGATGGATGGATGGATGGATAGATAGATTTATTGTCATTGCACAATAACACAGCAGTGAAATTGCCAACAAAATGTTCTTGCCTGGTTCCCGTATAATAATAATTAATAATGTGGAGAATAAATAGATGACATCAAATACGAACAATGTACAGCGTAAACAATAATTTGTACAAATAATTAAAATAATTTTTTAATTTTGTGTGTACGTGTGGGCAGGTAGAGGGGCTTATTTGCCATAACCTTTTCCACACAAATGGATCTTAATTATTCTCAGTTATGTTTTAACAGTAGGCAATCACTTTTTCACACAGTGGCAATGTCGGTGTTGATTTTTTTTTTAAATAAAAAGGTTTTGTGTTGCAACCCACCAGTTGAGAACCACTCGTCAAGAGGTCCTCCACCTGTGTGCATCTGGCCGTCACACGATGAAAGTCAAGTGCTGACATTCAAATGGCTCATTTGTTTGTCTATGTTTGCGGAGAGCTTCTCGCTGGCCAAAGTGAAAAAGTGTCACAAGAAAGACAAAGTGGTCATTTGCCTTACACACAAGCCCCCTGACGCCGCTGCCTGCAGACGCCATTTGAGTCCAATGCTTGTGAAGGACAGCGTCTGAAGAGGTCGTCATTGGTTTAGCTTCGTCACATGAAAAATACCACAGATAATCTTTTGGTGGAGTTCAGGCCGGCCCCGGCTTGTCCTGAATCATCCTTGAGTTATGCTGTCATAAGCCGAGAATAACGTGGGGTTCCCCACACCAGCATGTCAATATATCCATGCCACAAAAACATTTCTGTCCCCCAGTGGGCGCATGACAGAAAATAGTTGAGAACCACTGGTTTACACATATATTGTGTCTTTGGGACAAATAAATAACTATCATGTCAAATGAATACCTCTCTATTAGCGTCATTCAAAAGTCAGCATGATTATCGTTGTACAGATAGAAAGATGATTTGTGAAAGATGAGCACATATTTGGCATGAAGGATGACTTCTTGTTGACAGTGCTAAGTCAAATTAGTAATCCGCCAGCACAGAGCAGGAGTTAAAGAGTACAAATATGAAGTATACATGTTGTATCGCTGCCAGACGGTGATGCATGAGCAAACTATGGCAAATATGAGCATGAGCTCCCATAGCCACGGTGAGCTGGGAAATTACTCAGCGCTTGATTGTTCACTGCCATCAAGCATACGAAGCTGTCTTAGGGCGAAGGGTGAGGTCGGCCGCAAACGACATTGCACGTCCATCACATCTGTCAAAAGGCTGAAGTGAGCACACAATCAAATGTGTATTATCACCGTCATGTGCAATGAGGGCACAATGACCCAAAGCCGCATTCCAAATGTTTACACTGGCTTAACAAAACAGGTCTCTTTTATTGGTTTGAAATTTCAAATTGAGATCGTTTTCACTGCATCGTTGTGGTTGTAATTGTGTGTGCAGATATTTGCACTGTTTGCTCTTCCATCGCATTTTCGTCTGACGTTTCAAAGAAAAGAAACATACGTCTAGGAATGCCTTAGCTAATTAATTAACTCTTTGGAAGATTTATGGACGGTTCATCCAAGAGCAGCTTAACATGTTTGTTTTGGAGCATTGTCGACAATAATAGAATAATACGGGCTGCAATCGACTATTTATGTTGCATTATGTATTTATTAGGTCAAGTTCATTGATGGGTCTTTCAAACTACATGAACTGACTCACAAAAAGTACCATACACAATGTTACTAAAGGTATTTGCTCAGTTTTACAAATATATATATATATATATATATATATATATATATATATATATATATATATATATATATATATATATATATATATATATATATTATATGAAGTAATCGATTTATAAGAAAAAATAGAAAAGACTTGACGCAGCTCTAGGAGGAAAAAAAAGATGATTTTACAATATAAAACAAAAACAGTCATAAATTCTGGGAATGAAGTCTTATTTTATGAAAATGAAATCCTAAAAAAAAAATTCTGTCCCCTAGGGGGGCATGACAGCGGCCGCGATGGAGTTGCGACGGATCCATTGTAAGCCCAGGGTCAATGTTATATTATGAAAACAATAACAAACTCGGAATTTTTGAAAAAATTATACAATCATACAATTGTGATTGTTTATGAATTAAATTGTAGTTTTAAGTGGGATTTTTTTTTTTTAAATAAAGGTAACCTAAAATATGAGCAACAACAACCATCCAGTATGAAAAATGCAAAGTTGAAGTACCTGTATAAAGTGTAAATTATTTATTCATAACCTTATCATCTTATGTATATAACAGCTGCATTTTCTGCATCTTTCTGCATGAGTGTACAAGATAGCTGTACAAATGTCATTCTATTAGTGATAGCATCCTGATAGCACCTACACACACACACACACACACACACACACAAACACACACAGCAAGAGGCCTTTGAGGTTTGAAAACATTGATGATAGAACCGCACGGTATAGATTGTTTAAGTGGATCAGGCTGTGATTCCCTGCTGACACCTGTCATGTCGAGGAGCCTGACCCGGTGGGAGTCACCTGGCCGGCCCATCGTCACAGGACTGAACCTTTCATCGAGCTAACCCTGCGTTCTCTCAGCACACGCCCGCCCTGACTCACGCAGCCTCGCCGTTAAGCCTGAATGGTGTTGAGAGGTAGGCGTGTGTCGGCCATGTTTTCCTCTGTGTTTGCTTAACAGATTAAGGTGCTGACCCCCCCCCCCCCCCCCTCCCCATCCTTGTTGGGTCCAAAAAGTCATGGTGAAAGCGTCTAAATTCTTCCAATATACAGAAGTAGGAATCCAACCAATTCCTAGACTACATTGGCAGTCCAGTGAATGAAAAGAGTTGTTGCACATCCAGGGTTTTTTTGCATGCTGAAATCACAGGACTGCCTTTGTCTAAAAAACATTTACATCCCAGAAAGCAGCCGCCTGCTTCAACCACAGGGCGCAAAGCAAACAGGGAGGCCGTGTAGAACAACACGGAGCTTAGCTCACCGCTAAAGAGGCTTTTTAGTGTATGCCGTCCAAACACCACCGGCCATTTTGGGCTTTTTAAAATACACTACAGCTTGACATCATAGGTGAGCACTTGAATATGAAAACAAAATATTTTTAAAGTAGTTGTAGCATATTTTGTAACATATCACACTGAGATTGTCTGACGATGAAGCTGAAGCAAGCACAGCAGGTGTAATATATTTTTTTATGTTGTTTTATTCTTTATTTTTTTCAAGCTGCTGCTCCCCGTCACACATTCCTTACACCAGGGGTCTCAAACACGCGGCCCGCGGGCGAAATGTGGCCTGCAGGACACTAGTTTGAGGCCCCCGCCTTGATATGAAAGTTTAATGTTAGTGCGGCCCGCGCGTTTGAGGCCCCCGCCTTGATATGAAAGTTTAATGTTAGTGCGGCCCGCGCAAGTTTGATATGGATGCTGTATGGTATCATGTACCCAGAAAATATTATTACGCTTGATTAATGTTCATGTTAAAGGTTAAATAACTGTTAGTAGTTATCCTCCCTATCCGTGTGGAAGTGGTAAGTTTTTGGCTATTTAAGTTTAAAGGAAATAACTTGAAGGCTACCGTTTAGGTCGCTAGCTCTCTAGTTTGCGAGTTAGCATGTGTCTCAAGACCCTGCAGTTGCGCAATATGTTGTAAATAAAAAAAGTAGAAATGTGACTATAGTCGTGTTTTGTCATGTCTACAGGGCTCTAATAATGCTTTGTTCAGTTTAATCTGAAAAAAATAATTTGTCTACCCACCAACTATATGTGGTTTCTTAAGTTTTTATTATTTGCCGTTTTATTATTATTATTATATTTATTTATTACTGATTGATTGATTTTCTTTATTCTTGATTTGTTTATTTATTTTTCATCTTATTTTGTGCAGAAAAATACAAATTAAGATATTTGAGAACAGTGGAATGTTTTATCAGAGCTTTTATTGTAGAAAATCAGAACCACAGCACTGAAAAAGTTTGTATATTTTTCTGTTTTTAATAAATGCGTTTTTTTTTTTTTTTTGGAAAACCTGATGCGGCCCAGCCTTGCCCAGACGCTAGCTCCAGTGGCCCTGCCTTACACCATGCCAAAAAAACCCCAAATGATCTATAACTATATTGTTGACTAACATCAGATTTATAAAGCAAGATTCAGCATATGCCCATACTGTGCTTTTTCATAAAAATTATCCGATACTTATTGGCGGGTGATCCATCAACGCACCTCATAATAATCATTTAATCTTAGATTCAAAACTGAAAAAGATTCAAAAATGGTTTGTGATTAGCTGGAGAATTACCATGTCTGTTAACTGGCTGTGATGTTCGCTAAATATAGCTTGTTTCGGTTTCTTTTTTCCGAATTCAACTATTGTGTGACTCAAGAGGTTGACTTCAGCTGTAAGTACTTGAATATAACGAGGAAATATGTTTGGGCAGGTTTTCAAAAAGGAAAAAAGATCTTGCGGGAGATAAGGTGGACAGTTGCGATTAAGTCTTTTTTTGGAAAATCCCTTCGAAACGTGAAACCATTCATTCAGAACACATCATTTCAAGATGACATGGATCATTTGTTGATATCAAAATTACACCAGCGGCGAGCATGCAGGCTTTGCCGTGGAAACAATAGCAGCAAAAGAGGTATGCTGCCAGGAGCATGTGATGCTTGAAGGGGGGTGTGGCTCCTCAGGTAATCTCTCCAGGTAGCGCAGTGACTCACTCTCAAACACACCTTAAACCCCACGCATGGAGGACGCCGCTTCAACATCGCCCCAACAAGACGCCAGCTGAATTGAATGTGACAGAATCCTGAGGATTTGGACTTCAATACTGTGAGTGTCATGTTAAGAATCTGTCCACGTTAATGTAGAGGAAAGTTCTAGATCAGAAACTGATTTGTCCGTTTGCAGGCTTCCCAGAAGAGTCCATAACAATGCCGGTGGTCAAAGTGGAGAAAGACGTCCCGGCGGACGCATCCTCGGAGGCGGCAGACCGCCCACTGCCAACAGATGAGCAGCCCAGAGGTCGAAGGAGGAAAAGACCCCTCCAGCGGGGCAAGCCCCCTTACAGTTACATCGCCCTCATCTCCATGGCCATCGCCAGCTCCCCGGACCGCAAGCTCACGTTAGGGGGAATCTACAAATTCATCACAGAGCGCTTCCCCTTCTACAGAGACAATTCCAAAAAATGGCAGAACTCCATCCGCCATAATTTGACTCTCAATGATTGTTTCATTAAGATCCCTCGGGAGCCGGGGCGCCCAGGGAAGGGCAACTACTGGGCCTTGGACCCCAACGCCGAGGACATGTTTGAGAGTGGAAGTTTCCTGAGGCGCAGGAAGAGGTTCAAGCGATGTGACCTGAGCACCTATGCCTCGTACGTGCACGAGAGTCCGGTTTTCACGCCGGTCCAGATTGCTAGATCAGCACCATATGCTAATTCAGTCTACCCCAACATGACAGTGAGTCCATCCTACGGGCAGCAGCTCCCCTCCACTTACTACCCCGCATCATCTCCACCTGGCTTTGGACCCAGTCAGACTCGCATGTTCAGCATCAATAACCTAATCGGACCTCCAGCCAGCGTGGTGGGCGCACAAGGCCCAGAGTTGATGCAACCCAGCCGGAGCTTCACCCCGGAGGGGCTGCCAAGCGGAACCAGCCCCTGCAGTCTGGGACCTCCGGGTTTCCAAAGTCAACCTTGTGGAGGCGCAGCACCGCCTCGCTCCACCACGCACCCGGGGTTTGCCTACTCCGGGCACCCGAGCAGCCACCCACACCACCATGCCCCCCAGGGACCTTATGGACAAGCCCACAACGGCATGTACAGCACCACAGGACGCCTGCCGTCTACAGGGCACGGGTCGGCAGAGACAGTGGACCACTACGGTAGGGTCTCACCAGTACATCTGGGCTCTTTCTCCCAGTACAACAGCACTGGGGGTCCTATCGCCAATGCAGGGGGTTACTTGCGACACCCCCCCTACCCTGGAAACATGGACAGGTTTGTGTCTGCTATCTGACACTTGAGACACTAATGCACATAATTACTGTATGTAATATTTTTTTGTATCTATTCGTGAGGACAAAAAGAAGGCGTATGTTTTAGAAACCAAATCCAGAAATGAAAAATTTGACTTTAAAAGTCCTCTTTAAGTGTAAATACTATTTGAGTGTGGTTTCTTTTTAATTGATTTCATGGCTTACTATAAATTATTGGGCTTAATGGTCAAAGGCTTTGCAATAAGTGTCTTGTAGTATGAAGAACGTCAGCTTAAGGACATTGCATGTGTGGTGTTTGGAAAATAAATAACTGTACTGTACAGCACTTTTCTTCTTTAACGGTAAAACATCGAAACTTTAAATTTGTGGTTTGGTTTAATTTACAAAGCTACATTGAAGTACATCACATATTTTTTTCAACATGTCCGAAAAGGAGTGGGAGGAAGCTGTGTTTTTTTTTTTTTTTTTTTTTACTGTTTCGATATTCACTGTTACACACCATTTTCACAATTTATGTTTTTTGGTGGTCATAACTAGCATCGTTTCAGCTCAGCTGCTTCCAAGCTGCGTCTTAGACTCTTAATCTGCTCACCGTCACAATGGGTTGTAATGTGATCGCTTAGGCCTTAAAGCTGAGCAGTTTGCGCCATTTCAATAGAGTCTCGAGACAAGACAAAACTCGAAAAGAACCACTTCATTAGCCTTAGACACTTGATGATGCTCGCAGGGGGAGGAAAGCCATACTGACAGAAATGGCTCAAAATACTTGTCCGAAACAGCTACATCTAAGATTACAATTGATTAAAATGAATCTAAATTATCTGAAATTGTACTTATTTTAGAGCAGTTGTTTTTTTTTTAAAGGGTATATTACACTTAATATTTTCACACATATATGCACAGCTTTTAACGAGTCAGCATTTAAAATAATTACATTTTAGCATCAGCTAAAAGCCATTATGAATAATTTACAAAATATCAAGTCAGATCCAATCAACCCTCAACTGGTTTGACCATTTTCCTGTATTTTGCCTTACAAGCTGAAGCTAGCATAGCGGGTTTTAAATGTACTTACTTTTACGTTTTTGTTTGAAACTGCTGCGTCTCCCCTGAGGTCCTCTGGCGCCCCCTCGTGCAAACGTGCATCTCACTTTGTAAAAAAATAAAATAAACTAATAAGAATTAGAATTTAATCGTAGCTTCCAAACATGTTAATGATACTTGTTGGGATGTTAGCTAAACACAGTTTATTTAGCCATGCGCTTATCCCCTTCAGACCCTGGGCAAACAAAATAAATCAACTTCCACTGACTTTTACTCCACTCCCACATAAAAGCAAAGTGGACAAGGTTTTTTTTTCGTTATATTTTTATGTATGCAGTTTTTATTGAAAATGAGTACTCACGTTTGCATCTTTCAATCCACTGTGCCTTGACCATCGTGCCAGCTTCCATGCAATCAAGGAACTGGTGTGGACCGTCATTTCTTGATTGTGATTGGTTGATTAGGAGCCAATCATGAACCAGAAGTGCCAACGTCATCCAAATCTTGCGTTTTTATTGATTCAGAGACGCAAATATGTCACGTGCACGATCACGAGCACAGCCTTTGGGTCTGAAGGGGTTAAGAAGCCATCGTTTTCCCCACATTAAACACAGATTGAGCCTAAAATACGATCACGCCATCGACATATTGTGCACATAAACACAACACAAAATGGTGTATTTACTACAAAACATGTATAAAAAACTTTGACCACATAACCTCAGTACTTGAGTGGTCAGTTAGAATGGACCAATCAGGACACATCTCATGTTAGCATAAGTGCTAATAGCACTGTTGCATGTATTACCTGGTCAAAGTATGTCGTTTAATTCAAGACATGATGTTATAAAACACTTAGCACCTTCTAGCTTCTGATCATAATTATTGTTTTATGTAATGGACCACTTTTTACTTTCCACAATTTTAGGGGGACGTTTGCACAATAAAGAAAAAAAAACCTTTTTTAATCCTACTTTAATTATCAATTAAACATTAGCAATATTAATACAACATTGTTTATACACCGTAGATACACTTTGTTAGTATTTGTTTATTTTGAAAATATTTCAAATGATAAGTTAAAGCCTTTTGTTAGTAATTGTTAGTAAAGTCAGATATTCAAATATTCACATACATGAACAGTAGCAAATCAGAGAAAATGAAAATGTTGTAGTATAAAAAAAAATAACAGCAAAAATGCCCTATGATGTATTAAATTGTTGCGATAAAAATAGAGCATATCAAAGTCTGTTAAAGTTGGAGGCATTGACAAGATGCTTAATATCGAAGAAGATACACGGCATATAAAACAAACACAAAAGCTGCAACACATCACCCTAAATATTCTAAAAGCTGCTGAAGATGCTCACAGTTCTTCACAACGTCGGGCAAACACAACAACGTCTGCAAGGAAATGGATGAAAAAATAAATAAATAAATCAATAAATTAAGCACATTGACAACAGAAATGTGTAACGATGTGACAAATGTTGCTCACCTCTCTCACTTTATTGATCATGTTATTCAACATGTGGAGCTCCTTCTCACTCTTCTGCTGGTTCAACTGGTGGATCATTTGCTGAAGCGAGATGATGACACGGTAAGCACGGGCTGTCTTGCAGTGTCGCGCAACCCGGGGGTCACGGCATTTTTGCAGCAAGAATGCCAAGAGGTGTGTGTGTGTGTGTGTGTGTGTGTGTGTGTGTGTGTTTGTTGTCCACTTACGTGTCGCTTGGCTTTTTCTAGCAGTTTACTTCGAGCATGCTCCACCTCCTGAATGGTCGCCTTCAGTCTGTCCACCTTTGGGTAAAATAAATACGAAAAGGCTCAATATTTTACTTTCCCCTTTAAGGATTCATCATCTTATCGACACAATCGCATACAAATTAATCACCAAGAGATGAGTCAATAATCAAACCTGATATTCAGAAAACTAACAGTTAAAAAAAATGTATAAAAAAAAAAAAACAATGTTCAACAAGTAGACACTGGTAAAATAAACTCCAATACCATTCTCTTCACTGTGACTAACATTACAAATAAAGGTTTGTAAAAACACCCACCGAGACTAAGTGAAATGAAAACAGGGTGTTAGAAAAATAAATAGTGACAACTTACAAAAACTAAAGTGCTCAAAGAACAGTCAGTAGTTTACAGAAGTAGGACTAACCCTAACCCTCTTCCAAAAAGTCTGTATTTTATACAAATGTAAACATTTTTGGGAGAGGAACCCCTATGGGCGGATTGGCAGTCATGACCCCACATATTGGTGGATTTCTTTCTCCCGTTTCTACTTTTTATTTTTATTTGTCAATGGTAATAGAATGTATTTTGATGGCGTTGGGGTTGTGGTGGGGACTGGCAGAGGGCGCGGTCTCACAAGTGAATTCACTTAACATTTTCCAGCAGGAAGAAGCTTTGACAAGACGTGAGTACAGTGTTACTGCACATTTTATAAGTATAATGCTGTACACTGTCATTGTTTCAAACAGGTGGAAACCTGAATTTAAATTGTGTTTAATAACAGTTTCTCGCAGTTATTAAAGTATCAAAAATAGGCATTTTAGGGCGTCTCCATTATTTGTTATTTATTTCAACTCTGTTGAAATGTAAGCAATTTCATGGAAAGGAAATGTGTAAATTACCTCTTTCAACAAGTGGAGCTTCTCATCCATAAAGTGGGCATCGCTGGTCGTCTGACCTCCTGCTTTTCTCAGTTCGGCCCGCAGTAGTTGAGCCTCCGTTTGAGTCTGCTGCAGAGAGCGACGCAGCTCCACTACCTCCTTCCGTAACTCCTAAGGAAGAAACACAAAATGTGAACTTGTCTTGTTGAGTATTTCTGAGGTGTTGAATGACAAATGATATTACATTATGGTCACTCTTCTGTTTGGTTAAAAGCTCCTGGGCCTTGTTGACTTCTGCCCCCAAATTTATGATCGTCTTCTCATCCTGAGAGAATAGTATAAATGTATTACAAGCTTTCAGACATTTTCTCTTAGTATTCAAAGTAAGAGTTCTGACCTCAGCTTTTTGCTGCAGAGCTTGGTTGCCTTTCTCCATCAGAGTGGTCACGCGGTTCAACTGATCCTTCAGCTCAAACACCTCAGACTCGTGCTGGCTGTTTGCAGACTGTAGCGCCATCTCCAGGCTACAACTGGAAGTAGAAGTTTGTTGTAGTATTTTGTAATGAAATCTTGTAAAGGGGTATTAATGCATTATGTTTATTATTGTAGGTGTATTTACTGTAGGACTGCACACACCTTTAAGATGAGATATGCCCTTATTAGTCCCACTCAAACCACCACTACCACAAAAAACAAACAAACTCCAAATGTACATATGCATCATTTCCAGGCTTTCACAGGCCACAAAAAACATTGTGGTGGGCCAAATGAGGCCCTCTGGCCTTGAGTTTGACACCTGTGCAGGGGTTCCTAATGACGTGGACTGTCAGAGTAAAACATTAAAGGCACTTCCAGTATTTATTTTAGGGTATCCGCCCAGCATTCTTCACGGCACTGTGACTATGTGACTTACATGTTGCTCTGCAGTTCCTGCGCCCGAGTGTCCTTGTCCTGTTGCACAGCCTCTAGGGTGGTGACGAGCTCCGTGATGGTGTTACTCAGGTGGGCCAGCAGCTCCAGCGCACTGCTGTGCTGCTCATCCTCCCCCTGGTCCTCCTCCGGCTCTGGCTCTTTTTTTTTCGGAGTGACGCCGACGCGGGTGAAGGCGCTCTTCTCTCTGAACACAGCTTCACCTCGCGACTGAGGTGAGTCCGCGGTGACTAAAGAAAACAAAAGATTACGGTCAGTTAAATTGCATGGGAACCTCTAAAAGTCAAGGTCACTCGAGACTTTTATAGAACTGTTAAGACACCAGATTTTTGTGATGCTACCTCATAATGAAGAAACTATTGTGAGTTAAAAATAGTACTTCATGATCCTAGAAAGAAATATCTAAGTTTCTATGTAGATTTAATATTTTAATTAAATGTAAATAATAATGTTTTGTATAAATAAATTATGTATGAAATTATATACATTATATAATGTACATGTTTTATCTTTATATATATTTTTTTTTAATACTTTGTTTTTTCAATTTTTTTTAAACAAAACGTCAAAGGTTTTTATCTTTATATTTAAATGTATTAATTATTTATTAAATATAATAATTCATTAATATGCATTAATGTGACAATTGTATGGTATTTAGGTAGATACTGAATAAAGTAAAAGTCAATAAATAACTCAGTTTCAACACAATTTTTTACAAATGAAATTTCATAGAATGGTACCAGCGATGGCAAAAAAAAACGCGTAATGTGATGTGGTAACCATTGAACAGAAAACGTGATACTCACAACTATGGGTAAGTTGACATTTGTAACAGCGGAAAGGAGCAAAGAGACACCGTAAAATGTACACCGCAAGACAGAACAACTGTAACAATTTTTTTATTTTCTCTGAGGAAAAAGAATTTTCTTTTTTACTGCAGTGTTCTTAGTAAAAATGCAGAAAAAAATGCCAAAAGATTACCCCTATCCAACTTAAACTGAGCATAAAAAGCAAATACCAGCTTTGAGTGTTGTGGTCGGCGCCTCTTCATCTTTCTCTGCAGTTAATGCAACCATGACGCAGTCCACAAAGGAAGCAGGCGGGTGATGGCGTTCCACTTGGACGGCTGGTTGAGGAGTATTTGCGTCTGGTTTCTGCAAATAAAAATGTGCATTGATCATGAGTCAGGGTTAAAATTTCAGGAAAATGTGGTGCAAACGAGAAGCCAGACTTTACCTCTAGGGCATTGTGTAGCTGGTTGGTGACTCCTCGCAGAGTGTGATGCAGTAAGGTGATTTCATTGACTGCCCGTGCTAGCTCCTCGCCCTGTTTCAGCTGGATCGCACTGGCTCTGGCCCGCACGGCCTCCAGCTCCTCCTGCACACTGCTCCTTTCCAGCCTGCAAACACACATCATAACGTCATGAGCACAGCAGAGAATGTGGGCTATCATATGGTATTTCCTTATCGGTGGTTGGGACTTTTATTATACATAAAGTGTATATATACACACATGTACAGTGCCTTGTACCCATGTATGGGTTCAGTTTTTTATATAAATATAAGTAAATAAATAAGTACACTATGAATAATAAATAATTGTTCAATACTACAATATTGTAAATTCTTATGAATAGAAACTATTAAATATACAGTATATGATGTTAACAGTAATTTAATCATTCATATAGATATATTAGACTACACATTTAGAAGATAGAAAATTATTTCATTCATTCATTTTCTACCACTTGAGCCTATCCCAGCTGTCTTGGGGCGAGAGGCGGGGTACACCCTGGACTGGCCGCCAGCCAATCACAGGGCACATATAGACAAACAACCATTCACACTCACATTCATACCTATGGACAATTTGGAGTCACCAATTAACCTAGCATGTTTTTGGAATGTGGGAGGAAACCGGAGTACCCGGAGAAAACCCACGCATGCACGGGGAGAACATGCAAACTCCACACAGAGATGGCCGAGGGTGGAATTGAACCCTTGTCTCCAAGCTGTGAGGTCTGCGTGCTAACCACTCGATCACCGTGCAGCCCAGAAAATTATTTTCTAATCTTAATTCTAAAAATATTCTCTCAATTATATATTAAATTAATTTAATATATATATTATTTAATTAATTAAATTAATATACCAATACATGTGCACTCCAATTGTACTACATTAATATAATAATTATAACAATAATATGCTGAATATAATGCCTACAGCACTTTTGCTATAAACCTCAGCTTTACAGATGCCATATCATGTGTGGTGGTCAAGCTGTCTACCGGAACACAGGGTGGTATCAGTCCATGTAAAAGTAACTAAAGCCCCCGAGTGGCACCACCTTCATTTTCTTCTTCGGAGGGTTCTATTTGAGGAGTGGCATTTATTTATTCAAGTGGACAAAGCACCTAGAGATTAATCAAGGCACGGCATCTACTAGTGCGGAGGACACTAAGGAAATATGGTACTGATGTATTAAAGTTGGCCAGGTGAAAACATAGAAAACTTACTGGAGTTGAGAGAGTTCCGTTTTCAGGTCTTCACACTGGACATTCCGCTCCCGAAGAGCCTGCAGGTTGGACCTCAGCATGCTCTCACTGTCAGCCATCTGCTCGCGGGCCAGCATGTTCTCCATATGCAGGAACTGGAACCCACACAATGTAACGTTTCACTTTATTTACACACTTTGCATGACTTTAATCCAACACTTTCAGTGAGCTGACCTCATTCGTTTCCCTCACGTCTCCAAGCTGCTGGATCTCCAAGCACTGCGAATGTGAGAGCGCCTGCAGACTGCAAAGCTCCTCCTCACGGTTGGAAAGAGTGTGTCCAAGCTCCTCGACCTGCTGCTCCGCCTGGTACAGCGATGATGCCAACCTGTATGTCACAGAAGACAAAATGCAGGAAAATATATGACATTCTAAACGGGCAATTTAATATATTGATGAGGTCAATAATGTACAGTGCTTCATCTACTGTACGTTTATCTCCACCAATGTGAGTTTGTTTTATGTCAACTTGCTGTCAACAGATTGTGTATGAATCTTTTTCCAGTCCAAGCAATAGAATTGCAAGCAAAAACAGAGATTAAATTGCATGTGGTTAAATCATATTAGCTCAGAATTAATGAATTATTTTAATTGTTTAGCAGCAACAATATATGATTATTTATTTCAAACTCAATTGATGTTTTACACTTTTCAATTAAAATTTGTGTAAAAAAAATTACAATTGGTTATTATATTAACAAAACATAATATAGTTATAATATGTTATATTATTAACATAATATTAACAAAATTATTATTATTATAATTTCCTTTATTTTATTTGTAATTTCAAATTCATTAAATCACAGTTTAATTTTTTTATAAATAAATACATAAATAAATCGACCAATCACATTTGACACATTTCTATAATGGTTAAATTGTATTCCTTTGTGAATTACGTTACATAAGAAGTTTCAGAACACGTCAAAGCGAATCTGGATCTGATCCAGGTTGCTCATCTGAAAGCCATGTAAATTCTTATTTGACCTGTTTAGACGCTTACTTCCTCATGGCATATTGTTGTAATTTGTTGTATTTATGCAGGATCTTATTCTCTTTTGTTGCAGAACAAAAACAATTCTGTGAATTTAATTCCAAACTATGAAAAGCATGAAGTCAGGTCGCTTACTGGTCTGCTGCGTCTTTGGCCTGGCTTGCATCGCTCTGTGCCTGCAGCAACCTGCAACAAGGACACTTGTTACCAATGGCTGGTGATATTATTATTTGCAGCCGTGAGACAACCTCCTGGTCGGAGCAGGACATACTTGGATGTCTCTTCAGCCAGGGCGTGCTCGAGGAAGGTATGTGCAGCCATCGTGGAGGACATGGTGGCCGACATCTCAGTCACGTTCCTTTCCAACTGACCTCGCTCCTCCTCACTCTCTGTTAGCTTCTGACGCAGCACGCCGATCTCTGAAGGTAAAATGTCAAGCAAAAATCTATTATCTTATCCTGTATCAGTGCTGTATGCAGTATGCAGTGCTGTTTTTTTTTTTTTTTTTTACCTGACGTCAAGATTGTAACCTGTAGATTTAAATCAGCAAACTGTTCTCCAGCAGCTTGGAGATTTAACTGCGCTTGCCTCAGCTCCTCTTCCAGCTGAAGAGTGAGAAAAATCATCAGTATCACGGTCACAAAGCATCACATGACTACTATAAGGCATCTCTGCTGTTTGGATTTTTATCCAGGCCTATTTCAAGTTATTATTCATTTTATTGTGAACTTCTGACAAGGCTGACCTGCTCTTTGTCTTCCAAAGCTTGGTCTCTTGCAGACATGTGCTCGTCTCTCTCTTGCAAAGCATCCTCCGCCTTCTTCTTCAGCTTTATCAGGACGGGGGCTGTCCTGTGCAGGAGGTTCTTGACGTCGTGCAGCTTGTCAGCAACAACATCAAACATCGTTAGACGCAAGCAATGCAGCATTTGTATAAAAAGTTAAGGGTGCGTTCACATCAGGGCTGTACAAAATGAAACAGAAATTAATTGGGAATGACTTCTAAATTCCAATTCAATTCTTCAATACGAATTGTGTTTGCAAACAGAAAGCAGAATTACAATTAGAATTGCAAGAAGTACAACTGACATTCAATGAAATT
This sequence comes from Doryrhamphus excisus, assembly GCF_030265055.1. Lineage (NCBI taxonomy): Eukaryota > Metazoa > Chordata > Actinopteri > Syngnathiformes > Syngnathidae > Doryrhamphus > Doryrhamphus excisus. Next base: position 18,692,285 of record NC_080466.1, on the reverse strand, counting down.
CTTAATGAAGCTATACAGTATGCTGCGTATAACATTCATTTTATAAAAATATTGTATGGACATTATGTGCACTATACTTCGTAGTAGTAGTAGTAGTACTATAGTAATTATGTTTAATTAACTGTTTTAATTTATCCCACCCACTGTCCACCTCCGGGCATGCCCACTCCACTGTGATTGGTCACACAGTGGCCAAGTGCTTCCTAACTATGAACCACATAAGGAAGTCCGTCCCTCTGTGACATCACAAAGGAACGGTTTTACCACGCCTTTTCTAACTTCCAAATATGCAAACCTCATTGTATGAAACTTTGGCATCATTTAACATGAGAATACAACATTCTTACTACACTTATAGGTCAGAAAAGTGGAAAGGTATGATAAGTCCCCTTTAAAAAGGACATCCAAACATTTTAGATATTCTGCTTGGAGTACACTGGTGAAATAAATTGATTATAAATAATTGAAATCCAAAGCTGGTTTTATATTGTTATATATTTATATTGTTATGGTGATGGTGTCTTTTATTTTCAACGTGCATACAGATTACACTGGAATACATTGCAGTTATTTCATGCGTCAGAAAAGCTGACCAATCAAATTTTTATTTGATGCATATGTTCCTTACTGTGCAGCGTTTGGTCCCATGACAAAAACTCTAGTGTGAAGTATCTTATCAAGTATCTTGATTTGGACCACGGTACCAAAAGTGTGTATGCAGCCTTAGCTAACCAATAACGTCAATTCAACTCACTTCTTTCATAAAACTAGACTGTTCCTGCATGGTTTGGCACAGAAGATCTGAAGCAGTGTTCAGTGTTTCGGTGTTGCTCGCATTTAAGGCAACCTGCACCAATGAAGAGAGGGGGGGGGGGGGGGGGGAACACGCAAGATTTAAGTGCATGTGTTCAGAAAGAGCATATGGCATGTGTTCTTTTGTTCCTACCTGCTGAGGAAATGTGGCGTTGAGGGCAGCCAGGAGCTCTTGCTGAGAGCCGATGCTACTCTGCAGCGACGCAATTTCGTTGGCGCAGCGACTCCTGAGCTGCTCCACCGTACTGAAGGCCTGGACACAAGCAAAAGGAGAGTTCAAATTAATACTTCACTGACTGTGTCAATTACAACTGAGCATTACACTTTGAAGCCCCCACCCCCCAAAAATGATCATATCATAACTAACACAGTACACAGTACATTTATTTACATTCATTTGGACTGCCACAGATGAATATGGCACTAGTTGCTCATCCTCATAAACACATTAAAATGGGATCTGGGAATGTCATTTGTCGTTACAACTCCATGCAGTAAGTGACAAATCTGGTATGAAAGCCTTATTGCTCTTGTCCGCTGCAGGCATCAGAATCAGAATCAGAATCAGAAAAGGTTTATTGCCATGTATGATCAAACACATACTAGGAATTTGTTTTGGTGTAGTAGGTGCATACACATCTATTAAAAAAGAATGAGAATACAAAATATGAAAATACAAAATATACAGAATAACAGTATAAATATATGTACACAGTCTGTTTTTGTTTGTTATTCCGGAAGTGCAGTCTGATTGTTTTCCTAAGAGTCCAAACTCTCCAAAGCGTTAATGTAACGTATACAATGAAAGTGTCAAAGTGTCAAAGTGGCAGGATGAGGCAGAGGTGGGGTGTGAAGAGTGTCATGTGGGGTTCCGGGCCTTGTTGATGAGGCTGACAGCAGATGGGAAGAAACTGTTCTTGTGGCGTGAGGTTTTGGTCCTGATGGACCGCAGCCTCCTGCCAGAGGGGAGCGTCTCGAAGACGCTCTCCCCTATCTCAAAACACTCTCGCCAGCTCAGTCTTGTTTGTGACATTAAATGGGACCTATTATGCTCATTTTTCGACTTTGTATTAAATTGTGGACTCCTATAGAGCAGCTACACACAATAACCCACACAGATCTTCCAGAATCTGCACCTATTCCAGCTGTATTTCCTTCGATTTGTGCTTCTGGGAAAAACTGTTGATTTTGTTAACACTTGGGTTGTTTATATTGTTTATTTTTCCATATTGTGTATTTTGTACTGCTTAACTGACTCTGTACTCTTGCTGCTGCGCAATACAAATTTCCCCACTGAGGGACGAATAAAGGCATATCTTCATCTTAATCTTCCTGCCAAAACGGTCTGTTTTAATTTATTCCACCCACGGCCCGCCAAATACAACAACTTCTTGGGCATGGGGGAGGGCAGAGACCATATCGCGCCTACAGACAAGCTCGTAAGGAAGCCCGCTCTTCCGTGACATCACAAAAGAACAGTTTTGCAACACCCTCTGAAGCCATCCCAAACTTCTTTCACGGCACACTTCCAAATGTGCAAACCTCATTATCTGAAACTTTGGCGTCGTTGTACACAAGAATACAACATTCTAACTACATTTATAGGTCAGAAAAGTGGAAAAAGTATAATAGTCCCCCTTTAAAAAAAACTCTAATAAGCAACACAAGTTCATTTGTTTACTCATTTTGTGTCTCCCCCCCTAAAATTCTGGTATTGAACGTTATGTCTGGTAAAAGCTGTACGGTACTTACGGCCTCTTTGGCGGTGAAGGCCTCATCCATCTGCGTCTTCATCTGGTCTCTTTGCTGAAGCGCGTCTTTGACCTTCTGCATCATTCGGCTCTGTACCTCCTTTGACTTTGTATACAAGAACTTCATCTCTTCATACTAAATGTAAATGCATAGGTTATTGTGGTTAGTGCATAAGGTTATTTCTTACATTTAGTAAATGTAACACTGATCTGTTCACTTTACATACATGCCCAACAAGGCTACTATGATCCTGTTGAACGAGTTCCTCCATGTGCTTCATGTTTGAGAGAGCTGCATCAGTGTCGCTGGTCAGCGACGCCTGCAGGGACAAATTTAGAGCACTGAATTATACTGAATATTTTAATTTTGTGGACACCACTGAATTGAATAATTTGAGTCAATTGTTTTATTAGTGTGTGGTTTGAAAACACAGTAATGTGCAGCAGCAAGTAGGGTAACAGAGAGTAATCATTCCAAGTGTGTTAAATAAAATTCAAAACAGACTCCAAACCTTGAAAACCCTGAAATTCAGGTTTCAATTAAAAAGGTAGCAACTGTGAACCTTATCTTCATCAAGACAAACAGATGCCCAAGCGTGATTATTTAAAGATGATTATCTGCCTCATTTTTTCCAAGCACACAACATGAAAGAGAAAAGAGTTTTCTCACCATGGTGACCCGCATGTCCTGCATATACTGGATAAGTTCCTTAAGGGAAGCCCCGTCTTGCTCCAAGTGGCCAATCCTGTTTAATGCCTCCATGTAGAGGTCTCTGTACATGGTGGTCTAGGTGAGACAAAGAGAGCCATTCCAAGATGAAGAATTTAATAAGTTGTCATTTCTATTTCGACTAAGTCGGTGTCAGTCACCTGATTGAGTTCAGTGTGGTCCGTCTGCACCAGTTTGTCCCTCAGCTCCGATGGCAGCGGGCCCACGGAGGCACGTCCATGCGCTCTGGCCATCACTAGCTGCTGCACCAAGGCCTCCACCACGACCATGCTGGACCTCAGCCTCTGCTCCAGCTCCTCTCTTGGAAGACATTCCAGGCTGCCTGGGGGGACACTGGCAATACACACGTATACGGTGACGGGGCATTCAAGCTCACTTCACAGGTACCTTATAGCTGTAATATAGTTCATATACTCTATCAACATGTGGACCGACTGGACCACTTGAACATTCCCACAAGAAAAATATGCCATTTCCAAAATATTAAATGTTTTTAATATTTTTAATATATTTTAGTATTTAATATCACATTTATTATTGAAATTATACCTTTGCATAGTTTTACGAAATTAGCCATTTGTATGGATGTCTTTCTGCATCAACACATGATTATAAGAAAAAAAAAATAAATAAATAAAAAACAATCATTAAAAAAAAAAAAACTATATCAGTTGTACTGCTATATAACTATAAAAGTTGTGAATCCGTAAAACAAAAAACAACACTAATTTTACACAATAAAATCAAAATTCAAGTCATGATGTGCTATATATATATATATCACTATATTGACAGTTACTATGGTACCCATTATGTCATTGTATGGTCATATCACCTTATACTTCGGTATGTGATAAAATAAAATAAAATAAAAGAGCAGGAAGTGAATAAATGTAACAGTTACTGATTGTAAAAGTACCAGATGGAGGGGTAGGATTTAATAAGCTTTGCTTCTTCCTACTCCTTTTGGACATGCGGAACTGTGAACTGATTATGTGATGCACTCAATTGTAATATGATGCATGTTCAAATGAAATAAAACCATTACCATTACCAAACATTATTGGTGCGGTATGCTCTACTACAGGGGTCGGGAACCTTTTTGGCTAAGAGAGCCATGAAGGCCAGATATTTTAAAATGTGTATCTGTGAGAGCCATATACATTTTTTTAAACATTGAATGCAATAAAATGTGTGCATTTTTATGTAAGACCAACAGTTTTAGATATAATGGGCTCTAATTACGTAGACCAGGCACACTACCCCACGCCAATGGGGTGTGGCCAGCACACTTTCGTGAGCAGCGCAGTGTCCAATAATAAATCAAATACTTGCTGCCATTAATGCAACTTCTGCTGCTGCATGGTTTTGCACCGTACTCCGTACACATATTTCATTCTTTTGGCCATCTTCGTCAGAAGGCTTGGTTCTGCAGCTTTAGCTAGGTGACTATTTGACTAAAGGAGGAAAGTTTACATTTACATGTTGACATCTCAATGACCGAGGTAGACTACCGCATTACCCAGTAATAATCGAGTTTTGGTGTGTGACCTGGAAAATATCATCAGGAAAGATGGATATGGTTGGCCGTATTGCAGTAGAAAAGAGATAGACGGATTCAAATGCATAAGAAAGTTGTTGATTATTTTTCATTTCTGTGATGTTTACTTTAAAATGTTAGCAAAAATACATTTTTATTGTGGTAAGAAACGCTTGAGAGCCAGATACAGTCATCAAAAGAGCCCTACCTGGCTCCCGAGCCATAGGTTCCCTACCTCTGCTCTACTAGATCCCTGTCTATTTGTGGTTTGGGTTTTTTTTTAATGCAGCAATGAATCCACCAGAGGGCGCTGTCTCCAGCTATTTACACCACCTTTTTTCAGCTGATAGACAATTTGACAACACGTGTATGTATGAAAAATGATTGTTCTGTAACTTCATTTTATAAGCAAAACGCTCTTTAATGTATGTCTATCATTGTTTTACAATGCATAAAATTTAATATAAAATGTATATAATAACTACAAGAGGCATATTATAGGGTTTACAGCAATGGTCTGCAACATTTTTACCTGGTACCTGAATCCTATTGAGATGCTTAAAAGGCAGTTTATGCTGGAAAAGTATATATATATAAGTATATATAAGTAATAGTTTGTAATTTTTTTTAAATTTCAAAAATAAAAGGAAATTATTAACACAGCTATGTATTTGACAGAGTTAAAGTTTCAAGAGCTTTACAGGCGATTCTTACCGCTTTCAGATACTACAATAGATTTAAATAAAACTATTGACGCAACTATTTTTTTAAATAAGACTTTAAAAAAATTATAATAAATGCACTTACTTCCACAGGAGAGGATCGGTGAGACTGCATGCATCCGCTGTGGAGAAGTTCCTCTTCCTCTCAAACTGTCCTGATGTGTTGAGACCCTGGTCCATCATTTTCACTGGGGTGCTGCCCACACAGGCGCTGGAGGATTTTACAGGGGGAGGAAGAGGTGGGGAAGCTCCTTGAGAAGCTGCAGCAGGAGGAGATGCAGTGAGGCCCAGCTGCCCAAACACCAGGATGAGGAGCTCGTTCATCTGCCGTAGTTGCTGCTGCAGCGGAACCTCCGGAATGATTGGCTCACTGGGAAGACCCGACACCTGCACACCCCTTGATTGGGGAACAATACAGTCCTTCCTGTTTAAATCCTCATTTGATTCTAGAACTGTATTTTGGAGTTTGCTGTACAGGTTTGTGGAGTTGAAGAGGGGGCGAGGCATGGGGCTCTCCAAGTGGTCCGCCCACAAACCAACCAAGTCTGGATTATCTGGAGCCACCACGGTTTTCTCAAGAGCAGACTCATTGTCAGAATCCCTGTTGGACATCAGCAGGGATAGGGATGCTCGTCGTGCAGGACTGATGAGCTGCAGATTCAGATGTGCCATTGAGGCCACAGAGGGACACTCCGAGAGAACTTTAAGAACATCGGGGAGAACCTCGCCCAGACATTTGTCTGTAGAGTTTGGAAGGGGTGCTCCATTCTCAGGTGACCTGAGGGCGTTGTCCTTTGCTTTGCTTACCTCAGAGGGCGTAGCAACCACAGCTAGAGGCCCATGGGTGTCAAAGTCAGAGAGTGGGCTGTCAGCACGAGATGACAGGAGTTTCTCTGGTGTCTCTAAACCAACTGGATCAGTCGTCAGAGTCTTGTTGGAGGCAAGCGTTGTATGGAAGATGTCAAGATATTGGCAGGAGCTCTTTTGAATAAGATCTTGTGCAAGATGTTCCTTGTTTGTCAGCAGGAGTTGGGAGGTCATAGCTTGTTCCTCACCTGGAATTGTCACTCTCTCTTGTCCACAAGTCTCTCTGTTAAACGGATCCTGGCTGCAGGTCTCTTCACCACATGACGCGGGGTCATCATGGTCCAAACGATTCATGGCAGGTAAAAAGCTCAGATCTTGAGTAATAACCGAATCAGTACCTTGCAGAGGACGGATCTCCTTGGATGTTTTAGTGGAGTCTGGGATTTCTACTTCACCACCAGTGGCGATGAATGCCTTAAAGGTCACGTCACGGACCACCACGTGTTCTGCTGTTCCTGGCCCCAATTGACTCAAGTCAAAGATGTTGCTTGAGTCGACGGTGTTGTCTTGTACTATATCTCCAGCAGGGAGAGGAGTGCTTACATCCAGTAGTCTATCAGTGGCATCCAAAACCTCCACCTCGCCACCATCGCAAGCAAATGACTTCCAAGTAATATCCACACCAACGTCACCGACATCGGTATTAGCGGGATGGCAGTAGGGGTGCTCCGTGTGCTCGCCACACGATGACACAAGCTCACTGGCAATAGTGTCATCTTTGTCGCAACAGTAAGACACACTTTGCTGGTCCTGATGCAACACAATGCTGTTCTCTTCGTCGCATCTCGCACACAATGAAGACTGGACAAGCTCAACTTCTCCACCAGAGCAGATGAAGGATTTAAAAGTGATATCTCCTTGTATGCAGGAGGTCATTTCGGTCGTGGCACCAGTGGGATATGTGATATTGGCTGATGCGGGAGAGTACAGATTAAGAGAAACATCCTTCTGTTGGTGAGAAGCAGAAACATAGGATTTTTTTTCTTAAGTAGCAATAATAATAAAATAATAATCAAAATAACTTCCTTAATCATTATTCATATTTTCAGTGTTGAAAGAAAGTAATCATCAACTTCTGAGTGAGAAAATTAGAGAAATGATTGGATGGTTCCAGTAGCAGAAACAGTGTTTTCATACGGTGCACAGTAAACCTACCTTTGTGGTGTTAAACAGTGATTTAGACTTGTGTCTTAGGGATGAAGGTGACAGATTCTGCTCTGCATTCTCCACACTTCTCAGTGGAGTACGCTCTCCATATCTCATGGAAGGCTATAATAAATAAATACAGTAGTAAATATATATCACCTTTCTTGATTCTATTTGTAAAAACAACGCCAACAAAACGTACCGTGCCTTCCACACTTTGACTTGACATCGTGGAGTCCTGGGAAATGACTGGTATCAGCAAGTAGAGACAATTATTACTATATTAAACATATTATAGTACTGCTGGAAACAATGTAATGCTAGCTCTCACACTTTGCTAACTACTTCCTATCGTTAAATGTTAGCTTACTCGTAGCAGTTAGCAGTTAGTTACTCAGGCGAATCGTATTCATCCGATTGTTAATTGTGTTTTAAGTCTGATCAAAGGAAATTTTACCTAACAAATATGTTTATACTGAATAACAATAACAGTTCGACAAACCTTTCAAACTGTCATCAACCGCGTTTCATTCAAAAATAGATACAGCTGAGTTGCTATTGGTCCGTTTCTTCTTCTTCTTCTTCTTCGTTTATAAACCAAGGCGGCGAATCCGTGTTCCGCTCATCCATGCAGTGCTGCCCTCTTCAGGCCATCGTAAACTTATTCGATTTGATCTGTATTATTTATGACACTTTCACAGTTCAAGCCCATTACGTTTGTAATTTAGTACGTATAGAGGGTTTCGTATACGAAAATTAATAGTAAATTAGATAATAATAGTAGTAATAATACTAATCATGAAAAATAATAAATTAAATTTTTCTTTTTGAAATTACATATTTAATATATAATTTTTGAAACTGTAATACAATCATACTGTAATTGCTTTTCATGCAATTGTATTGATAATTGCAAATCATAATTAACTTACATTGTGAAGTCATATATTTTATACCTGACACCAAGTTTCACAAGTTGGAGCATGACTAGGCCAAGAAGACAATTACTGTAATCATTTATTGATTATAATGACAGTGATGTAAGAAGAGGTACAGATATACATTCTATAATATACAAAGTAGATTACAAAGTCTGACCTCAACCTACAGGGCTTTTCAAATTTTTTTATGTGGAGTCAATGGGACTGAATGGGTCGCACCTGCAGCACCTCAACAAAGCCTTGTCCAAACCAGCAGGTTATGTCAGCTGTATCTAAGGTGAAGAAAAAGAGCTTGTCTTTGCATCGAGTCCTCCTGTAGACCGATCGAGGGTCTGCTGACAGCACGCCTCTGATAGCTGTAGCAGCTTCCTGTGAACTGTGCAGGAACTTGAACCTCGGCCGGTCACTTTTAGGCGGTCCTGCAAGCCATGGAAGTTTATATTAGCAATGATGGCAGTGCTCAGGCACCCTCACACCATGATGGTACTGTCACCATGTTTGATTGTATGTAAGATGATTATGTTTAAGCAAACGTTATCACTCAGTGGAAATGTGCTGGGCATACCTGGCTGGCCTGTGGGAAGGAATTCTGCTAGTTCCCTCTCAGCATGAGGGGTGAACCGGACCTCCAGACTGGAAACGGGTGGTTCTCTGATCCAGCCAGCAATGGTACTGTAGGCCTCCTCTCTATAGCAAGGCCGCTGGTCTTGCTCAGGTCCCTGCAGGTCTGAAGCTCCGTGTTTGTGGTCACAGCTTCCCTGGTACAAGTCACTTTGATTCAGGTAGGCCTTCATTTCCTCCAGCATGGCGAGAGTGTCTCCAGGCTCGGTCAAAGAGTTAGGGAATTTACATCCATCTAGGTTTGGAGTTTCCGCAACAGACTTGACGTCTTTTACGTTTAACAGACCTTCCGTTGGCTGGTTAGGTGACAAAGGGATGCAATCTGATTGGTCTGCACTTGATTGACAGGACTTGCAGTCTATGCTTATCCTTGTGCAAGGGGAATCATAGTCTGGGATGTAAGGTTTGATATCCAGGACTGGGGTGCCTTCAATCATGTCAATGTTTGAAATATGTAATGTGTCACCTAGAAATTAAACAACAAAGATTATTGTGCACTTTAATATGGAACATTTAAGGATGACACATACCATCAATTTTATCCAACTTTGCAAGGGTTAGGCCCAAAGCGTTTGGTCGGTGCGGACTGCGAGTGGAGTACACGCCCACCCTCTGACCATTCAGCCTGGGGGGCTTCACTTTGGCTTTGTAATGCATGTGCCCATTTTTGTGAAAGATAAATATAACCCTGTTGCGGAAAGAAGCACATGTGACACACAACAAACTATAATCATTTAATCAATTAGCGGAAAAAATACACCTCAAACTTCTAACGGGACAACATGCAAGCAAATCCCATGAGACTTCAACTTCATGAGCATTTGAAATATTAACTGCACTCATGTGTTTTGCTTTTTTTGGGCCAGAAAACCAAAGACAAAGAGGAAATGTGCGTGCAAAGATGACCGCTGAACTGGTTGTGGTCTTGTGTCCTGGCTGCTAAGCACAGTACGGCTAAAGCAACATCATAACATAAGAGAATATACGCCTAAGGTGAAAAAACTGCACGTCACTCAGAGTTAGTTAACACATGTATGACAGTTTCTCAACTGAAAATATTGCCTGTGCGGATAAAAAAGGTTATACGACGGCGACGTAAAATGATTATTTCCGTTGTAAATGTGAACAAACTTGACGTCGTCCAGAGGGACATCTATGCAAAAACAAACAAAGAGTGTGTAACAAATAAGGTGGCCAATGCAACCTACCAGACATGAGAATATTGCTCCAGTCCCAGCAGGGCGTGCTCTGGGTTATTGAAGACACTCTGCTTCAGTCGCAGCTCTGCCCTCGAGGGTCCGCAGACGGTGGGCTGCCTGGGTGTCCCATTCTTCACAGAAAAACATGAACTTATGTATCCAATTGGGACCGTCTGGATGATTCCTGCAATGACGACAATAAGAGCAGGGTGAATTCAGTGAAGCCGTGTCAGTGGCTATTGTATTGTTACCGTGTTCTAACGCCGCCTGACATGAGGCAGGTGGAGGCGGTGGCAGGGCTTTCTCGGGCTCCTGGACACTGACTTTTGATACAGCAGACTGAATGGAAAGCATGTGTTTGCGATGAGTTCTGGTTGCAGTGTCCAGCATCTGCCTGTTAAGAGAGAAGGAGCATAAATAAATGGCAGGTTTTAGACAATGATTGTCTCAAGGGATCCTGTGTAAAGATGATTAAACAATATTAGGTACATCTAATATAGTACATATACGTAATATATGTATATGTAGCTACAAACTATTCTCAAATGTACCCTGTGATTGGCTGGCGACTAGTACAGGGTGTACCCCGCCTCTCGCCCAAAGACAGCTGGGATAGGCTCCAGCACCCCCGCGAACCTCGTGACGGTAAGCGGTAGAAAATGAATGAATGAATATTCTCAAATATGACCAAAACTGTGGATTATTACCTTTAGAAATAAAGAGTGCGATGAGAAGATGTCTACGAACTTTTGCCTGGTGCTGTGTAGTATTTGTTGTCACAATTTTCAATGAGAACAAACAATGTAAATGTTCTGCTATGTTGTTTACAATCCAACAGTCCTATTTAAAGTGCTTAATAACAGCTTACCGAAGATTCTTGATTTCCTTTCGCATCACAGACACTTGCTGTTTCAGTATATTTACATGTTCGCTGCAACAGTCACAGATAGGACTCATTTTTGACTAAACAAAATATTAACTACGGTTATAGTTTTCAGCTAGCAAACGCCATACAAGACATGCTATAGAGGTGGGTCTTCTTCGATACAGTAAATGGTGTGTGGCGCGTTACTGCCCTCTATGGTCAAGATGAGTACTGCATCAAGGGTGTGTCATTTTATACAACTGCTTATGTTTTGTCTCGTTTGGCACTGTTTTTTTGGCACTGATTTTTTGCTATAATTTAATTCCAATATAGCGTATTCCTTAAATATGTAAAGCAAACAAAACCGCATCAAAGGTATAGCAAAAATAATTGATGAATAGATTTATAGACCACTGCAATGTTTTTCCACCAGCAGAGGGCAGATTTACTTTATAGAGCAGGGGTGGGCAAATATTTGGACTCGAGGGCCGCATTGAGTTAACAAAATTGTCTGGGGGGCCAGAACATATACGTATTTAACACACACACACTATTTTATGCTTATCATTTTCCTTGAATTATTTGTCTAATTTTATCTGTAAAAGTGTTATCCTATATCAGTTGTATGTCCCTTTTTTAGGAGCACTTTAAACATCACACCACATCAAACTATGTCATTTAATTTGACAGTTTTGTTGTTTATTTTTTACTAAATCAGACATCCGACTTGCAAGTCATGTTGCCAGTTTGTATGTTAAAAGTTGAAGTTACTTAGAAAGCAACTGGCGGGCCGGATTCAAACGCTTGGTGGGCCGCATGTGGCCCCCGGGCCGTAGTTTGCCCACCCCTGTTATAGAGGGTGGTCGAATTAGTCCAAACAGTTTGACCAATTTGAATTACAACGTACAGTATCACTATTAATGTCGGTATTGGCATTACTAGTGTTGTACTCGGTATTAAATCGATACTAAATTCACCCACTCCAAGATTAACCACCATTTTCAGATGCAAGTGACTGAATGAATGTGTGTGAATCTAATTGTGCATATTCATGAGACTACTTATGTGGTGATAATGAAGAGGTTGAGAAGTTTAACAGCATAAGCAATATTGTTTATTAGATGTAAATATTTGCAATACCACTGTGCAATGATATGATTTTGATTGGAAAATGACTTCTCAATAAACCAAACCAAGCAAATAAATCCATAGTTGAACAATGCTACTGTTGCATGGAATGAGTGCAATCAAAAAAATATCAATACAAATGGATTTCATTCAAATAAAATTGAATTGCTCTCTGGAGGTGCATTGGGTCAAATCTTAAGATGGTTTTAAAAAAAATGCTCTCCAATGAAGTCGTTACTTTAAGTACCAGTGTGAACGTGAAGCAAACCACACTAAAGTGAACACCAAGTGTCTTTTATTCCAAATTACCAAACCACATGTGTGAACGGAGCCTTTAGAGAATCAAAGAGTCAGTTTCCCTGGAAGTATCCTTGAGTAGATGTCAGTGAGGACAAGGACGGAACTGTGCATGTTTCGTTTTTTGGGGGCTCATTAATGGATAGCGCCTCACTGGTTTCTAAAAAGAAAAAAGTTGTTCATATTTAAACAGATGCATATTTTTAGAAAGACATTTCAGTTCAAACTGAATCACCTTGATCGGCTCTTTTATCCTGATTCCGGGATTGAACTTGAACCTGCTCCTCTTTGTCATCTGGTCCCAAGTCTTCAATGATCACCTGGTCAAGGGTCTCTTTGGCTTGTGACTGTGAGGACATGAGGGTCTCCACCTGCGGAGGGATAACGGAGGAGACGCTGGCTGGTTCCAAAACAGGAGCTTGGGATTGAGCGAAGACTAGAAGAGCATCCAGAGCTGAATCTGACGCTGGTTCAGGGACTGCATCTGAACCTGAAGTTGGTTCAGGAGCTAGAGCCGGAGTTGGTTCAGTTGGTTTAAAATCTGACGCTGGTTCAGGGGCTGGATCTGGAGCTGAAGTTGGTTCAGGAGCTAGATCCGGAGTTGGTTCGGGAGCAAAATCTGACACTGGCTCAGGGGCTATATCTGGAGCTGGATCTGAAACTGGTTTGGGAGTGAGATCTGGAGCTGGAGCGGTGGATTGATCTTGGCTAGGAACTGCAGGAACTGCAGTGAGAACATCTGGAGTTGACACAAGCGATAGACCGAGACCCGGAGTAGTAGTGCTGCGCACCCACGGCGTCTCAGAAAGGAAAGATTCTGCTTCCAGAAGGTCCGATGCCGGAGCTGGTATCGCCTCCTCTGGTTCCGGGAGCACCACCATAGCAGGATCTTCCTGTGTGAAAGAGCTCAGCGGAGTATCAGCGATCTTCCTGGCCCTCCCCCTCCTTTTGGTGCCTTCAGCTCTCTGCCTTTTCCTCGGGCTCTCCAGCCTGAAAGGAGCCACCAAATATGGGTAAAGCTTCAACAATGCTGATTTTTTTTTTTTTTTAAAAAGCTTTTTTGTGATGCCTGTGTAAAGCTAATAGTACAAAGTCCTTGACCTGGATGTGTGGCATCAATAGAGTCGACTAGACCAATGTAACCTTTGGTAGCAGCTCTTGCCCCACATTCAACAGACGCCATGCAGTGATAAGCATCCTAAGTGGTGATAATGCTAAAGGCTTGTTTGGAAACCACAACCAACTTAAAATATATCATAAAATATGATATAGTTCAGTTCTTTTTCAATTTAAATGAAAACGATTTCAACCTGAAATATACCATACGTATCAAATAGTACTTCAAGTACTTTAATAGCACTTTAAGTCCTCATTCTTCTATGTCTTTCCCCTCCTGTTAAAGCTTGACGAAGTCACTCATAAACATTCCATTCACACCGGATATCACAGTCAAGAATGCATGGTGCCTTTACTGACATCGAGTCATTTTTGCCCAGGCATAGACCCTCAAACAAGTGAAAAGAGTTATGCAACCCACCAGTTCAGAACCATCGAACCACCAGTTCAGCCTGAAATGTACATGTCAAATAAATATTTGGCTAGTTTGTTTTCCTATGCAGGTGGACTGTTTTGCCATTGAAAAAGTACTAAACGAAATGTTGCTGCATGCTTTGACTTGGAAAACATAGCACCATCTGGTGGACACTTATTAAAATACAAATGAGTATATGCATTTTTAGTGGGATTTTCTTTTTGTCACAAGGAACAAATGTGTCTTTTTGTGTAGCTTTGCCATTTTGGGCTAATTTAACAAACACCGTTGGATAATTCTAACATTTTTAATTAACATCCCCTGGCAAATTTGACGTGTGCCATGAAAGGTCCAGACCTCATCAGATCTAAATATCGGTTACTGGACTACTACTACTTTGACCAATTTACCCCAAAACCCACTGTGAAGTTTCCTTCTCCTCTGCTTCGGCTTTTCTCCTCTTGAGAAGTTCCCTGTCCCTCAGGCGGCGTCGGATCCCACCTTTGAAAACAGATGAGACACCAAACAGTTGAACATTGTTAATTTTATAATAATTACGAATCAAAAATGTATATTTGGAACATCAATGTAGATTAAACACTCTTCATGCATAAAATAATCACTAAAGGTTGTTATTTGTTCATATAATGCACACAGAGCAATGAACAACTTCATGCTCTGTCTCCTTTCTGCTCTGTTCTCCTTTCATGGTGAGGCATTCAGGCACACTCATAATTGTGACTGTTAGGTGTGAATTATTTTTCATTTTTATTCAGGTACCCCCATTACAACTGAGTACCCCACTTTGAGAAGCTAGGGTGTAGGTTCTTGGTCATCCAGGTAGTGCATCAACAGTGAGTGGACCTTTTACCGTTTAATCCAAAATGAATGAAGACGCCGTACGGCCATTGAAAAACCAGGTTGTGACATACCGCAACCTGGTATGTCCTACCACAACCTTGATGGTCGACCACATTGAAGTTATTGATTCCACAATGAAAAGCTCGAAGTCATACCTTGCTCTTCTTCATTCTGGCCTTTCCAGTCAGTGTCTTGCTGCGAGGTGCCCTCCATGCTGTGAAGTCCTGCTATGAATGAACGGGCGCTCGTCGAAAGGCGGGAGAAGGGCTGCTCACACCCAAATTTGAAATTATCTGGTTAACCATTACCACCCCGCTGCAAGAGCTCCGACAGGGTTGGTCTTATCATGGTTGCAAAGCCGGAGGAGTTGGCACCGCTTTGACAGAGAGCTAAGTACAAGCACAATGTTAAATGCGGCCCCACTGTAGCAGGAAATAACATACTAACACAATAAGTGAGCAGTTCAACGTGAAAATGTGACCTTTAACCAGCCTTTGGAGAATGAGTCCAATATCAGCCAATGTCAAACGGCCGGCTGAGGGTGTTGCTCATACAGCTACTGTGTTACAAAAGCAGTCAGGTGTTTTTTTTTAAATATTACACTTATCTCTTACATAGGGAGAACAGCTTGTTAGGGGTGTGTCCTCAGATCTTCCCACAGCACACTGAAACATTGCACGCGCGTGTACGTATCAGAATAGGAGGCAGTCCAGCAGCATTAATACACTAAACTGCCAATGGCCGCTAAAGCTGCTTTCAATTTGGCTGGCTGCAACACTTTCATGTAAGATATTGTTCATATTCAGGCACGCGTTGAATGATTGCTGTATAGAACAAGGTAAATAGTAAGGTAAAATAGAGACCACATTTGTCTTGTACAATTATTTCTGTAAACATTGTGTAAAACCCTCAAACAATGCAAACGATGAGCAAAGTCAAGAAATACAAGTTGATGTTTGCTAAATACAAGGATGAAGAGTCTTGAACCAGTCATGATGTGCTATACATATCACTATATTGACAGTAATTATTGTACCCATTATGTCACTGTATGGTCATATCACCTCATACTTCGGTACGTGACAAAAAAAAAAAAAAAAAAAAAAAAAAAAAAGTTAATTACATTTTTTTAAACTATATTAGGAAAGCAGGAAGTGAACAAATGTAACAGTTACTGATTGTAAAAGTACCAGATGGAGGGGTAGGATTTAATAAGCTTTGATTCTTCCTACTCCTTTTCGACATGTGGAACTGTAAACTGATTATGTGATGCATTCAATTGTAATCTGATGCATGTTCAAATGAAATAAAACCATTACCATTACCATTACCATAATATTTGTCCATCAGATGCTGCTACTTTTTCCCAGTCAAGGCACGCTACAAAATGTTTTCTGTGCCTCGCTGCTGAAATCGTGTGTCGCTATCAACACTGAATAACGCTAAGACTCGAAACAACCCAACGATCCCAGGATACACCACAGAGTATGCGTACCAGTGTGTATTATGTGTATTGCGACAATATCTAACACAAAACTGCCGTCTTTTCACAATTTACAAACTGCGACAAAATATGTTTGCTGTTTTAATCAAGCATAGTGCTAGGCCACAGATTTTTCACCATTAAATTGCTAATAAAACCCATCTTAATCCATCTTGCTGGAAATGGTGCATTATAAAAACATGATAACATTGCTGTCAACACACCATTGTTGTCTGTGCTAACAGTCAGTGCCAACAGTGTTTGCAGGTGTCTGAAGATGACGTTCTACTTGAAATCTGGCTACATGTGCATTGACAGGGACAGGGTTTTTTTTCACAACGGTTTCCTTGCCCAGATACAGTATCCGTGCCTTCTAGTCTTTTTGCTTCACTCTGTGTTTTGTCCAGTGAAGTGTTTCTTCGGACATTGCGTCAAACGGCATTTCATTGACAATGAAAGACAAAACCAACTTTTACTGAAAGGATCTTACCTTTGGATGAATTCAATTACGCACGCTGCTACTTCTTGGTGCTGTAGATGATGAAAGATGGGAAACCGTGCAGCAAACCCCTCACAAAAAATGTGACCCCAGGGCTGACCATCCAACGTTGAGGCCTGATTTCTGCAGTTTCTCCAATTAAATTGTGTTGCCCACTGAGATAGAACGAAGAAAAATGTTCTCCTCTCATTTCGTGTGGAAGTGGTAGGCTTCATTTGTCATTCTTCCAATCTCTTTTGGACTATGTTTAGAACAAGTAAATCGGAGAGGCTACCTAGCTAGATCGCAAGTTTGCTAATCTAGTGTACAGTAACCTGTGCAATGTCATGTAAACAAAGTGTACCTATTAGGGTGTTATTCCATTTCTACAGGGCTCTAATAATTTTAAAACCCATATGCAGAAGGGCATAAACACATTTTCTATGCTCTCCTATGAAAATATTCAGTTTAATAATATTGAATCCTATTTTGAGGAAATTGACTTATCAAGGCCGGGTCTGGAATCAGTTAATCGAGATATTACATGCAAAATATAAAGTGTGATTTGTTCATCCGATCATACAGTAAACCTCGGATATATCAGACTCGGATATATCGGAAATTCGCTCACAACGGACAGATAAATAAGAACCAATTTTTCTGTAATGCATTTCCAATAAAAATTCATTGCATATATCGGATTTTTTATAACGGATTTCGCCTATTTCGGACAAAATCTCCAGTCCCGTTCCAATGCATTTCCATTAAATTTCCCTCGCATATATCGGATGGCCGCATCGTGGCGCTCCGATTCGCCGAATCGTGACAGGCCGCTATACGACATCATTTGCAGCGTTTGCAGCGTTGCC
The DNA here is from genome assembly GCF_030265055.1 of Doryrhamphus excisus. Lineage (NCBI taxonomy): Eukaryota > Metazoa > Chordata > Actinopteri > Syngnathiformes > Syngnathidae > Doryrhamphus > Doryrhamphus excisus. Next base: position 18,674,443 of record NC_080466.1, on the reverse strand, counting down.
TGCGCGTCCAGGTACATTGGAAACATAGTCAAGGAAGTGCCTTTTTATAACGGATAAAATCCGATTTACGCATATACCGGATATAAATCCGATATATGCGTAAAACTGACATTTTCCGGTATATGCATTTCGCTTATATCGGACAAAACCAGTGGGAACAATTGAATCCGATATATCCGAGGTTTACTGTATAACAGTGTATACAGTATGTGTTAATAATGTTGAATCCTGCAAATTTATAGCAATTTTATACAGCATGTCAAACTGACCTTTAAAAGGGTTAACAAACAAAATATATTTGATGTTATATATTTATGTTTATTCCTCGTCTAAATATTTATATTTTTATAAGGAAAAAACAGAAGGGCCTCAAGAATTAGATGTTGTTCTTCATGTGACTCGACAAAAAAAGTAACAATGCATGGAAATCTGTGTCTAATAATCACAATACGAAAATAGTCCTTTAATTTATTTTATGGAAACTTTGATGTAATAAAAAAAAACAAGTCAAAATGAAGTTCAATAGTGGGTGTGGTTTGATTTCACACAAGTGTGATTGACTTGGAGTGAAGCGTTAATTGTTGTGAAGTGCTCTTTATTTTATGAGCAGTATATAATTAAAATTACATTGCAATTTTTGTGAAGCTGACATTTTTAATGGTTTTAAGCACAGTATGAGTCAAGAAGTATTACATTTTAGGTTTCTGAAGTGGTACCATGCATATTTAAGAATAACAAAACAGTGCCATCTCCTGGTTCGCTGTCCAAAGTACCAAAACCCTTTGGAAGCATTTTCAGTCTTACTCAAGTTGAAGGGTTAGTTGCCTTGACTTGAATTTGCATTGTACACATAAGGTAGTTATCATATTAAGTATATAAATGTAATCTCTCAAATTCTGATAGAAATATATATACTGCTGCTTTGGTAGGTTTGGTATGTTTCAAGTTTGAGGGGAACTGGTGTCTCAGGAAGTAAAAGGTGGGGGGTGGGGGCTTCATGTATATACAGTGCTCTCTTTACTGCAAACACCCCCCTTCTAGTATTGTTGCAAAGTGTGCACACAGTTTGAAGGCAAAAATGATGCAGTATGTCATTTATTGATCAAACATCACACTGACAGAAACAGATGCATTACTAGCTTGTTGCACAATCACTGTTAAATATGACATTGTGTAAAGATATTAGCAAGTGACTGTATTGGAACTATTGTGGCAGTACATAATACTGCAACTCTAAAAACACCCCCTTCTAGTACGCTCGGAGGCAACATTTATGCAAGATTTTGTTCAATTATCATCAAAATGCACATTATAACAGAAAAATGCATTACAACAGAAAAATCACTCACTGTTAAATATTGTCTTCACTGGGAATGCATGATACTGCAAAACTAAAAAAATATTCCCTTCTACTTGAGGAACATGTGCACACACAGCCTGAATGGCAAGGTTTATGCTATATCTAGTTTAATGACCAAAGTGTACAATATACCAGCAGAAAAAGCATGACAAATTTAATATTGGTGCACAACAGCAGGCACGATCACATTTTGTGTTATGTATGGTACATTGCATAACAATACTATTTAGTTACTAGCTTCAAGAATTTCTGGCAAAATGCATTACTGCAAAAATAATAAACTTTCTCTCTGTACACAATGCTGGAAGGCAGTGGGATTTGTGCAAAATGTAGTTATGGATCAAATTGCACACTGTAACAGAAAAAAATGCATAAGCAGTTTAATTGGTACGTACAAGCACACACACACACACACACAGACTTTGTGTGTTAAATATGACAGTGTAAATATCAACATTGGCAAGTCGCTGTATTAGATTGATGTCTTTCTTGATAACACATACTGCTCTCTTTGAGCAAAACACCTATTAGTTCTCGGTGGGCACGCAGCTAGATCCATACAAGATGTAGTTAATTCATAAAAAAATTAGATTTAACGTAATTGGTCCACGTATATATGAAATGGGACACATTGCAAAGATAATATTACCTTAAGGTATTTCCCGGTATTGCGTAAATAAATAGTGGAGAAAATGCTATGTAGGACTTCCCTAGCAGAAATGAATTGCACCACAGCAGTGCTGTTTTGAGGCTGCCGTTGCCCCTTTAGGCGGCGATGGGCGTTTCTGGACAGAGGGGGCGCTGTTGAGCATATATTTTGTTTCAGTCCCGTTTCCCTCCATGGTTTCTCCTCTCCGACTAACTTAGCGGTGGCTCACTTCATTATACAGTCCCCTATATTCTCCCTCCGTTAGGGCATCTCTACGTTTGGACCGAAGATCCCGGCACACACACAAACAAAAACACCCGTGACAGAGAGGAAAAGTTTGACTTCCAGCGGGAACGATGTTGATGAAAAACAGGATCCACTTGGAGCTAAGAAACAGGGCACCGTCTGAAGTGAGTCGTGCCTTTTTTTTAGTTTTCGGGCTAGCGTTGGCTTTAGCTTAGCTTGCTACTTTTCCACTGCTTTGACCTGTAATGGAGACCACATGTTGTTTTTCTTGTTAAAAAAGGATACAATTTGTCGTATTTAGGCGTGAATGAACGGGGTTTGGGTGTATCGGCGGTACACACAAGGGAGACGAGAAAAGCTGCGTTCAATCGCTACTTTATCGGAGACGGCAATTCCCCAGCTCGTTGGCATTATTGCGGTGCTTTTAAACCCTTTCGCAGCAGCATTCCCCCCCTTTCGGCGACGGTTCACTTCGACCTGCCAAAAACTATTCGTAAACTTGGCTTTTTGCGTTGATATCGGAGCTAAATGTGCTCCCCACGCTAGTGCATTCGCGTTGGGCACATACAGTGGGTAGCCATGTTTGCTGCTAGCATGATGTTAACCGCTCAACGAGGGCACCCTTTAAAACACTTAAAATACCCAACATTTCCCGGTGAGATCACATTAAGAGTGCAACCTTAGAAACGTTTAAATAGCCATTTCCATTCAGGGATCGCGTAATTGAAACTATTTAGGTTATGACCACACGTCATTGAACACGTAAAAAACAACCGGCGATGCAGCAAATTGATAATGTTACATTCATGCACATGTACTTGTACTTATTATAAAAGCGATGTATTTCCGTAATTGATTTGTTTGCAAGGCAAGTTTAGATGGGAGTGTACATGGAGAGCAAGCACATGGAATATGTCACCCTGCGTGTAATGCATACATTTGTCGCAATTTAACGCCATTTATACTCGTTTATAAATGTGTAGTTGTTATAGAAGTGTGTTCACAACACCCGATTATGGTCTTGAACGCAGCAGCCTCCCAACTTATCTTCTTCCCGCCATATTAGCGCCTCCGCCATAATGGTTCAGGCAGAAGACTACAAAACCATACAAATACAATAATCTTCCAGTTCTATTGGATGCCATTGTATCACATTCGACGCACCTCGCTATTTAAAGTCCGGGCTTTTGTTAGCCTGTTTTATTAGTGTGCGTCTGCTTTTGGGGCGACGAGAGATCCGACACAGCGCGTCATGCGTGGGCAGACAAAAACTCGACGCCCGCTGTTTTCATCTTACTCATGCAAAGCTTAAAACATGGATAAATGTATGTAAAACAGCTCATTGTAATGCGTCAAAATAGACAATGGCAATTTGTAAACATGTGTCGCTAATTGAAATGCTCGGAACGGCATACTGTTTCTCAGGAGTCGCCATGTTGTCATTCTGTCGTCTTTTGAAGGTCTGGAAGAAAGGAACGGTCTCCATCTTTGTTTTTTTTCCCCTCACTAAATTTCCGCTCTCAGTGTTGCCCCTTCGCCACTTTTACTACAAAACGTCAAAACAAATTGGCAATATGTGTCGACAACAAGGATTACTCCCGAACGACGGTTAAACCGAAAAAGAAAAAAAAGTCTGCACAAAAAAGGGTGTATTCGCCATCCTTTCCGTCGCTGTAGCGTGGGCTAATGGCGGCCACACAGGCTTTAACGTCTACTGCACGTTTAAAAAGGGGGGCAATGGCTGCTTAGCTTGTAGCTTGTAGCTTAGCTGACTAAAATCATCGCATGCTAAAGGGGAAGACTCCACCGGGCTCGCCCTGTTGACGAACAATTTATCATCTTGAGACTAAGAAGAGTGACACGGGGGTATTTAAATAAGACTACGTAGCCTCCATTTTTGGTGTTTTTCCAGGGAGAAACAATGCTCTTTCTGACATTTTGACTACAACTTTTTTTGTTGTTGCGTTTTTAACTACTGCAACTCTTAACAATACTTCTCTTTGAAGTGCTTAAAAACGCCCAAATATAAACCACCCTGACATAAAGACAACCTTCTTTTTCCAAGAACTATCTTTTCTAAGGGGGATTAGTCGAAGACAGTTAAATATTTTTTTTTAAACTCGTGTTATCATAGTGGTTATATTTCTTAGCAAGGGGGGTTTTACAAAGTACATAAAGCCTCCCTTTTGGGCGTTTTACCAGGGAGAATCTATGCTCTTGCTGATGTTTCAACTCCTACTTTTTTGTTTTTATAGTCCTATAGTGAATAGCTAAGTGTTAAGTTTTTGAAACTCTATAAACCATGGCAGATGATAGACAAAACTCAAATATGCCTAAACAAAATTATGTCTGCTGGCTTTAATGTTATTTTTTTTAACTCTTATTTTTAGCAACTTAAATTTGAAAATATAGTGTATTTGCTGTGTGACAGTGGAATTTGGTAACTAATAATCCCATTTTTATACAGCTTGATTATCACAATATAGTTAAAATCAATACTGTTTGTGTTCTTCATTATACTTAGTTGCTTTTTGTACATAATATACCTAATGTTGTTTCTATATGTTCTATGGTACCGTTTGACATCATGTGCTCCATCTGCAGGGAAAAGAACATGGCCATAACCAACACAGTGGAGCATAATTCTGTATAATTGCATAACTGTATAATTCAAGAACTTCTATCATTTTCCACTTGCCAAGCGAGGTGCAAACCCTTACACTTAATTTTCTTGCACTCATTTAGCCCAAAATCTTAAAACTACTACTCAAGGACGACTACAGGGTTACGTACAAGCTCACTTTCTAGACTGTGATGCAAGTTTCGGTTCAGTAATATATATATAACTGATATTTTAATACTGAGCTCCAACACTGTACACAGAAAGCCATTAATTTCATTAATCAAACCTTAAACTAAATACATGAATGAAGTGAAACAGAAGTGATAATCATTACTTTTTTCTTTATCTTTTGCACTATTATGTTAAGATGGGAATTTAGAAATAAGTTTTCCATTGTTTTTTTTTTATAATTTGTTTTTTTGTGGCAGTGTCTTCCATGTTAAACATCAATTTGATTTTTACAGTAGAAATTAATTTTTCACATATTTTGGTAACAAATTGAAACAACCAAAATCAAGAGGGGCTGTTTGGGAGCTGAAAGAACATAAATTACCATCACTACAAGTGTTGCGCCACCCCTTGCAATTAACTCCTCTTTTTGTATGTTAGTAATTAATGACAGTAAGTGATAGTCGGTTTCACGAGACAGGACAATACACAAGATTGGTACGAGATGAGATTTTAACATTTACATAAGAAAGAACATAAGAAGAGTACAGTGGAAAAAATACATGACAATATATTCTAATCTACTAATATAATTTCTACTACGTCACTCTTCTGCACTCTTTGTGTATGCTAGCAGCCCCGCCTCCATCCACCGAGGCAAAGAGACTGTATGCCATGGTTCTATGGAGTAAACGTGCCAAGTTGCTGAATGCAATGCACAGAGTGAACTCTCTTCCTGTTTGTTTTGAGGCGAGGAAACAGATGCACATACACATGGCAATATATATTGAGGCCAGCAAAATGAGCAAATTCATATTCATTGATTGTGTAATTTTTTTTTGTTTTGCTTTTCATCTCGTGGTTATTTTTGTGCTGCGATCCATCACCTGTGTTAACATCTGATGACATAAATACTTCTCCAACAGCAAGTTTTGTCATCTTCTAATACTGATTTTACTGTCTTCCAGCTACATGAACTCGTCCTAGACAACTGTCGATCGGACGAAGGAAAAACCGAAGGCCTCACAGATGAGTTTGTCAACCTGACGTTCCTCAGTTTGATAAATGTCGGCCTAACATCAGTCTCCAACATACCAAGATTAGAAAAACTCAAAAAGGTAAGTGGGGGGGGGGCAGCATGCTGACTGGGGACAAACGTGAAAAGTCCAAACGTCAATTTTGTCTCTCTCTCTCTCTCTCTCTCTCTCTCAGTTGGAGTTGAGTGACAACAGAATCAGCGGCGGCCTGGAGGTCTTAGCATTGAAACTCCCCAACCTCACACATCTAAACCTGAGCGGCAACAAATTGAAAGAAATCAGCACTTTGGAACCATTGGTACGTATCTTCCTTCCACCAGCCTTGTCACCGTAAAGAGAAGTTCACCACTAACTTCCCCTTTTGGCTGTACACTGTTTATGTTAGCATCCAACAGTTAGCGTATTGCTCACATGTACCAAGCAGCCAGACACTTGCCCACAGTACCTCCCTCGTTTATCACGCTTAATTGGTTCCAGACCTGACCATAAGTTAATTTAAAAAGTAGGATTTCTTATTTCTAAATGGAATGTTTTTGTAGTCAGAGCCCTGTAGACATGAAATAGCACCCCTATAGTCACCCAAAACCATAGATACTGTATAATAATTGAAAATAAGACATAGTATAAGTGTTTAGCTGAGGCCAAAATATGTACATTTTGCTGAAACATGCATTTTTTGATGAGTGAAGAGAGTCTCTACACCAGGGGTCTCAAACTCAATTTACTTGGGGGCCACTGGAGCTTGGGTCTGGGTGAGACTGGGCTGCATCAGGTTTTCCAAAAAAAACGCATTTATTAAAAACAAAAAAATTTAAAAAAACTTTGCTTTGGTTCCAATTTTCTACAAGAAGGCTCTAATAAAACATTCCACTGTTCTCAAATATCTTATTTTTATTTTTTTTACACAAAATAAGATGAAAAATAAATAAACAAATCAAGAATAAAGAAAATCAATCAATCAGTAATAAATAAATATAATAATAATAATAATAATAATAATAATAATAATAATAAAATGGCATAATACAAACTTAAGAAGCCACATATAGTTGGTGGGTAGACAAATAATTTTTTTCAGATTAAAATGAACAAAGCATTATGAGAACCCTGTGGACATGACAAAACACAACTATAGTCACATTTATACTCTTTTTTTATTTACAACATATTGCGCAACTGCAGGGTCTTGAGACACATGCTAACTTGCAAACTAGAGAGCTAGAGACCTAAACGGTAGCCTTCAAGTTATTTCCTTTAAACTTAAATAGCCAAAAACTTACCACTTCCACACGGATAGGGAGGATAACTATTAACAGTTATTTAACCTTTAACATGAACATTAATCAAACGTAATATTTTTTTCTGGGTACATGATACCATACAGCAGGGGTGCTCACACTTTTTCAGCATGCGAGCTACTTTTAAAATGACCGAGTCAAAATGATCTACCCACTACAAAAATGCAAAACATCTATTTATTTTCAAATGTATTGAGGATTATTTGTACGTACAATGTATGTTGATGTACCTTACATAACCAAATGAGCCAATATTGCAAAACACACATAATTAACTATTAAATTTTTTTGTAATTACCTGAGTTTACTTTGATGACTTGCACTGAATTGAACCAGCCAGGGATGCATAGTCCGGAGAGTAGCTGCTGATAGCCAGCCTTAGCACACTTCCAAATGTTTATCAGTCATGGATAATATCCGTATCATAATATCCGTATAATATTCCATATCCGTATGGAAGTGATATGTTTTTTGCCTTTTTACTTGGTCCAGTTTTTGCCTTTTTACTTGGTCCAGCTCCTTCACTCATTTTAGTGACCATAAACTTTAGCGAGGGCTTAAAATCTCGCAATTCGCCGACTAGCTTAGCACTTTGCATCGTTGTTTACGCATGAGCGGTGACCTAAAGGTCAAAATTCAGTTGTCATCTGACTGGTTGTCCTGTATGTCAATCAAGTAACGGGGATGGATGATAGGCTGACATCGTAAGTTCTGCTGCACTTAGAGACGTTGTTTGATTTGATTGGTCACCCGAAGGGCAACATTCAGTTGTCATCTGAATGGCTGCCCTGTATATCAATCAAGTGACGGCATTGATGCTGGGATGATATTTTTTTAATGTCACGCCGCGATCGACCAGCGATCGACCAGTACCACCTCCGCGATCGACCGGTAGCTCGCGATCGACTTAATGAGCACCCCTGCCATACAGCATCCATATCAAACTTGCGCGGGCCGCACTAACATTAAACTTTCATATCAAGGCGGGGGCCTCAAACTAGTGTCCTGCGGGCCACATTTGGCTCGCGGGCCGCGTGTTTGAGACCCCTGCTCTACACTCTTCACACGTATCTTCTCTGGGGACACCTGGTTTTAGGGTCATAGTCTGTGTGGGGCTGCATGAGTGCTGCAGGTACCGGAGCTGTGGTTCAGACGTGCTGTGACAGTAAATGGCAAGATAATGGTCTTGCCCTACGGTCAAGCATGATGGCATAACAGCATCATAGGTTGCATGGATGCCGCGGTTCACATGAAGCACAGCACGATTCCCTCCATGTGGGAAACCGAGGGGCGTTCCCTGTCCTGACGTAGTGTGTTTCTGCGCGGGGCTGGTACTGTCATGTTTCCATCCCGACACAAGAACCAAGTAGTATCTTCTGTCGTCGGGTCCACAGAAAAAGCTGAAACACCTGAAAAGTTTGGACCTGTTCAACTGCGAAGTGACCAACCTGAACGAGTACAAGGACAGCGTCTTCAAACTCCTGCCCCAGCTCACCTACCTGGACGGCTACGACAACGAGGACAAGGAGGCCTCCGACTCTGACGGAGAGGTGGACGGAGACGGCGTGGACGATGACGACGATGAAGGTGTGTGTTGGGGGGGTTAATTGTCGTTTACCTGCTGCAGTCTCTTACGACAAAATGTGTCCATTCCACTCACAGAGGGCGAGGACGAGGAAGACGAGGACGGCGAGGAGGAGGACTTCGATGAGGAAGAAGATGACGAGGAAGATGAGGAGGAGGTAGAGGGAGAAGAGGATGACGAGGAGGTCAGCGGAGAGGATGAGGTGAAGCTTGGAATGATGGGAAATACTGTGCAGCTGAAGCTGAAGCTTACATTTTTTCCTCTCCACACAAGGAGGAAGACTACGGACCGGACGGGGAAGTTGATGACGATGATGAAGATGAGGAGGAAGACGATGAAGGTATTATCTGAGGGGTGCATGTCGCGGAAAATGCAATAGTCTTCCTCATTAGTCAACACATTGAAACACGCTACTGACACCTGCAGGACTTTAATGAAACTGCAACAAGCCCAATGTAGGAGTAGCATTGATAACATTAGCTTTGTTAGCATTCATACAGGTGTAGAAATAAGTGTACACAAACTTTTAATCAAAAAAATGTAATGAGACATAAGCCCCTTCCATACATTAAAACGTTTTTCTTTCATTTTGTTGTAAAAATACATTTCCAAAATGGAGTCTTACACTCAACAAAAATATATAATAATTTTTCATGAGCTAAACATGTAAAAGGCCCGTCTCTCTCTAATATCTGTCAGTGAGCATTCATGATCCACCCACCACCCAGGTGTGGGCTAGATGCTGATTAGGCAGCATGATTGCACACGTGTGCGTTAGGCTGGCCACACTAAAAGGCCACTCAAATATGCACTTTCGTTGTATTGCCTTCTAGTGTGGCCAACCCAAGGCGCACCTGTGCAAGCAATGTGTGTTAGGCTGGCCACACTAAAAGGCCGCTCAAATGTGCACTTTAGCTGTATTGCCTTTTAGTGTGGCCAACCCAAGGCGCACCCGTGTAAGCAGTGTGTGCTAGACTGGCCACACTAAAAGGCCGCTCAAATATGCACTTTGACTGTATTGCCTTTTAGTGTGGCCAACCCAAGGTGCGCCCGTGCAAGCAGTGTGCGTTAGGCTGGCCACACTAAAAGGCCGCTCAAATATACACTAACTGTATTGCCTTTTAATGTGGCCAAACCAAGGCACATCTGTGCAAGCAGTGTGCGTTAGGCTGTCACACTAAAAGGCCGCTCAAATATGCACTTTAACTGTATCGCCTTTTAGTGTGGTCAACCCAAGGCACACCTGTGCAAGCAACATGCTTTCTAAATAGCACCTCCAGTGGCCTTTTAGTGTGTCTAATCAGCAGCTTGATATAACATAGCTATGAAGTGGATTTAGATTTGCCTTTGTTTTTGGTGAGTGTGTATTTGGGTCAGCGTAGTGCGATTATCAAAGTCTGCGATTTAGTCTGCGACATAGTTTAAGTTGCTTTCTATTTTTTCTTTATTTTCCTCAAGCTGCTGTAGCACCAATTAGACAACAGTAATAAATGTGGACACAAGAGCAACAGCAAAATTAGTGTCATGGTTTTTGCAGAGGCTGATACCCACAAAGGCGAGAAGAGAAAGCGAGACCCGGATGACGACGATGAATTCGACGACGACGAGGACGACTATTAAAAACAAAACGAGAGCCGACCAACCCCCCCCCTAAAAACCTGAACCTCCACGGCCCCTCCTACAATCCGGAACCCCCACCTTCCCCTTCCTCTTCCCCAGCTCTGAGCTCTGTTTTTTTGGGGCAAGACTGTACTGGATGGGTGGGGTCGTGTGGGTCAACCACCGCCCTGCCCCTAAAACCATTTATTATTATTTTGTTTTTTACAATCTTTTGAACTGAGAGTTACCCCACCACAACCACCATCATGATCATCATCATCATCATCATCGTCGTCACCCAACAGCCCCAAGGTTCTCAGGCAGCCCACCACTCAGCATTCCACATTTTCACTGTCAAATCCCGCTTTGTGTATCTTGTGTGAGGACTTTGGGATTGGTCTAATATTGGGTCCGTGCTTTTTTCCTGGTTTTGTTGGCGAAATTTATTATTTTGTTGTTGGGTTTGATGTTTCTTTTTTTGTATTATTTTTTTTGTCTGTTTCCTTTTACCCACTGCCCCCAATCCACCCCAATAAAATTATTGCTATAGCAGCTGTGCAACCAGTGAGCCATACGTTTTTTGGGTTTTTTTTTTCTCAGTGTGGCCACCTGTTGCACAAATCCAAGGTTGTAGCTACATTTTTACTTTCTGTATGACAAGAAAACAACTTTGTAAATAAAATGTTAACATTTGCTGCTTTTTTTCATGCTGGGGGGAGTGAATGAGTGAAACGTGCAGCTCTGCAAACACATTTTAACATACAACGTAGCGAAAACTGGTCTGATGGCACGTAAGCATTTACGGCATGTAGGATTTCCCTGAGGGAGATGTTGCTACGCGTAAACACACACAAGTAATGTGTACTTGAGCAAGGCACGCAATTTCTCACTGCCTGTGGTTGAAAACACATCTACCACTTTTGAAAAAAAATCAGTTCTGAGTCAATACAATTTTACCTACATAATGACATAATGTATCGTAAATATATAAATAAGTCAGAAGGTTGGCTTGTCATTTTGTATGTTCCTTTAAAATAATGTATTTCAGCGTGTTTCGCCCCAATTTATCGACCCTTTTTAATCACCACCAACTGCTCATAGTTCCCCCCCCCCCCCTTTTACGTTGAAAATATACAATCGTTTAACCATTTCGCCTGTAAAATGCAACATTTTTGCTTCGAGCGCCTCATTGCGGTCGCCATGACACTCCGACGTGTCACTCCGGCGAAGATACGTCATCTTACGTGTTGCATTCACTGATACTTACGCAAACTCGGAAAAACAATTATCTTTACAGCTTTGTTTTAACCCAATAAAATTTCACTTTAAATGGAAATTGTTGATTTCAAGCTTTTAACTGCAGCCACAGTATAAAACTTTGTCAGTTATCTCATTATAAAAATGTAAATTAGAACCAAAAGCAGAAAAGGAAGAAAAGAGGAAACATCTCATTAGCTGCTTTTAAATATCTATATTTTTACACAGTGAGTGACTCAACCGCGGTAAAGAAACACGTTGAGTGCTATATTTAGCACTGCAACTTCCTGATGCATTTTTTTGGTAACAAATGAGGATTAAAGCACACAATTTGCCTCTGTGTGTACAAAAGCTGCAATTCAATTTTGATTAAAAAAAATTAAAAAGTCAGTGTAAAAGCCAGGGAAAAAAACTGGATACATGCTGTAAAAAAAAAAAAAAACAAGGATTTTCAAAATGTGAAGGGCCAAAAGACTTCAGGGGTGGCACAGCGGCTCAAGAAAAATAAAAAAAAAATTTCAAGACTGGATTTTTAGTGAGCAAAAACAAGGTTGGGTCACAAAATATGCTCCAGAAAATAATTTTTAGGGGAAGTAGGGCAGGTCCATCTTAGCCATTTGTACTTAAATATTAAAAAGACAGTAAACAAGACAAGATAGAAAATAAAATCATTTTCCTTTTCCCTTCTTTTATCTATAAAGAGTTTTTGTTGTAAAAAAACTGAGCTACAAAGTTGCATAGCTGTGATATATATATATATATATATAAAAAACAGACCAGAAGATAGTACAGTCGTCCCTCGTTTATCACAGTTAATTGGTTCTGGACCTGACATGAACAAAGTAGGATTCCATATTAATAAATCAAATATTTTCATAGTTGTAGCATAAAAATCCTTTATTTTACTTTTCGAAATATGAGCTTTAACATGAATAGAGCCCTGCAGACTTGAAATAAAACCCCAATCGTCACTTTTACACCTTTGTTATTCTTTGTATACGTCACATTGCTGTTAGCATAGCAAGCTACCAAGCTAACTCGTCAGCGTCTTCAATTTACTTACTCTAAACTTAAAAGTGTTTCAAACGGAGTGAGGAAGAAAGGCATAGAAGCCAAAAACTTACCACTTCCACACTGAAGAGGAGAACCATTGTTTCCTTCACTCAATATCAGCCGCGGCATGTAGCCTAGGCTCCATGCAGTGTGAAATGTAATGTAATGTAATCTGATGTCATGTGTCATATATTTCAATATTTTTAGACTAATAAAAACATGATATCGTGATACAGCGAGGGACGACTGTAGTTTGTAAAAGCACGTGTGTAAGAATCCGTGTCATATTTACACCAACAATACAGGATGTGCACCTCGTGTGGTGCCTACAGGAAGAGCGTGGTTGTAGTTTAATAAAACAAAAACAACAAAGTGTGGGAATCAGCAAGAAAACGTCCCAAAAAAAATAATAATAAAAAGTCTTAAAGTGAGGTAGGAGACTGAGAGTTTTTGATGTTCTTGATCTCCAGCTCCAGCTGCTTGATGCGTACGTCCCTCTGGTTGACGAGCTCACGCAGCCGCCGAATTTCATCCTGCTGCTTGTGGAATTTCAGACGGAGCTGTGGACATGAAGAAGGATGAGAGTCATGTGACAAATATTGGGATACTCCATCGTAAGCAAAAGGTTGAATGAGACGGTCAGTCTTAATATTTCATTTTAACCCATTTTCATACCTTGATGGAGTGGATTTTTTTAAAATTAAGTAGCAATATTAAGAGAATTAAAGGGGGGGGGGGGTCATATAACCTAAAAAATATATTAAATTTAAACAATTAAATAAAATATGAAAAATAAAGTAACCAAAACATCCTAAATTCTGTGAATATAGCCATAGTTTAAAATTGTTAAATGTCACAATGCTAGAGGTAAAAAAAAAATAGCTGAGAATGAGAAGATATTTTGAAAGATCTTTTTATGAAGAGAATTAAGACAGTGGGAGAAAGGGGCATAATTATTTTTAAAAAATGAAATTTAAAAAAACTTCTTTAATTTAAACAAATTTAAAAAAAATCTAAATAAAAAAAAAACAAACAAATTAAATTAAAGTAACAGAAAATATTTCCTAAAATTCAGTGAATATATCCTGAGATTAAAATTATTGAATGTCACAATGCTAGAAGTAAAAAAAAAATTGCTGAGAATGAGAATAAAGATATTTTTAAAGATCTTTTTATGAAGAGAATTAAGACGGTGGGGGAGAGGGGCATAATCATTAAAAAAAATGTAATTTAATTTAAAAAAATCTTCTTTAATTTAAACAATTAAATAAAAACAATAACCTAAAATTAAAACAAACAAATAAAAAAAAAACATTTTTCCTAAAATTCAGTGAATGTATCCTTAGATTAAAATTGTTGAATGTCAAAATGCTGTAGGTGAAAAAAAGTTGATAACGAGAATAAATTAAAAATGTTTAAGTCATAAAGTTATTAATAATGAGAATAAATAAATAAATTAAGTCATAATGTTGTAATGTAAAAAAAAAAAAATCAACCATAACGCTGCAATAAAAAATAGCTCCTGCAGAAAATAACAATTTGATGTTAAGCAAAAAAAAATAAAAAATAGCAATGTAGCAGTGAGGAAAAAAGTGTGATGATAACCATAGAAGAGGGAAGTTGACAGTGTGTGAAGGAAGGTGTGTGTTTTATTTGGGCAGTTAACAGTTGGAAATATGCCATATAAATTAATTTGACCTTTGACCTTGGTGACCAGGGACAGACCACTAGGTGACAGCATCGCTCCTCAAGCCACCTCAAGCGTCTTCAAAGGAGGAGGAGTCTCATTTTTTTTTCACCTGTAAACGGCTGGCCACGCCCCCTCAGTCCATCGCGCATCAAAGTCAAGTTGGACAGTCAAATCACTACCTCATTTTCTGTCTTTGGCGGAGAGCAGAGCAGGAGGTCTTCTCCTTTGCTAACCGTTGTCCTGTCTTCCCCCGCCAGTCCGTAGTCCTGCTCGCCGTCTTTGGTGCCCAACTGGTCCTGAATGTAGGCCAGCTGCAACGCACCCGGTCGGCCGTGAGACCTGCTGTACCCCTTGGTCATGTCGTGGTACGACTCGTCCACTTGGTGTCCCGGCTTCAGGGACATCAACACCGGGCCTGGACGGGACAGGAAGTCAAATTCATTTTTTTCAGTTTTGCTGTTTTTTTTAGAACCAACAGCAATAAACAGTCACAGATTTTCTATATATATAGAAAATAAAAATGTCACTCAAAGATCCTTTATAAGACAGGAGCATGCTGTTGTTTTTAAAAGGAAAACTACTCTTTGTTTTGGAATTTTGTCCATCGTCCAAAATCAACACACGTCTTTCCCTTTTGACTGTGTTCAACATTATTAGAGTCCTTTACACATTAAATAGCACCCCTATGATCACCTTTATGTGTGTATCACCAAATATAGTACATATAATCAGAGAAAATAGGACATATTAGATAATACAAAATATAATAGTATATATATATATATATATAAACATATATTATTATAATATTATTTATATATTATTAATAATATAATAATATCTATATTTATTAATAATATCATAATAATAATTTAAATAATACAAAATAAAATAATACACATGTCTTTCCCTTTTGACTGTGTTCAACATTATTAGAGTCCTTTACACATTAAATAGCACCCCTATGATCACCTTTATGTGTGTATCACCCAATATAGTACATATAAGAGAAAATAGGACATTAGATAATAAAAAATATAATAGTATATATATATATATATAAATAATATATATTATAATATTAATATATATATATATATATAAATAATATATATTATATTATTAATATATATATATATATATATATATATATATATATATATATATATATATATATATATATATATATATATATATAAATAATATATTATAATATTATTAATATATATATAAATATATATATATTATAATATTATTAATATATATTAATAATATAATAATACTATTTATATATATTAATATAATAATAATTTTAATAATAAAATAATACAAATGGAACATGTGCAGTACAACCCCAGGGACATAATAACATGTGGGACAGCTGCTCCAAAATTCATTCTACTTTTGGAGAATTATCAAGACATGTGAGTGAAGGGCAAAAAACCTCTGGCCCAAGTGGACCAATGTGGGGGGCGAAAGGAACATTGGAGGTTATGGCCTCAACAGTAGACCACATTACAATTACTGACCCCTATTGGCCAATGTAGAAGACTACAATAGTCACCCGGGTCACACTCTCTAGAGCCGTGGCGTACATATATGACTGACAGGAAGTAGTAACGGTTTGAATGGCACCTTTGTCCAAGCCGCTCAGCCACTCGTCTGCAGTCAAGGCAGCTTTATTCCCCGCCGTCATGGGATAAATGTCCTCCTGGTAGGACTCCGACTGGAAAGACGACAACACGTGAACGTGTGTTTAGATTCCCACTAACGATTCCCACGCCCGCTGGCGTCTTTCTTACCCGGCGAGGTACGATCATGGACAGAGGCTCAATCAGACTCTTAATGGTCACCAGCTTGTAGAACCGGAACACTTCGCACGAGCTCACGTCCAGGCCTCTCTTTGGCATCACACCTGCAGCGAAACAGCGAATCAGCAAGAAAACGCCCCCCCCCCCAAAAAAAAAGTCTTAAATTGAGGTGGAGAAAATCCTGGAAAAGATTACATTGGTCCCTTGTTTATCACGGTTTATCCAGACCCAACTACCACAAGTGATTTAACACCAAGTAAGATTAAATAAATGCTATATTTTCATAGTTATGACAGAGAAAACATGATAAGAGCTTGGAAATAGGCTTTGTAACATTATTAGAGCCCCCAAGTCATGAAATAACACCTCTATGGTCACCTTTACATTTGTATAACCACAGAAAATAAGACATATGAGACATAAATAAGATAACAGTTGGGCTGCACGGCGATCGAGTGGTTAGCACGCAGACCCGAGACCCGTGTTCAATTCCACGAACACGTTTGCATGTTCTCCCCGTGCATGAGTGGGTTTTCTCCGGGTACTCCGGTTTCCTCCCACATTCCAAAAACATGCTAGGTTAATTGGCGACTCCAAATTGTCCATAGGTATGAATGTGAGTGTGAATGGTTGTTTGTCTATATGTGCCCTGTGATTGGCTGGCCACCAGTCCAGGGTGTACCCCGCCTCTTGCCCGAAGACAGCTGGGATAGGCTCCAGCACCCCCCGCGACCCTCGTGAGGAAAAAGCGGTAGAAAATGAATGAATGAATAAAAAATATCAATGCATTGGGTTCCTAGTGCCTGTCTCACCGAACAATTACTGACACCTAGTGGCCAAAGATGAATAGAGTACTTGTATTTGTATTTGAGTTCATTCAGCATTTTTATGCCCAAAAATGGAAAAAGTTAATAAAAATAAGTACATATTCTTTCCTAATAATAGGCCGTATTCAACCACATTTGTTAATGATATTTGAAAACCCCCATAGGGTGAGAGTGATATTTGAACAGCGATTTAGCCAGAGATGACTATTTGTTTTTTCATTATTTCTTATGGGAAAAAAAAGACCCACAAAAGCACCATTTGAGTTCAACTGTGTTTGAGCGTCTTGAAGGCCTGCAGGCTATTTGCTCGACACGTTTGTTTACATTTGCACCGAGTCTGGCGCCACTTACCCATCCCTTTCTGAGGTAAGCTGGAGCGGTACTCTGTCAGGTAGTGGATGTACGGCTTCTCGGAGCTGATCTCGTAGTACCTGATGTTCCCGTCACCCTGAAGGAGCAGACAGTCGAAGCTCTTACTTCAATTATGCCGAGCGTGTCAATAAGAACTCACCTTTCCAGCCAGGTACAGCATGTGTGTGTCGGGGTCGTAAAAAGGGAAGAGGACCCCCGACGACCCGTCGAGGTTCTCCTCTAACAAAGGCACTGACAGATCATCCTAGGATACAAATATAATCACAGTAACAATTATATTTTATGTGTACAGTACCTCTCATACAGAAATGCTAAGTCGTAAAAATCTATTACAAAGTGCTACAGTTTGATGGCAGCTGTTAAGAAATATCCTAACACTTCAAGGAAGACAGTAAAATAAGGTCATAAAAAAAAAAAAAGTAAGGCAATAAAACAAAATGAAGGTTGTAAAGTAAAGTAAAAAAAAAAAGGTAGGCAATAAAATTAAATAAAAAATATTCAAACTAAGGCTGTAAAATAAAACAAAACAACAAGTAAGGAGATAAAATAAATGCATTTCAATGAAGGGGTTACAAGGCAAAATAAAACTAAAATAAAACAAATAAGAGAGACAATAATATAATAAATATTATCAATGCTGATAATTATCAGTATCAGATTTTATTATAAAAAAATGCCGTATACAACACATATGTGTTCATTGCATCACAGGAGATATGCCACGTTACATATCGGTAACGGAAATGGAGAGTTGGACAATATCGGCATAATGGTTTGGGCAAAACCAATATCGGAAATAAAAAAATATATTAAAAAAATTAAAAAAATAAGAAAAATAAGACAAAAAAATGCAGTAAAGTAAGCCAAAAAAATGATAAAATGGGGTAAAATACTGTATATAAAATGTGTAATTTTATATACAATATGTATAAAAATAATTGGAACCTCAGTTAGCATCCACAGTGTTTTCGGTCTTGAATTTACTATAAAAAATCCAAAAACTTGTTTTTGTTTGGATTTACATATTTGCTTACAGGACATATGTGTTAGAAATACGTGGTTAGAGTCGGCCCTTTTGGAACGAATCAAGGTTCCACTATACATATTATGAATATACAATAGCTAGAATAACATAGTAAAGTATATTACCAATCAGATAAAAAGGAGGTTAAAACAATATACGTTAAAATACATTGAATTTACTCACAAAAAAAACTGGTGCAATAGAGTGTAAGGAAGTGAATAAATACATATCTAGTCTGTAATATTGAATAAAATCCAAATATTTTAACACTGAAAGCCAAAGTGCCACGTGACACAAACATTTAGTCATCTGAATCTAGAGCAGCATAAAATAAATCACTCTCCAACGGCGTACAGTATTAAAAACGTGGAGCGCTCCATCCCTAATCCTTCGCTTGGGACGTAATCCTACTTCCACATTTCACTCTTGCACATCAAAACACCAAGTGGACACGTCACACGCTACACTACAAACCTTGACCTGTACACTACAACCCCATCCACTACACTACAAACCCATCCACTATTAACCTGTACACTACACTACAAATCCCACACACTATTAACCTGTACACTACACTACAACCCCATCCACTACACTACAACCCCATCCACTATTAACCTGTACACTACACTACAATCCCATCCACTACACTACAAACCCATCCACTATTAACCTGTACACTACACTACAAACTCATCCACTATTAACCTGTACACTGCACTACAAACCCCATACACTATTAACCTGTACACTACACTACAACCCCATCCATAACACTACAAACCCATCCACTATTAACCTGTACACTACACTACAACCCCATCCACGACACTACAAACCCATCCACTATTAACCTGTACACTACACTACAAACCCCATACACTATTAAGCTGTACACTACACTACAACCCCATCCACTACACTACAAACCCATCCACTATTAACCTGTACACTACACTACAAACCCCATACACTATTAACCTGTACACTACACTACAAACTCATCCACTATTAACCTGTACACTACACTACAAACCCATCCACTCTTAACCTGTACACTACACTACAAACCCCATCCACTATTAACTTTTACACTACACTACAAACCCCATACACTATTAACCTGTACACGACACTACAAACCCATATACTATTGCATGATCGTTTGAAATACTTCCCTAAGTTTAGAATAAGTAAGTAGCTGTTTAACATGGTAGCTTACTATGCTGGCAACAGCCATCTTTTGCAGTGATCCAATAGCCTGCGCAAGGTGGTGTAAACAGAGAATAACTGAGTGTAAAGGTGACCATAGGGGTGTTATTTCATGTCCAGAGGGCTCGAATAATGTTAAAATTGAGAAAATGATTTATTTATTTATTTATTAATATTGATTGTAGCTATACTACACTGCACATTATTACACACTACTCCACTATACACTAAAATGTGTATTTGTTGGATTTAGTGCTGTGAGTGAGGCCCTGATTAGGTTTGTTATTGTGTTATTGTGTTTGTCCACTAGATGGCAGAGTTGTAAATGTTATGACGACAGCATCCTGTTCTTTCACCGTGATCAATCCTAAACAAGGACGGACACTTCCAGCAATTTGACCTTAGTGAGGTGTTACATCAACATGTAGCGCTTGCTGATGATTCCATAACATGACGGACGTGACGACTCTCTTTGGGTGTCAGACAGAATGAGGTCAGAGGAAGAATCAGCTTGACTGTACAGATGTGATGATGATGATGATGATGATGATGCACAAACGTCATCACTCTGTCGCTACAATGCTTTAACCTTGGCTGCTCGGTCATACACAAGATCTTGGACGAGTGTTTGGGGGTTTTAGATCCTTAAACACAAGGATCACAAGGAAAGAAAGAATAATAAAAGGCTTTTTCACTTACCAGATCCCAGAGAGCAATCTGACGGTCGTTCCATCTGGATGTTCCCGACGTGAGAAGCTTCTTCACGTTGCCCAGGACGATCACCTTGCTGGCCTTGTGCGTCTTACAGTTGGCTTCCTGAGAAACAATCACAGGTCAGCTTGAATTCATCGTAACATTCAAAGTCATGTGATCCACCGGAGAAGGAAGCGAGCACAAAAGGGCGTGGAGGTCAGGTCAGCTATGCCAGGACAGAGGTGTCACTTTTGGCTGTGTGGTGCTGGATGAGCGCCTGAGAGAGTACACAGGAGCCACTCTGAGACTCACTCCTCCGAGGTCTGACTTCCCGTGGAGATGTCATGTCATGTTGTAACGGACAGGAAAGGTACCTGCAGGAGGCTTCCTGAACGTGGCTCCAGGAGTCGCAACTTCCTGTCTTTGCAAGTGGTGGCCAAAACGCTGCCGTCCGTGTTGAAAGACATGGACAGGACTACGTCTGTGTGCTGGCTCAGGGTCCGTACAGGGTTCTTGATCACCTGCTCAGGACAGTCCAGGTTCCAGATCATGACCTGAGAACATATCGAGTGGTTAGGAGTTTTATTACTAAAGAAATAAAGTCACATTATTCCTAATCACGCCTCAACTAGAAGGATGTTTTGGTCGTTACCTTGTAGTCGTACGCCGTGCTGAACAGGATGTTGTTGGCGGTGGGGTGCCACTCAATGAGGCCCACCCTGCGACTGTGACCCTGGAGCTCCTTCCATGGTACGGTCATGTTCTTCAACAAACCGTGAGGAGGAATCTCCCACACCTTCACCTGCATGGAGGTTTGGGTATTTTCCTTACTTTTTCTACTGTAGGCTGCACGGCGGACGATAGGTCTGTATGTTTTGTAACATTATTAGAGCCCCCAAGTCATGAAATAACACCCCTATAGTCACCTTTACATTTGTATAACCACAGAAAATAAGACATATTAGACATAAATAAGATAACACTTGGGCTGCACGGCGGACGAGTGGTTAGCGCGTAGACTCGAGACCCGCGTTCAATTCCACCCTCAGCCATCTCTGTGTGGAGTTTGCATGTTCTCCCCGTGCATGTGTGGGTTTTCTCCGGGTACTCCGGTTTCCTCCCACATTCCAAAAACATTCATTCATTTCATTCATTCATTTTCTACCGCTTTTTCCTCACGAGGGTCGCGGGGGTGCTGGAGCCTATCCCAGCTGTCTTTGGGCGAAAGGCGGGGTACACACTAGACTCTGCCAATCACAGGGCACATATAGACAAACAACCATTCACACTCACATTCATACCTATGGACAATTTGGAGTCGCCAATTAACCTAGCATGTTTTTGGAATGTGGGAGGAAACCCACGCATGCACGGGGAGAACATGCAAACTCCACACAGAGATGGCCGAGGGTGGAATTTAACCCTGGTCTCCTAGCTGTGAGGTCTGCGCGCTAACCACACGACCGCCGTGCCACATTCCACATTCCAAAAACATGCTAGGTTAATTAGCAACTCCAAATTGTCCATAGGTATGAATGTGAGTGTGAATGGTTGTTTGTCTATATGTGCCCTGTGATTGGCTGGCCACCAGTCCAGGGTGTACCCCGCCTCTCGCCCGAAGACAGCTGGGATAGGCTCCAGCACCCCCGCGACCCTCGTGAGGATAAGCGGTAGAAAATTAATGAATGAATGAATTTTCTACTTTTGTTAAATATATTCAAATGAATAAAGTATAACTTGAAAAAAAAGGTTCCTTAATTATAATCATAGTTTTTAATATAACTGCATGCTACAATGCTGGCATCATTTCAGAGGCAAAGCATGATGATTTACAATATTCTGACCTACCAGCACAGTGCAGAGGAATGTGTGGAATGACTCCAAGTTCTGCTTTAAGCCGACAGCGAGGCCAAAAAATTATCTACCGCTACTCCCTCGTACTATTCAGTGAACGGACAATGTGTATGAGATTACCAACCGTGGTGTCCTCGGAGCAGGAGGCGATGCAGTAGTCGTTGAAAGGATTCCATTTGATGTCTAACACGTTGCCTCTGTGGCCCGTCACTCGAGGGTGGTGAGGGTCCACTTTACCCGTCTGATGAAACATAACAAGACAACAGTAAATGGTAATGGTAATGGTTTTATTTCATTTGAACATGCATCAGATTACAATTGAATGCATCACATAATCAGTTCCACATGTCCAAAAGGAGTAGGAAGAAGCAAAGCTTATTAAATCCTACCCCTCCATCGGGTACTTTTACAATCAGTAACTGTTACATTTGTTCACTTCCTGCTTTCCATAACACAGTTTAAGGTTGTTTTTTTGTTTTGTTTTCTTTTGTTTTTTTTTTAAATAATGATATGACCATACAATGACATAATGGGTACCATAGTAACAAAATATTTATTTCACATTTTCTATAAATTATTGAATATAATGAGACTTTATAAAAAACTATCACAGTCATTTGTTATTATGATTACTCACATGATGGACTGTCAGGACCAGGAAGGACCCCCCACCGGCGCACTCTGTGATGACGGCCAGGAAGCGAGGATTGACCGCGCAGAAAGTGTTGTCCTGGACACTTCGTGTGATGGGCACGCCATCATAGCAGCTCTCCTTGGCGGCGGCTTTTCCAAACACGTGCCGGAACTTGGAGCTGCGGTACTGAGGGCGCCATGTCATCTGAGAAGGAGGAAAAGGAAGCAAGGTTATTTCTAGCTTGATATGATACGTTCCGTAGTGGTCATACAGTATGCAGCAAAGGAGTGAAACCAAAGATGCTGGACAATGACAAAACATAAGTATATGTTTTCCTGCCTCCAAACAAGTGGGTGTGGTTCGCCTGCAACATTTCTTACCTCCAGCAAGGAGGTTATATTTTCTTAGCCCTTAGGAGGAATCCACAACATCTACTATTACTATTTAGTAGGGGTGTAACTGTACATGTATTTGAAGTGAGATTACAGTTAAGAGATTAGCGCAATATTTGCTACAGTTCTTAAAACATTCCTGTTATGGACATAAACAGTCAAAAAAGTGACAACATTTTGATGCTTTTTCAGCAAAAAACATGCAATTCTAGGGCTGTCACAGTACATGTATTTGTAATCGGATTGTTTGGATTCAGCATCATACAGAGGGACACAGAGTTCCGACACGGTACTCAGAGTAAAGAAGACAAAGTAGAACTGCCTCTCCATATCGACACCCATCTACCCTGTAAACCAGGGGTGCTCATTAAGTCGATCGCGATCTACCGGTCGATCGCGTAGGTGGTACTGGTCGATCGCTGGTCGATCGCGGCGTGACATAAAAAAAATATCATCCTAGCATCAATGCCGTCGCTTGATTGATATACAGGGCCGCCATTCAGATGACAACTGAATGTTGCCCTTCGGGTGACCAATCAAATCAAACAATGTCTCTAAGTGCAGCAGAACTTACGATGTCAGCCTATCATCCATCCCCGTTACTTGATTGACATACAGGACAACCAGTCAGATGACAACTGAATTTTGACCTTTAGGTCACCGCTCATGCGTAAACAACGATGCAAAGTGCTAAGCTAGTCGGCGAATTGCGAGATTTTAAGCCCTCGCTAAAGTTTATGGTCACTAAAATGAGTGAAGTAGCTGGACCAAGTAAAAAGGCAAAAACATATCACTTCCATACGGAATGGGAGGTGGACTTTTTTTTCACAATGTCTTTTTCGAAGTGCGTTTGCCTGGCTAACCTGGCTATCAGCAGCTACTGTCCGGACTATGCATCCCTGGCTGATTCAATTCAGTGCAAGTCATCAAAGTAAACTCAGGTAATTACAAAAAATGTTAATAGTTAATTATGTGTGTTTTGCAATATTGGCTCATTTGGTTATGTAAGGTACATCAACATACATTGTACGTACAAATAATAATAATATATGTTTTGCATTTTTGTAGTGGGTAGATCATTTTGACTCGGTCATTTTAAAAGTAGCTCGCATGCTGAAAAAGTGTGAGCACCCCTGCTGTAAACCAATACAGTGCAGCCGGATTCATGGCTAGCGATAGTGCCAAGGTAAAAGCCAGTTGGTCTTCCTGGTGGATATATATATATATATATAAAACAGACAAAGACAACCAGATAAAATGAAAGCAGTGAGCCCTGATGTTTAGACATATGGTAGGGATGCCAAAGTGCTGATTTTGGGCGTGCTTCAATTGAAAAGGTTGTGTGGTGTTCCACAGGGTAGTGTTGTCATCCCACTTTTATTCAATGTCTTTCCATGGCACACGCTGAGCACATTAACATTCATTCATTCATTTTCTACCGCTTATCCTCACAAGGGTCGCGGGGGTGCTGGAGCCTATCCCAGCTGTCTTTGGGCGAGAGGCGGGGTCGCCAGCCAATCACAGGGCACATATAATAATAATAATAATACATTTTATTTGTATAGCGCTTTTCAAAATACTCAGACACTTTACAGAAGAATGAAGTTGAATAAAGCAAGTAAAGTCGCCAATTAACCTAGCATGTTTTTGCAAACTCCACACACAGAGATGGCCAAGGTTGGGATTGAAGTCGGGTCTCCTAGCTGTGAGGTCTGCACGCTAACCACTCGTCCGCCGTGCATCCCCACACTAACATCTGTCTTTAAATTAGGAAAAAAACATTGTTTTTGCTAAGGTTGAAGATTTTTGAAGATATTTAACTATTGACGTGCCAAAAATGTTTGTAACCAAGTAATATGGCATTTTGGCAAATCAAATGTGCAGTTGCCAGATTAGCAACACAGTAATCCCTACTTTATAGCAGTTAATTGATTCCAGACGCGTTTTGAGATCATTTAAACTTGAAATATAAACCTTTCTAAGTCTGGTGCTTGTCTCACCGAGCAATTACTGACACCTAGTGACCAATGTAGAATACTGCATTCACAATTTTAATGTGGCTTCTTAATTCTTTGTCGCATTCAACCATGCAACAGCATGACTTATTAGATAATATACGTTTGAAAACCACGATAGAGTGAAGCCGCAAAATACACACCGCAATGTGGCGAGGTAGGAGTGACTGAGGATTTTTATAAGCCACTGGTCTAACAGTAGAAGTGCTTGACAAATAAGTATAATAACCTCTATTTCATGCCGTTATGCTTAGATTTCATCTTAATGGAAAACCTCCAGGCTGCTGTGGCTTCCTAAATAGAAATGATGATGCAATGCTCCATTTAATATATCAGATATCAGAAACTGTTTTTTTCAGTTTTATGCATATATCTGTGGTCGTAATAATACTTAAAACCATCATACATCCTGACAGTGTCTGACATGTTATTAACTTTTCATAGATGTTGATTGTTATTTCTACTAATTCAATCAGTCAGTCAGACAAAGGTAATACAATCATGCCACCCCCCGATAGTCACAAGACATTTTCAAGAAGAGAAATACTGGATGCATATGTCATGAATGTGTGGGATAAGTGAGTGTGGTCCGTTGGGATGAAGGCTGCCCAGCCAGCATGTCTGCCTGCTGCCTGCCTGCTCATTACTTATGAATAGGCTTGATGGACAAGACGCAAAGATGAGACAGAACAGATGCTTACATGGAGAGCAAAGACTTGACAAGGACAAGCTGGTCACAACAAACAACTGCCTAAAAATCATCTGAAATACCTCCTGTGGTAAAGATAATGTACAGTGAAGAAAATAAGTATTTGAACACCCTGCTATTTTGCTATTTCTCCCACTTAGAAATCATGGAGGGGTCTGAAATTTTCATCGTAGGTGCATGTCCACTGTGAGAGAGATAAACTAAAAAGAAAAATCCAGAAATCACAATGCATGATTTTTTAACAATTTATTTGTGTGATACAGCTGCAAATAAGTATTTGAACACCTGTGTATCATCTAGAATTCTGACCCTGAAAGACCTGTTAGTCTGCCCATTAGAAGTCCACCTGCACTCCATGTATCATCCTGAATCAGATGCACCTGTTTGAGGTCGTTAGCTGCATAAAGACACCTGTCCACCCCATACAATCAGTAAGACTTTAACTTGTAACATGGCGAAGACCAAAGAGCTGTCCAAAGACACCAGAGACAAAATTGTACACCTCCACAAGGCTGGAAAGGGCTACGGAGCAATTACCAAGCAGCTTGGTGAAAAAAGGTCCACTGTTGGAGCTATCATTAGAAAATGGAAGAAGCTAAACATGACGGTCAATCTCAATCGGAGTGGAGCCCCATGCAAGATATCACCTCGTGGGGTCTCAATGATTCTAAGAAAGGTGAGGAATCAGCCCAGAACTACACGACAGGACTTGGTCAATGACCTGAAAAGAGCTGGGACCACCGTTTCCAAGGTTACTGTAGGTAATACACTAAGACGTCATGATGTGAAATCATGCATGGCACGAAAGGTTCCCCTGCTTAAACCAGCACATGTCAAGGCCCGTCTTAAGTTTGCATATGACCATTTGGATGATACAGAGGAGTCATGGGAGAAAGTTTTATGGTCAGATGAGACCAAAATAGAACTTTTTGGTCATAATTCCAATAAGCGTGTTTGGAGGAAGAAGAATGAAGAGTACAATCCGAAGAACACCATCCCTACTGTGAAGCATGGGGGTGGTAGCATCATGCTTTGGGGGTGTTTTTCTGCACATGGGACAGGACGAGTGCACTGCATTAAAGAGAGGATGACTGGGGCCGTGTATTGTGAGATTTTGGGGAACAACCTCCTTCCCTCTGTCAGAGCATTGAAGATGGGTCGTGGCTGGGTCTTCCAACACGACAACGACCCGAAGCACACAGCCAGGAAAACCAAGGAGTGGCTCCGTAAGAAGCATATCAAGGTTCTAGCATGGCCCAGCCAGTCTCCAGACCTGAACCCAATCGAAAATCTTTGGAGGGAGCTCAAACTCCGTGTTTCTCAGCGACAGCCCAGAAACCTGACTGATCTAGAGAAGATCTGTGTGGAGGAGTGGGCCAAGATCCCTCCTGCAGTGTGTGCAAACCTGGTGAAAAACTACAGGAAACGTTTGACCTCTGTAATAGCAAACAAAGGCTACTGTACCAAATATTAACATTCATTTTCTCAGGTGTTCAAATACTTATTAGCAGCTGTATCACACAAATAAATTGTTAAAAAAATCATGCATTGTGATTTCTGGATTTTTCTTTTTAGTTTCTCTCTCTCACAGTGGACATGCACCTAAGATGAAAATTTCAGACCCCTCCATGATTTCTAAGTGGGAGAAATAGCAAAATAGCAGGGTGTTCAAATACTTATTTTCTTCACTGTATGCCTTCATCAGTCCCACAATGGGTTTGGGAAATACACCACTTCCATTTACAGCTGTCAGAGTTAAACGTTGCCAAAGCGTCAGATAATAAGGTTTGCGCATTTGGAAGCTGAGCCCTGAAAGAAGTTGGTGTTAGAAACCGAGTTCTACTATCGTCAATACGATCCGGGCATCCTTATATGGGCTGGAGATTGCTTGCACTCAGTAAACACGGGCCTACGTATCCGGAAGTCCTCAGGAGCGCTTGGGAGTGGAGTAAATTAAACAGACCGTTTGGGTGGGAAGCGGGAAGTCCACGGAAACACTACAGAAAGAGGTGCAGAATCATGAAGATCTAGAAAGCTTTCTGTGCTGATTATTGTGTGTCGCTGCTCTATAGGAGTCGGTGCAGGTAGTTACAAATCAAGCAAGTACAGTTGCTCTAATTCAACACTTGGTAAGTTTCATAATAATAGGAGGAGCATTTTTTTTGTAGACCACCCCTCTGCCAGGGGTCAATAGATCGAAGTGGGCATTAAACAGTACCGCCATTTTGTACCTGGTAGTCAACATTGTGGGTGGAATTCCCCCAAGCAACACAACATGAGCTTTTGCTTCCTCCCTCACTCTTCTCCATCAGGTACAGTGTATAGTTCAGTTCATGGACATCAGGTCATTGCACTATTATTTTGGGCAAAGACCATGTGATCCACTGATAAGAACTCAGTGACCCAAAACGACAGATGCTAAAATGCTAAAAAAAAAAAAATGCTAGTATAATCGATGATTCTCAACTGGTGGCTCGTGACACATTTATGTCCGTGAAGTCACCTCTCATCTAAGCTAATCACTTACATCATTAGAAAAGGTGCGTGATATGTTTATGGGCGACTTGGTCAAGCTTGAGCAGCACAGACAGGACGTCGAGTATGGACTTAACTCACCCTCCCTCTGACACTCAGCTCGATAAAGCAAAGCTAACGTTTTGCTTGTTGGGTTCGCAGCTAGCGGCACAAACTGTAAGTCCTTCTAAGCACTGACAATGTGACCAACCACAGCAGAGTAGGCGTGCCTGGAGGCGGACCGTTTCTGCAGGAAGCACGAAATCCAAAAAAATACAGATGAATAGGTGCAGATTCCTGAAGATCTAGAAAACTTTCTGTGCTGGTTATCCACATGTAGCTGCTCTATAGGAGTCCACAACTCAATACAAAGGGCCGAAAAATTTGTATAATAGGTTCCTTTTAAATAAATAAGATATTTCAGAAGATTATTTAGAAAGTTTTTCACAATTTGGGTCACCACTTGTCAATTGAAGGGAAATGGTGTGTCCTGCAGCCATACCAGTTGAGAATGACTAGCTGCCAAGATAATCAAAGATCCTTTATATGCTATCAGCCCTTTGCTGTTGTTAAACACCTACCACAAAAATTTTTGTCAAGGATCAAGTTGCTGTTTTTAAGGACTGCCTGCAAAAAGTCAAAGATCCTCTATTAAACAGGAGAGCACCAACTACAAAGATAATCAAAGATTTTCTATACAGTATGACAGGAGCACATGTTTTTAAGAATGTCCTGAGAAAACTCCAGTCAAAGACCATCTATATGACAAGAGTGTGCTGCTGCTTTCAAGGACCTGGTGCAATAGCACAAGTAAAAGATCCTTTATATGAAAGGGAACCTTTGCTGTTTCTAAGCACCAACAACAAAAGAAATCAAAGATCCTCTTTATGACAGGAAGCCTCTGCTGTTTTTAAGCCACCAAAAATCCTCACCCAAGATCTTCTATGTGACAGGAGTGCTTTCTTTTCCTGTGGGTAGTGTTTTAGCAACCCACAGAATTTGTGAAACACATCAAGAGCGTGGAAGAGATACCAGGAGACAGGCCAGGTAACATCTACGTATGTGCGATCCTTTTTCTTTCAACTGCTAAATCAAAAAATCTCTTTCTTGTGATTAAAAGATCTTTGGTGCAGTAGCAAGAGTGAGGATTATGTGGCTCCACTTCTCCGTTTCTGCCCTGAGGCCACCATTGAAGACACAGGAATTTTTTTGTTCGCTCACACCCACACTATTCTTTAAGCCCTGCAGGTAAGAAGCATCCTCACCGTGTTAACATATTGTAACACGTGGGAACTCAATGCAGCGATAGCTTTATATCCACACAGGAACATTGAAACCATGTCTTCCATGCATTCCTTTGTGGAGCTTGACTGTAAGTAACTTGTTGGGTTTTTAAGTCTTGTAATAAGAGATACCACTTGCTCCAGTACACAGTAACACCACCAAGGCAACACCATTATTTGAATATATCCAAAAGTCAACAAGGCGACTGACGCCACTCACAAAACACAAGAAACTGCTTTACGGGCAAAACTCGGCAAAGCTCAGGAAGATTCCCTGCAATCATCTGTTGCAGCGCTTGGCTCTTATAATCAACAGCACAGGCTTACAAGAGCAGAGAGGCTGCCAAGGTGGTAGAAAGCTAAGACGCCAAGCACATCTTGGCATCAGGATTATTGAGCCTACGCCTGCATACACATGGGTATTTGTATTTAAAAAAAAAAAAAAAAAGTTGGTGTTAGAAACCGAGTTCTACTGTCGTCAATACGATCCAGGCATCCTTATATGGGCTGGAGATTGCTTGCACTCAATAAATGCGGGCCTATGTATCCGGAAGTCCTCAAGAGCGCTTGGGAGTGGAGTAAATTAAACAGACCGTTTGGGTGGGAAGCGGGAAGTCCATGGAAACACTACAGAAAGAGGTGCAGAATCATGAAGATCTAGAAAGCTTTCTGTGCTGCTTATTGTGTGTAGCTGCTCTATAGGAGTCAGTGCAGTTTAAATTTGAGGTAGTTACAAATCAAGCGAGCACAGTTGCTCTAATTCATGGGTGTCAAACTCATGCCATGAAGGGCCGAGACACTTCAGGTTTGCTTTCCAGCCGGTCACTGAAGCAGGTGATTTTAATGATTAACCCTCCTTTGGTTTGAGGGAAGGAGCTCGTCAATTAAATCACCTGCTGGAGAAACTGGTTGGAAAGAAAACCTGCAGTGCTTCGGCCCTCTGTCGACACATGTGCTCTAATTCAACACTTGGTAAGTTTCATAATAATAGGAGGAGCATTTCTTTTGTAGATCACCCCTCTGCCAGGGGTCAATAGATTAAACAGTACCGTCATTTTGTACCTGGTAGTCAACATTGTGGGTGGAATTCCCCCAAGCAACACAACATGAGCTTTTGCTTGCTGCCTTTCTCTTCATCAGATACATTGTATAGCTCAGTTCGTGGACATCAGGTTTATTTTTCTATGCAGTTTCGCATTAGGCTGGGATAGGCTCCAGCACCCCCCGCTACCCTCGTGAGGAAGAAGCGGTAGAAAATTAATGAATTTTGATTCAAGGCGGCACGGCGGTTGAGTGGTTAACGTGCAGACCTCACAGCTACGAGACCAAGGTACAATTCCACCCTCTGCCATCTCTGTGTGGAGTTTGCATGTTCTCCCCGTGCATGCGTGGGTTTTCTCTGGGTACTCCGGTTTCCTCCCACATTCCAAAAACATGCTAGGTTAATTGGCGACTCCAAATTGTCCATAGGTATGAATGTGAGTGTGAATGGTTGTTTGTCTATATGTGCCCTGTGATTGGCTGGCGACCAGTCCAGGGTGTACCCCGCCTCTCACCCAAAGACAGCTGGGATAGGCTGCAGCACCCCCGCGACCCTTGTGAGGAAAAAGCGGTAAAAAAATGAATGAATGAACTAATAATAAGGCTTGGCTAATAATTTTTTCCATGACTGTATTTGTATATGATAGCATAAATGGAAAATCAGGCTAGATAAACTTGGCTGTTTCAGCAGGTACGTAGCATTGAGCGTCCTGTCTGACATCCAGGCGGTAGTGAATGATGAAATCACACACAAAAAGTGTCTATTTTTAACCACGCAGTTTGCAGCTGATCAAAACGACCACACTGACAGCGTAATTCCTTGATGTATCCATTTACGGGACTATTTTTGGCCACATTTGGCTTATTTTAGTTGCTGATAAAACAGAGACTGTGTGTATTTGTTCTTGTGCATCTATGGAACATATTGTACAGCAAGGAAGGCGGCCACTCCTCTCTTTGTGCCGCAGTTCAAAGTTTAGCAGAGATGTCAACATAAGAATCCATCAATACCTCAATCCAATTGTCTGCCAGGACGTCTTATCCGAACAACAGCGACTTAATAATCCAAAACTTCCTTTCCACCCCGGCGAAAGTTCAACAGTGCGTCTCTGCAAGTGAAACTGCAGTGTGTAGAGGCGTGTCATACACAGATGACAGCTCTCTTCTGTGTAATAGGATCACAGCGGGGATTTCTGCCACCGTGTCACCTACTTCCAAGGTGGACGCACGGGTGAAAAGGCGGGGGGAAAAGGTCTCAAAACGTGGAGCCATGTTCGTGCCAGGATGAGTTGGCGAGGGGAGAGAGAGAGGGTCACGTGAAGGTCATTAGGT
Organism: Doryrhamphus excisus; assembly: GCF_030265055.1. Taxonomy (NCBI): domain Eukaryota; kingdom Metazoa; phylum Chordata; class Actinopteri; order Syngnathiformes; family Syngnathidae; genus Doryrhamphus; species Doryrhamphus excisus. The sequence goes on along the minus strand of NC_080466.1, from coordinate 18,642,162 downwards.
GCCGAGACGCGTTAATCCTACTTCTACAGTCTTGACCTTTTCTAATTGGATAAAAGCTACACATGTAATCCAAACGCTTGTCACAGTCAATGACTCTACGGCCCATTTCACCCTGCATAGAAAAGTTGGCATTTTTAATACTGTTTGTATTGATCTGTATTGATCGTCTCATATGTCCCTGCAGTCAACCCGTAGCCTGCACAATGTAATGTAAACAAAGAATAACAGGAGTGACTATCAAGGTGTTATTTCCTGTCTACAGAGCTCTAAACAGGTTTTCTACGCTCGAACTATGGAACTACCGCGGTCGAGCCTGGAGCAGTTAGTTAACCATGATAAACGAGGGATTAATGTACTCTCATAAAGTATCAATTCATGTCACGTGACTCCGTGCACAACAACAAACACAGCACTTATTAAGGTGCTAATAAACAATTTTGGTACGGTGGAACCTTGGGTAGCGTATTTTTTGGTTTACGGCTAAAAAAATGTGGGTATTTCTTAGTTGGCGTACAATACGGTGACGCAGTGAGTCCAACTGTGTTCATAAGCATGCTATGAACTGGAAACAGGAAACGGAAGTCATTTCTATGACATCATCAGCAGTTGACCCTGTAGTGCTTTACTAGCTAAAATAGTTACAACACAAGTCTCTGCGTTCCTTATTCATTCATTCATTCATTCATTTTCTACCACTTATCCTCACAAGGGGCGCTGGAGCCTATCCCAGCTGTCTTCGGGCGAGAGGTGGGGTACACCCTGGACTGGTGGCCAGCCAATCACAGGGCACATATAGACAAACAACCATTCACACTCACATTCATACCTATGGACAATTTTGAGGTGCCAATTAACCTAGCATGTTTTTGGAATGTGGGAGGAAACTGGAGTACCCGGAGAAAACCCACACATGCGCGGGGAGAACATGCAAACTCCACACAAAGATGGCCGAGGGTGGGCGTTCCTTATTGATCCACGCAAATTACCAAATTTTTTACGCTGTGCAACTTTTTGTTATACAGAAATCTTTTGTAAATAATTTGAGTTCAAAATTTGATCAAAAGACACACAATTTTTTTTTTTAAAAGAGGCCATATTTGTCGCTTAATGGTAGCAACAAAAAAAAAAAAATAACATTAACATTAAGCGTCCGGTTTGTATTGTGTTTTATTGGGGTAAAAATGCCAAAAAAGTAAAAAAAAATGCCCCAAAAGTGTCCATTTAAAATATCTGGTATCGCCCATCATGTGTACTAGCGCTGTAACAGGGGCAGGACCCTGCTGTGTGTTGGCTTCTGTGCAAAAGGTACAAATTACATAAATAAATGTTACATTTTGTATTACAACTTTGATGACATGCCAATTTTGCGGAATGTCAGCATTAAAAGGGGGCTGCCATTTTTCCACCGTTTTTAAGGTAATAGCACCGTAATGTGACTGGGTTCTGTGTAAAAGGAACAAGTAAATAAGTGCTGTTACGGCAATTTTATAAAAAGGTGTTAGGTATGTACTTTGATGACGTGCCAATTTTGCAACATTTTTCCACCATTTTTAAGGTAATAGCACCGTAATGTGACTGGGTTCTGTGTAAAATGAACAAGTGAATAAGTGCTGTTACAGCGATTTTTGGTGTTTGGTATGTATTTGGTATGTATGACAATTGGAAAAAATTGAAAATTTTTGCCCCAGTTTCATAACTGAACTGCAAAAAATGCTGTCATATGCATGCCAGGCAATTACCTGGCAATGTTTTGATCTGACAGCATAAACAAGCATTATGAGCACAAATTATACCACATTTGCAAATGTTTTCAACAGGAAAAAAATTGTTAGCATGTAAAAGCTTCTTCATGGAGAATGGTTTCAGCCTTTGCTCATCAATGAATAACTTGTTGCACCCACCTTTATCTGTGCATAGATAAGTCCTTTACAGTTGTGTGGTGTGTTTTACAGGTTTCAAGAACAGACAGATGGATTTAATGAGTAACATATACAGGAGGGAGGGAGTTGGGCAGGGTGCAGACAGCATGATTGGCACATGTCAACACACACTGAAACTACACGTGGACTTTAGTATTGTGTATTTTACAGCTAAACACCAAGTACAGTGTGAGTGTATTCAATTTAAAATGGCGTTGACTTGTGTTATACTGGTAAGTGTTTATTGAGTCAATTCCCACTGTTCCCACACACTAGAGTGGCAACAATTCAATACAATTTTGGTATTCGATTATTAGTTTTGTAAATGTAAATATTGTCTGATTTCTGCCTCTCAAATTTCCTTAGTGATCCACTAGGTCAGGGGTGGGCAAACTGTGGCCAATGGGCCACATCCACCCCAACGGGCATTTCCAAATTCATTCATTCATTCATTTTCTGTACCGCTATATCACGTGCTGGAGCCTATCCCAGCTGTCAAATTATTATTATTATTTTTTTTTTTTTAGACCTTTAACATCCAAACTTTAGCCGGCATCAAGACTTTCAGTGCTAGTGTGGCACACCTGAGTCGCCAAAATAGTCGGATGCAATCTGTAGCCTGTAACCTTCTGACAAAGTAACCTACCGACTGCATCATGTGGGCATGGAAATAAATATCTACACACAATACCCATGCAAAAAAAACCCCACACCCATATATTCCCTCTGCAAGGCATGCTGGGTATCTTGTGGTACTCTTTCTCCCAACATTTGCTTGATTGCAAAATGTATTGAGGAACAAAGACGAGTTAACATACTCCTGATATCTAATATTATTATTCTTAGTTTGTCGTTGCAGCTGGACTACCCAGCATACCTTGCAGGCATTTGGAAAAATCTGACCATACAAACTACTACTTTTTCAGCTTGGATTATCGGGGCGTCTATCTGTGTGCGTGCAATGACGATGCATAGCGTCATCCACCAATTGTGTTGGTTGAAAGAACGTGTGTTGCACGATAGTAGACCCACTGTATGTTGTTTCTTACCAATAGGTCTTACATACAGTATATTACGCTGCCCACTGATGATCTGGAGCGTGGAATTCATAGTGGGTAACTGTTCAAAATACGAACAAATTGGATGTCAACAGGCATTCCCAGAAAGATTGTGTTCGAAATTAAGATGTTCCACTATACATGTTGTCTTATAAAAGGTGAGGTATTATGCTGCCCCCTGTTGGTCTGGTTACTAGCATTCATAGTGTTTAACTTCTTTTTTCACTTGAATGAACTGATTAGTTTAGTTTAAGATTATGTTGGACATTTCGTGGTTCCATCGTACATCATTTCCTATGACTGGTGAAGTAATATGCTGCCCCCTTTGGGTCTGGAGAGTGGAACTAAATTAATTAACCATTAATGAATCAACATCTTATAATGGCTTGTGTTCAACTTTTGATGTTCCAGCATTTGATGAAATACGGTAGGTGATATATTATATTGCCCACTGTTGGTGTGCAGAGTGGAATAGCTTTCTTAGAATATTAGCAAAGCACACCACCACTCTACAGTGTACTAGCACTGTAACAGGGGCAGGACCCTGATGTGTGTTCTTCTTCTGTGCAAAAGGTACAAATTACATAAATAAATATTACATTTTTTATTATAACTTTGATGACGTGCCAATTTTTGCGGAATGTCAGCGTTAAAAGGGGGCTGACATTTTCCCACCATTTTTAAGGTAACAGCACCGTAATGTGACTGGGTTCTGTGTAAAAGGAACAAGTAAATAAGTGCTGTTACGGCAATTTTATAAAAAGGTGTTAGGTATGTATGACAATCAAGATGGAAAGAATTGAACATTTGCAGTAATATGCTGCCCCCTTTAGGTCTGGAGGGTGGAACTAAATGAATTAACCATTAATGAACAAACATCTTATAATGGCTTGTGTTCAACTTTTGATGTTCTAACATTTGATGAAATACTGTAGGTGATATATATATATATATATATATATATATTGCCCACTGTTGGTGTGCAGAGTGGAATAGCTTTCTTAGATTATTAGCAAAGCACGCCACCACTCATATGAGCCGAAATTAATCAACACGCCCAGTCCGTGCTGTGTATTGACACGAGAAAACGGAGGTAAGTCGTCAAACAGGCCACAAATCACATCTTGAAAAAGGGTGGACGATAGCAAAAGTGGCCATTAGTGGCTCGACAAAAAAGGCCAGCGGATGATGTCATTGTCGTGGCGATGCTTGAGGTTCATTTGAACTTAAACAGACAGGCGCTTTATACTGTACTTATGTTAGAAGGTGAGCAACCACATACACAAGTTGGAGCAACCAGGACATTAAAAAGGTCAGTTTTTAGCTGGGATGACATAATTGCGTCCCATCTTTGTCCGAGCCTGTCACACATGCTAGAGTGTGACTCAAACCCCTGTGGGGGGGGGGTGAAAACTGCACTTGAATAAACGATCAATACTGACTGCCAAATTCCACACACTGACCTGTCACATCAGGACATGAAAGGGAGTTGATCACTCACCCTGACCAAAGTGCCTCGTCACTGGAAAGGGGGGGGATCAGCGGGTAGGATCCGTGAGGGACAAACTGTTGTGTCTCTGGGATGGGGAGAGGGGGGGGAAAAAAAGGAACATTGAGTTTATCTCCAGCACGGTGACTAATAACTACACAGCAGAAGAGAAGAGATGGTGTATGTGCAGCATGAAGGCAAGTGCATGTGTGAACAAGCAAGGAGTGTGCACACTCCCCACACTAGGGGAGGGAGCAGGTATATTTGGCCGCTCCCACTCCTCCTCAGTTTGCTCAATCAGGATTCCTCAGTGCATGTGGAAATCAGCCGTCCTTGTTGCTCAACTCTCTTTATGTCAGATTCCGACATGCAGAAAATAAAACAAATAAAAAGCAGGTCAGAGCACAAATGCACTCAAGTATCTTCAGTTGTTAAGAGTTTATTAATTGTTGTTAGGTTGAGGTAAAGATGCGAATTTCACTGAATTTCATTGTCAACTAGGTGTCAAACTCAAGGCACGGGGGCCAGATGTGGCCCGTGAATGCCTGGGAATAATAAGTGTATTTAGAAGGTCCTAAACAGGTATTCTATGCTCCCAACTACAAAAATATTCCACTTATAAATTAGAAATTCACTTATCATGGTTGGGTCTGGAACTGACTAACAGTGATAAATGAGGGACTGCTGTATATTAATGAACAGATGCTTTATAATGTGCGACCAAGTCAGTTGTGTTAAAAATGTATGAGGTTTTTCTTAAGAACCAGAGTTACAATGCCATCTACTTTACGGAATTGTAATGACAAGCGACATAGACAGTCTCGTTATAATGTGTCAAGCCGAAAAACAGTATGCGGATCAAAAAAGATCTGCTATGGCGACTCCGTGATCAGGAAAAAGCCGAAAGAAACAAACAAAAGAGTCAGGGCAAACAAGTGCCAAATATTAAAAAAAATATATATAGTGGCAAATCAATCTGTGGCATCTAAATTTGTCAGTGGCGGGCCACAACAAATAACTTATGACATTTGAACAATGGAAAATACATATATGCCAAATATAAAAAATATATATATATAATGCCAAATCAATCTGTGGCATCTAAAATTGTCAGTGGCGGGCCTTGACAAATAACTTACGACATTTGAACAATGGAAAATATATGCCAAATATAAAAAATATATATATATAATACCAAATCAATCTGTGGCATCTAAATTTGTCAGTGGCGGGCCTTGACAAATAACTTATGACATTTGAACAATGGAAAATATATGCCAAATATAAAAAATATATATATAATACCAAATCAATCTGTGGCATCTAAATTTGTCAGTGGCGGGCCACGACAAATAACTTATGACATTTGAACAATGGAAAATATATGCCAAATATAAATATATATATATATATATATATATATATATATATATATATATATATATATATATATATATATATATATATATATATATATATAGTGGCAAATCAATCTGTGGCATCTAAATTTGTCAGTGGCGGGCCACGACAAATAACTTATGACATTTGAACAATGGAAAATATATGCCAAATATAAAAATATATATATATAGTGCCAAATCAATCTGTGGCATCTAAATTTGTCAGTGGCGGGCCACGACAAATAACTTATGACATTTGAACAATGGAAAATATATGCCAAATATAAAAAAAAAAAAAATATATATATATATATATATATATATATATATATATAGTGCCAAATCAATCTGTGGCATCTAAATGACATTTGAACTTTGGAAAATTTCCCAGGAAAATAAGGTCACTTTTTAGGGAGCACTCACACAGCTCATGCACAACAACGATGCCGGGCCACATATGCAGCAAACACCCCGCCACATCCTCTTTGCTCAGTTTTCGCCACACAGACAGCGATCATGATGGCCGCTAGTCAAAGAGAAACATTACGTAATAGGCCATTAGCCCGAGAAATTAGGAGAGCTAGCAGAGTGTCATCTGATTGGTCGATATGAGGACAGGAAAGGCTGCAGTGGCCTTCATGCGGTCAAACGGGTGGATCAATCGCTGGTGCACAAAAAGCGAACGCCTCCTGGTTTAACATCACTTTTTTTAAGTACAGCAATACAGACTCCCTGCCAGAGGTAGAAGGTGGTAACTAACAAAACAAAAACAGAGATCTACAGGTATTATTCACTTTTGTTGAATTCACTTTCTCCTTTTGCAAATTTGAGTCACAATTCCCCCCGACCAAGCTTGCAAATGGTATAGTCCACAAATGCACCTGGCCTGCTAGCTAACAAACACACAAAAATTGCGCTCCCCCCCCCACACTTTTGAGAACTTCTTTTCAGCCTTTTAAGTCAGGATGAGAACTGAAAATGGTACAGTTCATAGTCGACTTTGAACCAGAAAGTGGCCTGCTAACGAAAAAAAATAAAAATACAATCAGACAGAAATACAATCAAAAATATGTTTTGTGCTAACATTTTTGAAGGAATTCATTGGATTTACATAATTTAATTTGATATAATCATGATATGATATTTGATATAATAATTTGATATAATAATTTTGATTCACAAACACAGACAACCGGTAAAATGGCAGTTTATTTTTTTTTACCCACTTCCTCCTTGAACCAGGAAGTGGCCTACTAGCTAAAAAATACTAATAACGCACTACAACAAGGCTAACTCTTGTGAACAGTAGGACACAAACCTTCTAATGTAGATTTGCTTTCAGAGAAGTCTACGCAAACTAGCAAAGAGCACTTCCTTTCATTTGGCGATACTATTATTAAGTGTGCGTCTGAGTGCACGGATGCTAATGATCAATAAGAACAGGGCATGAGTGCTAAAAGCTAGCAAGAAAGAGGCTTGCTCTCTAATCACACATCCCAGCAGACTGTAATAGCTAGCTAGCTGCGAGAACACACTACGGTACCGAGCTGACCTTCCGGACATGGAGTTGACATTGCTGATTAGCCGTCTGACTGTGTTTTGACTGCAAAAACACCTGGTCTCAGGGCTTTTGTGTCAATCTGGGCCTTTATTTGCAAAAACGTGACCCACTGAGCTAACAGGGTAGTTCCATTCACGTACACAACAGGTCGGTAAACACTCAGAGCCGATGTGCACACACAGATGAATTTATGAGAACAAACGATTATTCCTATGCCAGTCTAGAACAGGAGGCAAAAGCATAGGCAAGCTGTTTGCCGTCATTTGCATGGTGCGTTTCTACACAAATGAAGGGGACACGCCTTCTCAACAGATTCACTTTGCTAACATGACACCTGACAAACGCCATGTTTTCAACCCCTATTTGCATGCCAGAGTAGTTTTGAGCTAGGAGCAGGGGTCTCAAACTCAATTTACCTGGGGGCCACTGGAGCTAGGGTCTGGGCGAGGCTGGGCCGCATCAGGTTTTCCAAAAAAAACAAAAAAAAACGCATTTATTAAAAACAGAAAAATGAATAAACTTTGCTTTGGTTCCAATTTTCTACAAGAAAAGCTCTGACAAAACATTCCACTGTTCTCAAATATCTTCATTTTTATTTTTCTACACAAAATAAGATCAAGAATAAAGAAAATCTCAATCAGTAATAAATAAATATAATAATAATAAAACGGAAAACAATTAAAAATTAAGAAACCACATATAGTTGGTGGGTAGACAAATTATTTTTTTTCAGATTAAAATGAACAAAGCATTATTAGAGCCCTGTAGACATGACAACACACGACTATAGTCACATTTATACTTTTTTTATTTACAACATATTACGCAACTGCAGGGTCTTGAGACACATGCTAACTCGCAAACTAGAGAACTAGCGACCTAAACGGTAGCCTTCAAGTTATTTCCTTTCAACTTAAATAGCCAAAAACTTACCACTTCCACACGGATAGGGAGGATAACTATTAACAGTTATTTAACCTATGAAAAAAAAGTGTGACTTATAGTCCGGAAAATACGGTAACATGTTTTTAGCAACTTGGGATGTTGCCCCCTATAGGCTGGAGGTTAGGGGAAAAAAGCTAGTTTTTTTTCATTTGTTAGTTTGAAATTAAGCTAGCTCTAAAGTAAAGTGGAACCTCGGTTAGCGTCCACCTTGGTTAGCATGTTTTTTGGTTAACATTTAAAATTTACACCACGACTTCTTCTAGTAAGGAACTTAGTGAAAACTTAATCGGCAAATGTAAACAATACCCTCGCGCAAACACTGTGGCGACAGTGTGTAGTGATACGACGGGAGGGAAACTAACGTAGAGTGATTGTGAGTGATTTAGGGTGCAGACAAGTTCGACCATCTACCTGGGTTGATGTGGGAAATGTTTCAAGTTGATCAATTCCAGCATTACTCACTCTCTGACACTGTGAACACCAAGGTAGGTTGGTTTGCAAGATTTGTGTTTCCAATCATGCCACTTCCATATTACTGCATTATCCTTCATAGTAGCGATGTCATAGTTCAGTCTGATTGGCTTTTATCTGCCCTGTCATCATGAGGTCCACCATATTCCATTCCCTTGCCAAAGAATTTGCAAACTTTCTTGCTGATGTCATTTTTTTTTTCATCCTTGCCCCCTGTTTGGGGGCCACATTTCATCATTTTGACAGCTAAAATACACCGTGTCAGCCATGACCTCACCTCTTGTTACCTGGCGTAAGCTAGGTGAGTCACATGTTAGTGTGCCTGCGCAGTGCCAGAACCATTCCTCACGCGTGATTCATACAAATATACTGTATGTTGTACGTGCAGGAACACAATTTTTGGTTGCAGGCTCTCACGCCATCGCTGTCCTTGGAAGCTGGCGACAAGATCGGTAATAGATGTTTTTTAAAATGATTATTTTAATTTACATTTCAGAAAATTCATTCATTCATTTTCTACCGCTTTTCCTCACGAGGGTCGCGGGGGGTGCTGGAGCCTGTCTCAGCTGTCTTCGGGCAAGAGGCGGGGTACACCCTGGACTGGTGGCCAGCCAATCACAGGGCAGATATAGACAAACAACCATTCACACTCACATTCATACCTATGGACAATTTGGAGTCGCCAATTAACCTAGCATGTTTTTGGAATGTGGGAGGAAACCGGAGTACCCGGAGAAAACCCACGCATGCACGGGGAGAACATGCAAACTCCACACAGAGATGGCCGAGGGTGGAATTGAACCCTGGTCTCCTAGCTGTGAGGTCTGCGCTCTAACCACACGTCCGCCGTGCCGCCCATTTCAGAAAATGTGGAATTAAAATGACATTAATTTATATGATAGTGTACCACTTAATCCTCAATATAAGCATTTAAGTCAAGTAAGACTTAAGTACATGTTTACATTGACAAGATACCTAATCATTACGACCAGTACTGGTAGGGTGTCTTTAGTTTGTATTCATTACGACCAAGTCAAGAGACAGCCAGAGGTGTCACAGCCTAAAATTACACACTATAAATATTATTATATAATATATATATATATATATAAATAATATTACGTATCAACACGCAGGGGGAGAAAAAACACAATGAAAGGATCTATATGCTTGCAGCGTATTCCAAAAACATGCTAGGTTAATTAGTGACTCCAAATTGTCCATAGGTATGAATGTGAGTGTGAATGGTTGTTTGTCTATATGTGCCCTGTGATTGGCTGGCAACCAGTCCAGTACCCCGCCTCTCGCTCAAAGTCAAAGTCAGATAGGATAGGCTCCAGCACCCCCCGCGACCCTCGTGAGGATAAGCGGTAGAAAATGAATGAATATATATATAAATATATATATATATATATATATATAATACTACGTATCAACACGCAGGGGGAGAAAAAACACAATGAGTAAGATCTATATGCTTGCAGCGGAAAGTGAAATTGGCTGGCAACCAGTCCAGGGTGTACCCCACCTCTCGCTCAAAGTCAGATAGGATAGGCTCCAGCACCCCCCCGCGACCCTCGTGAGGATAAGCGGTAGAAAATGAATGAATATATATAAATATATATATAATACTACGTATCAACACGCAGGGGGAGAAAAAACACAATGAGTAAGATCTATATGCTTGCAGCGGAAAGTGAAATTGACTGGCAACCAGTCCAGGGTGTACCCCACCTCTCGCTCAAAGTCAGCTAGGATAGGCTCCAACATGCCCGCGTGACCCTAGTGAGGACAAGTGGCATAGAAAATGCATGGATGAGCTTGCAGGTAAAATAAAAAACCAAAAATATTCATGACAAAACAAGCATCCTTCACATTTGAACCAGGAAAGCTTCACCTGCTAGCCATGCTAACCATAGCAACTGTTGTCATGGTGAGTTTCACTTTCTGCGGCTCAAGGCAGGCTTAAGCTCATCGTCTTCACCTTGGCTCAGCCTCGCTTGTAAACAACACACAAGTCGCCGTCAACGGGGGCCAAACGAGAGGCCGCCGCTAATCAGATCGCCTCCATTAGCTAACTGCATTAATGCAATAGTAATACTCACCACACAGGAAGAGCGGCTAACGCGCTTCCATGCTTCAAGAAAGACAAAAAAAATCAAACAAAGCTGAATCATGTACACTATTGCTCACGTTACAAACAACATGGCTGTTCTACTTGTTAGCATTGACCAAAACACGGCTAAGCGAAGCATTGCCACAAGCTAGCACCACACTAACTGTGTAAACATTTGCTAATTTGACAAATTCTACAATCATAAAACACTTTCACAACAAATCATCACATTTCATCAGTATAATTACTGAGACAAGTTTGACATTCACGACATAATGAGTCTCCATTTTTACGCTAATAGTAAAATATAGCTAAAATAGCTAATACTATATGGCCAAATTGAAGGTGAACATTAAGGAATGAGAGAGAGAGAGAGAGAGGTGTTTGAAAGCTGATAAATTCACCTTTTTCGTGAGGGACAAGCATAAGATGCACATATTAAATCAACATGTTGAACAAAAGCCGAGGCAGCCATCTTGTCTTTTTTTTCCTCATCAATAATGACAGAGACCCCGCTACGACATCTGCTTCACCTCGGCCTTAAGACGATAAAAAAAAAAACACATCAGAGAAACCTTAAATAAATAATGAAAGTAAAAGCTCTATTTGAATATTGTGAAAAATTAATAAAACATTTTCATTTTTGTATTATTATTCTTTATTTTATTGTAATTTATTTTAAATGGCCGTAAAAAATACAGAAAATAGACAGTTATCTTTGTGTTATTTAATAATCATCATTTTTTATTAAAATATATATATATATATATATATATATATATAATTAATTATAGATTTGTTAAAATGACTAAAGAATATTTTTATTACAAAAATATATCTAAATGGTTGGTTTTTCTGTACATTTAAAAAAGAGACAAAGTAGATTCTTTTATACTTATTTAGACTCAATTAAAATATTTAATTAATACTTCATTTTTTATAGTAATACAAAGTATGGAAGGGAAATTTTGTATTTAATTTTAGATGGCAAAAAAACTCCCAGGTCAGTTGTAATAACAAATTATTTTATCATAGGTTTATAAAAAAAAAAACAAAATCATTCATTTTCACACATATTCACACAAGTTAATATTTTGTGGCAAAAAAAACTAACATATATACATTTATAATTTTTTTAAATGTTAATTTCAGAAGGAAATGATTTTTTTTTAATATGAAAAAGACAAACCTACCAATCCATTTATTTAAATATTTAAATAATTTATTTAAATCATTTCTACATCTAAATAGAAGGTAAAACATGCTAAAGAAAAATGTATCTGTATTCTTCTGTATTTAAAAAATCTGTACTTTTAATTATTATTTTTGTGTACATTTCAAATTTTATCATCTTTTTATTTGGTATAATTTTAATTAAGATTTGAGTAAACTTTCTAATGATTTTAGACTGAAGTTGTTATTTTTATTAAAAAAATTATACTTTATTCAAACATTTTGAAGGCAAAAATGTTTAAATATTTATAAATATACTTTTAAATATTTAGTATAAATTTTAAATGACAAAATGTGAGGATTTTTATTAATTTTTAAGATAATGTTTTTTTTAGTTAAGTTGTTGCAGTAGCAAAAAGGTGCTGGGGTAAAAACATTGCAGAAAAAGGACCAACAAGAAACTGGCCTTTCCTCCAGCATTCTGACAGGCAGCGTCCTTCTATCTGATATTGCTCACTGATCCGATTATGGTGCTCTTTTCTGCCTTGTGTGAGAGCTCTTGACATTGAGCAAATCCACACACACACACACTCTCTATTTACTTATTTATTTATTATTTTAGGTAATCCTTTCCCTGTGGGCGGCACGTGGAACCGGCGGCAGATAATCCTGCCAACAGTTGCACAGCTGTCATGTCGCAAACGACCTCGTATGATAACCAGGAGGCGGTGCAGACAGACAGAAAGGTGCGGCTATTTTATTAAAAATAAAAAAAAACAAAAAAAGACGTATGAGCCACTTTGTGACAGGAAGTCCAGAGGTCAGGTGACATGTTCTTAACATCCTGCTGTCATTAAATATGCATACAACTCCACCCTTTTACACTGCCTGACAAAAACGGCTTTTTATTATTTTTTTTATTTATTTTTTTTAAATGGGATGACCTGAAAATTTGGTTCAAACTGAACTACACTGGTTGATGGCCGATGTTACCATCTCTGTCAATTCTTTTTCTCCACCATGTCAAAAAAAAATATCTCTGATGGTGGAAAAATGCCGGGTTGATTTCGTTGCACTACTCTGTGCCTCGCTATTTTTCACCTGTGGTGTCTGGAAAAAGCCGGCTTAGGCTGTGTGAAAGGGGCTAGTGCAGCACAGAAGCGACAAATTTCTGCTGACCAATCCACGGGCAGCAGTTTGTCTAGCTCCGCCCTAAAAAAAAAAGCCATATGGTAGAGGTAAGGATACATTGAGCCCCCTTCAATGGTAACAATAGGAAATGAACTGAAAACTTTTGTGCGACTCCTTTTTAACCTTCGGAGGCATCGGTTTCAACATGTTAGTCGATCTTCGCTCAGTTATTTAAGAAGGCCGGTGCAGACACGTCGGATTTCTAAGTGTTGAGATGTTACTCTCTCCGACAGCATGCAGTCTTTCTACGTGTGTCTCATGTCAACATGTATCCAAAGTGGAACACTCATGGCTGACACTCCATCTCCTCGTGTCCTAAGTGGACAGGAAGTAAACACGCAGACGTGCTTAGTAGCGCAATGAGCAGCGACGTCTACTTGTGTGCTTGCATGTGAAGGGGGTGTCATAAAAGCTGCACTGGTATCTTGCGGCGCCTTATCCATCAGGCTGTTAACACATACCCGACATGCTCCTATGCTGTCCAACCTATGACTCAAGTGGTGAGAAATGTCGAAGAAGCCCACCTCTACAGACTCCCGACAGTCAAAAACATGACTGTATGCGTTACTTTGTGGAAGTCAACACATTAAAGCAGGGGTCTCAAACTCAATTTACTTGGGGGCCAATGGAGCTAGGGTCTGGGTGAGACTGGGCGACATCAGGTTTTCCAAAAAAAAAAAAAAAAAAAAAAATGCATTTATTAAAAACAAAAAAATTTAAAAAACTTCCCTTTGGTTCCAATTTTCTACAAGAAAAGCTCTGATAAAACATTCCACTGTTCTCAAATATCTTACTTTTTATTTTTCTACACAAAATAAAATGAAAAATAAATAAACAAATCAAGAAGAAAATCAATCAGTAATAAATAAATAAATATAATAATAATAATAATAAAACGGCAAATAATAAAAACGTAAGAAACCACATATAGTTGGTGGGTAGACAAATTATTTTTTTCAGATTAAAATGAACAAAGCATTATTAGAGCCCTGTAGACATGACAAAACACGACTATAGTCACATTTATACTCTTTTTATTTACAACATATTGCGCAACTGCAGGGTCTTGAGACACATGCTAACTCGCAAACTAGAGAGCTAGCGACCTAAACGATAGCCTTCAAGTTATTTCCTTTAAACTTAAATAGCCAAAAACGTACCACTTCCACACTGATAGGGAGGATAACTATTAACAGTTATTTAACCTTTAACATGAACATTAATCAAACGTAATATTTTTTTCTGGGTACATGATACCATACAGCATCCATATCAAACTTGCGCGGGCCGCACTAACATTAAACTTTCATATCAAGGCGGGGGCCTCAAACTAGTGTCCTGCGGGCCACATTTGGCCCGCGGGCCGCGTGTTTAAGACCCCTGGATTAAAGGGTACAAATTGTCAAAATTATGACAAATCGGGGTACTGACAAGCACACAAGTATAAAATATGAGCAATATTCGTCGAAAAACAAATATTTTTGAGCATAACACATAAAAGGCTAAAGGTATAATTAAAGTAAGTTTAATACCGGTACACCTCCCAATAATGTAAAATATATCAAATGTAACACAGCGGAACCTGTATAAGTCAATCACCCCCAAGAACATTCAGTCACACAATTCGGAGCTTAACCGCAGTTAAAAAAAACAAATACTTCTTTAGTTGCATTAACTCCAAATGACATTAGCATCTATAGTTTTTTTTGTGTGATGTCAGAGGAAACGTGCGCTGATAACCGTAGATCTAGAGATAGGACTAGATAGGACTTAAAAATGGTGCCCGCCTCTATTCTGGCTTCTAGTTACAATAGAACTATAATAACAGTAATTTATAATAACTGGTAATTTTAGCAGGCGCCACGGCGGTCGAGTGGTTAGCGCGCAGACCTCACAGCTAGGAGGACCACGATTCGATTCCACCCTCGGCCATCTCTGTGTGGAGTTTGCATGTTCTCCCCGTGCATGCGTGGGTTTTCTCCGGGTACTCCGGTTTCCTCCCACATTCCAAAAACATGCTAGGTTAATTGGCGACTCCAAATTGTCCATAGGTATGAATGTGAGTGTGAATGGTTGTTTGTCTATATGTGCCCTGTGATTGGCTGGCCACCAGTCCAGGGTGTACCCCGCCTCTTGCCCAAAGACAGCTGGGATAGGCTCCAGCACCCCCCCGCGACCCTCGTGAGGAAAAGCGGTAGAAAATGAATGAATGAATGGTAATTTTAGCATTTAGCATCACAAAAACAGTACCCCAAGGCATGTTGGGAAGCTGGAAGCACTCTCAGTGATGACATTACAATATTAAACTTTTTAAATTTAGGATTTATATATTTTTGGAAATACCTGAAACCCTTTTTTGTGGAATACCCTACATTTTACCTCCAGCGCCCTGCAGGTAAGTTGCATGTGAGGCCCCTGCTAGACAGTTAAGGATTTTATAGTACAACTGGAAAATATTACATTTTGGTGCACATCAAGATGAAAATGCATTTAAAAAATACCCTTGCTCCAGAATGCCTTCATGGTACTCCTTTATGATATCAACCAGTATCAGAAAACAACCTCAAAAGTACCAAAATATATATGATTAGTGGGGGGCAAGTGGGCGTCTCCCACCGCTGTGGCTCTCCATGCGCATTAGACTCGGGTCATTACACGCTCAAACTGCTCCTTCTTTTGTTTTAAGTTTGTTTATGTCGGCCCAAAAACAAGAGTGAGGGACGCACAATGGCTCTCAACCATCTGCTCCACTGGTGGTCTCATTGACAACAACTCACCCCTGCAGGGAGGAAAGAATGGCGTGTCATCACTGAACAGGACCATTGGATGCACTGGCGGTGCAAGTTGTTTTAAAGTGAAAGCAAACATTTATATTGATCCGATCCGCTAGTAGTTCAAACATTTTTCAATGACAATTATGCATGAAACTTTCATTAGCAGTCGTTGCATCAGAACCAAAATTCAAGGCTTTTCCCACACTTTTTCATTCATACACCCTGGACTGGTGGCCAGCCAATCACAGGGCACATATAGACAAACAACCATTCACACTCACATTCATACCTATGGACAATTTGGAGTCGCTAATTAACCTAGCATGTTTTTTTTTTGAATGTGGGAGGAAACCGGAGTACCCGGAGAAAACCCACGCATGCACATGGAGAACATGCAAACTCCACACAGAGATGCCCGAGGGTGGAATCAAACTCGGGTCTCCTACCTGTGTGACCTGCGCGCTAACCACTTGTCCACCAAAGACATATTTATAATCCCAACAACATATTTATACCGTATTTTCCGGACTATAAGTCACACTTTTTTCCATAGGTTCCATAGGTGAAGTTTTCACTAAGTTCCTTAGTGGTGTAAATTTTAAAAACCAAAAAACATGCTAACCAAGGTGGATGCTAACTGAGGTTCCACTTTACTTTAGCTAGCTTACTTTCAAACTAACAAACAAATGAAAAACCTGTTTTTTTCCCCTAACCTCCAGCCTACAGGGGGTGACATCCCAAGTTGCTAAAAACATGTTACCATATTTTCCGGACTATAAGTCGCACTTTTTTTCATAGGTTGGCTGTTCCTGCGACTTATACTCCAGAGCGACTTATAAATGAAAAAATGTTTATGTTACATAAACACTGGACACCTTTTATGTTTACTTTTTGTGCAGCTGAATAACCATTGTGTTAGCATATCTTACACCTATTCAGCCTGTTCTCAATTCTTTTATTATTGTTAGAACCTGCCTTCCAAGAGGACGTAATGTCTGTTTTGGTCAAGTAGTTTGTAAAATAAATTACCCGCAAAAAATGCGACTTTTACTCCAGTGCGACTTATGTATTTTTTTTTTCTACCTAATTATGCATTTTTGGCCTTGTGCGACTTATACTCCGGAGCGACTTATAGTCCAGAAAATATGGTATGCCTTTTATCCATGAGAGGAACATAGAGCTGATGATGCAACCCTCCACTAATGCATTCACACTTCACTTTTAAGCCATAAAATCAGCCACAAGGTGGCAGAAGTGCATTTGATAAGACATCAGGTTAAGTGAGAAACGGTTCGGTTCCAAATCTAAAAGTTTCATGGTGTTCCATTTGTAAACAAATTGTTACTTTAATGTAAAACCACTCATTTTTGTGCTGTTTATTTTGGTATAGCAAAAAGTAGACTAAAAACAATATTTGTGTCATTCATTCATTTTCTATCGCTTTTCCTCACGAGGGTCGTTGGGGGTGCTGGAGCCTATCCCAGCTGTCTTCGGGCGAGAGGCAGGCAGGGTACACCCTGGACTGGTCACCAGCCAATCACAGGGCACATATAGACAAACAACCATTCTCACTTACGTTCATACCTATGGACAATTTGAGTCACCAATTAACCTAGCATGTTTTTGGAATGTGGGAGGAAATCGGAGTACCCGGAGAAAACCCACGCTAAACGGGGAGAACATGCAAACTCCACACAGAGACGGCCGAGGGTGGAAATGAACCCTGGTTAGCGTGCTAACCACTTGACCGCCGTGCAGCCCTTCAAAGTGAACATTATACTTGAAATCTGTCTTTTGGTTTTCTCCCTTTTATAGTTGGGGACTGATATTTTCCTGAAACATACCAATGTTCTACTGCTGATCGGGAAAATGTAGTAACTAATGTTTTCCGATGAAAGAGGAGAGTCTAATCTTTTCTTTTCTTTTTTTTAGCATATTTGCTAATTAAATAAAAATGTAAGGCGGGGTCCCAAATATTGATAACATCACTAAAACACGGTAGTTCCAGTATTGTATTGATACTAGCAAAACTAGCTTGATGAGAATGATACTTTTCAGTTCTGTCTGACAGGAATTTGAACGACAACTTCTCCCAAAAAATGTTTAATAAAAGGGAATCATTGCGGTTTTTTGTTTATATTGTCACACTGTTTTGAATTATTACATTCACACGTTCTTAAATTGTTCACAAGGGAGTTTTTGTTTGTGTATGTCCTACGAATTACTGTGGTAACAATATGGTCAACAAATGTAAGGCAACATTACATAATTTCATGATCTTATACGACTTATACGCCACTGTATCGGTAAATGTGGACCTGTATTTACCAGGCATCGGCTCAATACCAACATTAACATTATCGCCCACTTCTACCGAATTCGTTGAAAAAGTAACGTTAGCAGGTGCACGTGTCGCATCCCCCTTCCGGAAGTGCAAACACCTCCATGTCGTCTCGAGCAGACCACTCCCCGCACTCACACCCACGCGGGGAACAACAAAATCACTTGTCATGTCCTACGTGACTGAGCTCACCTTTGTGGCGGTCATACGGCGCTGGTGGTGTTTGGAAGGCGGCGGTGGATGTGTTCCCCTCCTACCCCCAGGACTTGTGGAGCAGCCGTGGGGGTCCAAGTTAGGAGAGAGTCGGTGTCATGGTGCTCTGTACCGGTGCCTACCGCTCAGTGATCCCACTTCCAGGATGAGGAGGAGGAGGAGGAGGAGGAAGGAAGAAGGAAAGGAGGGAGGGAGGGGTTGAAGGCGGGGTGGGGTGGGGGGGATTAAACAGGGGGCTTCGTCGATCCTGTTTTATTCAAATAGTATTTACTATTTATACAGTTGTAAAGAATTTTTCGCAGTTAAACCTGTCTGCCGTCTAATTGAAAATAAATATATTTTTAATTTTTTATTATTTTATTTAATTTATTTTTTTATTTTTATTTTATTTCTTTCTTAAAATAAATCAATGTTGATGTTCATTCATTTTCTAATGTTTATCCTAACAAGGGTCGTGCGGGGTGCTGGAGCCTATCCCAGCTGTCACGGGCGAGAGGCGGGGCACACCCTGGACTGGTGGCCCGCCAGCCAATCACAGGGCACATATAGACAAACAACCATTCACACTCACATTCATACCTATGGACAATTTGGAGTCGCTAATTAACCTAGCCTGTTTTTGGAATGTGGAAGGAAACCGGGAGAAAACCCGCACAGAGATGGCCGAGAGTGGAATCGAACTCGGGTCTCCTAGCTGTGAGGCCTATGCACTAAACACTCGGTCTCAATGTTACATATGTAATTCATTATGTGAATTGCTTTTTTTTTTTTAAACTTACTTTAAAAATATCAAAATACTGGTTTAATATCTTAAAAACGTGCTGCACGGCATCCAAGTGGTTAGTGCGCAGGCCTCACAGCTAGGAGCCTCGATTTCAATTCCACCCTCAGGCATCTCTGTGTGATGAGTATCTTAAAAACGTTAAACGCTCTCCAAATAATGACAAGGTGTACTTATTTTGCAGAACAAATACTAATACAGCATGTTATGTTGATTTGAGGAATGAGTGAAACAGCCGGCCTAAACATATTCATAAAAAAAGGAATATATATGAGCTAATATAATTTTTAAAGCTAAGAAAATTAGAATCATCACAATTGTATTACAAAATCCAATGGTTTTAAATTACTGCTAAAACGCAGTGAAAGTGTTTTTCCCCAACAAGGCTAAGGTAATGTGTCCCAATGAGAGTTACTGGCATGTATTTTTAGAATACTGCAACGGCGACGCATTTTGTTTTGGGAGGACGTTTGTCGCCCTCTAGTGTTGACAAACTGTCACTGCACTCCTGTTGAGGTCACACCCATATACAAAATGCTGGCATTCTCTCCAATCAGGCATAGTATTAAATGTCACTATGAACACATAAGAGCAAAACATCCAGTGCTGATTTAGTAAAATTTAATTTACCAACCATTACTCCTTTAATAGATTCTTTCAACGTGGCTCATAAATGTTTTAAGTTACACAGCATCTTCGTTCAGAAGCCCGATGACAAAAATATCTTGTTGTTTTGTTTTTTTGTACATCTTGTCTGTCAGTTTTTGCAGCATATCGCAGAGCGGAAAACATGAATGATTGTTGGAAAATACTGAAATAAAGAAAGATGATGCTACTTTTTTTCCTGTGTAAATGCGGCAGACTAGCTTTCCTTTATCAACTTTTAGTCTGACACGTTACAGGAAGTCATCCCGCATGATGATAAAAATAGCCGAGATGAACGCACTGATGACTTTGAAGCTCCCAGTTGTCTCTGAAAGAGCCTTTTTTTTGTTATTTTTTTAAATTGCAAATGTGGTACATTAGCAGTAATGTAATAGTGACATTGCTGAAAACATGGCAACTGGAGAGAAACCTGCTTCATATCCAAAGTCCTTGTTTCTCATTTACGTCCTTTTTTTGTTGTTGTTGTAATAATCCCTGCAGTTTTCTTAGTCCTTGTCTTCATCTTCATCCTCCTCCTCGTCGTCTTCATCTGTTTGGTCCCGACTGTCTAGGTCATCTTCATCATCCACCTGCAAGCAAAGTGTCATGAAGTGTCACACTGACGAAATTTCCATTTCTTCCTGTTCTGTATGAATGGCCGTGACACAAAATTGAGTAAATTAGGGAAGTTTAGCCGGCACTTTATACTTTATACTTATAAGGGCTGCGACAGAGGGTGGTACACAAACCAGAATTTTCCAGGCGCTTTTCTGTATGAAAGGCCCACACATAAAACAAAATTTTGATCTAGCAAATTATTTCAGGTAATTTCAACTCACAACTAATTTTCTCCAACTTAAAAGATCAAGTTCATGTGACTTATTGCTTTGTTTTATGAACTTTCTTTATTACGTCAAATAACCAAATATTTTGGTAATCTCAACTCACTTTTGATTTAGTCTAACAAATTAGCTCAAGTAAATTCAACTCACAATTAAATTGAAATTAATAGAAATAATTTGTTAACCTGATTTGAAAATGAGTTGAGATTACTTGATTTACATTGTTGATACAACCAAAATATTTGGTTATTTGAGTGCGAATAACTCAAACAAAACTTTTTTCCCCTTGCAGTGTAAAGCAAGGGTCTCAAATTCATTTTCTTCACAGTTTTCGATAAAGTAGGGAATGTTAAAATACATGATATGACAATCCTAGTCCAGGCAATTTTTTGCCTTTGGATGTAATACAGGGTTTACTACATTGTGATTTGTAGTGAGAGTAGGGAAAAGGTGGAGGAGATGCTAGAAGAGTGGAGGTTTGCCCTGGAAAGGAGAGGAATGAAGATTAGCTGCACCAAGACAAAGTATATGTGTGTGAATGACAGGGACCCGAGTGGAAGAGTGAGGTTACAGGGAGAAGAGATACAGAAGGTGAATAATTTTAAGTACTTTAAGTTCAACAGGTCAGAACAATGGCGATTGTGAAAAGGACACTTATATGCTGGGACTACGTTAAAAAGCCATAGCACTTCAGTATGTGGAATCAAACAAAAAAAACTTAAATTATATTAGGAAAGCAGGAAGTGAACAAATGTAACAGTTACTGATTGTAAAAGTACCAGATGTAGGGGTAGGATTTAATAAGCTTTGCTTCTTCCTACTCCTTTTGGACATGTGGAACTGTGAACTGATTATGGGATGCATTCAATTGTAATTTGATGCATGCAAAACTGTGGTGAGACCAGCCATGTTGTTTGGTCTAGAGACAGTGCCACTGTATTATAATGACACCAAGATAGTAAGATTGTTCGGTGACAAGGTAAGTGATGATGATGATTGATGTAATCCATGAAGCTAATAGCCACTTGTAGCTCAGAACGAGCCAGATGCTTCCAGCCAGGCATGTAAACAAAAATTCCAGAATGTGGACTGAGATTGAAATGTGACTGTTCACCCCCAAGATGCAGCAAAAGCCGGCATTTTCTGATGTCGTTCTGTATAAAATGGCACCCGCATTAAAATGGAGAAGGTAAAAAGTCAACACGGCAACCTTAGAAAGTAGTATCAGAACCATATGCTGCTTGGTGCTAAGCTACACAAACAGATAAGAACAAGTGGTAAGAACCGCATCAGGCCTACCGTCTCTCCCAGTTCTTTGAGCCTCTCTTTGAGGCTGAGGATCTTCTGATCCTGGTCAGCCAGCAGCATCAGCAGGTCGTCCTGCTCCTTCTTGGACTCCTGAAGATCTGTTTGGAGCTTAGCTTTCTCCCTTTGCAGAATGGCCACCGAACTGGTGGCTGAGGCCGCCTGCTGCTCCAGTTGCACCCGTCCCTCCGTCAGACCCCTGACCTCCTCCTGATGAGGACGGCGAGGAAGCACATGGTGAAATGTGTGATTTCAAATGATGAGAGAAAGCATATGCAGGTCACACACTTTGAGTCTTTCTGTCTCAGACGTTTGCGCTGCCAGTCTGCTCTCCAGTTCCGCCATGTTAGAGGAGTCTCCACTTGCGCTGGTGTCTGAAGACTAATGAAGTTCAATGGATTAGAATTACGTACATATAGAACACATTAAAAGGTCACATGTGTCACTGTACCCCAGTTTCAGCTCTTCTAAACAGGTCCTGGTTGTCAGTCTTAAGCTGGTTGATCTCGGACGACTGGGACTGGACCTGACTCCTCAGAAGCTCCAGCTCCTGCAAGTCATGAGAGGTTAGTACAGGAGCCCTGATGATGTATGTCATCATGAAGAAGTAGTGAAGTCCTGTCACCTTTAGTAGTTCTGTGTTGTCTGAGCCTCCTGTGGCGCCCTCTGTTGGCTGTGACCCCTTAGATCGCTATAAAAATACAATCACTTGAATTAACCACATAGTTTGTTATGGTGTACAATAGCAAATAATTAGCGGCAGGTTAAAAAACATTGGCATTAATAGCTGTATTACTCATCAGTGGTATTACTCCTTGCTGCTATCACAAAATTGGTTCTATTAATTGCAATATACTTATAAATAAATGACCATGTTGTCAAAAAGATGCTTTTGAAGTAGAATTCAAAATTACTGAGTTGAATATTTATGTAGGTAGAGCATAGAAACCCTGTTTATGACTTTCTAATGGTAATGGTTTCATTTCATTTGAACATGCATCAGATTACAATTGAATGCATCACATAATCAGTTCACAGTTCCACATGTCCAAAAAGAGTAGGAAGAAAGCAAAGCTTAGCTTAAAGCAAAGCTTATTAAATCCTACCCCTCCATCTGGTACTTTTACAATCAGTAACTGTTACATTTGTTCACTTCCTGCTTTCCTAATATAGTTTTAAGGTTTTTTTTATTTTATTTTTGTCACATGCCGAAGTACGAGGTGATATGAGCATCCAATGACATAATGGGTACCATAGTAAGTGTCAATATAGTGATATATATAGCACATCATGACTGGTTCAAGACCCTTCATCCTTGTATTTAGCAAACATCAACTGCTTGTATTGTTTCTTGAATTGGCTCATCGTTGTGCATTGTTTGAGGTCCTTACTCAATCCATTCCATAGTTTGATTACACACACTGAAATGCTATGGCTTTTTAACGTGGTGGAATCAAACTATGGAATGTATTGAGTAAGACCCTCTAAACACGTTGTATCATTATTAGAGCCCTGTAGACATGAAATAACACCCCACAGTCACTTTTACACTCCATTATTCTTAGCTTACATCACAGTGCGCATCACATAACAGACGGCTGCCGCTAGCATAGCAAGCTATTGAGCTAACTAGTTAACCTCTCCATTTTAAAGCGTATCGAAGTAGCCAGTCTCCATGCAGTGTGAAAGGTAAGGCAAGCTAACGTCACGTCTCCGAACATTACTGATAACTTTCATCCATTTTCTATGCTGCTTGTCTCTCATTAGGGTCATTTGGGTACTCATTTTGGGTATGCTGGAGCCTATCCCAGCTGACTATCCCTGTTTGCTTAGCAGTTTTGGTAAATAAAGACCACAGCTATTACTAACCAGAGTATTAATGACCGCCTCTTTGTCACTAAGTTGTGTCTGGAGAAGAGCGTGTTGACTGCGGAGCTCCTCCATCTCCTCTCGTAGTTGCGCCACTTCTTCCGTCTGCATCCCGTTCACCTGGGAGCCATCTCCCTGAAGACTGTTAGCCTGACTCTGGTTCTCCTTCCCTGGAAAGTAAAAAAAATGGAAGTTTGGTTGTTATGTGTTGGAGCGCTGTCAGGGTTAAGGTGGCCCGCACCTAGCTTGAGCTTGAGTATGTTGTACTGGTCTTTGTGCTGCTGGATCTGGCTCAGCTGCTGGACCATGGTGGTCTGCATCTCTTCATTCTGGGACGTCATGGAGGCCATCTGCTCTTTCAGCTCTTGGATCTTGGCATCCTGGCAAATCACGTGACCACAGTGAGGACATCAAAGAGTTTAACGGTTTGAGTCTTGTCCAGTCGGTTTGTTACCTGTTCCCGGATCAGCTCTTTGTACTGCGTTACAATGTTGTCATGCTGCTCCAATGTTTTCTTCACCTCCTCTTCTTTCTTCTCTTCCTCACTGGACTTGTGGACCGCCTTGGTGATCACGCCTGATGACGGGAAAATCATTAAAGAGACTGAGAATGCCTGCTAAATCATACAATTTGGAATTTTTTAGGCATCACCCCTAATTTTATGTGAAAATGGCAATAGCATGTACAATTAGTATTTCAGGATGGTAACAGTTTGACCCTGGAACAGACTATTTAATTCATTCATTCATTCATTCATTTTCTACCGCTTATCCTCACGAGGGTCAGCTGTCTCCGGGCGAGAGGCGGGGTACACCCTGGACTGGTGGCCAGCCAATCACAGGGCACATATAGACAAACAACCATTCACACTCACATTCATACCTATGGACAATTTGGAGTCGCCAATTAACCTAGCATGTTTTTGGAATGTGGGAGGAAACTGGAGTACCCGGAGAAAACCCACGCATGCACGGGGAGAACATGCAGACTCCACACAGAGATGGCCGAGGGTGGCCAAGGGTGGCCAAGGGTGGAATTGAACCCGAGTCTCCTAGCTGTGAGGTCTGTGCACTAACCACTCGACCACTGTGCAGCCCCCAGACTATTTAAATTTTCCTTATTTTATATGAACACAAACTACAGAACTGTAAAATTAAACACATGACAAAGTAGACAAAGTGATGACTGACTCTCCAGTTCTTTGACCAGCTTAGTGAACTCGTGATCGAACAGCATCTGCTCCGGAGATGGAAAAACGGGCTGCGGCTTCTGTGCGGCCCGTGAGTACAGCTCGTGCTTTGTGATAAAACCCAGCTTCTCCACAAAGTTCTCCTTGCCAATACGCTTCTCAATCAGCTGCTTCAGTTTCTCTCTGAGGGAGCGGAAGGGAAACAAATAAGTGCACAAACAACCATCGACGTGTGCGATGAGTCAGAAAGTGGCGCTCACTTGGTGTAGTTCTCTAACGAGTTGTCGTTGTAGTAAATGCAGATGCCCAGCAGCAGCGCGCACAGGCCCTGCACCAGACGCTCATCCTCTCCCAGATTCTCGGAGATCTGAGCTGTTAGCTACATCAGTCGTCAAGTCAAGGATGCGGTCAACACAAGAAACACGCGGCAGGCTAGTCGTCTCCTTAGAGAGGAGGCAGTGGAAGGATACAAAAGGAACGTTTTCCTGATTGTGGAGAAAGTGTGTGACGGCGATGGGACAGTTGTTGATCCACGTGCACAGCAGCATGAGGAGGCCCACCCTCGTCTGTACTTTGCTGCCCTGCGGAAGACAGAGAAAAATATCTTGAGTCAATGGTGAGCGGTGTATACTATATGGGTCACAATATCAGGTACACCTGCACGTAGAACAATAAAAGGATGCGGGGACTAACCCATACATATGCGAAGACATTTTACATACATTACATATACTTGGAAATAATACAGCTATGTGTTCTAGGTGACAAAACAGTATTTTTAATATAATTACTACCAACTATCTTGTTTAACAGGGTTTTTTTTTTTAGAATGTGTCGAGGGCAAATAAAAAGCTGTAAAGAGCATTTTTGGCTCTACTTCAGCTTACTAGAATACATAGGTGTACCTAATGAAGTGACTGATGTGTGAATAAATATAAATATTATACACTATTAGCTCCTACAAGAATATTATGAGGAAGCATACGCAGGAGATGGCGTGCATGTTCAAAATTCAATCTGGGTGACAAAAAATTACATGAAGTCCCAAATGGGAAATTTCATTGTCAGGAAAAAAAACTATTAGGTCAACACTCTTATTTCAGTAGGCAAACAATGAAATTTCAAACCATTCAGTCTAATTTTCACAACTTAAACTCTACAACTTAGTTATTCCTTTATTGTAATCATCAGCCGTTAAGGGGGTTAGCAAAAAAAAAAAAACAGGACAAAGCCTAGCTGATATTCATACACAGTTAGGTAGATTAATGCGTTTTGGAAAAACTGCTATGATTGCATAGGGATGGCACGGTTTTAATTCTACATCAAAAGCTAAAAAAAGCAATCAATATAGTGCAAAGGCAAGAAACTCATCAACATGCAACAACAACGGAGATATGAGTCACAATGGCAAATCTAAAATCCAAGCGGCATTTTAACCTACACAACTTATAATAATCACCTTTTCATATTTAGTCTCATTGTAGGAAGTAATGTACAAAAGTGAAACAAAACAAAGCGTTTTATTGACCAACATTGGCCTTGAACATCGGCAGACGTGGCATCTGTAAAGCTGAAGATTACCATAGACTTTAAAGAGTGTGGAGCAATAGCTGCTAAAAATAAAATTCTACATTGACCAGCAAGTCATAATAATGACTTATATTTAATAATAACATTTTGTTATGTAGATCATAATTTTCCCAGACAAAAATATACTCAAACAAATGCCTGGTACTCTCTGCAGTTGAACACACCAATATAGGAAATATAGTAACTAGGCCCAAAAGTTGCTGCATTGCAAATCATGGGGGGAGGGGGTTGCACCAGTGCAGCAAGATTAAGAGCCGCATGCCAGGAAGGGGAACCAAGAGTAGCTCGACACCAAGATCCCCTTCATACATAAGCCCCCCACACAAAAAAAAAATTCCTCCAGAAGCCAAGCTGAAAAAACAAGACAGGTGGCTCCCCAAAACCACACTCACACACAAAAAAAAAACACGTCACACGCGCTTTACTCACCCGCCGGCTGATCTTATCACCCTGAAAAACCACAATGTGACACTGCTCTAATCAATGATGTTACAATTGGCTATTAAAACACTCCCCCTTTTAAAGACACACACATCTAAGAGCATCAGAATAGGCATTTACCTGAGAGAGGATGTTGGTGCACTGCTGCAACAAAGAGACGGGAGGTTTGCCCAGGCTGGTGGCCAGCTGGACCCGCAAGAGTTGCTCCTTCTGGGTGAGGTTGTCCTGCAGGGCGTGAGCCAAAGCCACCGCCGCACACCAGTTGGAGAGGGAGTCTGCTGAGAAGAGGCCACCGCACAGGAGCTGACCTGCTGAGATGCAGTTGGCTGAGGAACACAAACACCACATTAGGGTTGATAAAGGGGAGAACACTGACATTTTTAGAACCTCTAAAAATAAAAATGTAAACGTGTATGAAGGATAGTAAAAGTATTCATTAAGAAATCTGTCGACATCTGCAACATCATTTTGTACAACTTTCTAAACTTTGCAGATTACTGTATTTTCTGGACTATAAGTCACTCCGGAGTATAAGTCGCACAAGGCAAAAAATGCATAATTAGGTAGAAAAAAACATACATAAGTCGCTCCGGAGTATAAGTCGCACAAGGCCAAAAATGCATAAGTAGGTAGAAAAAAACATACATAAGTCGCTCGGGAGTAGAAGTCGCACAAGGCCAAAAATGCATAATTAGGTAGAAAAAAACATACATAAGTCGCTCCGGAGTATAAGTCGCACAAGGCCAAAAATGCATAATTAGGTAGAAAAAAACATACATAAGTCGCTCCGGAGTAGAAGTCGTATTTTTTGTGGGTAATTTATTTTATGACCAAAATAGACATTACGCCCTCTTGGAAGGCAAATTCTAACAAAAAAAGAATAGAGAACAGGCTGAATCGGTGTAAGATATGCTAACATAATGGTACAGCTACACAAAAAATAAACATAAACAGAAAAGGTGTCCAGCGTTTATGTAACATAAACAGTTTTTTCATTTATAAGTCGCAAGAACAGTCAACTTATGAAAAAAAGTGCGACATATAGTCCGGAAAATACGGTATTTCCAAGCATTGTATTTATCTACATTGTGCAGTGTGGCAGTTAATTATCATTAACTATTAGCAATAGAGATAGCATTAAAACATAAAGCATGTTGCCTATGTGGGTTTTTACTTGGATTATTTTCAGTCATTCTAATTATTCTGATTATGCAGAAAGGACAGTACTGATATAAAGGTTGGGTTCCTGTGGTTGCACACATGCATGTGAAAGTCCTATAACAGTCACATGTGAGGCATTATGAACCTCTAGCTGCATTTTTATCCAGATCTGCACCAAAATATGCTAGATTCTGTGCCACACCGGAGTTCAGATGCATTTGTTGTGTTGTTATTGCGGAATCCTGCTGAATAGCAACCAAACAGCAATGAAAACGATACTGCACTTAAAAATATTTAATAACAGTAACTAACAGCACGGACTGACCGTCAATAGTGGAGGGCAGCAATGTAGCCACAATCTCTCCCTGCCCTTTCTGGTTTTTATAGAGGAAACACTGGAAGCAGTAGAGGACAGCACAGCGAAGCACAAACGGCTGTCTGTCGTTGACCATGGACATGAGCAAGACCACGATGGCAGGTCTGCAAATAGCCAGAGGAGACAGATGAGGACACTGGTGGCTGGCGTCTGTATTGTACTGCTAATGGCAGTGTTACCCATTCAGTTTACTTATGGGATGGCTGTGTTTTACCTTGGTGGGTTAGAAGGAGCGTTGACAGACGCAAAGTAGTCCTGGTTGACCTGTGAACCCCTGATGACCTCTGACACAGTGTTGATGGTCTGGAAGGAGGCACCCACATATGACTTAATAAGCATGGTCACAGCAATGACAGTTTCAACGGAGAGTGAAACTGTCATTTACCTCGGTGAGTATGTCTGCCGGCACCCCGGTGGCCATGAGGATGGTGCACAACTGCTGCAGGAGGCCACACTGGAACATCGACTTCTGACAGCTGGCTGTGGCTCCCGGAGAGTTCACAGGGGACACCATGACTCGCACCAGCTGGTATCACCCACAGAAACTATTTTTATTACAGTATACCATCTCAAAAGACAGTATCATACAAAGTATAGTTGAATATAATTTAAAGTAGTCAGTGTACAGCTTGATTAGCAGTAGAGAATTACCATCCACTGAAAATAAGTCAGCGCGCAGACCTCACAGCTAGGAGACCAGGGTTCAATTCCACCCTCGGCCATCTCTGGAGTTTGCATGTTCTCCCCGTGCATGCGTGGGTTTTCTCCGGGTACTCCGGTTTCCTCCCACATTCCAAAAACATGCTAGCTTAATTGGCGACTCCAAATTGTCCATAGGTATGAATGTGAGTGTGAATGGTTGTTTGTCTATATGTGCCCTGTGATTGGCTGGCGACCAGTCCAGGGTGTACCCCGCCTCTCGCCCAAAGACAGCTGGGATAGGCTCTAGCACCCCCGCGACCCTCGTGTGGAAAAAGTGGTAGAAAATGAATGAATGAATGAAACTAAGTCAGCGCGCAGGCCTCACAGCGAGGAGACCAGGGTTCAATTCTACCCACAGAATGAATGAATGAAAATAAGTCAACACACAGCCACTATTGTCTATATGTATCCAGAATGACGGTGGTAGCGTATGGTCTGGGGCTGCACAAGTGCTGCAGGTACTGTGGAGTTGCGGTTCAACATGAATTCCAACATGTGCTGTGACATGATATGAGTCTAAACGTACGTCTAAGAAGGCAACTGAGTGACTAAGTATGTCTCCTCCACACGTAGACCCAATTGAGCTATTGTAGAACATCCTAAGGCCGCTGAAAGGTGGAGGAGCTCAAGGTGTCTACCACCCACCAGTGACATCATCATGGAGGAGTGGGAGAGGATTCCAGTAACAATCTGCGCAGTTCTGGTGGATTCCATGTCTAAGAGGATTAAGGCATGGCTACATAATGGTGCTGATACTAAATATTCACATTTTGGACATGTTCACAATTGTGTCGCCAGCTATTTAGACAACAATGGCTGTGTGTTGACAGTAACTCCATACAAGCTGTACACTGACTACTCTAAAGTACAGTATATCCATGCTTTCTATAGTATTGTCCCTTAAGATAAACACACAGGAGTGTCGCGTGGTACCTGCAGCATCAGATGGAGGTTGGTAACTTTCTGTGCAGACCAGCCGGAGTTGTCGTCGCCCACCTCAAACCACGGCCTCATCCTCTGGATAAAAGAGCCCTCCTTGAAGAAGTTCTGGTTGGAGCTGTTGTTCTTGAGGAGGTTGAGGAGCAGCAGCAAACAGTCCTCCACCACGATACCTGCATACAGGACACACAATCTTAAATGTAGAAATTACAAGAGGTGAGATTCAATAAATATTAGGATGAATGTTTTAGGCAGGGGTCTCAAACTTGCGGCCCTCGAGATGCTAGTTTGAGGCCCCCACCTTGATACCAAAGTTTAATGTTGAAATGACAGCTTAAAGCTGTGTGCACACCGGACACAATTAACATGATTTTGCCCCGCCCATACTGTTACCCTACCCTGTTACCCCGCCCTGTTTTGCTTTGGATTAGCAATGAAGCTAAAGACTTATGACGCTGGGTACAAATAAATGCAGGAAATGATTTGGAATAAAACGGAAAATACACGTCAAGATAAAGCATCTCATCAAACATGTTGTTAAAGTTACGACGCTGCTCCCAAATGGAACTGAGTACGATGCTAACTTGCTAATTGAGTAAAATTATTAAGTTTCATTAATGTTCATGTTAAAGGTTAAATAACTGTTAATACTGTACATTTGAATTTGAAAAAAATAATTTCTCTACCAACTGTATGTGGTTTCTTACGTTTTTCTTATTTGCTGTTTTATTATTATTTTACTTATTTATTACTGATTGATTGATTTATTGTCTTTGTTCTTAATTTGTTCATTTTTTATTTTGGTGTATAGAAAAATAAAAATTAAGATATTTGAGAACAGTGGAATGTTTTATCAGATGTTTTGGTGTGGAAAACCGGAACCAAAGTACTGAAAAAGCGTAGGGTATAGCAGAAGCAAAAGCATTGAAGATAGTTTTTTTATCGATTTTTTTTCCAATTTTTAATAAATGCGTTTTTTTTTTGTTTTTTTTTTAAACCTGATGCGGCCCGGCTTCACCCAGAACCTAGCTCCGGTGGCCCCCTTGTAAATTGAGTTTGAGACCCCTGGTTTTAGGTGTACCTCCATCGCTGCTTCCCTCTTCCGTGATGATATCCAGTAGGCGTTCAAATGCATTTTCAAACGCCACAATCTTCTGAATGGCAGCGTTGCCTTTAGTTAACTGCTGAAGCAACAACAATCCCTGTGGGAGGCGAACATGTCAGTGATATAATATGGTCGCCATAGTGCTGTGAATCTGGAACAGCAACATTGTGTCACGGCTCTGATTTGACAAGAGGGCACTCACGTCATTTCGGATCACTTCTCTGGAGTCTGCCAACAAATCCATCAACCTGGAAACACCTGCGAGTGTACACGA
The DNA here is from genome assembly GCF_030265055.1 of Doryrhamphus excisus. Lineage (NCBI taxonomy): Eukaryota > Metazoa > Chordata > Actinopteri > Syngnathiformes > Syngnathidae > Doryrhamphus > Doryrhamphus excisus. The sequence continues at coordinate 18,610,292 of NC_080466.1, read as the reverse complement.
GTGCGGATTACAAACAGGGAAGGGTCACAATGTCAACATAAATGTCATATATATATATATATCATAGTGGAGGAGCTGACCCATAGGGCTGACCAGGATGATGCTCTGCACCTGCACACACTGGCTCTTCAGGAGGGCCGTCAACAATTTCACACCGGGCCAACGCACATGGAAGTCAAACTCCTAAAAATGGAAATACATGAGTATTCAGTATGAATAAGTCAGATGTTTTTTTTTCTGACAGACCTGACCGCCTATGTCCTCAAATAGTGCCTAAAAATAAGACTAACACGTCATAACCCCAACACACAGCACCTGCAGAGCAGACCGAGCATCTGTAAAGCTGCAGTATGTAGCTAGCTGAGCAAACATATCAAAAACGTATAATACTGCAAAAATGCATTTGTACAAATAAAGGGATCCTCTCAAATAAATGCCTTATAATAATAATAAATAATACATTTTATTTGTATAGCGCTTTTGAAAATACTCAGACACTTTACAGAAAAATGGAGTTGAATAAAAACAAGTAAACAGTGTAAAAGATACGTTAAAATACAACATTCATTTGTTAATACGCAGTTAAAACATGAGTAAAAGCGGGGCGGGGCACAGCAGTCAGGTATAAAAAGTTAGACATTAAAAACAGATTTAAAGAGGTGGGTTTTTTTAGTTGTTTTTTGAAACTGGGAAGGTCAGGGTAAGCACGGAGTGAATGGGTTCGGAGCTTGGTCTTACAGGGGAGTGCCAGGAGGTTGGAGTCTGAGGAGCGAAGGGGGATGCGGGGGATTGTGTGGATGGAGGAGGTCTGTGAGATATGGGGGGGGGGTGTCAGATTGTGCGTGCCTTCTAATAAACGCTTGCATGGTGTCACTTGCTGGGCAGACATGGCATCGGTAAAGCTGAAACCGTACAGCTTTTCAAGCGTTTCACAGCTTAGTATGCAGCAGAGCAACTTTTATAAACAAAGAAAATAACCAATTGCCAAAAAAGTAAGGTATTTCCTCATAAAAGGCACCGTGCATTTAATGCCTTATTTCTAATCAATGCTAGGTTTGTGCATATTTGTATGGTATTCTAAATATATACAGTAAACCTTGGATATATCGGACTAGGATATATCGGAAATTCGCTCACAACGGACAGATAAAAAAGAACCGATTTTTCTGTAATGCATTTCCAATAAACATTCATTGCATATATCAGATTTTTTATAACGGATTTCGACTATTTCGGACAAAATCTCCAGTCCCGTTCCAATGCATTTCCATTAAATTTCCCTCGCATATATCGGATGGCCGCATCGTGGCGCTCCGAAGCTAGCTGACATTCTGAGACGTTTTAAAGCAGAGGACATTTTTAATGCCGACGAAACTGGGTTATTCTGGCAAATGCTCCCAGAAAACACCCTGGGATTTATTGAATGAGATCTTAACCTCACTATTGGAAATAACGTAGGCCTGACGGGCGTAACAGGGCCTAGCTTAATTAACAATTTGTTATGCTCAGAGTCCAATAAAGTTAAATTCTCATTACCTTACGTCTCTTTTCATTGCCCAGTCCAGGTACATTGGAAACATAGTCAAGGAAGTGCCTTTTTATAACGGATAAAATCCGATTTACGCATATACCGGATATAAAACGGACATTTTCCGGTATGCGCATATAAGGGATTTCGCTTATATCGGACAAAACCAGTGGGAACAATTGAATCCGATATATCCGAGGTTTACTGTATATATTCTATTCTTGTATAACACAGTTGCTGTGGTCATTTCATTGAATGTCTTGACTAAAACAACAATAACACTAACTGATTGCATTTTATGGTGCCTTTGAAGTACCCAAAGCACTTCATAGTGAACACAACACATGCTGACATAAACGGACAATTTTCATTAAAATGACCCAGTTGAGGCTGCACGGCGGTCGAGTGGTTAGCACGCAGACCTCACAGCTAGGAGACCAGAGTTCAATTCCACCCTCGGCCATCTCTGTGTGGAGTTTGCATGTTCTCCCTGTGCATGTGTGGGTTTTCTCCGATTACTCCGGTTTCCTCCCACATTCCAAAAACATGCTAGGTTAATTGGCGACTCCAAATTGTCCATAGGTATGAATGTGAGTGTGAATGGTTGTTTGTCTATATGTGCGCTGTGATTGGCTGGCCACCAGTCCAGGGTGTACCCCGCCTCCTCTCGCACGAAGACAGCTGGGATAGGCTCCAGCACCCCCGCGACCCTCGTGAGGAAAAAGCGGTAAAAAATGAATGAATGACCCAGTTGAGTCTCAAATTAAGCAAACCCTTTTTAGTAATAAGATGACTTGGTCGACATAAGCAAGACTGACATAAGTAGGTTCCCACTGTTGCAGGCTGTTGCAAAGTACCTCCAATAAGGTGAGGAGCAGGGTAATGTGCTCGTGTTCCTGAATGAAGGCCTCGGTGAACTTGGCGCCAAGGTCATCTGCCTGCTTCTGTGCGGCTTCATCTGTACAAAAAGAGAGGATATGAAAGGTGAGACTGGGCAAGAATCAACAACACAGGAAACAAGGGATGGAAGCAAGAGTAGAATATGTTGGATGCAGTCAGCCTGAGTTAGTTCACAGCAATACTTATACCGCTTCTGCAACAAAATGAGGTGGTTTTTGATGCCGTTTATACATGCAAACCACAAGGTGGTAGAAAGCAACTTCTCCCTTAAGCAAGTCAGAGCTTTTCTTCCTGTCACCAACACACAAACCAAGGACCAGGCGCCATTATGATGCTAATGTTAAGATAATGTTGATCAATGAGGCACAACTATAATATGAAATATTATATATATACATACATAATATATATTATGAAATATAACGTTTTATTGCAATTTAAATAATACATCCCAAGTATTGCCGAACTTACTTCTTTATTACACAGCATGACCAACAATATTGTTTGGTTTTGTAACAAACCTCCGAGTCAGGTCAAGTCCCTCATCCAATAAAAGAGGGAGAAAATAGCCTTTCAAAATACTTTTAGGGAAGAACTAATCATTTTACATGGTAATACGTCAATTTGTGGTGTGATTTAGAATACGTATATCACTTTCTTTTTTAAAGTCTCTTCAACACACTAGTAATTTATTGATGGTTCATAGTATTAATCAGCGGTTAGAGCGTTACCTCCCACGCAAGCATAATAGTCTGGGCGCAGTGAGGGGGAAATACCGCTTGACTACAGTACACCGTGGATATGTCTGCATGGTGATGATGTGTTTTCGTCTTTGTGCGGGTGGCGGGAGTCAAGTGGATTTTTAGGCGCAATACCGCACCTAGCATGTTGGTGTGTAGCCCTTTGTTAATTATAGGTTATCACATGGTTTGTCTGGTATCAGGCGTGCCAGGTATCAGGCGTGCCAGTATCAGCCCTCGACCCTCGATCTCGGGCTGATACTGACACATGGGGGCATGATACTGGGCCTGATACCAGACAAACCATGTGATGATTTTATTATCACATACTATTTAATCATGAGCTTATTATCACATACTATTTAATCAAAAGACCATTTTGTTTCCAGAAAATTTTCAGTTTATTACATGTATTATATCTAAACAGTGTAAACACAATAATTGCAAAAATATTTCAACTATAATATTTTATCAACAGTCTTATCTTATCAATGTCTGACAATTAAAGTTTGTGTTTTTTGGTGACTGGAGAAGCACTAGGCACTAAGCACTCGTGCGCTGTTCTCTGGTTGGTTGTTTCACAGGCACGATACCAGAGCAGCGCGCTCTGAGTGGACAGCTACGGGGGCTGATACTGGACATGGTTGAACTCTATATTTTATCAGTATCACTGCCCTGGGCTTTGACACAGTATCATTTCGGCCTTTTCCCGTATCATTCATTGGCGGTTTCTAGGGTACAGGGCCAATTAATACTGTAGTATGTGATAAAACATGATACAGCAACCTTGTGGCGGAAGCCAATATTATCTGATGATCAAAAATACAGTGGATCGGCCGCCGACCACGATCCAGATCAGATCATAACTATTTGGCCGTGAGCGCATGAATCTCTGAATCAGGTATCGTAAATCGAGCATATGTTTGATTTCAGTACTGACCCATCACGTTCCCATTTGTCTATTTCCCTATTTGAGAAAGCTCATTTAAACCACTCAGTGGACTTTTAAGGGCATGCCATGAAAAGTGTCTACCTAAAGCTATATTTGTTATTTGTGAGTGCTCCTGGGAAGGGGGCAGGGGTTGGTGCAAGGGAAGGGGAATTGGGTGCATCATGCAGTCAAAAATTGTTACCTTCCGATTCATCTGTGAAGTTAAGACATGGAAGAGAAGAGAGAGAGACGAGAATCTTACAGTATACATAAATATATTATATATATATTCTAAACAGTCAGAAAAGGGAATGCACATTGAACTCAACAGGCAAGAACAACAAAGACAAAAGTTCTTCCTGGTGCCAACCTTTGAACAGGTAAATTGGATCATTGCTAACTAGTGTTCATTCAGTACCTTGCTCTTCCTCCTCGTCGTTGCAGATGATGTTGTATAGCGTGTCCAAAGCGTAGCCAAGGATTTCTGAGTCAGACCTGTCGGATTTCAGAAGAACAAATGTTAACAGTACAGAAGCTACGACGTGTCATTCGATTCTTGTACAACCGGAGCATCATCTACGACGACAATTACGTTTTTGTGCATCAGTGGCCAACAATAAGGGAGCATTTTGTTCATTTCAGTGACAAAATCTTGGTTAATACTTTATTTTGTAGCTTACTTTTACAATGTTTGTCAGGAATAACAACGTCATCATAAGGTTAAACAACAAAAAGACAAAAGGTGTCATTGCTGAGGCAAAAAAGCAGGCTAAAATTAACAAATGGCGACAAGCAACTGACAAAACGCAACGGTCACATTGCCAAGAAAGCACGTTACTTAAGGAAGCAGGCGAAAATTCAAGGAACCATCTGCAAAATCTACATCAAGTTAAAATCGAGAACCAGGGGGAGTCTAAATACTTGTTGTCACAGGCAGTAATCAGTAGATTATGTACAAAATATGTCAGACTATGTTATTAATAATGGGTTTGACAATTGCATGGATGTACCTGTCAGTTTGCAGGATGTTAATCAAATGATCCATCGCCTGCATGCCAACCTCCATTCGATATTTCTACAAAAGAAAGGCAATCTTGTAAGACAGGAAGCCAAAGGCAATAATTACCCTACGATAACGGCATAATTCATGAAAACACATCCGAATACTTTACCTTAGAGAGGGATTTAAGCGCACGGACTGCATCTCTGCGATCCTCCAGGAGTGTCGAGGAGGCCACTCTGTCGCACAGTTTCTGAATCTGGCAAAAATACAGAACAAATGAAAGAAATATGCAGAGAAAAGCAGATGAGTGAGACAAATTAACAATGAAAACTCTCAAATAGTCAAACATATCCAGTCGCATGTCTTCTCCTTCAATTTACTGAAGTCATCATAAGGTCTGTGCAATAAATAGTAATGTATAGGACTAGCATAATGAGTCCTAGCCTAACGTATTACACAAATGTGGCAATACATTTGACTGCAGTGAAACACAATGTCAATCTGTGTGCCTGACAGACAATTACTATCGTTTAAATTTCATATAAAGCACCACAAGCAACCATTTCAGCCGTAAAGCCTCCAGAATTAATCAATGCATGCGTTAAAGGCTGTACATCAGAGTTAAATGTGTACTAGAAAATAATTCAAACACGACATAAAACATGACACTCGTCACAGTTTGTAAGACAGAACAGATGACTGGAGGACTGACTCTGCTGCGATCTCCATTTTGTTGGATAGTAGTCACATGGGAATTAGAATAAATATATATAATTGATTATTACTTACAACGACTCATTGCTGAATTACATATTGGCTACATTAGCCTATTAGCATTCTGGCTAGCTAGTTAATGTGATTATAGCAGGCTAATTGCTGTCACTACGAAAATATGGAGACACGCTGGCGTGACGTGTAGTGTAAATAATGGTAGTGTTTAGGTTAAAAAAAACATGTAGTAAGTCTTATAGTGTGTAAAAGCTAAGCTAGTTGCTGGTCAAAGATAGCCGGTGTTATTTCCCTACCGTCTCCGCTCCAGAGGGCTGCGGCCCGGCTGACTGTCCACCCATCACTCCTCGAAGAAAGTTCATCTTGACAAGACGTCCTATCGGCGGCGTAGGAATAAAAAATATGTCCCTCCACTCTGAAGAAACACCGGTATCAAAAAATCTGAGTGAAGACTTCAAAAGAAAAAAAAGATTGTTTTTTTTTTTTTTGGTGGAACACAGGGTAGTGACAGAGCGACCCCGGAAGTCCTCGCCAATGGAGGACTGTGCGCATGCGCAACGACGTGGCGCTACGTGGCCGGTCAGGTGCCGTCACATATTTAAAGGGCCACACACGTTCTATGGCAACCTAAATCAAGAATGTATTGTATAAAGTCTTTGTATATATTGCTATAAATTTCTATAAATTTCTATACATTTCTATAAATGTATAATTTTTTCCTAGTGTCCATCAGTATAATGGATTACCATCTAAAACTAAAATAACAGTGTTCTCTTGTCATACTTCAAAACAGGTTTAAAAATAGCACTAATATTTAAAAGGTTAATATCCATCAACATCTGAAAGCATTTTGTGCCAACATTAAACAAATATTAAATACATTTCAAGAAATAATAAAATTTTATTTAATTTACTAAAATGTTTTTAATTAGTCCCTGTAGGACACTACTGTAGGACGTAGAAAATTTTAAAACCACTACATTATTGAAAACATTAAAATATACTTTTTGAACTTGAAAAACAGGCATTCTTTTTCTATGCCACTTGTCCTCACTTGGGTCGCGGATGTAAGCTGGAGCAGTTGAATAACATTTGAAATCTTTTGATTAATATTTAAAACCACTTTAATTCTATTTTTAACAATAACAGGATATACTTTTCTTATGAGTATGGGTTTTGGCTCTATTGTACTTCAAACTGACATCATGCAAGACATCACCAGCTCCGGAGACTTTTTAATTTGGTCACTTTTTGTGATGTCATCGAGGACACATGTGATGATAACCATAGAACCAGAAATGGAACCTATAACACAAGGGACTGACTGTTCAATATGAGACTCACCAAGCCAAATTAAATAACATATAAACTCAGCAATTTAATGCCGGTGAGGTCACCTGTTGTTTTTGTCTATATAAAACATGACCTTACAATAAGGTGCAATTGTTGACAATAGGACCACACTTTTTACACAACCAATGGGTATGAGTGGCGCTGATATCAGTAGTTTATTGTTAAGTCTGACACATTCAAAATGGAAAAAGGAAAAACACAGAAGAAACATTGTCCACCTGCAAATTTGCTTTTTTTGTGTACTATAGAGCAACAATGAAAGATGGCAGCCAACAGAGTCGACTTCTATTTCCGTTCAAAAAGGACTGGAATGATTCACCAGCCAACTGCGATCTCAAGCAGAGAGGAAGAAAATAACACAAATAATTTACAGCTTTTTTTTTTCTTTCTTGGAGGATCAAAAACAATGTCCACTTCTAAAACACATGACAGAGTTGTCACATAGATCATAAAAGGGAAAAAGCATTTATCAAAACTAGCTCTCAAGTGTGGAAAATATGCAGATTATTTCAGTATAATTTGGAGAGGAGAGGCTGTGCTCGAACCGACAAGAGATTGTCCCAGAAATGTTTGGAAAATAGTGCAACATACCACCAGCTAAGGAAGACCTCATTAGCGCATTTATCCAGAAAACAAAAGTTGCTACATCACTTTCCTCTTTTCAGTGCAAGATTAAAATAAAATGTTGCCCTTTCCAGCTGAAAATAAAAAAAAAACACAATGAATAACCAGCATTATGAAAAATACAAATGCACCAACAGCTAGAAAAGTGTTCACATAGTATTTGCGAAGTCTGTCGGCTGCAAACACAGCCAGCCCACTCACACTCACATTACAAAATTGTATTTGGAGGACAAAGTATTTTAAAAATATGGTTTGGTATTGGATTATGGAGCCGTCACAGTTTTAAATGTACCTTTTTGGGGCCATAGAATAGCAAACCAATGTAAAAAAAAAAAAAAAAAGTCACATCTTAGGCAGCAAAATTAAAAAGGGAGAAACAACGCACCAGAATCTTAAAATCCTTGTGAATACTGCAACTTTTGTTTTACCCAAAATGAATGTTGCTGTAGTAAAGAGAAAATAGAAGGCACCTTTTTTTTTCCATTTCAATCGAGTCAAAAGGAAACCAATACAGTAAACTTTGCCGTACATTTATTCTGTCACTTTCACACTGTGAAGACACAAACAAGTGGAGTAGGGAGAATACTGTGAATCAAAAGAAACCAGAGCGAGCCGCCATCTTCATTACCCCTCATCTCCAAAACTTCACCACACACACAAACACACACACACACAGTCATTTATTTGGTGGAAAAAATCCAAGATTATGTTTATCAAGGAGGCATGTAGAGTCATCTTGTCCATCCAGCAGTAATATTTGAAGTTTTCGGTGAAAAAAAGTCAAAGTACACAGCAGTACTTCGCAGCTGCGAGCGAGGCCTGCCCCGTTACGTCGTCTCTCCAGCTTGTCAATGAAACACGGCAAAGAACCAAAACAAGAAAATAAGTACCCATGAGTGCATATTGGTGAGTGCGTTTACGCAATATTTTTTTGAAGCAGTGGTCTCTTGGGGAAGAAAAAAAAAAAAAAGGGAAAGGAAATAAAATAAAAAGGCATGCCTTTCCCCTTTGGAACGTTTGCATCTTGCTGTTTTCCAACGGTAATGGGCAGAAAACTACCATAGAAAATGTGCAATAGAGGAATTTAGTGAAGCAGCCTCCTAATTTCCATATTTCGATATACATATATGTGTGTAGATATATATAGATATACATATAATCTCTGTTCCAAATGCTGGGCTGTTTTGTGGTAGTCTTTCAGTCCCTCCCAAAAAAAATGTAGATTCCTCCTGGTGGGGTTTCCACAAATTTACAAATGAAAGTGTGTGATTTCTTGAGATACCAAAAAAATGGATCCTCGGCTCACAACTAATAAGCGACATTTTTCGTAGTAGTTTTGTCTATTTCACAAATGCTCGACGGGCTGTGTCACACTCCGAAAGCCAAAAAAAAAAAAAAAAGAACCAAAAATTGAAACAAAAAAAACCCAAATATATACGTTTATACATGTAGATTTTGTGAACGGTTGAAGATGAAGAGCACGTTACTACTTCCACACTGCAGGTGGCGCCACTTCTCAGCGACGCTGAGCAGCAAAGCGACCTTCGCCCGGGCCGCCGGAGCCTCTTCCGGAGCCCATGCCCGGTTTGGGAGCCATGCTGCCTCGGGGTGGCGGTCCTCTTCCGTCGCGTTCTCGCATCATGCCGCTTCCCATGATGCCTCGTGGGCCTCCTGGACCCCGGTCGTTGCGCCTTATGTCCCGGCGATCGTCTCCGCGGGTCTCACGCTCACGCGCCGCTCTGGTCTTCTTTTCCTCCACGTTCAGACGCACTTCTCCACGGAACATGATAGGCTGGGGGGAGGAAGAGAAAACGAAACGTCACATTTCATAATCTGGCACAAAATACATATCATTACTTCACCACAGGGATGTCCCGATCCAATCTTCAGGATCTGGATCGGAGTACCATCCACTGTATTATTGAAGATCTTATAATATCAGGAGTTTGCATGTTCTCCCAGTGGGTGGAATAAAATTAAAGACCGTTTTGGTAGGAAGCAGAAATCAAAGGAAATACAGTTGGAATAGGTGCAGATTCTGGAAGATCTAGAACGTTTTCTGTGCTGGTTATTGTGTGTAGCTGCTCTGTAGGAGTCCAAAACTCAGGACAAAGGGTCGAAAAATTAGCATAATAATAGGTCCCTTTTAAGGGTTGCACGGCGGATGAGTGGTTAGCGTGCAGGCCTCACAGCTAGTTCGATTCTACCCTCGCTCACTGTGCGGATTTTGCATATTCTCCCAGTGCATGCGTGGGTTTTCTCCGGGTACTCCGGTTTCCTCCCACATTCCAAAAACATGCTAGGTTAATTGCCGACTCCAAATTGTCCATAGGTATGAATGAGAGTGTGAATGGTTGTCTATATTTGCCCTCCAGTCCAGGGTGTACCCCGCCTCTCGCCCGAAGACAGCTGGGATAGGCTCTAGCACCCCCCGCGACCCTCGTGAGGAAAAGCGGTACTTGCTACTTCTGCAAGATTACCATGTTGATTTCACTTTGGACGTTAGATATTACGCTCCGTAGCTACAACGGTAGTTGCCCCTCACTGTGCCGCTCCAACCACTGGTTGTTAAGACTACTGACTATTCAGGACGTATACCTTTTTTTGTTGGGAACTGATATTTTGCTGAAACTTATGTTCTACTGCTGATTACTAAAAAGAACAGAAAAGGGTAGAAACTAATTTTTTTCCTGATGAAAAATGAGACTAATCTCGGAATATACCATGTCTTTACGCCCCAAGAACACAATATTCGGTGTGCCTCAGTCAAACTCATCAAGATGCTAGTACAGAAAAGGGACAGATTTTGTAAAATGGCTGGGATTTAATGAGTTACGTTGAGTATTTTTTAATGGCACCCTTAATTGCTTTACACAATTAGACAGGATGTGGCGAAACAGTGCTCTTACTGTGTTGTGTGTATTGAGAATGTGCGTTGGTAAAGACGACGCCAGTGTTTCACAGAGGAGGCAGGTTACTGTTTGTGATGAAATTCCGCCACGAAAAAATACCCCAGAAAAAACTTCCATGATCATTTTTATAAGACCCTCAGTGCGCCCTTGTCTTTGTTTACACACAATAAATAGATAAAATACACAGTAGCACTTCTTGTAGACAGACGTGGACAAACTCCGCTCATTAGCATAAAGCTACAGACACACTAAATGCCGTGTTCCTAGTACGACTTACTAAAAGGACTTCTAAAACTCAATTCCAGCAAAAAGGCACTTCCAATACATACTTCCAACTGTGGGACACTTACTAAAAATATTGGACCATTATTTATACAGTACAAAAACTAACAAGTACTGATACACTACCACTATGTGATATAACCAAACCCACCAGCCAGTGCATGAAAGTGGGTCATTAAATGGTAATACATGCCCCTTCTACCTTGGCCCCAAGGATTCTCTGCACAGGATCGGAGTCGTCAAAGACCACAAATCCAAAGTTAGGAAGCTTCCCGCCGACAGCTTTGGTGTTGATCCGCAGTTCAACAACATTTCCATAGGCTGCAAAATGTAAAGGGCAAAAAAAAAAAAAAAAGACCATTAGTCACACTGGACGTGCATGTCATAGATAACTATGGTGTATCCCACCAGGCAAACTGCCACCCGCATTTATCTGCCTGTGGCTTTTTAACTCAGAGCAGAAACAATCCTAGGCGGTCTGGTCTTGTTATAATAGGGATGATAATGCAAACATACTCGTGAAGAAGTCTCTGAGCTCGCTTTCGTCGATGTCATGCGGGAGGTTTCCGACAAAAACCTGGTGGCTGTCTGGGTAGCGTATAGTTCGCCTGGTGTCCATTTCGCCAGCATCAAGATCGCCCCGACCGCCTGCAGGGTGAATACAAAGAGGAAGTTGCAGGGTGAATTACGTCCATTATGTGCAGTAATATGCTGTCTTTTTTTATCTGTTTTAATATCTTTAGAACGCACAGAAGAGAGAAAGACAAATATGTTCATGTCTCACAAAGATGGCAGATTATGGGCAAATTTTTTTCTTTAAAACTGCATTTCCATTATAGTTCATTTATGCTTTAATTAGCATAAATATGCATTTTTTACACTAACAATAGGCCATAGTCAACAAAAAACAGCAATCAATTATTAATTATGTTTAGAAAAACTGCATTAGAGGGAGAGATGTTTGAAGCATGATGGAGCAACTTTACTGGATTTACATTTTTTTGCATTATTTATTTATTTTTTAAAGCCTCCCCTCAAAAAAAAAACATACAAAAAAACACCAAGTACTCACTGCAACTGAGTAAACAAACACTAAGGAAACATGGGATAGTATTGTTTGGCCACCCCTCTACAAAATGTAAACATTTTGCAGCTAATCAACCAAACAGCAATCTTAATTCCAAATAATTCAAATAAAATTATTAAATAAACTACAGTAAAAGTATAAAAAAAATTCCAGCCCTGAACTTAAAATCTTTAAAAAAAAAACAAAAAACAATAAATAAGGTAATTGTAATGGAGCTAAAAAAAAAATGTACATACCTTTGTTGACAAAACTTAAGTGTGGTTTCCCTGTTTGTGCCTCAGAAGACGGCATGCCATCTGTTAAAAGGTGACAGGGACACAGATTGTCAACTTAGAGCATATTTCATTGACTTTTAGCCGTTAAAAGTAGAAATAATAATACAAATAAAAAAAAAAATAGGCAGTACCTGATCTGGGTCCACGTGGGGGGAAGGCCGGTCTGTCTCGTGCACGCTGGTCTCGGAGTCTCAGTGGCGCTGCCTGCGTCTCTGGCTTGGCTTCGACTCGGGGCTGCGTGGTGGAAGCCAGAGTATTATTTTTTTTAGATGACCGTGTGTACTTGTGGTCTTTTATAAAGTCTTGTTAATTATTGTTACTGTAAATATTGTTTTTTTTTTTTACAAACAGCACATTAAGGTACCAAAGTGGTTACCTGCGAGCTTGGTGCTTTCACAACATGGGGTGAGATACCAGAGGAGGTGCCTGAAGGAGGAAGGTTTTTACTGGTCACTGAGGCCCAAGAGAAGGTCTATGGATGGGGAGTGGGGGAGACATAATTGCATAATGGTTACAACGCTGCCCAACTATTCATGAAGGAAAAGTTAACCAGCTGAACAAGATATCGGCTCCGACCTTAGGTGTCTCCTGGGAATTAGCGGCAGACTCCACCGGGACAGGAGAAGGAGCTTTTGCCTCCATTTCTTCCAAAACTTTCTCATCAACTTCAGACTTTATTTCCTCAACTTTGGGCTCAGGCTCGGGTTCTATTTCTGGTTCCGGGGCAGGCTCCTCCATGGGCTCCTCCACTCCGTTACTGCAGAGAGTGGAACACAAAATGACTCCCCTGCTTCAAATGTAGTTATCTAAAAGAGGGAGAGGTTGGTAGAGTTGCATCGTACGTGACGGGGTGTGGCTCATAGTAAGTGGTGCTGTTGGGGCTCTCCTGCAGAGGCTCGGGAGATGCCTGCCTTTCTTCTGCCTCCTCTTCAACTTCTTCCTCTGATTCTAGAAGCAAAGCCAGACACGGTGACAATTAGACGCAATCACACACAACTGACAAGCTAAACTCGAACCTATAGGGCAAGGGTCGGGAGCTCGATGTGGCTCTTTGGATGACTAGATCTGGCTCTCAGACATCATAGTGTGAAAAGTAATGTTCAAAATATAAAAAATTCCCATGCATGTTAATCCATCCAATTTTTTCTTGCATTGTGGGTGGCCAGAGCCTATGTCAGCTGTCTTCACACAATTTTCAGACACCAAAACCCCATACAAAACAAACATCTCCCGAGATAAGGTATGTGAGGGCTGTTAGACTGTTTAGAATTGGGAGAATATGACTAAAATATTAATTTTGCCATCACAGCGGCTCCATTTAACAGTTTAAATTGTCTCAAGTGCAAAAAGAAGCAAAGCGCTCGCCTGCAAAAAGCAATACCAGAGTCGCAGCAGATGTGATTGTACTTGTGAATACCTCACCTTCATCCAGTTCAGCTTCTGAGTCACAAAAAACCTCGTCTTCATAGCGGAAGATGTCATTGTGTACATAGAACTTGTTGGCCACAGAACCCTAACAGAGGTAATTGAAGTCATAAGTAATAAAAAAAACAAAAAAAGATCAATAGGTGGGTGTGAACTTTTAGATATACATACATCCGGAGCCAGCACAAATGTCTGCATGAACTTCCTCATGGGCTGGCCGTTGTTGGACAGCTCTCCGAGGACCTGCACCACCACACCGTCACTGAGTGTGGCGTGGGCATCCACTTGCCGGATCTTTGTGTGGCACTCATTGAACTGCAGGGACATGACCTTCTTGTGGATTTCCTAAGAAGTTCAAAAAGCAAATCAGTTTATGGTCTTCTCGGTTCTTTTAACAAGCAGAGAAAATGAAATCAACCCAGCAAATCAGCACTGCACGTTTACTTGAATGATTTGGAGTACATGAGAAAGTAGAAAAGGGAAATGTAGCGCTCTCTCACATGTAACTATCACGCATACCAAACCTTGTGTCATCATGGCCAACACATTAAATAGTCTAGTATAGTTACTGCAGAAGGGCGGCACGGCGGACAAGTGGTTATCGCGCAGACCTGACATCTAGGAGACCAGGGTTCAATTCCACCCTTGGCCATTTCTGTGTGGAGTTTGAATGTTCTCCCCGTGCATGCGTGGGTTTTCTCCTGGTACTCCGGTTTCCTCCCACATTCCAAAAACATGCTAGGTTAATTGGGACTCCAAATTGTCCATAGGTATGAATGTGAGTGCAAATGGTTGTTTGTCTATATGTGCCCTGTGATTGGCTGGCGACCAGTCCTGGGTGTACCCCGCCTCTCACCCGAAAACAGCTGGGATAGGCTCCAGCAGAGGATACTGCAGAGTCATTGTTACCTTTTCTCAGTACCGGCTTGGGCATCATTTAAGCAAAAGGCACGGTTTCAAAGTTCCCATTACAGTAACATCAAAACGACACTCAACCTTATTTCATACTGCCCATTAGAGCCAATAATATCTTTGCTGGGTTGACTCGGACGTTGACTCATACACTTCACAGCTTCAGTGGTAGCATCCAAACAGAAATAGAGCGAAAAGCCAGAACAGGGGTGTGAGGATGAACTCACTCTGCCCTATTGTTGTGTTGAAAACAGTCCAACAAGTATTTCGTCAATATAGTCAGTCAATATTCAGTGCAAGTTTAAAGTAGGGTGGAATTTCATTTGGCCAATACTACCACAGCTGTAAAAAGGCACCATTCACAATTTATGACCTAAGATACTTATCAGACTTTGTGTGTCATGAGAACATTTGAGACCTACCGCTTGCCCGTACACTGCTTCCGCCAGCTTTCCGCTGGCATCAAGGCCCCCGTGAACATAAGAAGAATTCCTCCCGTAGAACCTGATGACAAACATAAATATACTAAACACTCTCCAAATATCACCTTTCATGTGTGTTCATTCTTACCTGTGCAGGAAATCTGGTGCCTTGTTCAACAGTGTGTAATACTGCCTCACAAACTCCCGCCCTACAAGCAGGGGACTTGGCTTCTCCATCACCATTTCTTTGGTAAACAATATTAAGTGCTAGAAAAGGGGGAGAAACAGGATTTAGCTGTAACAATCATAATCAAATTAAGATTATAGTGATTGAAGCAAGTTAGCTATCTACAAATTGTCATCGTTTGTAACGGGAGTGGCTTAAAGCTGCATATTTAATTTAAATCTATGTACAAGCTGAATAGTTGGGGAATGTGTCCTTTTACTAGCACAAGGCTACGTTCTTTGTCTCACTGCAGGCCCACATCCGTCAGAGAGCAGACAGCTGACTGTTAGCATGGAAGCTAAGCAGAAGCTAGTGCGCCATAGCGACAAAGGGCCTCAAGATGCTGCGGGCGTCAATTTAAAGTGACTAATTTGCAGCCCATTATGTTTACAAATATACGTTGCACATGCGTGAGGCCTATAATGGTGACCTGCCTATATGCTAACACAAGCCTCCTGTTGGTAGCATTATTGATTGGCGCGACAATGCATTGGCTTGTTTATAATACACAAGGCATTAGAATTAGTTGAGAATAATCAAAATACGCATTATAAAACAGGATACACCAGATAGCATGACCAACAAGAGACGCTCTTTACCTAACCGGCTAACCTGCGTTAGCACCGGGTAAGCTAACTTGTGGCGTCGTCCTATTTCTCCTCTCAGGCTCTAATTGTTACATAAAGTCAACGCAATTAAGGTATCACTTAAGCTTCAATTGTAGTACAAAGAGGAAAACAACACGACTATGAAATGCTCCTGAATTTTACACTTAACTGTAAACAAAGGGGTTTATAAAAACCGACACAACAGAAAGCGAATGGTAGCTGTTGTGACATACCATCGTGTAACGTTGTTACATAGAGACACATACATGTTTATCTCGATTATTAAACATTAAATGGCGCCGTTGTGTTAATATCACAATCGTAATGTTCTGTAAATACAGCTCAAACAACTCGATTGTCCACCATTAAGTGCCATCTCGAAGAAAACAAAGGAGTACAAATCACGATACCTTACCATCGACCGGTAACGTGAAGCAGATTGTACAGAAACTACAAATGTGCCAGTTAACTTTTACATATGATCATTATTGTCAATTTAAAAAGAGAAATGTGTAATTGACGAGACAATGCAGCTACGTTAGCTTGCTGTTAGCATTAGCTTGCCAGCCGCATCATTGGTGAAGGTGGATGGCTAACTTACCTTGTGAATGACCAATCTATATAGACTGAATGATTTATAGCAATAATTCGACTAACAATATGGAACTTTAAACCGCGACTATACAGCCAGGCGTTTATTGTGAAGACTCCTATATCCCCACTAGCTTCGATTTATTGTTTTAGCCCTGCTTTCTGGGGCAGGAACCCCCAAGGCAGCGAGCCGACCAATCAGCTGTGTCTCCCAGTGACGACACTATCTTTGACCGCGCCCCCAAAACGTCATGACAGTACACATTCAGCCTTTAAGTTTCGTTTCCGAGGCATGAGCGATTAATCTACAAATTGTTACAAAAGCATCACAAATCCTCTTATTTACTGACGTGTGCGAGTAGTGATGTTTTGTATTGTTGAATTATATTTATTCAACCCCTATTTCATAGAATTTGCATGTATTTTTTCCATATACATCGTTCTGAGACACGACAATTGATTTTTATGCACTGTAGTACACAAAGGTTTTTACTATACAGTACTGTTTTCAGAGATTTATCGATTTTCAAGGGGAAAATAACCAATTGATCAACACACTGTAAAAAAAATTTTCTTTGTATTTTTTCACCTGCAAGGAACTTTGACAATGTTAGCACATTTATCCAGAAATCATTTTATTTGATACAATTAACAGTGTTTATGATGTGTAAAAACTCAAAAATTTCAAGCCTATAACTTCAGATTTGACTTAACCTGTCTTATGTTGACTTAACTTAGCCTTGTACGTCTGTAATAGGAACTTGACTCAATATTTGTGACTAATGATTTGACACTTACTTGAGATTCACAAAACCCTGACCTTCTCCCACTTTTGACTACAACTACTACTAATATAAAATATTTTTATGCGATTATGAGATTGTTGATTTTGCTCATATCTAAAAATGTAACTTAACTATAACTTACATACATTTGTAGCGTACTAACAGTACCGTAACAACAATAAAATATAATAAAAGTGTGACTTTGATGTAAAGTATGGTATTATATCGACATTTTTTCACCTTTTTGTTATGTTTTCATTATTTTATCAGTTAAATGTATTTTTAAAGTGTCAAATTATGAGGTATATAAATGCCTTATATTTGCAGTTAATTGGTCATTTGAAATTTAGCACCCCCTAGTGGTTGAACAAGTTGTTCCTTTGACAGTAATAGCAGAGTTCTTCGTTGAATAAATGAATTTTTCGGTCATCTGTTAATTTGGCACATTCGTTCTTATTTCTATTAGCACCCATATTACTTACAAGCATGTCAAATAGAATAAATGAATAAACAATGCTCGGACGCACGCAACGACTACTTGTGAATGGGTTGGTTGTCATGGCAACCGGAGCAACACACAACAAGATTTGGTTGCAATGAAAAATATTTTCACACAACGTAATCTTGATTTGAATGCATTTTATATGCATACAAACTGTAGTTCATATACTAAGTATTAAGTTCATATGTGACAGGGGAGATTAAAACAAAGCACGGAATTATTAAAAGGGCCGAATAAGGAGACGAGTTGTAATTGGCGTTAAAGTAAAACATAAAATAACAAATGACTTATTTTGCATATTTTATACGCCGCCATGACTGTTAATGTAACCCGAGTAAAAGGGAATGTTTTTTGGGGGGGGAACAGTAAGAGAACAAGATGGCTGTCCCAAGACGAGACGCAAGACTTCTCTCTCTCTCTCTTCTTTTCGCGTAAACACGGCGATTTAACGTTGTTGTTGGTGTAGTAGAAAACTAATGATCAAATAACAAATGGAAGCTCTCTAGGGCGCCGTTGTTTTAGGGTGACGTTAACCATTTTGGAAGTTCGTTTGAAAGTTTTGTGAGTTTTTTGCAGCGACGTCTTGCGCGAGAGTGAGCCTTTTAACACCAATGAGCAGATTCGTCAAATTTATTAAGCTTTGTTTGATTAATTAAGTGGATTTTTGTTAACTTTCGAAAGGAACAAATTATTTTTTTTAGCTGCTTTTGGTATTTTGTGTGAGACTTTTTTCGCTTTATTTGGAGGCATAATACAGCTGCGTCTAGACCTCCGTGACGTATGCCACCGTGGATGAAAAAGTAGCCGCCAACCATGAGCTCATCACGGGTCAGACCCCACCAACACGCCGCTCGCTCACCGCACACCTCCGAGGCGAGCGAGGGCATCGAGATGGAGAGCATCCACCAGCAACATCATGGGGATTTAGGGGTGTCTGCTGGCACCCCGTCCTCTCCGTCCAGACAAGCCTGGAGCAGGGACAACCCCGGTTTCGAGGCCGGGGACGAGATTATGGCAGCGGACTGGCCTGCGGCGAGCCCCGGGAGGAGGTCGGCATCCACGGCCTCCAGCAACAGCAACAGCAGCTGCAGCAGCGGCCTGGGCAGCTACAACGGCACTGGGGGCAACCCTCACCAGGGAGGAGCGCACCCAAGTCCGGGTGGGGACGAGAGGCAGCAGGGCAGGCATGAGCACAGCAGCTGTATGAAGCAGATACTACAGAAAATTAGAAGTAAGGCAAAATACGCACTTTTCTTACATTACATAAATTAACAAATAATAATAATAATAATAAATTAGATGTATTTGAAAGGTTATTTTAGGTCAAAAAGTCAAACTCTTACATTATATACAATCACTTCACACAGAGAGGTATTTCTTAAAGGGGACCTATTATGCTTTTTCCACTTTTCTCACCTATAAATGTAGTTAGATTGTTGTATTTTGTGTTAAATAATACCAAAGTTTCAGATAATTAGGTTTTCACATTTAGAAGTGAGCCATAAAAAAAGTTTGGAATGGCTCTGAACACTTGGTTTCTGAGAGTTTTTTCTAACCACGACTCATTATGACATCACAATAGCCCGGACTTCCTTTTATGGGCGTTCCCAGGGTACAAGCTGTTCTCCTACCCTACTCTTTGCTCTGCTGCACTTTGTCTTGGGAGTGTGACCAATCACAGCAGAGAGGGTGTGCCTGGAGGCGGGCTGTGGGTGGAAACAATTTAATTTCAATTTAGGACAGTTTTAGAAACCCAAGGAAATACAGCTGGAGTAGGTGCAGATTCTGGAAGCTCTAGAAAGCTTTCTGTGCAGGTTATCATGTGTAGCCGCTCTATAGGAGTCAACTACTTAATACAAAGGCCCATAAATGAGCACAATAGGTCCCCTTTAATAATTCTGATGATGAATTGCAAACCATTTGCACGATATTCAAATTTATTTTTTTTAGATGCGTCTGCATAAACATGCATTATACAGCAACACGTGTGTGTGAGAGACCCTCTATGTATGTAAATAATGTCAACAATAGTTTTGGAAGTATGACTTCTATCCATCCATTTTCTATACCGCTGAACCTCATTTGGGGTAAGTATGACAAATTTTTACAATTTTTATGGTATTAAATGCATATTTTGGCTCATGTGTGCAGTTCTCTGGGGTACAGAGCTAATGGAGGACAGCAACAGCAGTCGAGAGAGGTACCTCTGGAACGTCCTGAGGGAGATGATCACATACGTCGCCTTCCTCGTCACCGTCTGCATCCGTGAGTGAACATTTTCAGCCATTAAAAGTTACAACCACAAGATTAGGAACATTCGATCATGAGATGAATCATACACAAGGTCGCTGCTAATAGTGTCGACTCGTATATTTACAGATTTCTTTTCTCTAATTTAAATAGAGATTTTCTTGATGGTAACTTAAATAGAAAGTGATTTGAGCTAACACTCAATTAACTTAACATTCTCCAGCAGGAAGATGCTTTGATAAGATGTGACGTTGTCAACTGTAAGAACAACACTGAATACTGTATGCCTGTAATTGTTTATTAATATTCATTCATTCATTTTCTGTAATTGTTTATTAATATTCATTCATTCATTTTCTACCGCTTTTCCTCACAAGGGTCGCGGGGGGTGCTGGGGCCTATCCCAGCTGTCTTCGGGCGTAAGGCGGGGTACACCCTAGACTGGTCGCCAGCCAATCACAGGGCACATATAGACAAACAACCATTCACACTCACATTCATACCTATACAATTTGGAGTCGCCAATTAACCTAGCAACCTAGCACCTTTTTGGAATGTGGGAGGAAACCGGAGTACCCGGAGAAAACCCACGCATGCATGGGGAGAACATGCAAACTCCACACAGAGATGCCCGAGGGTGAGCCTGGTCTCCTAGCTGTGAGGTCTGCGCGCTAACCCCTAGACCACCGTGCCGCCCTGTTTATTAATATGTAAAACTAAATATAAGATGCTTTAATAACTGTGAGAGGCATATTATACTGTACAGTTTAGAGCAAGGGTGTCAAATGTGTGGCCTGGGAGCCATTTGTGGCTTTTGGCACATTCTAAAAGTCTAATTTAGAAAAAGAAAACTGGGGAAAAAAGTGTAAATATAGAAATATAAAGTAAAAATATTAAGAGAAAAACTTTGTATTCTAATGAGAAAAAAGTTGTGGTTTTAACAGAACAAATTTGTAACATTATGAGGAAAAATAATGTCACATAAGTAGCCCAGAGCTGAAATATTAAAGTTATGTCGGGGAAAAGTTATAATATTATGGCAAAGTCGCAAATGCTGAGATGCAGTTTTTTCTTGAAATGTATACAGTATATAACCTCTTAGCATAGTAGCTACATGTTGATACTATGTGGCTCTTGCATCGTTACATTATTCGGTATGTGACACCCACACCTGGTTTAGCGTGGAACGGGTGTCGTATGGTGTCCGAGTGGTTACCAGGTTGGCCACACAATCAGGAGATTGGGAAGACCTGGGTTTGAATCTCGAATCTTGAATTGTGCAAGGCTGCACGGCGGACGAGTGGTTAGCGCGCAGACCTCACAGCTAGGAGATCCGGGTTCAATTCCACCCTCTGCCATCTCTGTGTGGATTTTGCATGTTCTCCCCGTGCATGCGTGGGATTTCTCCAGGTACTTCGGTTACCATGCTAGGTTAATTGCCGACTCCAAATTGTCCATAAGTATGAATGTGAGTGTGAATGGTTGTTTGTCTATATGTGCCCTGTGATTGGCTGGCCACCAGTCCAGGGTGTACCCCACCTCTCGCCTGAAGACATCAGGGATAGGCTCCAGCATAGGTACTGTGCATTTTTTAAATATACTTTAAAGTAGCCAGTATACAGCTTGTGTACACTAAAGTATATTCAAAACACTGACTACCAGTACTGCAAAGTATACCCGAGTTTCATTCTTGACAATAAACAATAAAACGGTTTACTTGCTTTTGTGAGATAGTGTAGTTCTATCTTAAGTAGTATTCTATCTTAAGACTCAAATTCTGTCTGCTGAGTACTTGTACTGAATGAGTTCAGCAGATGGAATAGCGCAGCAGAGAGCTTAAATTACACTGACTGGCCTAAAAAAAATTGAGGGCATCCGCATCCAAAGTGTCAAACTAATGGTTACGTTTCCTCTGCTTTTTTTTTTAATGCTGTTTCGGAGAAAAAGAAAATGCCAGCGTACATGTGGTTAAGGGCGGTTCTGGAAAATATTTCCTGGCTGGTAAGTTAGAGGAGATTTGCCGTGCAGAGTAGGACAAGGGGAGTCACTGTCAGGACTTTATTCCTTGTGTAAGACTCCATTGAAAGTACTGATTAATAAGTCAATGAGAAATATAACCATGAGAAAAATCCATCACCTCGCTCGCTTGTTTATTTGACCCTCAAACAAGCTTTTCATGATATTATGACGGAAAAATCTCCTTCCTCATGGCTATGATACCGCCTCAGACTAGTGAGATGCGCCTGCTCCGTGTATACTTACATATATTTTTTTCCGTGTGTTTAATCCCATGTAGTGACATATGGGATGGTGAGCACCAACATGTATTACTACACCAAAGTCATGTCGCAGCTTTTCCTGGACACGCCGCTTTCTGCTGGAGAGTCTGCCACTTTTAGGAGCCTTTCAACCATGGAAGATTTCTGGAAGGTACAATAACATTTTGAGCGTAATAGAAAATAAATCAAATAAACATTAACATGACTCACTGTTGTTACTAGTTCAGCGAGGGGCCTTTCCTTAATGGCATGTACTGGGAAGTGTGGTATAACAACAAGAGCCTGCCGGAGAACCAGAGTCTCATCTTCTACGAGAACCTCCTCCTGGGTGTACCGCGTCTACGTCAAGTCAAAGTTCGCAACGAATCCTGCAGCGTACACGAAGACCTGAGAGATCACGTTCAGGACTGCTATAATATCTACACGCCCGCCAATGAGGACACCGCTGCGTTTGGACCCAAGAATGGAACAGCGTGAGCATCTGTCATCCATCCGTAGATGACTCTTTTCACCACACGTTGGGATGATGAGTGTTTTCTCTGGTTACCCGACAGGTGGATCCACACAGCGGAGGGCGGCACGAACGGGAGCAGCTACCAGGGCCAGGTGTCCAAATACAGAGGCGGAGGATACTACCAAGACCTGTCTCGTACCAAAGAGGAGTCAGCGGCCCAACTGCAGTTTCTCAAAGACCACCTGTGGCTGGACAGAGGCACCAGGGCGGTCTTCCTCGACTTTGCCGTCTACAACGGAAACATCAACCTCTTCTGTATCACCAGGTATGAGTCATCCTATATATCTGTATTATTTCATATTTACCATACTTCCTATTTACTAAATTGCAGAGAGTGTAAAGCAGTCATGGAGTTTTCCAAATACCGTTGAATATTTTTGTAATTATGTTGAGAACTCATTTTCACATCATTTTATCATTTAAATGTTTTTTTCACAAATAAAGTATGGTATGTTTTTTGGCTTTTTCCTGATTACGCAGTCGCCACAGCGGATCTTTTTCATAAAGTATGGTACATAAACATGAGAAATATGGATATTTACTTAACTACAGAGAGTACCTCATACATACAAAATGTAGGGCATTTTCATAATAATGTTAATTAATATTTATATACATACATACATACATACATACATACATATAACTAAATTTGAAACACTTATATGCTAGGACTACGTTAAAAAGCCATAGCATTTCAGTATGTGGAATCAAACTGGAATGGATTGAGTAAGGACCTCAAACAATGCACAAGGATGAGCCAATTCAAGAAACAATACAAGCAGTTGATGTTTGCTAAATACAAGGATGAAGAGTCTTGAACCAGTCATGATGTGCTATATATACTATCACTATATTGACACTTACTATGGTACCCATTATGTCATTGGATGCTCATATCACCTCGTACTTCGGTATGTGACCTAAATTAAATGAAATTAAATTAAATTATTAGTAAAATTTGTAATAGTAATAATTACTAGTAATTACTAATATGGTAATAGTAATAAGTAATAATTTAATAATTTAATTAAATTAAAATACCAAAAAAAATTAAACTATATTAGGAAAGCAGGAAGTGAACAAATGTAACAGTTACTGATTGTAAAAGTACCAGATGGAGGGGTAGGATTTAATAAGCTTTGCTTCTTCCTACTCCTTTTGGACATGTGGAACTGTGAACTGATTATGGGATGCACTCAATTGTAATCGGATGCATGTTCAAATGAAATAAAACCATTACCATGAAAATATGAGCTATATTAGAGTTATTTTATGAGGAATTAATGTATGTGATTTCAAAGCACAAGAAAAGAAAAGCCAATCATTTAGGAAATTAAGAGGAAGTTTACCCACACGGCCCTGACGCTGTCCACACGAATAAAGGTTTTAAAATAAAATAAAATATTTTTTTTTTATAGCTGTCCAAAGAAAAGCCAGAAACGGAGCACTAAGGATATTAGCTCTGTGCCTAACATGTAATATTATCATGACTATATAATGAAATGATGAAGTATTCAAGTGCTGCGTTGTGTATTGTTTTGGTCCGAGTACATGTGTAATGCTCATTGTATATAATAAATAACACATCCCATACCTGCTGTTTCAATGTTTGTCAGGTTGTTGGTGGAATTCCCTGCGACGGGCGGTGTGGTGACTTCCTGGCAGTTCCAAACGGTGCGCCTGATACGATACGTGACCAGCTGGGACTACTTTGTGGCTCTGTGTGAGGTCACGTTCTGCTTGTTCATTCTCTACTACGTGGTGGAGGAGGTGCTGGAGATCCGCATCCACCGAATGCATTACTTTAGGAGCCTGTGGAACTGTCTGGATGTTCTGATTGTCACGGTACGTACGGTATATGAAGTCATGTTGGGGACTCATTCATGTTACTTGAGTTCATGTACAATGTGGGATCGTTTCCCAGCTGAGTGTTGTCGCCATCATTATGAACATAACAAGAACAGCCATGGTCGGCCACCTTCTCAAAAGCCTGCTGGAGAATTACACCACTCACCCCGCCTTCGAGCCTCTGGCCAACCTGCAGGTCCAATTCAACAACGTGGTTGCCGTCATTGTCTTTTTTTCCTGGCTTAAGGTATGCATCTTACCCCAGAATCTGTAACAGAGACAAAGGTCAAATAAAACGTGCTAACTGCTCGTGTCTTCTCGAAGCTTTTCAAGTTCATCAACTTCAACAAGACCATGAGTCAGCTCACGGGCACCATGTCTCGCTGTGCTAAGGACCTCGTGGGCTTCGCCATCATGTTCTTCATCATCTTCCTGGCCTACGCCCAGTTGGCCTACTTGCTGTTTGGAACGCAGGTGGACGATTTCAGCACCTTCCAAGCCAGCATGTAAGAACAAGAAGTTAAGAACTTTATAACAAAAAACAGTATACCAAGGTGTCATTTGTTTTTTTTCTTTCTTCTATAACATATCATGACATTGCATGACATGGCATGACAATTCGGTACTTGTACAACAGGAGCAGGAGCCTGGTTTGCATTGCCAGCAGTAAGTTGAGTCTGATTCAGTTTTGACTTTTAATGGCTGAATTTCTAGGTGCAGCCTAGACGTCAATAATGCTAGGTCATAAGATGGCCTCCACTCAGCACATATAGCAAGCTACCTAGTTAGCCATGAAGCTAAAAATGTACCACTTCCACATGGAATAGGAGGAGGACTTTTTTCTGTCATGTCTGACTACATGCAGTGTGAAGGTAATTTAATGTCATGTCATGTCTCAGCAATGTAACATTACTGACACCTAGTGGTCAGAATACTACATATGAATTGTCTTACAATATTTTTTATTAATACCGTAATAAGCCCGTCAATCACAAAACAGCCATTATTTATTAGTTGATAATTTTTTTTAAAACACGATAGAGCGAGGGAGCAATGTTTGAACCGCAACAAATTTTTTTGTATTCATTTTTTTTTTTTCGTGGTTTGTGGTGGACAGCCACAAAAGTATCGCAATATACAATAATTGTATTGAAAGTAATTGATTGTTATTTATTTGTGGATGACCTTCACATTATCTATAGAAGATAAAAAATATATATCATTGACTTTGCACAAAAAATTAATGAATTCATTCATTTTCTACCGCTTATCCTCACGAGGGTCGCGGGGGTGCTGGAGCCTATCCCAGCTGTCTTAAGGCGAGAGGCGGGATACACCCTGGACTCGTGGCCAGCCAATCACAGGGCACATATAGACAAACAACCATTCACACTCACATTCATACCTATGGACAATGGAGTCGCCAATTAACCTAGCATGTTTTTGGAATGTGGGAGGAAACCGGAGTACCCGGAGAAAACCCACGCATGCACGGGGAGAACATGCAAACTCCACACAGAGATGGCCGAGGGTGGAATTGAACTCGGGTCTCCTAGCTGTGAGGTCTGCACGCTAACCACTCGACCGCTGTGTAGCCTTGCACAAAACAATTGCACATAATTAAATCCTTTCTCAATAATAAACCTCTAATGCCTGGTTCTCTCTGCCATTGAGTGAATCACTTTACCTGAATGAAATACATTGTGTTATGTTGTAATTTGCTAACCCAAAATATGATTTTATTTTGTAGTTTCTCACAGTTCCGCATCATTCTGGGAGACTTTGAGTTCTCCGAGATCGAGGAGGCCAACCCTGTACTCGGACCCATTTATTTCACAACATTTGTCTTCTTCATTTTCTTCATCCTTATGGTAAGTACAAGGCTAGCGACATCCAGGTTGGGGTCTGACACAAGCGGTCATTGTGTCGTGTACATAGAACATGTTCCTGGCCATCATCAATGACACCTACTCAGAGGTCAAGGCGGATATGTCTCAGCAGAGGTCTGACATGGAGATGACCGACCTCATCAAGAAGGTAAAGAGTCGCCTTTTTTGTGGCCAAGATGATGATAACAAAGTTAAACGTGTTATTCTGTGATGCTCGGTTAGGGTTGTAACAAAGCCCTGATGAAGCTGAGGCTGAAGAAGACGGCGGTGGACGACATCTCAGACAGCTTACGTCAGGCCGGCGGCAAACTCAACTTGGATGAACTGCGACAGCACTTAAAAGGGTGACAACTCTCACTGGAGTATAACATCACCCTCTACTGGTAGCAGTAGTAAATACGATAACAGACATAAATAACAGAGCACATGTAACTATCACGCATACCAAACCTTGTGTCATCATGGCCAACACATTAAATAGTCTAGTATAATTACTGCAGAAGGGCGGCACGGCGGATGAGTGGTTAGCGCGCAGACCTGACAGCTAGGAGACCAGGGTTCAATTCCACCCTTGGCCATCTCTCCGGGTACTCCGGTTTCCTCCCACATTTTCCAAAAACATGCTAGGTTAATTGGCGACTCCAAATTGTCCATAGGTATGAATGTGAGTGTGAATGGTTGTTTGTCTATATGTGCCCTGTGATTGGCTGGCCACCAGTCCAGGGTGTACCCCGCCTCTCGCCCGAAGACAGTTGGGATAGGCTCCAGCACCCCCCCGCGACCCCCGTGAGGAAAAAGCGGGAGAAAATGAATGAATGAATGAATGAATGATAGATGGCTCTAATACACCACAAGGACGCAGAACATAACACCCAACAGAAACACTATCTTATGACTATACTCTCATTACTCAACATTACCACTTCTTTCTCATTACTAAAATTAAAAAAAAACTATTGTTATATTGCGAAATGTCACTGTTATATCTATGAGTTAATCAGATTTTAATCCATTTTGTTCCCTTGGTTTTAGGATCCTATCCATTTTCCTCCCGACTGCTAAAACAGTCACACGATCCAATGTTTTGATGCATCTTCTCTTCAGGAAAGGCCACACGGATGCAGAGATCCAGGCCATATTCGCCAAGTACGATCACGACGGCGAGCAGGAGCTGACGGAACATGACCATCAGCAAATGAGAGACGACCTCGAGAAGGAGCGAGTGAGTAAAAACATTTCAAGACAAACATTCTATAACGTTCTTGTTTTTGGGTTGATGGAAAACGTGCTCAATTGCTAGGAGGACTTGGACCTGGAACGCAACTCACTGACCAGACCCTGCAGTGGGAGGAGCTTCCCGCGTACGCAGGACGACTCAGAGGAGGATGACGATGAGGATAGCGGGCATAGCTCGCGTCGACGGGGCAGCAGCTCGGGTGGCGTCTCCTACGAGGAATTCCAAGTGTAAGCAATTTGAATTCATTCATCCATCTTTCTTCCTGTTACTTACCTGTTGGAGGTGTGTGTGTGTGTGTGTGTGTGTGTGTGTGTGTGTGTGTCTCTCAGCCTGGTGAGACGCGTGGACAGGATGGAGCACTCCATCGGCAGTATCGTGTCCAAGATAGACGCTGTGATAGTCAAGCTGGAGGCCATGGAGAGGGTGACGCATAAACGGAGGGATGTGTTGGGAAGACTGTTTGAAGGAGCCATGGAGGTGAGATGCACCACACACAAAGCAAAACAATCACAGGACCAGTTGCTAATGTCAATCACGTGACGCAAGCAAGGGGTCGTCATCAAAATGACAATAGTGGATGAACCAATGAGATGTAAAGATGAACCTCAATGTGTCTTCACCAGGATGAGCGTCAAGGCCGGGACACCGACACCCACAGTGAGCAGGAGAGGCTGGTCCGAGAGGAGCTGGAGCGCTGGGAGTCAGATGACATGGCCTCGCAGGTCAGCCACCCTCATCCCGCCACGCAGGTCGGCTCGCGGCCACGCCCTTCCTCCTCCCAGTCCACGACCGATGCTCACGACACGGGCGTTAACGGAATTGGTCACGTATAAAAGAAAGAAAAAGTCATATTTCGCCTCTGTTTTTTCCACCCAGTGGCAGAAGCCGGAAAAGACACTAAAAACACAAAGTAGAATCCCACAGAACAAATGAGACCAATCACAAATTGTTTCTTTGTTTCTTTCGGCTTTTTCCTGATTACAGAGTCGCCACAGCGGATCTTTTTGATCCGCATACTGATTGTACGTGTTTAAATTTCATAACATGCTACCAATGAGAATAC
Organism: Doryrhamphus excisus; assembly: GCF_030265055.1. NCBI lineage: Eukaryota > Metazoa > Chordata > Actinopteri > Syngnathiformes > Syngnathidae > Doryrhamphus > Doryrhamphus excisus. The sequence continues at coordinate 18,581,374 of NC_080466.1, read as the reverse complement.
TCACCTCCAGTGCAATGAATGTATCGGCGAGGTTCTCTTCATAGATTTGCGTTCTGTAATGTTGTTGTTTTTTTTTTTTTTTGTAAGCATCACTCACACCACAAAGGACTTTAAAAAATATATATATTTGATAATTCCCATGAGGGAAATGAAGAAAAATTGATTATATGTGAAGAAGTAACAGTGAAGAATGAGAAAAGCTACCTTAAAATCTTAAAAAATGACAAGAAGCTTTACAGCAATAAAATCGGAAGGTTAATAATATACCGATAATGTAAAAAAAATAATAATAAAGTAAAATTTGACATGAAAAAAAACTCACAATATTACATAAGAAATTCTTAATGTTATGTGAAAAAATACCAAAATTTTACATAGAAAAATTGTAATGTTAAGTGAAAAAAAAATCACAAAATATTGCAAGAAAAGGTCTGAATGTTATGGAAAAAAAAATATTTCAAGAAGTTACGAAAAAAAAAGCAATATTTCAAGAAAAAGTTTTAATATTACTTAATGTTTTGATTAAGTCACAAAGAAAAAAATCATAGCATCATGAAAAAAATGTTCCATTGTTATGAGCACAAATTTAAAATAAATTTGTACTGTAACAAGAAAAGTCAAAGTGTTTCGAGAATTAAGTTGTATTAAGTTTTTAAAAAAAGTATGTGTAATGTTGTGATGTTACCATAATAAAGTTGCATCATTCCGTCAATAAACCATAACATTACGGGATCAAAGTTACAATTTAAAAAAAACAGAGAAAAGATTGTAATGTTACGGGAACAATTTTTACGAGAAGAATTTCACGTGAAAAAAAAATTCAGAATATTCCGAAAACAGGGATGCACTTTTGTGAGAAAAAATCGTAATCTTCCGAAAATGTTCGCATTTTTACTGGATATAGTCATACTGTTGGAAAAAAAAAGTCTTAATGTTACAAGACTGAAGTCAATTTCTTTAATAAAAGTGTCGCAATAATGTTTTTACGTTCCAAGAATAGTTATATTTTTTTCCAGAGTAATGTTGTCATGTTATGAGAATACCGTAATATAACTAGATGATCGCAGTGTGAAGACATTGAATGTCCTAAAATTTGCGGGAAAAAAATGTAGAAGAAAAAAATTTGAGAAAAGGGAAACAGCAAATAATACAGAAAACAATAGAAAAAAATTTGGATAATAGCACAAATGATTTATTCTGATACAGTATATTTCGTGTGGCTCCATTTCTCATTTGGTACCAAAGTCGGCTGTGAGAATCTGAAAATTCCGCTTTGCAATGCATGTTCTTAATACATGACGACAAATACGCTCGCTGGCCATCATATTACAAATGACTGTCGAAAGTTCATTTTGTTCACGTTTAATACGCAGTAGTTACAAGTGTGCATTCTGCCTTACATCAATGAAGCTTCAAATGAAATAGCTTATTATTGTTTATGACACAAATTGTAACTTGAAACAAACTTCAATTTGGAGTGCAACTAGTGTTCATGGGAAGCCCATGCATTTATTATTTTCACTTGTGCCTTAATATTTTATTATCTGTGCCTTTTTTTAAAAATGTGTTTACCAAATAAAAGTGTTATCAAAAATTTGTATTTGTGCTTTATTTACATGGCTAATTTGGTTAAATTAAAAAAAAAAACTATGAGGTTTCACAATGTTTATATAGGAGAATATAAAGTTGTACAAATTGAAACAATACAAAAACAAGATTTGGATTGAAATTTTTCTCTACAACAGCAAATATTCAAAAGTTAATTCTAATTTTAAAACAAATGTGAAAATGCTTACCACTTTGAAAACAAACCTGCATCTTTGACTTTTTAAGTGAACTTCTTAATGTAGCGAAGTTTCAGATAGGAAATGAGCAGGAATGCCAATAACATGACGGTTAATGCCACGTGGTTCTCCCACAGGCCCCAGGTGCTGTACTCAATTCCCAGGTAGTCCAGGTACTGCTCTCCTGTACATCTGAAAGAACACAATTTATGTACACTGCTTGGTCCCGTACAAATTCTACATGAGCTACGTACATTTTTACCAAATACTTGCATACTGAAAGTTGTCTGACGTCGTACACCAATTGTAATGGACTAACTGCTGAAAACTAGCAAGTGTTTCTTTTGATTGCGGTCTGTTGCTTAGCTAGCTTGCATGCTACTGTCTGCAATTTTACCACTTTTTACATTTAAAACTAAGCTTTAGTGCTGTGTTGCTTTTGTTACTCTTATTTGCTTTTGTTACTTTTATTAAATAATGTATTCCTTAGATAGCAAGGGAGCCGTAAACAGTAATTTGACAACAGTTAAAATTTTATTAACAGCAAATATGTCTGTTAGCAAAGTAGCGAGCTAACTACTGACAGCTGTTCAAATGTTCTGCAGTTTTAAATAAAATTACTAAGCACAAAAGTTAACTTAGCTACTGTTAGAAGCTAATAATTTTTATGAGCTTTTAATAAAAGAATGACATTTCGCTAGCTAGTTAGCTCGCTGGTTATGTCCCAACAGCTACTTAAACTTTTTGTGCTAAGCTCTAGCACAAAAATATGCAAATATGTCTGTTCGCAAAGTCACTAGCTAACTACTGACAGCTGTTCAAATGTTCTCCAGTTTAAAATAAAATTACTAAGCACAAAAGTTAACTTAGCTACTGTTAGAAAGTGTTAAATAACAGCAAAATAATGAGTTTGTTAGATAGCAAGGGAGTCGTAAACAGTAATTTGACAACAGTTCAAATTTTATTAACAGCAAATATGTTTGTTCGTAAAGTAGCTAGCTAATTACTGACAGCTGTTCAAATGTTCTGCAGTTTTTGAAAACATTTACTGAACATTTACAGTAGCTAACTTAGTTAGTAGCTAACTTAGTTAGCTACTTAGTTAGCTACTGTTAAATAAATAATTTTTATGAGCTTTTAATAAAAGAATGACATTTCGCTAGCTAGTTAGCTCGCTGGTAATGTCCCAACAGCTAATTAAACTTTTTGTGATAGCAAAAGCTATTCAGTTAGTTCTCTACCGACAGCTTCTTATTTTAGTTCAACCTCTACATATTTTTTTAAACGAAATTTGTTAGTTGGGTAGACAGCTAACTATCTACTTATGACAGTGATTTCGCAATCAGACGAATATTTGTGTCTATACAAACGTTACACAACCTGCTATCCGCTAACTCGCATGTGCCGCATTTCTACTTACGTCAACCCAGCCGTGTTCGTCTCACTGCAGTTGGTCGTGACGGCAGACACGTTGGTGTTCTGAATGGCGGCGTTCCCCTCGCAGAATTTTAAACCCACAAACTCGTTGATCTTCAAGGCCTGGACGTCCCGACGACCACAGTCAGAGACCGGAAACGATACCGTTATACGGGAGTTGGACTTACCGCCAGGCCGTAGCGAGGAATACTGAAGTACTTGAGCCACGCCAGCCAATCCATAATGCTCGGCAGGTTGACCAGGAGACCGGAGAAGATCTAGAAAATGTATTGTTGACTATTACATGTATGTATTATAGATACAATACTTTTGATTGACATGGTCATGGAGCATCTGACAAGATTTCCCTCACCATCATGAAGACGAACGTGATGGTCATGAAGATGTTGGCGAGCGCTACCACCGTCTGGTCAGCGGAGATAGCCATGGTCATGGCGGTGGCGGTGTAGGCCACCAGGGTGACTGTCAGCGTGAAGACGGAGAAGGCGACCACCGTGGATTTGAGCCCTAAGTGGACACAACGTGAGGTCATCTTCACAAGTTTTGGTGTACCTTCATGGCTTCTTGCTTGAAACTGATAGGGAGATGCCAAATTTTGAAGCAACTCAGGTAAGCATCCATATATTAATGGTATGAATAATTTTGGGGACAACTTTAGTTGACAAAGTCTATCAATAGTATTTTCATACAGTATGAACTGTTTTTTTTAAATGATTGATGAAATAATTCTTGCAATAATTTAATATCATTAAATATTTTGACTTTATTTTCCCCAACTTTGTTTTGTTTCTCATAATATTCCTTTTGAAAAAAATTACGCATTTTTGAAAATATTTTCAACTCTATGCCACTAAAATTATATTATTTTCCGCATAGTATTACAGGTTTATTCTCGTAAAATTGCAACCTGTTTTTCTTGTTAAAATATTATATTTTGACTTAATCATTGTAAAATTACAGCTGTTTTTTTCCAATTCCTGCAATTTTTTTAAAGAGAAATAATAATGACTTTAGTAATTAACAATATTAGCAATAAAATTTAGACATCTATATAACTCATACAACAGACACATTTTCCAAAAATTATTTGTTGTTTTGTACGTTTCTCATAATACCATGACTCAAATTTTTCAAACTTTAATATTTCAACTATATATTATGATATATATTTTGACTTAATTATTGTAAAATTACAGCAGTTTTTCCCATTCCTGCTGTTATTTAAAAAAAAATATTATTCCATTCTCATCATAATGACTTTAGTAATTAATAATATTAGCAATAAAATTTAGACATCTATATGACTCATACAACAGACTCATTTTCCAAAAATACCATGACTCAAATTTTTGAAACTTTAATATTTCAACTTAATGCTATGAAAATTATGTTATTTTTCCTCATAATATTCTGACATCATTCTCGTAAAAATATGACTTTTCTTGTTAAAATATAATAAAATAATAAATAAAATATATTTTTACTTTATTCTTGTAAAATGACAGCAGAGTTTTAAATTCTTGCTGATGTTTTTTTTCTTTGAGTTTTCTTGTTAAGTTATGTTTTTAGAATGTGCCACGATCCACAATTGTCCCCTGGACCGCACTTTGGACACTCCTGCTTTAGGGGTCCAATTCCTTGTCATGGGACACAGGGGTAGTACTAAGCTTTATTTAGCATTCCCAAAAATAGAACAACCTTTTTGGCCAGTGAAAGATAGTCCAATAGTCACCCAATACGGTACATTAGTCTGGATTGTGCCAGCAGTACAGAAATGCCCCCCAAAGATTGTCTTACCAATCATAAAGTAGACACCAAAGCTGAAGATGACCGAGGTGACGGTACGAAGGACGATGTCAGACAAGACCTTCGACAGGAAGTAGACCGACACCCTGTAGTAGCCACTGATGTACTCGTGCCTACAAGATCACAGATGAATCAGAAGTGGTCCCCACTTGGTTTATGCACACAGTTGTTGAAGTAACATACACAAAGAGTTTCCGCTCAGTGATGAAGAGCTCGGCCGCCGACACCGTGCTGAAACACTGGTTGGTGGTGATAAAGAAGAGCGCCCCCATCCTGAAAGTAGACCATAAAGTCGTTTGACACCAGGCGAGGTCTTGATGCACTCTGTGACCCCCTGCTGTTTGACCCACCCTCATGAAACCGAGCCTTCAGAGCCATCCCAAACTTTTCATTTACTTTCCAAATGCGTGAACCTCATTATTTTTGCATCGTTTAACATGAGAATACACATAATAAGCATTTATAATGTAGGTCAGAAAAGCGGACAAACCATAATAGGTCCCCATTAAAGGCTGAAAATATGTGAGGTGTCATGTTGATGAAGATGTTACATTTGTACAAGACTAAGTTGTTTACATAAATCTCAAATATTTATGCAAATTGGTTTTGTCGGAGGCTGAATTGTCTATATTATGGAAATGCGTATTTTGGATTAATTGAAGACTATAAATTGTATTCAGTTTTTCCATAGCATGTTGCATTTATTGGAAGACTTAAAGCATCCATCCGTCATCCATCCATCCATCCGTCCATCTGTCCGTTCATTCGTCCATCCAGCCATCCGTCCATCCATCCGTTCATCCATCTGTTCATCTGTCCATCCACCTGTCCATCCATCTGTCCATCCGTTCATTCGTCCATCCATCCGTTCATCTGTCCATCCATCCGTTCATTCATCCATCCATCCACCCATTCGTCCATCCATCTGTTCATTCGTCCATCCATCCATCCAGCCGTTCATTCGTCCATCCATCCGTTCATCTGTCCATCCATCCGTCCATCCATCCATCCGTTCATTCGTCCATCCATCCGTCCACCCATCCATCCATCTGCTCATTCGTCCATCCATCCGTTCGTCCGTCCATTCGTCCATCCATCCATCTGTTCATTCGTCCATCCATCCATCCAGCCGTTCATCTGTCCATCCATCCGTTCATCTGTCCATCCATCCGTCCGTCCATCCGTTCATTTGTCCATCCGTCCGTCCACCCATCCATCCATCTGTTCATTCGTCCATCCATCCGTTCATGTCGATGTCACGAAAATGTGTATGTTAGATTTTTTTAAAAAGAGTAAATTGTCTTTGGCACTGAAAATGTTTGGTTTGTATAAGACAGTGCTTGTCAAATAGCAGAGCCCTGCCAACGTGTACAAATGTATAGTACTCAACATGCAATTTGACTCTTGAATACTCTTGTCTACTATCCAATTTGTTGCATTTTCCTGGTTTCAGTTTCAAGTTCAGTCTGTAAAAGAATACATGTTATCAGTTTCTGAAGTATTTTGAATCGGGGGGTGTCAAATCTCTGGTATAAAAAACAACAAACTGTTATGAACGTATGCTAAAGTAATCATCTCCCTACCTATTCTGGATGCCACTCTGATCGTCTTTGACCCTGAAGAAAATGGCCCCCACAATGAGAGCCAGGAAAATGTGGACCCCCACCTGCACAGACAGAACCGGGACACATTCATGTATTTTTCGGAATATTTTGTATTTTCGGTACTTTGGTATTGCAGGAGGTTTCATCTTATGGCTGTGGATTGATGCATTTATCTAAATGGCAACTTTGTACAAATAGTCAGGGCATTAAGGTCTCAGGGGTCAAGTGGACACTTTGCCCCTCCCCATCAGAGAAAGCCGGCGGCGAGGGGGTTAGAGGGATTGACAGCAGAGAGTGAGAAAAGTGAATAAGGGCACATGTTTTAATCCCAACAATTTACACATTATGACAGAACTAAGCGGTTCCCAGGGTGAACGGATCAGCTAATAAGGTTCAACCTGGCCCGCTCATGCGAAAGCGGGCTGCTGGAGTGATGGGTCGTGACACCGTCATGTGAGGCGCCTCGCACCGTGGCCATCGGGGGTGGGGACATCCGGGCCCAGATATGATATCAGTTCAGATCCTGGCCTGAAGGAGGCAAGAGTCGGGTCACAACAGTCACCAAAGCCGATTATGGCGGCCACGCCGTCCAGATCCCCGCTTGTGGGATTATTGGGACTAATCTGGGCCCAATTTGCTGTTAATAATTCTTAAAGTGAGGAGACTTCTCAAAGCTTTGAGCAAGTTGACCCCTCCAAAGAGCTGTCGGTGCCTCCGGATCATGATGATCGTGATGATGAGGGCACTGATGCAGGTTATTTTAGCATGATGCGTATCTTCGGTACGCATCATAGGTGGAGGTTTATACCTGTGCAACAGATGTTTGCGGGTTCAACATAAGGTTCTGGAAGGTTCTGCGAAGCACCCAACATAGCTGGTGGCAAAAGGAGCTGTTGTAGGTGACGGTTCGGGATTTGGGCCGCGAGGAGCAGCGCTTGTCCTGCAGGATGCGCTCCAGCTGGCTGCGCGTGTCGCTGCAGTAGCTGCTGTTCTTGTACTCCTCCACCAGGCGCTCCTCCATGCTCTGCCTGGAACTGCTCAGCTCCTCAAAGTCCAAATCTGGACGCGACACATGTATTAATGCTATGATAAAACTCTACGGATGCCGTAGCTGTAGCTTTTGAGATCCTGACATGAACACACCTTCAGAAATGTTGACTTTGGACATGCTGCTGATGGTGAAGTCTCCACTGATCACGTCCAGGAAGAAGTCAGCCGGGTTGTTGTGGGGTTCACAAGAATATCCTGAAAGACAAAGGCGAATATGTCTTTCTGTTTATATTCAAACTTGCTGATATAGTTAATCTTCAAACAGCTAAAATAATACATAAGGCTAAAAACAACCAATCCTCTCTACAAGAGAGGAGAAATATGATCTCAGGGAAGAACTAAAAGAACTAAATTTGAAACACTTATATGCTAGGACTACGTTAAAAAGCCATAGCATTTCAGTATGTGGAATCAAACTATGGAATGGATTGAGTAAGGACCTCAAACAATGCACAACGATGAGCCAATTCAAGAAACAATACAAGCAGTTGATGTTTGCTAAATACAAGGATGAAGAGTCTTGAACCAGTCATGATGTGCTATATATATCACTATATTGACACTTACTATGGTACCCATTATGTCATTGGATGCTCATATCACCTCATACTTTGGTATTACTTTCCTGTATTATGGAAAGCAGAAAGTGAACAAATGTAACAGTTACTGATTGTAAAAGTACCAGATGGAGGGGTAGGATTTAATAAGCTTTGCTTCTTCCTACTTCTTTTGGACATGTGGAACTGTGAACTGATTATGGGATGCACTCAATTGTAATCTGATGCATGTTCAAATGAAATAAAACCATTACCATTACCATATCTTTCCTGCTGTATGTCGTATGTACTGCACCGGCCATTTTCCTGTTTTGGATATGTAAGCTATGCCCTACATAACACGTACATTACGGCATATACAGTACAGCCAAAATTACGGTAGTTGCTTTTTGTCCGCAAATGGTAGCCATTTGACAAAGTTTAGCTACTAACCTTAGACTGTAAAGCCCTGTCATCAACAACATCATGACTGTGCAATTTTTTATCGCCTCCCAGAGACTGCTAATGTAAATGTATTGATTTCAAATAAGTAAATTGTATCACCAATGTTAGCGAAGTAATCCAAAGCGTTTGGCGCAGGTCCGTGGTATACCATCTTGCCGCCAACCAGCAAGGTGAGCGAGTCAAAAAGCCTGTAGATGGAGTAGCGAGGCTGATGGATGGACATGATGATGGTTCTCCCTTGGTTGGCCATCCTGGAACAAGACGTGTGGAGTCACCTTAGAAGGACTGTATTGTGCAAAGTTTTACCCCCATGTGCTTGTCGGTCCCCTTATCAAATTACGTGGTGATTCAGCCAAACACTGTAAATATACATTTAGCTGTGAAGTCAATCCGACTTATGGGTGTCAAACTTTGGGGTTAATAACTGCACCACCATGTGCTGTATTTGTCGGAAAAATAACACCACAGACAACATAGTAGGGGTGCATGCTTAGACACATTTTGGGACTTTCACACGTAACTGCAATGGTACAAATTGACTCTTTTACCTTCGGAGCAGCAGCAGGACAGAGTTAGCCGTGCTAGCATCCAAGCCTGTGGTGGGCTCGTCGAGGAACAGAACTGGAGGATCGATGATGAGCTCCATTCCGATGCTGGTCCGCTTTCTCTCGCCTCCTGAGATCCCTCGAGTCATCTGAGTGCCCACCTGCCAAGATGGCGCGCGCCGAATAAAAACTTTGTTTCCCAACTGACATGTGGATACACAATGCTTCACCTTGCAGTCGGCCACCTTGGAGAGGCTCAGTTCTGTGATGAGATGATTGACACGGGCCTCTTTTTCGCACTCCGACACATAGTTGGGCAGACGTAAGGCTGCCGAGAAACGTAGATTTTCCCTCACCGTTAGAGTACCCATAACCACGTCCTCCTGGTAGGTGAGGGTAAAGAGTAATCAAAGTCAAAGATCAGGTATTATGACAGTCAAGCTTGCATATATTTTTAATACTAGCAAATGGGGATGGGATTAACTCATTCAATACCAAAGATGTATTTATACGTTTGCATAAACCCAAACGCTCAATCCAAAGACATATTTATAAGTCTTTTACATTTTTTTTTAGGCAAAATGAGGTGATGATGCAACTGCATACTAATGGATGTCACTTTTAGAGCAGTTTTGAGCCATAAAAACGGCCACTCGGGGGCAGAAGTGCATTCGATGAGAGCTTGGCATGTGAATGTGAATGGAAAAAATATATACAGTACATGAAAGGAGGAAGTGGAAGAACGTGGAGGCGTGTAGCGTGCAGAAGGTTACGCATTGTAGGGACATTTTAATGCATGCACGTGCACGTGCATATGGGAAGAACTCCACAATTGCACAACTTTGCCAAGCAGCATGGAAACAGGAGTTCAGAACATTCAAAATAAATATCTTGATAACACTGGGGAACACTCAAAATGTTGCATTTAAAGTAAGACTTGTTTTTAGTCAATTTAAGTGTGCTGAGTTCAAATCTGAAGTTAGTTTTTTTCTGCAAGCTACAGATTTTATGCAATCTTTAATTTTTATTAAAAATAGAAAAAAATCGAGCATTATTATAGGATATTGCAATGTCAGCCACAAATCAGTATATTTAACAAGGCAAAAGAAACAGAACATTAACATGTGATTTTAGATTAAAGTACACCATTGTTAGAAGTGCCATATGTTTTTCTGGAAGCGTTTCTCAGAAAACAGTCTTTATCGCAACGTGAAATAAGCATAATTTACAACGTTCTTCAGATAAGAGTCAATCACAGCTAATAACGCTTATCACTTTCTGTCAGTACAGTATTTTAGTCAGGCAGGAATTTGCGTTTGTAACTTTTGCGTTTGTACACTTCATCTGGGCAATCTCGTTTAATACTCCAGCAGTAGTCGGCCATCATACATAGCGACCTTGGTAGCGTTCTTCCATGATCTTTAGGTCTTGGTGGAACCGCTCTCCTTGTTCGTCACTCGCAGCCCCCAGGTTTTCAGGGAACTGGTCAAGGTGGCTGTTCAAGAAATGAAGCTTGATGTTCATGTTGCACCTGAGAGCACGAAAAGCGAGGAGCATTCTGTTCACAAGTTCATTGTAGTTCTCTGCCTTGTTGTTTCCAAGGAAGTTCTAAGCGACTGCCACAAAGGATAACCATGCTGCCCTCTCCAAGGCGGTCATCTTGGCAACAAACTGATCATCACGAATGAGGGTTCGAATCTGTGGGCCATCAAACACACCTGCTTTGATCTTGTCGAACGACAACATTCACCTTCGGTATCCAGTGCCTTGACAAATTGTTTCATCAAACCTAGTTTGATGTGCAGAGGAGGAAAGATGATCCTATCTCTGTCAACAATTGGGTCATGTGTGATATTTGGCATGCCTGCTTCAAGGGTTTCACGAACAGGCCAGTCCTTCTGGACCCAGTGTCTGTCTCGTGCTCGACTGTCCCACATGCAGAGGAAACATGGAAACTTGGTGAAACCTTTCTGTTGACCAAGAAGGAAGTTTACCATTTTCAAGTCTACACAAATTATCCAGTTGTGCTCACGATATTTTAAGAATTCCATGACCATTCTGATGTCATCATAGTCTTCCCGCAGATGAACTGAATGACCTACAGGCACTGCCCCGTAAACATTGCCATTATGCAAAAGAACACACTTGAGACTGCGTTTAGAACTGTCTATAAAGAGCCGCCATTCAGTTGGATCATAGTGAGGAACACCCAGTTCTTTGAGAAGACCTGGGATATCATGGCAGTAAACAAACTGTCTGTCTTCAGAAAAGAAGGTCACAAAAAGCTGGTCGCGCTTTCTGTAATATGACACTTTAACAGTGTGATCAACAAGATTTTTGCCTTGTAATCTTGATGCCAAAAGCTCAGCTGCTTTCTTTGAAAGACCTAAATCCCGAACTAAGTCATTCAGTTCAGTTTGGTGAAGAGGCTTGGGGACTGGGGGAGATTCAGTCTCTGAAGAACATTCCTCGGATTGTTCCCACTCAGTTTCTGGCAATTCATTGTCACAACTGTCTTCCTCGTTCGTATCATGTCCAATGTCTTTATCGTTTAATGAAGGCAAACCTTTGAAAACTGGAACAGGAATGGAATCTATGTATATAATCTCAAAACGCATAGATTTGGGTTACGTAAGTTCATATATTTAGACTATTTCATCTATCTCAAATTGCATGAAAACTAGAGCTTATGGAGAAAAACTAATTTCAGATTTGAAATCAGCACCTAAAAATCATTCAGAATCAGTTAAAAAATCCAATGCAACAGAAAGTTGAAAAAATATTGTTCCCCAGTGTAATCAATAAAGAAAAAAAAAGAACCACTTACTTAATACAGTGACGTAAATCGTACCTGAACCACGTATCCGGAGAGGCACTTGAAATTTGGCGGTTGTGGTGCTCTGTCGATTAAAACCTCCCCTGACAAACCAGAGGCATCCTTTCTCGCAGCAAGAATATCCAAGAAACTTTGCGAAAACAAAAAAAAAGGAAAAATATCAACTGGACATTTAACATTTATGTGAATTTTTTAGGTTGGATGCACTCACGATGATTTCCCGCTGCCGGTTGGTCCGAGAATAGCATTCAGGCCCGGTCTCATGATGCCGCTGCGTGACAAAACAAAAACAACAAAACGTGCCGGAATACATGTCAATGGTATACGGTATGGTATTCAACGTTTGGTATACGACCCAATACAAGAACAGTATCAAACATTGTGCATACACATACAAAAACTGCCCATTTGTGATGTCACAGAGGAGCGGACTTCCTTATATGGTTCATAGTTAGGAAGCACTTTGGGCGTGGGACCAATCACAGCGGAGGCGGGCAGTGGGTGAAATAAAATTAAAGACCGTTTTGGCAGGAAGCAGAAATCAAAGGAAATACAGCTGGAATAGGTGCAGATTCTGGAAGATCTAGAACGTTTTCTGTGCTGGTTATTGTGTGTAGCTGCTCTATAGGAGCCCAAAACTCAGTAAAAAAGGGTTGAAAAATTAGCATAATAGGTCCCTTTTAAGGGTTGAATGGCAGGCGAGTGGTTAGCACGCAGGCCTCACAGCTAGTTCGATTCTACTCTCTCTGGCCGTGCATACGTGGGTTTTCTGCGTGGGTGCAGACCTCACAGCTAGGAGACAAGGGTTCAATTCCACCCTCTGCCATCTCTGTGTGGAGTTTGCATGTTCTCTTGCATATTTTCTCTGGGTTCTCTGGTTTCCTCCCACATTCCAAAAACATGCTAGGTTAATTGGCGACTCCAAATTGTCCATAGGTATGAATGTGAGTGTGAATGGTTGTTTGTCTACGTATATGTGCCCTGTGATTGGCTGGCCACCAGTACAGGGTGTACCCCGCCTCTCGCCCGCACACATCTGGGATAGGCTCCAGCACGCCTCCGAACCTCGTGAGGATAAGCGGTAAAAATATGCATGAGTAAAAGTTCCCCTTTAAGACAGATATGCATTTGGTTAATTCATGAATAGAGAGCACGAAATAAAATAAAAAAAATAATAATGTGAGGTTATAAAATGGAATTAAAAGATTGACCACAAGCCTGGCAGCGCGTCACGTGGCGTCGTTTTAATTTGCTCCCCTGGCATGCGACGACTTTAGTGAGATTATATGCAAGAAACCATGCCTAATATCATATAATTAAGACCGAGTTAAAAGAAATTATTCATTCTTCCATGGGAAACACTATACGCGTTTAATACCATCAGAAAAACAGCAATGTAAAGGGGCCTATTCACTATTGTGTGTGTTCTGTCTGCAATCAAACATAATCATTCCATAATAGAAGCAGGAAACCAACTTGAGGTCCATCAGTATCTGGCGAGGACTTGAAGCGTTTTTGCAGAGGAAGCCGCCCTTCATGTGCACTTTGTAGCGTATGTCGTGGAAGCTCACGGTTGAGCCGCACGGCTGCTTGGTCGGCTCTGAGATGGTGGTGACCTTTGACCCTGCCGAACCATTGCCACAGATGTCTTCTATCATGGCGACGTTGACGTGACCGCCTCGCTCCATCTTCCTCGACGACATGTCTACTGTTAGAGGACAAAGAAAAAAAATCACCAATTGAAATAATCATCACTACATTATTTTGCAAGAAAATTAAACATTAATTATAATGAGATTTTTTATTGGATATTGCACTAATTTGGTGTCACTTGTAAGTAACACCAAACCAGGATGTTTTGTTGAGATAGCCTAGCATATCTTGACATATCAGTAAAAGTATAAAATGTATCAAAATGGCCACAATTTCATTTTTTTGTATGAAAAAAGTTTGGACACCCATGATTTAGGTTTAGATGTCTTACAGGCTCACTTACGTATGTTCACAACTGAAAACATAATTGCTACATATACAGTACATGCATACATGTATGAGAATATCTGAATATAATAATAAAAATACAGCTGACACAGCATGGTAAAAATTCATTATCATAATAGTCACTTAAAGACGTTTTTATTTTTTTACGTCCAACAATTTTTCTATTGTGTGAACAATGAAAATTACCATATTAATGCATATTAAAGTGATGTTAATTTGCATGCACATACCGTATACTGTGAAATGATTGCAAATGTCTTATGTACAACATTTAGATGATTTGGAACTAATCCATAAAGCCAAATGGCCAGTACAGTAAAACAAAAGAAATTACAGAACAAAATTGTATTTCGTTAAAAATGTGTAAACATGTTTAAGTACTACAATTGTATTGGAAACTTAGTATGAAGTAAGTAGTTGGAATTTTTTAAAAGTACATTTATGGGGCAAAGAAAATATATGTTTGACACTGTTTTGTACTTGTTTTTTTTACCAAAAGTTTGGCAAAAAAAACAAGACTTGCCAAACTTAAACTAATAAAAGCAATGGAAGTGGAAATGAAAAACTCACCGGGCTTTTGAAAGAGAGTCGTGCTGCAGCCGTCAAGAGTCGAGAAAGGCTGAGGAACATCTCATGACAGCGGAGAGGGAGGCCTTCAACTTGCCAGTGTTGCAGGCTTCCTTAACCCTTTGCTTGCCGCTCACTCAACTACACACACACACACACACACTTGTACAATGCCCTACACATCCCCAGTGATGAGGAGCAAAAAAACAGCAGTGAAATCACAAGTGTTATGAATTCTGTGTGGAAAATCATACCTTCACAACTAGAAGGTGCAGCAACAAAGATCAAGAGAATTGCTCGGATTCTTTTACACTGGTTGCTAGGCAGATGTCATGGGGCTCAATTAAAACTGCCCCATAGACCAATGAAAAATAATGACAAGCCAACAGAAATTCATCCTGTTAAGGTAAAGCAAACTACATTATTGTTATGCCTTATCTGAACCTGTTTTCAAGCAGGTAAATTACATTTATATACACACACATGAATAGACTCAATAATAACTTTAGCCTTATTAAAAGAAAGACATCATTTGTGATATACAGTCAATATAGTGATGTGAAAAAGGGTTTGCCCCCCACCTTCCTGATTTCTTTTTTTGCATGTTTGTTGTTAAATATTGGAATTCACAATTCCATATGTTCAAAAGGAGTAGGAGAGCTTTTTCAAACCTACCCTCTCTTTGTTTCACATTGCTAAAACATTTCGCAATTGAATATATTTCAAAGGAATTGCTGTGAAAAAACAGCAAAAGCCATTATCCACAGACAGCGGTCAACTTTTCAAAATGACCCCATGAACGCAGTGACGACTCATCCAAGAGGTCACAAAAGACCCCACCTTTGCCAGAAGACCTTTGGGGAAATTATGTAGTCTGATGAGACAAAAGTTGAACTTCTTGGAATGTGCGTGTCCCGTTAAAGTAACGCTGCATTTCAGAAAAACATCATTACCAACAGTAAAATATGGTGGTGGTGGTAGTGTGACGGTCTGGGGCTGTTTTTCCTGCTTCAGGACATGGTAGACTTGCTGTGATAAATGGAACTATGAATTCTGCGGTCTACCAAAACATCCTGAAGGAGAATGTCCGACCATCTGTTGGTGACCTCAAGCTGAAACTAACTTGGGTTCTGCAGCAGGATAATGATCCAAAACACACCAGCAAGTCCACCTCTGATTGGCTGAAGAAAAACAAACCAGTTATTAGATTTAGGGGGCAATCACTTTTTCACACAGGGCCACTGTACTGTACATTTCTATCAGTTCCAACACTCTACAGTTGTGCTAAATGCCGTATTTACTGTATATGCATATTTATTTTCTAATGTATTAAAAGAGCTAATTATGATCTTCACAATGATGTACATACTGTACATTGTCCTTTACAAAAATAATCTAAACTATGAAGTTACATTTCTAACTAACATTTGTGCTAAATTGTATTTATAATCATACTGCATGTCATTTTCCAAACATATTAAGTTGACAGATTATCATTTTTGGTACACTACGGTATATAAATTATCCTTTTTGCACATTTCCAGAAACACGGATTTAATTGTTACATGGCATTGCTGTGAACATTCCACACGTTTCTCCCAGGTTTACAGAAACAATAATTCAATTTCAAAGAAAAAAATAACTTTTTCCACACACAAGCGGCCTTGGTTCGGTTTCTTTACAGATGAGGTCGATTTTTTTTTTTATGGCATATTCTATTTACATAAAACACAAAGACTAACATGAGCAGAAGGAACAAGTGCACTGATACATGATACTGAGGTGTGCTTTGTTCAGTTTTTAAACAAACATTGTTTGTTACATGATGCCTGTGCACAAACATTAGCATACAATTAACAATTTTCTTTTTTGCATAAATAGTATATATTTACACAACATACACTGTACATTTCTGTACCCTGAATATGTCTCACGCAGGAACCGATCTTGCCATGATAAACAAAAAAGCAAAAGAACATTCTGGCGTGTGTTCACACTCTAGGACTGTAGAATATTTGTGCAAATGGACCGCAAGTTGACGCGTAGGCGCTCTGACAAACTCTGTTACAGAGGTAAAAACTTTTCGTGACATATGCAGTATTTGGTGATGATCCTTTAGTTTTCAGGAGGTTCTCCTGTATGTGCACTGGAGTAGATGTGCTGTTCCGACAAGGGGCCGATGTATTCGACAAGAAGTACTCTTCACACAAATTGGACTTAGGTTAATTACAACTGGGTAAAATCCAGGCACACTCTTAAGTATTTCAAAATGAAACATGTTGGTACAGCCTTGAAAGAAAAAAAAGTGCAAATGCCAACAACCAGCTGCCAACAACTACAGTGGAAAAGGTACGGTTCCACGTAATACACTCGCTGTTTCTATTCTGGTCAATTTAAAATACATGCCCCCGTATCCATCCATACATCCATACTCTGTACCGCTTATCCTACATTGGTTTAGAATTGGTACAGAATTCCGTTCCATTCCGGGGTCAGATCATTGCCACCATTAAATGTTTTAGGTTAACATTTTTATGAGTGTAAAAACTCATAAAAGTGGTTATTGAACTGATTATGTGATGCATTCAATTGTAATCTGATGCATGTTCAAATGAAATAAAACCATTACCATAAAAACGCAGATAACCACTGGCATACTGATACGATGCATGTCACTTTAAAATGATTTTTGTCATATTGCCTCACTCCTGCTTCTAATATAACCCTTTGGTGGTGGTACTTAAACTTTCGATGCACAGTGAAGGGATCCCATTTCAACTTAACAGGTCTGAAAATGATTATTTCCGACAAATAATATATCATAAATCAGCCATCTACGCCAGCAATGTATGTTGACAGGCAGAACCACAATATGTTCTTCCACTAGATGGCAGCAGGTACATAATTAACCTGTGTATATATATATATATACTCCTGTTGTCATACATATGACTAAATAAGTCATGGCACGTTTGGTTGTGTGCCGTGTGATGGTTGGGCAACGCTGCTCTCCTTTCTTTCCCAAAAAGCAGTGGGGAAAAAAATGATCATTTAGTGCAATTTACCAGTTCAACAAACCTCACAGAGCTGGGCAGAACACACATGATTTTCACATAAAGGGTACTGTTGTTGACCTTATTGCACACACCCCTTCATCCACCCACCCTCCCTCCACCCCCCACCATGGCTACGCCCACCGGCCGCTGGACACAAAGCTTCGGCTGAAGGAGAAGCTTGTCTCTGAACTGGTGTGCTTCCCCCAGGCGCCAAAGGGCACCACGATGATGGTGCTGTTGTCCTCTGAGCCGTACTGCAGAGCCTGGAGGACGAGCACAAGGTTGTTAAAATGTCATGTGGCAGGAACGGCCATGCCTTTGTCGGGGTTCAATACTCCTTTGCTGCAACTTCCAGCTAATGCCAATTAGAAGGTCCCATTTTAAACGCTTCTCAATAGAGCTCCAATGCTAACGTTACACTCACATTTTGGAATGGAATGGCCGTTATTGCCATTATACAAGATGTACAACGAGATTGGAGAGCTTCTCCTTTCAGTGCAATAGTTAAGTTTAAAAAGTATACAAAAACTAAAGTAAAAAAAAGACAGTTTAACAAGATATATACAAGATATCCAAGATATGCACATAATATTGCACAGGAGCAGATATGTATTGCAGACACCAGAATATATATTAATTTTAGTGCAAATAATGAATGGTGTATACCAGGGGTCTCAAACTCAATTTACCTGGGGGCCACTGGAGCTAGGGTCTGGGTGAAGCTGGGCCGCATCAGGTAAAAAAAAAATATTAAAAAATATATATACTATATATTTAAAAAATATATATAATAAAAATATTAATAAATATTAATTATATTAAATATTAATAAATATATATACATATAATATGATAGTCTTCAATGCTTCTGCTATACCCTCCACTTTTTCAGTGCTTTGATTCTTTGGAAAAGCTCTGATAAAACATTAAATTATTATAAATTATGATAAATTAATTTTTATTTATTATTAAATTATTAAATAAATGTTTAATGTTAATTTTTATTTTTTGACACAAAATAAGATAGAAAAATAAATAAGCAAATCAAATGAAACAAATTAACAAATTAATTGTTATTTATTATTAAATTATTAAATAAATGTTTAATGTTAATTTTTATTTTTCAACACAAAATAAGATGGAAAAATAAATAAGCAAATCAAAAAACAAATGAAACAAATTAACAAATTAAACTTTCATATTAAGGCGGGGGCCTCAAACTAGCATCCCGCGGGCCCGTGAGTTTGAGACCCCTGGTGTATACAGATGAGTATATTGAGTTGTTAAATAAATAAATATGTTTATGAGGTAGTGACAGAGGCAGTGATGGAAATATTGCATTACGCATTGCACATTTGCATTCCGCATAACAGCAACATCATGCTAACATCAAGCTCCCACGTCTGTAGCGGGACTGACAGATAGCTGCCAGAGCTCCAGGCTTTTAGCTAAGCTCTGTGGTACATATGACATACATGTGGGACAATCTCCTACCTGCTCAGAGATGCGCTGTGCTGCCTCTTTGGGGTCGTGACACTGGTTGATGACGTTGCAGATCTCCTGGCTGTTCATGATGAAGTTGATGCCGTCAGTGGTCAGCGCCAGGAAGGAATCGTGGACGTGGGACAGCTGGGGGAAAAAAAATAGATGCCTAGATTAATAAGCTTTTCACCACTAAGTGGCACCTTATTGCTACTGCAGCTTTGAAAGAATATCAGGAAGAAATGTGCATTTCATAATAGCATTTTGTGTACTTTCTTTTTTGACTTCAGTAATGTACCGTTATTCTCTTGGTCTCTGGCTCAGCAACGACCCCCGTGTTCTTCAAGTCAAAGTCTCCGATGCTTCGCGTCATGGCCAACCTGCCATTGACGTTGGACTGTCCCAGACTGTTCCAGGTGATGAAGCCCCCGCTCCTCTTGATCCTGGCCATGAGTGCACAGGCAAAGAGGAAGTAAGTCCATCTGCATGGCCTCTTATCAGAAATTCTGCCTTCATCAACGCAATTTAACAAATACTGTAAATGCCCCGGTTGAGGGGCTGCACAGTGGGCGAGTGGTTAGCGTGCAGACCGTTTAATTCCACCCTCTGCCATCTCTGTGTGGAGTTTGCATGTTCTCTTGCATGTTTTCTGCGGGTTCTCTGGTATCCTCCCACATTCCAAAAACATGCTAGGTTAATTGGCGACTCCAAATTGTCCATAGGTATGAATGTGAGTGTGAATGGTTGTTTGTCTATATGTGCCCTGTGATTGGCTAGCCACCCCCGTGAGGATAAGCGACAGAAAATAAATGAATGATTTAATAAATCATCACTGTTTCATGGTTGACTATAGCCTATTGTTAGGACACCAGAGTTCAATTCCACCCTCGGCCATCTCGGTGTGGAGTTTGGATGTTCTCCCTGTGCATGCACGCGTGGGTTTTCTCCGGATACTCCGGTTTCCTCCCACATTCCAAAAACATGCTAGGTTAATTGGCGACTCCAAATTGTCCATAGGTATGAATGTGAGTGTGAATGGTTGTTTGTCTATATGTGCCCTGTGGTTGGCTGGCCACCAGTCCAGGGTGTACCCCGCCTCTCGCCCGAAGACAGCTGGGATAGGCTCCAGCACCCCCGCGACCATCGTGAGGAAAAGCGGTAGAAAATGAATGAATGCCCCGGTTGACGCTTATATTTTGTTTAACTGCAGTCTCCTCGTCATCCAGCAAATAATTGCAGGTGTCTCTCATTAGTGTCTGGCTGCAACTTAAGTATTAAAGCAACTAACATCCTGCAAAGTCAAGTACTTTGTGCAATATAATTGTTAATAAAAGACCATGGGTAGGTTAGTAAGATTAACAATGTATATACAACTGAACTCTGACCTCTCCTTCTCGTCCTTCCTCTCAGGAGTATGGTCCACAGTGAGCTTGAGCGCCTTGCCCTTGCGGCACAGCATGGCGCGGCTGTCGCCCACGCTGGCCACCACCAGCTCAATGCCGTCCCTCAGCAGCGCTACAGTGGCGGTGGTGCCCACATTCAGCCCGGGCGCTACAGAGACATTAATAAGGCAGACATGAGAGACGGGAAGTGGTTTACCCGTTCGCCTTTGTGCACAAAACAACACACCCACACAAGAACGCAGGGGTGGCAGGACTGTAGTAGACTACACAATCATCAATGAAATGGGAGGGGGGGGAGGTACATGCAGTTGGAACAGTGTCGGCTGAACAGTTTACATTTCAAAACAACACTTAGCATTGCTTTAAACTTTATCCCATGGAAGCTCGTCTCGTACAAATGCATTGTGATGTTTGTTTTGCAGCAGCAAAAGGGAAACCTTTTTTTTTGCTGCAATTCTAACTAAATGCTAAGTAATGGCAGTTTACACTTGTTTACCACCTCGTACAAAATACTTTCAGCCAATTTTAAGAGCAGCTAAAAAGCTTGAGAAGCACGCTGTCAAATGACAACCACATATGTCACACTATAAGCGGTCCTTACACGCTCGCGTCAATTAATTACAACCCTCATTTTGGTCCATAGACATGGGGAACTGTTTACACCGCAGAGGAATACACAATGTGCTCAATGTGCTTGTCTTGTCACTTTAAAGACATGAGAAGAAATTTGAATGTGTGAACACACACAGTTCAGTTTCATGTAAAATGTACTTTTTTGTGTTATGTTGTGTAATAGTTTATATACATCGGCTAAACATATATGGCTAAATTTGTGTTCAGAGTGAAAGTAATGCTTGAAATCCTGTCACAAAAAGCTGTTTTTCTCCGGCTTTTGTTGAGAACTGATATTTTCCTGAAACTTATGGAATACATAACTAATGTTATGTAAAACCTATGTTCTAGTGCCTGCACTTCAAGGGACTTGCACCCTGCCATGCCGAGGTGGCGACAGGAAGTGTGCCTGCTGCTGTGTTACATATTGTTCCGTACACGAGTACCGAACCGTGACCCCTGTATCGAACGGTTCTACACAGATATGCGTTTTGTTGCACCCAGAGTCAAAAGATGGGTAGCAAAAATACCACAAAAATCTGTTATATAACAGTTTTACACAAACATTTGTAGTTTGATTTCGCTAACTGACTGACTGACGCCATCGATCTGTGGGTTATCAATTGTACTCAGCTCGGCAAGACATTAGGTTCATTCATTTTTCACATTTGTCAACACTTGAATTATTACCGGAAAGTAAGCATCTGAGCTTTGCGGTGTTACGAGTCTTATGCAAAGCAAAAGGCAGCAACACTTGTACAAAACGTAGATATTTGTTACAAAAAAAAACTGCATAGTCACATTGTCAACATCGGCATTAAAAGGACATACAGGGTTGTCGTTGGACAGCGGCTATATGTTCTAATGCATAAACACTGAGCTCTGGTCCTCGACTCTGGCTCCAGGGCTACAGTCGCTAGGTGTGATGTTTGGAAGCCAATTGTGCACGTTAGACATGCTGCATCATGTAGACTATTTCTGGCAGGGTGACAACAACACAAGTTATCAAAGTGACGCCTGGTCTCACAAGAAGCTCTTGCATACACTTGATCAGAGAAAGAAGACTCAGAGGTACAGTTTGTATATAGAGAGCGAGGTTGGTAGCTATAGAGAGAGAGAGAGAGAGAGAGTGAGAGAGAGAGAGGGGTAGAGGGGAGTGAGAGAAAGATAGGGAACCTTCCAGTAGTCCAGGATTTAGGACCCGCTGGACTCTCTCTCTCCTTCAATATCTAGCCTCTCGTCATCCACATTGGTGCCAAGGGCCTCCAGCTCTGAGCTGGGTCTGCAGCTGCCGTAGATAACATGCACACACACACAGGCATATTGGGACATTTCACACAGCGCGGCCCGGCTGGGTGCCGCGTAACAGGTAACAGGTAACACTAGCGTTAGCAAAGGCCTATTCAAACACATTGTCTTAAACGCCACAGGTGCTGTAGAAAAGACCATGCAACTTCTTTTACCTCTAATACCAATAGCTTGTGGTCATCATGGGGGAAATAAACACGTGTGACAAAGAACAGGAATAAGCCTTGTTACTTCATAATACGCATAAATCTTTAAAATGAAAAAAAAAAATTTTTACCACCTACTAGTTGTAGAAAAACAATGTTCCACTGTATGCTAAGCCATGTATGGTCTTTCCTTTAGAAGCTATTACCATTCTCTTTGGATGCAGTACTGACAAGCTGTTCAACCCAACAGTTTACCCTTCTACTTGTGTTTCGTTTCGTTTTTTACTCATCAATCAACGGTAAACCTGGATTTAAATGACAGACCTCCCATCTGCTCGAGGCATGACAATATCCTAGGCCTTACGTTTGAACAGAAAGAAAACAAAAAAATGCATTATTGTGTACGACTAATTACCACCACTACAAAGAATATGTTTGCATGCATGCAGTGTGAAAGAACCTACCACTTGAAGAGCGGTGCAAATGCTTTGCAAGAGCTTTGTCAACTTCCAGGAAGGCTTTCGTTAACACCAACTCAAGATTGTCCTCATCTGCCACGAGGTCCCTGAAACAGCAACAGTTTTTTTGCAAACATTGTGATTATGCATTGTAAATTCATTTGATGAAGCCATATATAACACAACAAATTGCATCAGGTTTACTAACAGTGGCCTCTGCTTTAATAAGGCGCTTACAAACAGAGGTGGCATCTGTAAAGCTCAAGTTGAGCACAACTTCAGCCATTACATGAGCAAATGTAGTATTAATGGTTTTCTTACTTGATAAAATTCTCCATATATTTGTCACAGAAATCTGCTGCTTCCAACCCGCCGTGCCCGTCAAACACAGCAAAGTAGAGGATGCTGTCAGTTATTTGAGAGAGCTGGAAGCGGTCTTCGTTGTCCTTGCGTTGCCCGATGAGCGATGCGCACCCCACCTTGGAAAGACTGACCTTGGGAATGGGCTTGCCGTAACGGATGCTCGGGGGCAGCAGTATGGGCTCGTCAATGCGATTGTCCCAGATGCCAAACGAGTCCCAGGTTGTGGGACGCCCACTGCTGTCTGCATCAAAGCGTGTGCTGCTGTGTCGCTTTCCCGAAGGGGTGTAAATCTGCCTGAAAGGGATGGTGGACTGAAGGTGGCTGTCCTGCTTCAATGGGAGTGACACCAGGGCCATTTGTGACAGACTGCTGCGTCCAACATGGGGCCCACTGCACCTTGCGAGGCGGGCAAGATAGGCTATTGACATCACCCTGACAGCAGGAATACAGGAATACAAGCACTGGACGTCAAGAGATGGGATCGCCTAACACTGGGAAAAAAAATAGACATGTTTCAGTACGGAATATACATAAGTAGGGTGTCTGAAAGTGTTAGAAGGCTTAAGAAAGTGCAGCAGTTTGAGAAGTATACTCAAAATTATTTTTCCCCAAACCTATTAAACTAACTTCTGTGATGTTTAAAGGCAAAATATATTTTTAGTTCCTTCAGTGCCAGCGTAAGCAGAGCATACGGTCAGGGGGAGTTATTTCAGGTCATAGGATGGGAAAAGGAAACTATGCAGGTCCATGCAAAAAACAAATACTCATCTACCAAGTGAATGTTGCAATAGTAATAAAATAAAATGTTCATATAGTGATACACTGCGTGTGTGTGATTTAAATATGTATTTCTCAACATGGGCGGAAGTTTATTAAGTTAAAGTAAAAAAAAGTTAATTAACTTCCATTATATAAAGCAATAAGAGCATTTATAGTAAACAAATCTTCCAATGCTGCACTTGCTCAGTGATAAAACAATCACATGTCACAATATGGTCATTTAGGCGAATTAAAGCCGTTTGAGACGTGTGACAATTCGTGGTGCGGCAAAAATCTGCAATGCAAATACGTTACGTCAATTAATTTTACATTATGATTTATTCAGCTAACATTAGCCGACAGCTTCTGCCCCAATGTATATGGCTGAATAAACATATGGTTACGTTAATTTTATATAGCTGAAAGATAACGTATACATGAAATGCTGTATGTTAGCATGACAACTCCCTAACGTTAGCTACAGTTGTTAGCCGACTAGCTTGCTCGTCGACTTCGACTTCGCACTCGGTCCAACCCCGCACAAAACAATTCCAGCAGTCAAAAACCATACCTTTGATGTTTTCAGATACAGTCGTCTTGTTTTATTATCCTTAGGGAGACTATTTGTTGACTATTACCATGGAATGAATTCGCCGTGTTGATGTTCGACACTCGTCTCCGCCTGCTCGCTTGCGTAATCCAATGTTATTAAACAAGGCAATAGATCGTCGAGGGCCAATCGGATGGCGAGAATCTTCTCCGCCTCCGTCGACGCCCCACTAACAATGCAACTGAATGGTCAATAGAGCCGTGACTGACAACCACACAGACCAATCACCGAGCGGCATCTTGTTCGGCGCGGCAGTCCAGGGTGTGCAGCCACCGGTAGGAATAAGCTGTGACCTAAATTCTTGCTTACGACCAAACTGTTATCCTATCAACCATTACACCATTTATATCGTTGTTATTATTATGTACATATATTGTTAAATGATAAATGCATTAAATAAAGTAATACACACTGACGGTATAATTCATTCTTCAACCGATGCAGGCTTTTCGACTTATCTCCATCTATACTGTCAGTAAATAAATTGACCTCTATCCCAAAATATCAGGTAGGAACGTAACAAGCTGACCCGATCGTTTTCAACACTGAGAGTTTCACGACAATTTAATACAAGATCTGACGAGAAAAAAAACAACAACACAAGCACTTTCTGTTCCGACTCGACGGCCAATTGAAGGGGTCCTTTAATGTGACGTTTTTGACGTCACAACCGTGACACTTCCTTGTTAGTGACCTGAGCTGAATCGGAGATCTGTCCACCGGAATGTATATATTCAGGTAGTATACCTTTATTTTTACGTTCGGAATAATTGCCTGTATTAAATATGTCATTTGGTGATACCAACGGCACGAAGTGATGTAAATTAAGTTTTTTCCCTCATGCGTAGATATTAAGCCTGATGGCTGCTTGTTAAATATAATTTACATTGTTTTGCGGGTAAGTACACGTTTAATCTGGTCATGTTTAAATTGGGATATTTATGATATTTTCTACACCTATAAAACATTGCTGGGAGCGCTTCCTGCTTCCCAGCGTTCTTTACTAGGAGTACTTCCTGCTTCCCAGCATACTTTGCTGTAGTGCTTTGTAAATATTGCAGTTTAATGTTATGTGAGTCGTTTGTCTTTCAACTTAGTTTTATTATTATGCCCAAATAAAGATCAATTTTCTTTCAAACAGCTGAAACGTCTCTGTAGTTATGATTGATCGCCACAATTTTTAGTTCCAATATTCACTTTATTGATTACTGTTTCTTATTTTCGACTACATGTGTCAAAGGACAGACAAGACACTGCAGGTTTTCTGTCATTTTCTCTAGCAGGTGATTCAATTAATGAGCTCCTTACCTTAAATTGAAGGAGGTGTTGATCATTAAAATCACCTGCAGTTGCACAATGCACATTTTGTGCAAGTGCATTGACATGAAGGCGTGGCTGCTTGGAGCTGCTTAAGAAGGGATTACTTAAGACAGGGTTTATTTAAACACTCTTTCTTACCATTTATACACAATGCAGTATTTCCTCTTAATCATGTCATATGGAGAATTAATACACATTAAGAAGAGATTGTCATATTAACGTTTGAGCGTTTGTTTCCCTAGGAATAATCCCAAGAGGAGAAAGCGTGGCGACTCACAAGCCTGATTGGCGTCATTGTCATTCACACCGGTCCGCGTCCCCTCGCCGTCATGTTGTGCTGGGGTAACGCAAAAGATGGACAGTTGGGGATGGGTGCAGACAGAGAGCTGCTGACCGAGCCCACGAGCTGTCCGGCGTTCAGAGGCATGGAACTCAAAGAAGTGGCCTGTGGAGGTCAGCATACTGTGTTCCTGCTCCATGACGGAAGCGTGTACACGTGCGGCTCCAACAGCTGTGGACAGCTGGGGCAAGACAAACCGGGCGTTTCCCCGGGTAAGACGCCTTCACGAAGAAGAAATTGTTTTTTTTATTGGGTTTAAAAAGATTTAATAATGCCTTTTAGGCAAAATTGCATACGCAATTGATGGTCACCATGGTAATGATTTGCATATATTGACCATATTGTCTGTATCTACCACCATTGCTGTCTTCAGAGCTGGTTGGAGCTCTGGACGCTCAGAAGATCACCATGGTGTCCAGCGGGCGAGCCCATTCCATGGCAGTCAATGAGCAGGGTCAAGTGTTCGCATGGGGGGCCGGTGAAGGGGGTCAGCTTGGCCTGGGGACGGCAGAGATGGCAGTTCGAATCCCGAGGTGACAGTGGGTTTCTGTTATCGCTTAGAGCATTTTTAATACTGCAGCCTGGATTTTTATTTTAGTCGGGAGGTGCTCTTCCAATGAATTTTCAAATTTTAAAACATTAAATAAAAAAATATTATTTATGATTTTTATTTTAGTCGGGAGATGCTCTTCCAATGAATTTTCAAATTTCAAAACATTAAATAAAAAAATATTATTTATGATTTTTATTTTAGTCGAGAGGTGTTCTTCCAATGAATTTTCTCATTTTAAAACATGAAATAAAAAAATATTATTTATGATTTTTATTTTAGTTGGGAGGTGCTCTTCGAATGAATTTTCTCATTTTAAAACATTAAATTAAAAAGTATTATTTATGATTTTTATTTTAGTCGGGAGGTGCTCTTCCAATGAATTTTCTCATTTTAAAACATGAAATAAAAAAATATTATTCATGATTTTTATTTTAGTTGGGAGGTGCTCTTCAAATGAATTTTCTCATTTTAAAACATTAAATTAAAAAGTATTATTTATGATTTTTATTTTAGTCGGGAGATGCTCTTCCAATGAATTTTCTCATTTTAAAACATTAAATAAAAAATATTATTTATGATTTTTATTTTAGTCGAGAGGTGCTCTTCCAATGAATTTTCTCATTTTAAAACATGAAATAAAAAAATATTATTTATGATTTTTATTTTAGTTGGGAGGTGCTCTTCGAATGAATTTTCTCATTTTAAAACATTAAATTAAAAAGTATTATTTATGATTTTTATTTTAGTCGGGAGGTGCTCTTCCAATGAATTTTCTCATTTTAAAACATTAAATAAAAAATATTATTTATGATTTTTATTTTCGTCCAGAGGTGCTCTTCCAACGAATTTTCTCATTTTAAAACATGAAATAAAAAAAATATTATTTATGATGAGCTTTGTTTTAGTAACATTAACAGTGGATGTCAACATTCACATACTGTAAAGACTGTAAATTCATGTTTTGTTTTTTTTTGTCCTAGGTTGGTCAAAAGGCTGGGCGACCACAGCATTGCCCAAGTAATGTGTGGAAACCAACACTGCATTGCACTTTCTAGAGGTATAATACAATAAAATCACACATTATAACCAATATTTCTGCCAGTGTGTCATGCTCTTAGCGTGTTATTCCCTCCAAAGATGGTCAGCTGTTCACGTGGGGCCAGAACACAAACGGTCAACTGGGTCTGGGGAAAGAAGAGTCCAGCAAACTCGCCCCGCAGCCACTGAAGTCTCTGGCGGGGATTCCTTTAGCGCAGATCACCGCTGGTGGGGACCACAGCTTCGCACTCTCCTTGTCTGGAGCGGTGTTTGGCTGGGGGAAGAATACAGCGGGTCAGCTGGGTCTCAATGATAAACAAGGTGAACATGGGTTAGACTTCATCTTTTTCCATCACGTTTTCACTCTAAGGCTGTCATTTATTACAATTTTTTCCCCACACTTCAAAATGGGATAGAGATTTAGTTTTAACCTTACTTTTAATTTTTGATTTTTTTTTTTTTTGAAGACCGTGCTGTTCCGTGTCACATCAAGTTCCTGAGATCTCAAAAAGTGGTTTACATCAGCTGCGGAGACGAGCACACAGCAGCCCTCACTAAGGTAATATTCCTATTTTTAATGCAATCTTAAGACCTACCTGATTTATTCATTCATTCATTTTCTACCGATTATGCTCACGAGGGTTGCAGGGGGTGCTGGAGCCTATCCCAGCTGTCTTCAGGCGAGAGGCGGGGTACACCCTGGACTGGTGGCCAGCCAATCACAGGGCACATATAGACAAACAACCATTCACACTCACATTCATACCTATGGACAATTTGAAGTCGCTAATTAACCTAGCATGTTTATGGAATGTGGGAGGAAACCGGAGTACCCGGAGAAAACCCACGCATGCAAACTCCACACAGAGATGGCCGAGGGTAGAATTGAACCCTGGTCTCCTAGCTGTGAGGTCTACGCGCTAACCACTTTGGCCACCGTGCAGCCCCTGAAAAGAAACATTCATTCATTTTCTACCGCTTTTCCTCACGAGGGTCGCAGGGGGGTGCTGGAGCCTATCCCAGCTGTCTTCAGGCGAGAGGCGGGCTACACCCTGGACTGGTGGTCAGCCAATCACAGGGCACATATAGACAAACAACCATTCACACTCACATTCATACCTATGGACAATTTGGAGTTGCCAATTAACCTCGCATGTTTTTGGAATGCGGGAGGAAACCGGAGTACCCCGAGGGTGGGATCGAACTCGGGTCTCCTAGTTGTGAGGTCTGCACGCTAACCACTCAACCGCCGTGCAACCCCTTAACTGATTTACCTTACCTTTAATACATGTATGCATTTTTTACATATCTCAAATAATTTGTCTTTTTGTCAGGATGGCGGCTTGTTTACATTTGGCGATGGTTCAAGTGGCCAGCTGGGTCACGGCTCCACCAGTAACGAGTCTTTACCCCGACGAGTGCTGGAGCTGATGGGCACTGAGGTGTCTCAGATCACCTGTGGCAGGTAACAAACACAAGGGATTGGACCACATTAGATTTGTGACCGAGTCCTGCATGAAGCCCTTATTACATTTTAGTCACCACACGCTGGCATTCGTGCCCTCCTCTGGTCTGGTGTATGCATTTGGTCGTAACCGCCATGGTCAGCTGGGCACAGGAACACAAGAGGATGCCCAAAGCCCATTTCCTGTTTTGACAGGCTTTCTGACTGGGAATGGCCACAGATCAGGTAAGATTGAAGCTGTGCAATACAGCATACGCTACTTGTGTATCACTCTAGGAAGGAATGTCTTCTATTTCTCTTCTCTCTGTGTAGTAACCAAAATTGTCTGTGGAGGAGACCACAGTTTCTTATTGTACTCTAATGAAGAGGTAAGTGACTTCATACATTTTATTACATATTATTATTACATTATAAAATGTTAATGATAAAAATGTTCTTTTCAGTGTGACTTCTTTATCATTTTTGCACTTCCAATCCGCTACCAATTGAATGACAACAAGGACGTCTTAGAGCATGGGTCTCAAACACGCGGCCCGCGGGCCAAACGTGGCCCGCAGGACACTAGTTTGAGGCCCCCCGCCTTGATATGAAAGTTTAATGTTAGTGCGGCCCGCGCAAGTTTGATATGGATGCTGTATGGTATCATGTACCCAAAAAAAATTATTACGTTTGATTAATGTTCATGTTAAAGGTTAAATAACTGTTAATAGTTATCCTCCCTATCCGTGTGGAAGTGGTACGTTTTTGGCTATTTAAGTTTAAAGGAAATAACTTGAAGGCTACCGTTTAGGTCGCTAGCTCTCTAGTTTGCGAGTTAGCATGTGTCTCAAGACCCTGCAGTTGCGCAATATGTTGTAAATAAAAAGAGTATAAATGTGACTATAGTCGTGTTTTGTCATGTCTACAGGGCTCTAATAATGCTTTGTTCATTTTAATCTGAAAAAAAATAATTAGTCTACCCACCAACTACATGTGGTTTCTTAAGTTATTATTTGCTGTTTTATTATTATTATTATATTTATTTATTTATTACTGATTGATTTTCTTTATTCTTGATTTGTTTATTTATTTTTCATCTTATTTTGTGTAGAAAAATAAAAAGTAAGATATTTGAGAATAGTGGAATGTTTTATCAGAGCTTTTCTTGTAGAAAATTGGAACCAAAGCGAAGTTTTTTAAATTTTTTTGTTTTTAATAAATGCTTTTTTTTTTTTTTGGAAAACCTGATGCGGCCCAGTTTCACCCAGACCTGAGCTCCAGTGGCCCCAAAGTAAATTGAGTTTGAGACCCCTGGTGTCTTAGAGTTAGCGCATTCCACCGCAAGGGGGCGCTACAGGCAAACAAAAAATAGTTTTTGCGTTGCTTTTAGCGGCCTCATTCCATTGATAGGGTGACTCATGTCCTATGCAAGGATGCACTAACTGTCAACAATGGGCTCTTGTGAAGACAAAACACAAATTGTGCTGTCACTGCAAAAATATCTCTCTCACACACACACACACACACACACACACACACACATACACACACAGTGAAGGAAGTACCAGAGCAAACAAAATCACTCAATATTTACAATAATCCTCTCTTCCTCCCTGTAGAGTTCTGTGGCCCCAGATGACTTTAGAGTGATGAATGTCAACAAAAGCCTCACCCGCATCACGCATGAAAGATTAAATTCATGGAGGTTAAAACTCATGTCCACTCCAGATTCAGGTGCCAGAGAGTAAGTACAAACACACTCCAGTTCCTTTTAAAGTCAACCAAACATGACAACATTTGTGTTTTTGTCCACAGCGACATCATATTTCAGCTGTCTTCTACTGCTTGTTGGAATGCCAGCTTCTTGGACCAAAGGTGCTTCAGTAGAACACAAATTACACTTTTATTCATGTTGACTGGATATAGAACATGTAATATAGTTTAGATTTACTAGTTGGTATTACAGTACCAGTAGTACTAGAGATTTTAGCATGGGCCAAAATGACATGATTACAGTACGGTGGGATGAAAAAACCAAAATGTATGTAAACCAAGACAATTTGTCCCATAGGAAATAATGTAAATCTAATTAATACATTCCCGACAACCAAAAATATTAACAAAAACTATGTTTGAATAATAATAATTATAGTTTTGCATGTAATTGTAAATTGATTAATGGAATGTAGAATTCCCATACATCCTGGAGAGATCCATTCTAAACTTTTTTTAGGGGGCCCCATGGCGGGTTATTTAGCAATCACACTCAAACAATAAAGAATGCCCAGTGAGATACATTATGGTCACCTACAATCATGATTGACACTTAATTTACCCATCTTATACACTGCATGCTAAATGTAGCACTACCACAAATTAGTAATATAAAGTATTATTTTTTTATTATTGTCCACAAGGCTGCGAACAGGTTAATACATTGAGTATGCAGCATCACATCAATAGCGTGCCGTAGGTATGACTAACCTGAGTCTGAGCTGTAGAATATGATGTGGGTGTTCCTCAGGTGACTGTCCCCAGCACCCTAGAATTGCCTGAAATACTCAGGGAATGTGAGACTGTGTGAGAACCATTGCTATTGCTCATGTGAGTTGTTTATTAGCTGTGAGAAGCAGCACGACTACCTTTCAGCGAACTTGGCAGCCGGACTTACTGTCGCTTGACTTCTCGGAATAGAATCCAAACTTTTAAAACCTTGAACGCCACATGAAGTGTCTGCTGCTCCGTGATCCCTGGAATATAAAATGTACAGACGTGTTAATTATGTGTTAATTGCTTTCTCTAGCAATGATGCCCACTTCAAGACCAACCCAAAGATCCCAGGCATCGATCTCGACTCTGTCAGGACGTTATTTGAGGAGCTCAGCCGACCGGCCTTCTCTGGGCTCCTGGAGCAGGTGTTTACCAATCATGTTTTCCCATGAAATGTAATTCCAACGTCCCCTTTCCATTACTACATAACTACACACTGTAGAGCAGGGGTGTCAAAACTTTTCCACTGAGGGCCACAATATATAATACATATATACAATATAAAATGTAATAATACACTTATTAAGTGAAATGAAAAATAGTCTGTAAAATATATAGTAAATTTACAACAGCTTGTGACAGGCTAAGATTATCTATGCCAGGTTATGTAGTTGGTCACATTTCAATCTCGTTCGGCTTTGTTTACACATTTTGCCTGGCTCTCACTGCCTCTGCGGTGGCAGTTAACACTTACAACTTGCCTTCAAAACACTAGATGTGGGTCTAAATTGTGTAGTGTGTCCAGCTTTAAGACAGTCATGGCATCTACAGGGGTCTCCAACAGGTGGCTCGTTTGATGGCAGTAGCTCATCAGCTGATGTTGAGTAGTTTACCAAATAATATTTGCTTCACCTTTTGGTATTTTTATAAGTGTTCTATTGAAACGTGACAACTGTATTCAATGACTATTGAGCACACTGAGCGGAGATGTGCTTTTTAAATAAATAATAATAGTAGCCTAGACTGTCAATGTATACTCTTTACACAGGACACATTTCTGTAACAAATATTTCATTCATTCATTTTCTTCCGCTTATCCTCACGAGGGTCTCGGGGGTGCTGGAGCCTATCCCAGCTGTCTTTGGGCGAGAGGCGGGGTACACCCTGGACTGGTGGCCAGCCAATCACAGGGCACATATAGACAAACAACCATTCACACTCACATTCATACCTATGGACAATTTGGAGTCGCTAATTAACCTAGCATGTTTTTGGAATGTGGGAGGAAACCGGAGTACCCGGAGAAAACCCACGATTGCAGGGGGAGAACATGCAAACTCCACACAGAGATGGCCGAGGGCGGAATTGAACCCTGGTCTCCTAGCTGTGAGGTCTGCGCGCTAACCACTCTAACCACCGTGCCGCCCGTAACAAATATTTATATTTCTATATTACAATCATTTTTTAAATTGTGTTATTTTGAAGTAAAATATATATGATTAAACAATTAATTTCCTATGTACTAGTTGTACTCTAAAACAAGTAGCAAATTCAATTAAGGTTTGTGTCAAATAGTACAAAATGTACTTATGTACTTGTCACATAATACTATTGGACTAAATACAGTAGCTAAGGTAAGAAAACAAGGCTTGATATTTTTCCTTTTGCTTTAAGTGCTCTCAGTAACTTTGCCATGAAATGAACATTTTTGCAATGTTCTCGGTTCATATTCTGCTTAAATAAATACGTTATAAATACGTTATAAAAATTGCAGCCCACCACCACCGCTTCAAGAAACGCCAGGGGAGACCCTGATAATGTATTTTTTATTTAATATTTCAAGTTTGACGTTAGGCTGCATGGCGGTCAAGTGGTTAGCACGCAGACCTCACAGTTAGGAGACCCGGATTCAATCCCACCCTTGGCCATCTCTGTGTGGAGTTTGCATTTTCTCCTCGTGCATGCGTAGGTAAATTGGTGACTCCAAATTGTCCATAGGTATGAATGTGAGTGTGAATGGTTGTTTGTCTATATGTGCCCTGTGATTGGCTGGCCACCAGTCCATGGTGTACCTCGCCTCTCGCCCGAAGATAACTGGGATAGGCTCCAGCATCCCCTACAACCCTTGTGAGGATAAGCGGTAGAAAATGAATGAATGAACTTTGACGTTATTTTTTTTCCAACGCTATTCTAGTAAAATAACGATTTTTTTCTCTAACGTTTTTCTGTTAATATTTTGACTCTAGTTTGTAAAATTACCACAGATATTTCCACTTTTATTTTTATTTTTTTGTAGACGTCTTCTTATATTTTTAGAACATCCCACAGGCCAATAAAAATACAGCCGCTGTCCGTAAATGGACCCCAGGCTGCACTTTGTACACTGCTGCTGTAACGAAAGCAAAAACAACAGGTTGGCATCCAGGTCATAGGTCATGATTTAGTGTGCTGCCTGTTTTGGAGCACCTAAAGCTCTGTCGGGCAAACTGAGTCATAAGCTATCTAAATGTTACCACTATGATTTAGAACCCGGGCCTGGACACAATCCAACCACTAAAAGTCTACCTAAAAGTGACTTATACAGTTTATTTTTCCTGTTGTTTAAAAACTAATCAGAAATGTCATGGCAGTAAACTTGATTGATGTTATAGTGGAAACTAAACCATGACATGACACAATTTTTCTCTAGAAATAAATGAAAAGAGGGCGGCACGGCGGTCGAGTGGTTAGCACACAGACCTCACAGCTAGGAGACCAGGGTTCAATTCCACCCTCGGCCATCTCTGTGTGGAGTTTGCATGTTCTCCCCGTGCATGCGTGGGTTTTCTCCGGGTACTCCGGTTTCCTCCCACATTCCAAAAACATGCTAGGTTAATTGGCGACTCCAAATTGTCCATAGGTATGAATGTGAGTGTGAATGGTTGTTTGTCTATATGTGCCCTGTGATTGGCTGGCGACCAGTCCAGGGTGTACCCCGCCTCGCGCCCCAAGACAGCTGGGATAGGCTCCAGCACCCCCGCGACCCTTGTGAGGAAAAAGCGGTAGAAAATGAATGAATGAATGAATGAATGAAAAGAAATGTTATTGTGCACTTTATCCTCTTTTAACATATACTGTATATAACATAATAGATTATCCAATGATGTACGGTTGATTAGGCCACCAAGAGTTTTGAGAGTCGGCTGATCCCGCAGCTGCCGAGCTCCCCACCCGACGTGGAAGCCATGAGGATCTACCTCATCTTATCCGAGTACCCGGCTCTGCAGGACTCCAAGTACTACATCCGCCTTACCATCCCTCTTGCCATGGCTATCCTACGGCTAGACACTAACCCCAGCAAAGTATTGGGTATGTGCTATATAGCGTCAAGTCATCTGTGACCCAGCTTCGCGAAAAAAATGTTCTCCTTTTCCAGATAACTGGTGGTGTTTCTTGGACGACTGTGCGTTTGAAAGGATGGTGGACATGTACAAGAGCATCGTTGTGTTCATGCTGGCGGGCGGCAAGATGTGCCATGTTCCCTTGTTCTATGACAACTACTTTCTCGCTACTCTGAGGCTGCTGGAGAAACTCCACAAGGTATTTCCAGTTTGGTTAATCGCTACTGTTAAAAATAGAATAAAATCAAGTATGAGGGTGTGTGGTCCGCAACAGCACATAACCACTAGTGTCTCTAATCAGCATGTTGGCAGCAAATTGGTAGCTGTGGCTGTATGCAACTTCCTTTTTCATTTGAAGTATCACAAGTGGATCATACTTCCATTAGCAAATGTGCTGGGTTTTTTTTTTTGGTAACTGATGTAATTTTTTGTAAATATTTGCCATGCTCCGCATCACCAGGTAAACCAGAAGGCCCATCATGTGGAGTACAGCCGCTTTTATATCCCCGACGTCAACAACTTGGTAGACATCGAGGAGGACTACCTCAAATGGTTTCTGGGGAAAGCTGAAACGGTCAGTTTATATTCATTCTTCTAATTAATTTTTGTATTATTATTATTTTTTTAAAATCTGTTATTGCTTTTTGTTTATCAGGAACTGGGATCCCACAGTCTCCATGCACAAGTACGTTGCAGTCTACTTCTGATGCATACTTGATGTAGTTGTAGCAGAGATTCTACCACTTTTTTCTCCACCCCACATCCAGAAGTTGGATTTCCCCTCAGTTAACTTTTGTGCCTACCCGTTCATTTTGAACGCACAAGCCAAGGCAACTATGTTGCAAACGGACGCTGAGTTGCAAATGCAGGTAAGACGCCTTTGTCCTCCACTTCTTATTTCTCATGATCAAGCATGTCTTATTTTTTTAATTAAAATTATTAATGTATTTATTTTATTATTTTATTATTTTATTATTTTATTATTTTATTATTTTATTATTTTATTATTTTATTATTTTATTATTTTATTATTTTATTATTTTATTATTTTATTATTTTATTATTTTATTATTTTATTATTTTATTCACAGCTAGGAGACCCGAGTTCAATTCTACCCTCGGCCATCTCTGTGTGGAGTTTGCATGTTCTCCCCCGTGCATGCGTGGGTTTTCTCCGGGTACTCCGGTTTCCTCCCACATTCCAAAAACATGCTAGGTTAATTGGCGACTCCAAATTGTCCATAGGTATGAATGTGAGTGTGAATGGTTGTTTGTCTATATGTGCCCTGTGATTGGCTGGCCATCAGTCCAGGGTGTACCCCGCCTCTCGCCCGAAGACAGCTGGGATAGGCTCCAGCACCCCCGCGACCCTTGTGAGGATAAGCGGTAGAAAATTAATGAATTATTATTTAATTTTTTTATAATTTTATAATTTTATTATTTTACAATTTTACAATTGTATTATTTTATTATTTTATTATTTTATTATTTTATTATTTTATTATTTTATTATTTTATTATTTTATTATTTTATTATTTTATTATTTTATTATTTTATTATTTTATTATTTTATGTTTGTGCATTGATATGATATGCCGTAATGTATTATCTTGTATCGTACACCAACTGCAATAAGCTCAAAGCCTCCATGTATTCTCCAAGAACGCGGTAAGCAAAGTCAACGTCCACAACATCTTCAGGCTGTTTACGCTGGAGCCCCAGCCAGTCAAGAACCCATACCTGGTGCTCCATGTGCGTAGGGAGCATTTAGTCAGCGACGCGCTACGGGAGCTCACCACTTATTCCGACCTGGACTTCAAGAAGCCGCTCAAGGTAGTGCTTTAAGATTTATCCAGAATTTTTATGATATCCCGGAATAATGCACCCCCTCACTCTCAGGTGACGTTTGATGGCGAGGAGGCTGTGGACGCCGGCGGCGTGACTAAAGAGTTTTTCCTGCTCCTGCTGAAGGAGCTGATGGATCCTGTTTACGGAATGTTCACGCAGTATGAGGAGTCCAACCTGCTGTGGTTCTCTGATAAAGTACGTCCACTTATAATTATTCTCTAATGCACACCTACTGGACTAGAGTAGAACATTCAAACAACTTTTTTCAATTGTTTAAACCAGGCTAGCTAACATATAGTGTTATGTTATTACTAAGATTGACGGAATAATGTAGTAAAATAACAATATAACAACAGGAAATACAATACATTGCCGTTGTTGGACGGGGTACAGTATTTTGAAAAATGGCTGGGATTGAATGAGTTAATAATGCAAGATTTTTTTTGGGGGGGATAGAGTTCTCAATAGCACCACCTTAAATGTTACAGTACGTAACAGTACGTAACAGTACGTAACAGTACGCCAACTCTTCTCCAGTGTTTTGTGGAGCAGAACTGGTTCCACCTGATCGGCATCGTTTGCGGTCTGGCCATCTACAACTCCACAGTGGTGGACCTCCACTTCCCTTTGGTCCTCTACAAGAAGCTGCTGGATGTGACCCCCACGCTGGATGACCTGGAGGAGCTGTCACCCATCGAGGCCCGGTAGCTACTGCTGTGTGCCCCCCTTGTTGTCATGGCAACATACGGCAGTACAGTCTACTCAGAAAATTCAAGCTGTGCTAGCGCACAGTCAAAATGCCCCACAACAAAAGCAAGATAGACAGGAAGTTTCCCGCTTACATAAGAAACCACAGGAAATGCCTGCTCATTGATTTTGGCACTGGAAGGCTCAGACCACAGAGTTGTTATCACCATTGATTTAAAGATTACGCTTCCAAAAGCTACAAGCTGGGCTGCAGTGTTGCTTTATGGCTCAGAGGAACATGTTTTACTTTTACAGACATTTACTCAAAAGCATATGCTGTACTGTATTTCCTCAAATAAGTTGTCTTCGCGCCAGACAATGTGCTTCACTTCATCCATAAATAAAGTATCAGCCTAATTGCTGTTTAAACAATACATTTGAAAATAACGCATTTCCTCAAATAAATGGCCTCCACTCAAATAGATGCTGTGCCTCATTTAATTGTCATGGCCATCTGTTGCAAAAAACTGATAAAAATTAATATACAGTATACTATATGCCGTGCATCGTCCACAAACGGATTAACTTCCCTCAATATTGAAATGAAAGTACATATAATTACGTACCATATTTCCTCAAATAAATGACCTCTGTTGTAATAGATGCCGCGCCTCAATTATTTGGTAAATTGTCCTGAAACAACGGACATTAACTTCCATCAATGTGTAAACAAAAGTACATAGAGTTAGTTACCACATTTCTGCAAATATGCCTCAGCTCTAATAGACGCCGGCCCTCAATCATCAGGTACAGTGTCAGAGAACAACTGATGTTAGCTTCATCAGTATTGAACTCAAAATAGAAATTAATATATACTATATCATTTAATAAATGGCCTCCCCTCAAATAGATGCCGTGCTTTAAATCAATAAAAAATAATATACAGTATACTATATGGCGTGCATTGTCCACAAACTGATTAACTTCCCTCAATATTGAAATGAAAGTACATATAATTACGTACCATATTTCCTCAAATAAATGACCTCTGTTGTAATAGATGCCGCGCCTCAATTATTTGGTAAATTGTCCTGAAACAACGGATATTAACTTCCATCAATGTGTAAACAAAAGTACATAGAGTTAGTTACCACATTTCTGCAAATATGCCTCAGCTCTAATAGACGCCGGCCCTCAATCATCAGGTACAGTGTCAGAGAACAACTGATGTTAGCTTCATCAGTATTGAACTCAAAATAGAAATTAATATATATGATATCATTTAATAAATGGCCTCCCCTCAAATAGATGCCGTGCTTTAAATCAATAAAAATTAATATACAGTATACTATATGCCGTGCATCGTCTACAAACTGATTAACTTCCCTCAATATTGAAATGAAAGTACATATAATTACGTACCATATTTCCTCAAATAAATGACCTCTGTTGTAATAGATGCCGCGCCTCAATTATTTGGTAAATTGTCCTGAAACAACGGACATTAACTTCCATCAATGTGTAAACAAAAGTACATAGAGTTAGTTACTACATTTCTGCAAATATGCCTCAGCTCTAATAGACGCCGGCCCTCAATCATCAGGTATAGTGTCAGAGAACAACCGATGTTAGCTTCATCAGTATTGAACTCAAAATAGAAATTAATATATATGATATCATTTAATAAATGGCCTCCCATCAAATAGATGCCGTGCTTCAATTATCAGGTGCGTTGTACACTAACTGATGTTAGCTTCATAAATATTTCCATCAAAGTAGGTATAATTAGTCACTAGATTTCCTCAAATAAGTCACCTTCGCTCTAATCAGGTTCATTGTCCAACAATAACAACTAATGTTGGTAAATGTGACATATGAAGACGAATACGCTATATGTTCTCAAATAAGTAGCCTTACCACAAATAAACGCTTCATTGTAAAAGCTTCTAATGAAGCAAAGTTGAATATACCGTATATTACACTAATAGATGCCACACCCCAATTAACGATCATGTCCAAACACAGCCATTTTTTGAAGATGGTGCTTTTATATACAGTTGCTGCATTATCTTTACCATAGCAACATTTTAAGCAAGCGCTACTGTTAGCACTGATAGTGTGTAACCTTTTTTTGCCTTTTTTTGCAGGAGTCTTCAGCAACTCCTGGCCTATGAAGGAAGTGACATGGAGGAGACTTTTCTTCTCAACTTTGCAGTGAGTGCTTTCCTACTCAAATGTCAGCATTAGGATATTGAACGGAATAAAATGGACGCTGTTATGTGTTGCCGTTAGATCACCAGAGAGAACTACGGCGTGATGGAGGTGAAAGAGCTCATCCCGGGAGGTCAGCACATCAGCGTGGACAAACACAACAGGTAAGACAAAGTAAGGACAAACACAAGACGACCGCACGCTTTGAAAATTCCACAATGGTGTTCTCATGTTGAAGGTTCCACGATGAAATGATTATTTACTGTTTTCACCCCTGTCTCTGTCTCGTCCTTGATTTAATAAAACACTTAGCCAAAACATTCCCTTATCAATGCAACATTGGTTCCGAGGCTAGTGAAGTACACTTTATTAAAAAAACAAACAAAAAAAAGAGTTATGGTACAATTTCATGCAAAAAATTAGTTATTTATGGATATGGTATGTCATTTTCGAGAAAATTGCCCTAAGCCTTATTAATCAAAAACAACAGCTAGCCAAACAGGGCTGTTTGTTAGCGAGATTATGAATCATTTTCCAACAAGTTAGCTGTATCACATTAACTTTAAATTAACATTTATCAGAGAAATGAGTAGCTTAGCTCGCATACTATAACAGTTAGCTAACTAGTTAGCACTATAGTTATAGCTGGTAATCAACATTATGTAGAAATTACGAAAAATGCAAGTTGTTAGCTTGCTGGCAGTGTAAGACATAAATAAGGTAACAGTGTTTTTTTAAACTTGACAATTAGCACTATTACACAGAAACGACAGCTTGCAAAATTTTGCTAATTAGTTGGTAAGTCACCGCGCACAAATACCAAAAATGTAAGTCGTTGGCTTACTCGCAAACTTAGCAAAAACATTATTTAACAATAACAATTAATGTTCATTAACAATACTGCACAAAATCAACATCGTTTTCCTTAGAAATGATAATTATTTAACAAACTAGCAAAAAATGCTAGCTTGCTAGCAGGCAGAATACTACTTTCTAGCAATATTAAGCAAAAACAATTCAGTTATGTAACAATATTTACTGAACTAGCGAGCAAAACATGGCGGATTGCTAGCTAGCAAAAATTCACAAAAACAACAGTTATGAGCAATATCATGCAAAAAAAAAAGAAAGATAAATAAATACGTTATTTGTTTTGGATTTTTGTGAAATCTCGCTAGCAGGAAAAAAATTTTCGCTGAAAAAATGTAAATATATAGTTTATTTAACTAGAGGCAAAAAACGTTTTACCCAAAAAACGACAACTAGCAATTATGTTAAGTATATAAAGTCATTAAACACAAATACCAAAAATGTAAGTCGTTGGCTTACTCGCAAACTTAGCAAAAACAGTACTTAACAATAACAATTAATGTTCATTAACAATATCGCACAAAATCAACAAAGTTTTCCTTATTTCCTTAACAAGCTAGCAAAAAATGCTAGCTTGCTAGCAGGCATAATACTACTGTAAAGTGTACTGTAGTTTATTTAACTAGGCACAAAACGTGTTACCCAAAAAACGATAACTTGCAAATATGACAGCTATTATTTCAAGTTTGTAAAGTCATTACGCACAAATAGCACAAATGTAAGTAGTTAGCTTGCTCGCAATATTAAGCAAAAACAACAGTATCACACAGCAACTAGGCACAAAACGTGTTACCCAAAAAACGATAACTAGCAAATATGACAGCTATTATTTTAAGTTAGTAAAGTCATTACGCACAAATAGCACAAATGTAAGTAGTTAGCTTGCTCGCAATATTAAGCAAAAACAACAGTATCACACAGCATAACTAAAATTGACATAGATGTAACTGACGTGACGTAGCTAGTGATGGCTAAATAGCATAAAGCTAACCTCTCTGTGGTTGTGTGTGTGTGTTGTCCAGGAAAGAGTTTGTGGACGCGTACCTCCGCTACATATTCTGTGACTCCGTTAGCGATGAGTACTCCGCCTTCGCTTCAGGCTTCCTGAAGGTTTGCGGAGGAGACGTGCTGTCCCTGTTCCAGCCTTCTGAGCTGATGGCCATGGTTGTGGGAAACAACAACTACAACTGGGAGGAGATGGAGAAGGTTAACAACATTATTATTATTTATGTATTATTTAGGAGTATATGTTACTTCAGTGATATACTTACACCAACAGAATGCAGATTACAAAGGAGAATATTCAAGCACTCATCCAACAGTGAGATTCTTCTGGGAGGTTTTTCACGAGTTCTCGCTGGAGAAGAAGAAGCAGTTTTTGCGTAAGCAAATAACATTAATTAGCAATATTCTGATGTTGTTAGTAATAAAAAAAAAATTCAGTATGACGCACAACGACATAGTTTGGTATTTAGCTAGCAATGTAAGCTAGTTAGCTAGCAGTATTATGGAAAAAAAAAAGAGCAGGACGATACAAACATGGTAAATAACAAAAAATAAAACAACATTTAGCAGTGTTATGTTAACATTATGCAAAATAAAAATATTGTATGCTAGGTGTATTCTGCAAAAACCTACACAGCTAGTAGTACTATACAAAAGTATCACAGAAAATGAAATAACAAAATTAAAATAACCAATGCCGGAAATATTACCCATAAACAACATAGTTTGTAGTAGTATTACACAAAAACAGCATAGTTAACCGTCAAATATAACAATTAGCAGTGCAGTGTTATGCAAAAACGATGTTTGCAACATTTCCAAAAGTTGAAAAATGCAAAAATAGAACTAGTCGGCAATATTTTGCAATAATTACAAACAATATCACACAAAATTGAAGTAGTTTTATTTTTAAAATGATTTATCAAACAAGCTAGCAGATTGTTAACTATTAGTATTAAGCGTTTATGTAATGTAGATACGTAGCAATATTTACTGAACGAGCTAGCAAAAGATGGCAGATTGCTAGCTAGCAGTATTACGCCAAAGCAACAGTTATAAATAATGTCACGGTAAAAATATAAGTTAGTCCATTAAAAGGGTTTTGGATAGATTATGTCATTTTCAAGAAAGTCATCACTTTCATTTTCAAGAAAGTTGAAAAATGCAAAAATAGAACTAGTCGGCCATATTTCGCTATAATTACAAACAATATCACACAAAATTGAAGTAGTTTTATTTTAAAATGAGTTATCAAACAAGCTAGCAGATTGTTAACTATTACTATTAAGCGTTTATGTAATGTAGATACGTAGCAATAGTTACTGAACGAGCTAGCAAAAGACAGCAGATTGCTAGCTAGCAGTATTACGCAAAAGCAAC
This sequence comes from Doryrhamphus excisus, assembly GCF_030265055.1. Taxonomy (NCBI): domain Eukaryota; kingdom Metazoa; phylum Chordata; class Actinopteri; order Syngnathiformes; family Syngnathidae; genus Doryrhamphus; species Doryrhamphus excisus. The sequence goes on along the minus strand of NC_080466.1, from coordinate 18,537,979 downwards.
AGTTATAAATAATGTCACGCTAAAAAAGTTAGTCCGTTAAAACGGTTTTGGATAGATTATGCCATTATCAAGAAATCTAGCAAGCAGAAAAATGTGTTCGCGTACAAAATATAAATATATAATTCATTTCGCTAGACTGTTAGCGGTATAACACAAAAATATGACACCTTGCAAAATAGACATATGAAGCTATTTTGCTAATTAAGTCATTAAGACATTACACAAAAATATCAACAAAAAACCCCCAAAGGAGCAAAATAGTTAATTAGCATTATAAGCTACAAAAATAACATCTTTAGCTCCTATACTGAAAAAACAGTATAGACCTGCTAGTAGCATAGACTAGCATGTGTTGTATCTTCGTACTGGTAGCTGGTCTATGCTGGTCTGGAGGACCAGCACAAAAACACAACGTATGCTAGTCGTGCTAGAAGCTGGTCTATGCAATATACAAAAACACGATAATTGGTAAGTAAAAAAAAAACCAGCGGTGATGATTTGCGTGTGTTTACTGTCACAGTGTTCCTGACGGGCAGCGACCGCATTCCCATCCACGGAATGGCCAGCCTGAAGATCGTCATCCAGTCGACGGCGGCGGACGAGCACTTCCTGCCTGTGGCCCACACCTGCTACAACCTGCTGGACATGCCGTGCTATCGCTCGAAAGACGTCCTGTGCCGCCGCCTCACTCAGGCTGTCGAGCAATATGAGGGCTTCAGCCTCGTCTGACCTTGTCTTGGGGGGGGGGCGGGGGGGGGGTGTAGTCAAAGGTCTTGAATTCGTTGACTTCCTGTTGACGCCCATCTTAAAAGGTCTACTCCAATTCTTGCACATATTCTTCTTCTTGGGGGGGCAACATGTACATAGATGGCCTGCCATGCAATTGTAAAATCTGATGAGGAAAAAAAAACATTTAAATGCTCATAATAATAATAAACATAACTTTTTTTCCATACATTTATCATCTTAAAGGTCATACTGTGGCGTTCAAGTGTCACCATGTGGGTTCATTTCAACAGCATTCTATTTTTTATTAATGAAATTCTATTTTTCACCTTCAATTATTTGTTATTTTCAGATGAGAGATATACATACATATATGAGACTTATTTTTTCGGGGGTTTATTTCTTAAGCATATGTTTCATTTGGCACCAAAATAAATCTATTAATAAATAGCACGTTCACTGTGCATGGGTGATATGACGCTCGGCAGGTTTAAAGATGGCATCATGCTAATAATCATAACCTGCATTCACTATTTTGCCTTTGAAAGCCAAAACCTCTTTAAGGGCGCACTCGACACCCGTACAACCCCCCCCAAAAAATGCCTGGAATCTCATTTATTATGACATCTACATAACATACACGAAAAACCTTACTTGGAAAAAAAATTGGACTTTAGGCCATCTTGTTATTAACACATGAATTGTAAGAATATTAGATTGTTGTTTTTGGCGTTTCATAAAACAAAAGTTGCAGAATTACAAATTATGAGTCGCAATTTTGCGAGGGGAAAAAAGTCGGAAAACTCGATTACATATTATGTACGTATTGTGTTTTTACGAGAAAAAAATTGTTACATTACGACCACGCAACATAACAGAATTATGAATAGAATTTAAGTCTCGCAAATTAGTGTAATATTACGACCACTGGTACAATTGTAACGTTTGTGTAAAAATAACATTTACACCTCGCGATTCCCGCAAGATTTCATTTTTGTCTTTTTGTAAATTACAAAAGAATGTCCATCCTTTCTTTACTTTCAAAAAATTTAATTCATAGAATTCAACATTCCGCCATTTTTTTCTTGGAAAATTAAAAATTAATTTGCCACATAAACTTTGTGGTCTCACTAATGACATAATAACGTATTTTTGTTTTCTCTTAAAATCACAACAAATTTGCTAATTATGAAGTTAGGTCCTGCAAATTTTCGCAATATTTTGCCTTATTCCGCATCATATCACAATTTATAATATGAATATTTTGGTCTTGCAAAACTTTGTTATGTTAAGAATAAAATTGTAATGCTACGAAGACGCATAAAGACAAAATTTTACGCGAAGGAAAATTTTGGAAAAGTAAAAAAAAAAAGCCATAAAATGAAAAAAGTCGGAAACGCTACAGAATACAACTATTGTACCAAAATGACAAACTACAATAATGGCAGATTTTCACACACAAAAATATTTTATGAGAATAATATTAGAAATAAACAAATGATTACCTAACATAAGTGTGTCCTTATTAAGAATTTTTATTTGTGGGTCTTGACTGAGTGCACGATGACAAAAAAACATAATAATAATGAAAGAAAAAGTGGCTAGTGGCTAAAAAATGTTTAACATGCATGCAAACACACACACACACACACACACACATTTTTGCTGCACACTTTACTCCTATGCAAACATTTGTGCAGCTGTATAATGTTCATCTTTTGTGTTTATTTGTTACTGTGCTAGATTTTTTTTTTGTTTTTGTTTTATTGTGGTCCTGCTTTTAATAAAAGCGCTTTCATAAACGTGGATCATTTTTTGTGCAAAGTCACTGAGGGGCTGAGTGGATTTAAACATTAAACATTACATCATCTTCTTACATCACATGACCAGATTTAGTTTGCGTGTTTGTCATAGATGAGTTAAGTCAGCGTGACACACCATCTCCAACATTTTTTTTTTTCATATGTTTACTGTCCAATTGTCCAAAAAAAAAAACGTGTAACTCCACAAATGTACTTTTGAATAAAAAAAATACTTTTTCAAATACTTCCAGTCATTTTACATAATTTCATAAGGATAAAGTAACATTACTGGGGGGAAACATTGTACATCACTTTATGAGGAAAAAAAAAAACTTCAAATTTTTAACATTTTCAACGCATTTTGTATGAAAGTTGTACAGCAAAACATTGAAAAGCTACCACAATAAATATTCTACGAGAATAAATGAGAAATACAAGAAATGTATTAATATAACACAACATTTTCAAAATGCTAGTACTACTATAATCAGGGATGACTACGCATTTTACGTAATATGGTCGACATTTTTCAGGTAGTCAACTGCCCTAACCTGAACTTCGAGGTGTCGAGGTGAGAGATGTTTTTTTTCAAGGCGTTTCTGTGATGCAAAGGTATTATTACTCTTTTGAACGCATATTGTTTAGAAAAGCCAAACGACCTGGAACTTACATGGGGGGTAAATCACCTTTGATGGACTACAATACTGATGGGGATGTCATACAACAACTTTATGTAAAAAAAAAATCCAAACTCTATCCCTTTAAGGTATCCAATCACAGACCAGGAGAGGGTCTGTGATGTGTTCAAGGGGTGGGCGATTTTGGGAAAAATCATAATTAATTGAAGCGCCAACCTTGATTTTGGTAAGTACTTATAGTGTAAATATTTGTAGAATTTTGAAAGAAGTGAAATGAATAACTAGAATAAAAATCCTTTGTGAAAAAAAATATATTTTCCTGAAAAAGGAAAAAAAAATGTCTCCAAACAAAATAACCGACACCGCAGTTTGACGTCAATAATGTATTGAAGATATTGAATTATATTGTTTTCCATCAAAATGGCATCTGTTTATACAATAGATTAAGGCATTTTTGGTTCAAATATTAAAATTTTGAAAATATTATATATTTATCTGTCCAGAAATAACCAAGAAATATCTTCAGACATCATGTGATTGAATATCTTATGAAAAACAAGCTAAAGTATCACTTCAAACAAGAAAGTTCCATTTTCATTGAGTCAAGGGAAAGAAATCTAGATGGGAATGCAAAACGTGCGTCTTCGGTGACAGGAGGTTTGCCACCAGCTGCTTATAATGATCTGCGATCTCATCGTTTCCAAGAAACTCTGATGTAAAAGTGAATTTCTGCTACCGTTCATGACATTTCGTCCATTTTGTAGGACTTCAGGAGGTTTGCCACCAGCTGCTTATAATGATCTGCATCATCGTTTCCAAGAAACTCTGATGTAAAAGTAAATTTCTGCTACCGTTCATGACATTTCGTCCATTTTGTGGGACTTCAGGAGGTTTGCCACCAGCTGCTTATAATGATCTGCGTCATCGTTTCCAAGAAACTCTGATGTAAAAGTAAATTTCTGCTACCGTTCATGACATTTCGTCCATTTTGTCCACTTCCAAGAGGGAGATTTCTGCATAGAAAACCAAAACATTTTATGTCAGAACTGTAGACATAATAAAATGAATGTTTTCAGATAGAACTGGTTGCTTGTAGAAACGCTGTACGTTCTGATAAACTACCCTTTTTGTCTTATTTTGCATACAGAGATAAAAAAATGTCATTGATTTCGGTTATTTTTCAATTTATTACCTAGCCCTAATGCGTTCTATTAACAGCACAGAGCGGAAAATATAGTTATGCACTAAAAACACTCGTAAAAAAGATAAACGATAAAGAAAACGCAGAGGCCACCAGTGAGTAAAAATATCTTTTCATTGATATTATATACAAAATACAAATAGAATTTATGTACTAAAATGTACACACTCCCAAGTCCGCCACGCCTCGCCAGTGTTTGCATTCAATAAAAACGAAATTCACACTGATTATATCATCCATCCATTTTGGAGAAAGAGGAAAATAATACAGTTGCTCACAGAAATGTAAACATACATATTTACAGCAAAACATTGGAGGAAAATCATCGGGAGATTTCGCTAATGTTTCACTCCAAATTTGAGTATCACAGCAAGGAGCTCAGACATGATGAAAATACACCAAAATCGGGAAATATACTCTGCTATGGTACTAAAATACACACATGCTGAGGCTTTTGGCTGCTACTTCCCAAAAGAGTACCAAAGGGTCACATGGGCAACTTTGCTCGCCACTCAAAAGCATGTAGCTTTTTTACGTTTTTGTTTTTTTTTAATAGTAAACATTTTTTGTTGTTTTTTGCGTATCATAAAACAAAAGTTGCAGAATTAATAATTATGAGTCGCTATTTTGCGAAGGGAAAAAAGTCGGAAAACTCGATTACATATGTACGTATTGTGTTTTTACGAGAAAAAAGTTGTTACATTAAGACACCCAACATAACAGCAGATATGGAACCTTTAGAATTTGATAGGTTGCTAAGTTAGAATTTAAGTCTCGCAAATTAGCGTAATATTACGACTGGTACAATTGTAACATTTGTGCAAGATACATTTACACCTCGCGATTCCCGCAAGATTTAATTTTTGTCTTGTAAATATCAAAAGAATGTACATCCTTTATTTACTTTCAAAAAATTAAATTCATAGAATTCAACATTCTGCCATTTTTTCTCTTGGAAAATTAAAAATAAATTTGCCACATAAACTTTGTGGTCTCACTAATGACATAATAACGTATTTTGTTTTTCTCTTAAAATCTGCAAATTTTCGCAATATTTCGCCTTATTCCGCATCATATCACAATTTACAAAATGAATTTTGGTCTTGCAAAACTTTTTATTTCTCTTAGGAAAGTTATTGCCGTTTATTTGCCATTTTTTTTTGTAAAATTCTATTTGCGCAACATAAAATTAGCCGTTTTTTTTTTCAAAATGTTCTGAATACATCTTTTTAAAAAATTAAAAAAAACATAATACAACTTAATTTATCAATTACAAATTTTGGCAATAATGCGTCTTTTTTTTTAGCGTGAAAGTAATACTGGCAATCTGAATTTTGGTTTTGCAAATCCTTGCAATGTTATTTTTATTTCTGGTACAAAAGATACACAAACAATGTCAACAGTTGGCCTTTGTTTCTGTAAAACTGCAACAGCATTTGTGCAACGTAAAATTAGCACGTAAAATTCAAATTTGCGCAATTTGTTCTTTGCCACTTGGCTACCCTTTTGCTTCATTTAAATGAACCAAATGAGCTCTTGATTACGTTTACTTTTGTCGTAAAATGACTTAGGGGTCGCAAACTGTCACATTTTTTCCCCTGGTTTGTATTTTATGAAACTGTACGACCTTAAATACTTTTTCGTGGCTCCCTTAGTACTCTTGCGGTTTTCCAACAGCCAAGAAAGCGCATCATTTTTTGCTAGAAAGTATTGGTGTTTGTGGTTGAGATGAACGTCGGACAAATACAAGTCACCCGTATGGAAAATCCCTCAGGAATAAACACGATGGCTTCATTTCAGGACTTCTGGGTTTTCTTCTTGAAATGAAGGAGAGAAATAAACGAGTGGTGATTAGTGGGATTGCTTTGAGGTCAAAGTCTCAAAATGAAGTTTTTAGATGAACTTGGTGGAGTCTCTTTTGCTGATGAGAACCTCCAGCAGCCTCAGCTTGGCTTTGATGTGTTTGTACTCGTTGTACTCCACAGCGAGTGGCGAGCGGTCCTCCTTTTGGACGTTCCTGAGGATGGACGGCATAACCCCAACCATCAACTTTTAGGGAAAAGTGTAAACGACAAAAAAAAATAGAAGATCGTACCTTCCATTTTGCCGAAAGAACTGCTCCTCAAACTCTTTGAGGTTCTTGCGGATTCTCTTCTTTTCTTCTCGGGTTTCCTGGAGTTGCTCCACCAGTTCTTCCCTACATGTCGCAAAAACACGGTATACATTTTTTTCGCATTGCAGAAAGACTGTATGAAAAATAATTCTGGTGTAAAAAAATAACAGTTTTGTCATGTAAATATGGCCGTCCCGAGTCATCTTTGTTGTTCAAATAAATACAACAAAACGTAAAAAACTGCATTTTTTTTCCGTAAAACACAGATTTATGTGTGTTCACTAATTCTCGTAATACAATTTTTTTTTCACTGTATAAATCGAATTCAAACCAATTTTAGCAATATACTCTATTTTTCGTTTTCTTGCTGCAGCTTTTTTTCTATTTTTCTACGACAAGAATACATTTGTAAACCCGAAAAAAATTTAATTCAAATAAATTTCATGGATTTTAATGTCATTTAAATTTTATTCAAATCAATGGAAATTCTGGTACGAGAAATAATGACAAAAAAATTAAAATACAAAAAAAAAAGCTAACTCATTTCTAGCTTAAAATACGACATTAGCCAAGAACAATACATTCGTAATGATCAAAAATTGTACGAGAAATAATTTTGAGAAATTAATTTGATCAGTATCCATTTTGGTATCACAGGTTTTCGCAATCGAACTCCGTTATCCGCTTATTATGACGCGTTTCTAGTAAATTTCATGGATTTTAATGTAATTTCAATTTTATTCAAATCAATGGAAATTTTGGTACGAGAAATAATGACAAAAAAATAAAAATCCAAAAAAAAAGGTAGCTCTTCAACAAGAATACATCAGTAATAATCAAAAATATATGAGAAAATTCAATCAATATAAATTTTGGTATCACAGGTTTTCGCAATCGAACTCCGTTATTCACTTATTATGACGCGTTTCTAGTAAATGACGACATGAACAAGAATACATTTTGTAACTATCTTAAAATTGTACGAGAAATAATTTTTTTGCATTTTTTTTAAAAATATGAAATGTCTTACATGGTGGCAGCGTGCAGGTTGGACAGTCGCATGTCGGTGGTGGCGTTGTTGTTGCAAGTCGAGAGTTCGTCCACCGGAGAAATGAAACCGTCCACTTCCTCTTCTACGTGACCCAGGAAGCTGAGCACGCTCAGTTCGGGCCTGGTGCTCGTGGACAACTGCGGCTTGACAACGTCGCTGTCGTCCTCGGATCCATCTTCTTCCTCCTGAAGGAGTACAAAAACGTTTTAGAAGGTGGACCTGCCTGGACGGACTGACGGAGTACGGGGAGGGGTTAGTGGTTACCAATCATCGGCACCCTTTCATTGGGTTGTCAAACTTCAAACCAATCAGGTCAAATCTCCATATAAAAAATAATGCAAACACTAAAGCTGACTAAGCTACAATGAAGCGTCACTCTTCACTGCTAACTGTCACGTAGCTGGCTAGCTAAAACAACTTCAAGGAAAACTATACTTAAGTAATGTAAATCTCTTGAAAAGGTCTTGAAATCTTTTTAGCTATTAAGGTATCGCAAACTGTGCTCATATTACACCATTTTGTCCTCCTAATAATTCTTAACTTTAGTCGCTAAATATTGCAATTCTGCTAGCTAGCTAGCTAGCTAGGTTTTTGATACAAGCAAATACTTCTTCAAAATGAACTTTTTGCTTCATCAAAAGTAATTATTGTAGTTTTCTTTTAATAAATATAAATGCACCTTCGCGTTACGGAGCTATAACAGTGTGAGGTTAAGTTATTGAATATTGAAAATGGTAAAGCTACTTTTTTTGTTGGGAAATTTCAACTTCCTTTGTGCAGATTATTTTTCCATCGGACACATTTTTAAAATACTTTTGTCTTTTTTTTTTGGCAATATACATTTGGCGAGGCAGTATGTGAGACTTTTCTTCATGCTAATTATTTTACTATAACTTGGTCAATATTCTCGGAATGTTACATTTATTTTAGAATAAATCTTCTAATGTCTTGGTAAATCAAGACCAAAAATTCAGAAGCATGATGCTAACTGAAGCTAACAAACAAAAATTTGCTTTGTTTTGATTTTGTCAACCAAAAGGAAAACATTGCGTCTCTAATTGTATTTGGAATGATTATTATAAACTGCACTAAAAACGCTTGAAATAACACAGTAAATAAAGAGACATGAGTTAGCCAGTTAGCATGCATGCGATGTATTTGAATGCCTTAAAAGCAGCTTGGTGAGTTTAACGAAAGGCCACAGTTAGCGTAAATTGTACTGCATTTTTGTGTGTTCCCGGCAAACTCGAAGGCATCCCAAGATGTCCATGAGGTGAGAGTCGTGTTAGTACAATAAAACAACAACAACAACCTGAAAGCCAAAACCAAGCACAACGTCACACCAGTCTTAGCACCCACAAGCTAATGATTGAATAGCTCTACACGATGCGAGATGGCAAGGCAGCCGTCCAATCAACAGGCAGCGCTGGGGTTCAAGTAAGGGCTTGGTTGGTAGTAAACAAATCAAGGTTGGTTGAGGGTGGGGTGGGGGAGTGGAAGGGGGGGTGGCTGATTATGGAAGAAGCAGCAGCAACAGCGGCCCTTCACCTTGACGTCATCGAAGAAGAGTGCGGTTTCGCCCTCGATAATGGGCTGGAGGAGGGGGCCTCGGCGCTTGCTGGAGGGCGAGCCCTGCGGTGACGTCGAGAAGTAGCCGTTAGCCGGCGAAACGGTCACAACTCGGCCCGCCAAGATGCCAAAATGGCGTCATTTTTTTTTAAATTCGAGATTCCATTTATCTGTGACAACTACTATTGCAGCTAATGTTACTAATCCAATACCACACATACTTATGCATACTTAGTTGACACGATGACTAATGGAGTTTGGTTCCACAGGCATGGGAAGTTAGCCTGTCAATAATAATAAATGAGCATTCTTTCAAATGCAGTCACGTCGACTTGTTTTCCCAGCTACAAATCAGCAAGCCGCTTCCTTTTCTGATGCACATTTATTTGACTAGGAAGAGATTTAGCTTTGAGCCTCCGACTCTGCTCCTGCCTTTCTTCATCGTTAACCATTAAAATAATGCAGTTTCTTCTTAGAAATTATATTTTTAGCCATCTGAAAACAACATTGAATTTAATGTTTTCCAGTTTTATAGTCCATGACTCACTGTCAGGAACCACATTTGGTATTATTATGTTGCCATAATATAAAAATGTAATAACTGTTCAATGTAAAATATTAACAATTTCTGGATTAATATTTTACATTTGTTTGTTTGTTTTATAGGAAAAATAGTGTTTTCATACAGCCATCTGAAAACGGAATGAAACTGAATTCAATATTTTTTAGTTTGATAGAACTTGACTCCTTTTCAGGAACCACATTTGGTAACTTAGGTGGGAGTTAAAAAAGTTAAGTAAAAAAAGGTGAAAATTAAAAAAATTATTTAAAATTATTGTATTGCCATACTATAAAAATGTAATGTGATATAATAGTCATAGTTCAATTTAAAATATTAAAACGATACAAAAATATAAAACATTAGAATTAATGGATAAATACATAATATATATAACAATATAATCATATAATTTAATATGATTTGACAGAATATTTTTTGGGTTTTATTTCTAATAACATTTAAGGAAAAAAAATCATATAGCCAAAATGAATAATGAAAATATTGGCAAGCTATAAATTTAAAAAACATTAATCTAGTTCAATATAAGATATATAGAATATAAAACAATTATAATGAATTCTAGCACTACTTGTAGTAAACATTCTACTAAGTATTTCTAAATCTTCTGGCTCAAACTATACTCACACAATACTCAAACTTGCATCATTATGGAGGCTATTGTAGTAGAATCATCCTACAGTATCACCGTGGTCCTAATTTGCATGATGGGGGGATTATGGAAGGAGTATTATATTACATAAGGACATACGGTACAGTGTGTCCATAACGAACATCACTTCTTACATAACACACAGTGGTTGTGTATGGGAATTAGGAGGCAGCATATGAAAAGTATTTGGGGTATTTTTACAATTCTGTGTGGTCATATGATGGCACATGCACTTGCATCCCGCCTCCAGGGTGGACCGCGCACGTGTGCTACAAGCGCTCGAGCGAACACAGCCAGGATTAAGTGTCCGTTTTGACAATGTGCTGATCTTTGGCTTGTGGAAGAGCACCAACGCCAGCCAAAGGCTGCTCTGATGGAGGTAGAGGAGGGGAAAAAATAAACAGTGTAGTGATGACTTACAATGACGGGGATGGTGGAGGCTCTGCACAGAATCTGCTTGACCAGCCGGTATCGGTCGTACAGCGGCTTCATGATCTGCCTCTCGCTCTTCGTCACCTGCAGTGACAAACAAGGACGTCCTGTTAGCACTGGTTGTCAGTAATCTGTGAACTCTTGGACCTTTTCTGCCTGTGAAACCATCTTACTCCATACTCCTAGCCTTCACAATCATGTCATCATGTCAACATCTGCACTCCTCAAACGTTTGAAGACATCTTCTCATGCTATTGAATTTTTAAAAATTGTGAAGTTTAAAAAAACTTCCACAAAGACTAGATAGGACACACACTGGTCAGACTAGATAGGACAGCTCTCGTCTAGTTCATGCTCAAAGACTAGATAGGACACACACCGGTCAGACTAGATAGGACAGCTCCAGTCTAGTTCATGCTTAAAGACTAGATAGGACACACACACCGGTCGGCCTAGATAGGACAGCTCCAGTCTAGTTAATTCTTAAAGACTAGATAGGACACATACACCGGTCGGACTAGATAGGACAGCACTAGTCTAGTTCATGCTTAAAGACTAGATAGGACACACACCGGTTGGACTAGATAGGACAGCACTAGTCTAGTTCATGCTCAAAGACTAGATAGGGCACACACCGGTCAGACTAGATAGGACAGCTCCAGTCTAGTTCATGCTCAAAGACTAGATAGGACACACATTAGTCAGACGAGATAGGACAGCTCTAGTCTAGTTCATGCTCAAAGACTAGATAGGACACACACCGGTCAGACCAAATAGGACAGCACTAGTCTAGTTCATGCTCAAAGATTAGATAGGACACACACCGGTCAGACTAGATAGGACAGCTCGAGTCTAGTTCATGCTCAAAGATTAAATAGGACATACACCGGTCAGACCAAATAGGACAGCACTAGTCTAGTTCATGCTGAAAGACTAGATAGGACACACACCGGTCAGACTAGATAGGACAGTTCTAGGCTAGTTCATGCTCAAAGACTGGCTAGGCTACACACCAGTCAGACTAGATAGGACAGCTCTAGTCTAGTTCATGCTCAAAGACTAAATAGGACATACACCAGTGAGACCAAATAGGACAGCACTAGTCTAGTTCATGCTCAAAGACTAGATAGGACACACACCAGTCAGACTAGATAGGACAGCTCCTGTCTAGTTCATGGTGAAAGACTAGATAGGACACACACCGGTCAGACTAGATAGGACAGCTCTAGTCTAGTTCATGCTCATGCTATAATAATAGGACACACATTAGTCAGACGAGATAGGACAGCCCAGTCTAGTTCATGCTCAAGACTGGCTAGGCCACACACCAGTCAGACTAGATAGGACAGCACCAGTCTAGTTCATGCTCAAAGACTAGATAGGACACACGCCAGTGAGACTAGATAGGACAGCACCAGTCTAGTTCATGCTCTAAGACTAGATAGGACACACATTAGTCAGACTAGATAGGACAGCTCTAGTCTAGTTCATGCTCAAAGACTAAATAGGACATACACCAGTGAGACCAAATAGGACAGCACTAGTCTAGTTCATGCTCAAAGACTAGATAGGACACACACCAGTCAGACTAGATAGGACAGCTCCTGTCTAGTTCATGGTGAAAGACTAGATAGGACACACACCGGTCAGACTAGATAGGACAGCTCTAGTCTAGTTCATGCTCATGCTATAATAATAGGACACACATTAGTCAGACGAGATAGGACAGCCCAGTCTAGTTCATGCTCAAGACTGGCTAGGCCACACACCAGTCAGACTAGATAGGACAGCACCAGTCTAGTTCATGCTCAAAGACTAGATAGGACACACGCCAGTGAGACTAGATAGGACAGCACCAGTCTAGTTCATGCTCTAAGACTAGATAGGACACACATTAGTCAGACTAGATAGGACAGCTCTAGTCTAGTTCATGCTCAAAGACTAGATAGGACACACACCAGTCGTGCTCCGAATTCACTAATTCAGTTTTTCTTTCTTTTGGTTGACATAGTTGGTTCTTGTGCTATTCCTAACTAAACACATTGTGTTTACAGTTACTTCCTTCATGTTATTTCCATTTGCCCTGAAGCCAACATGCTGGGGCAGTTAGCAGACATTTGCATGTGACACAATGACATGCCAACAATTACCCCGCTTGAGGCATTATTCACACTCCACTTGCAATCTGGGTCACGATGCAAAGACAAGCTTTTTGTCAACACCAGGACCCAAGGCACAGGCAGGAGAACGGGTAAATGAAAGAAGCCGAACAACGAGGCTCTTCTGTATTTACTGTATGTCTAATTTTATCCAAGAGGAGACAGAGGGCAATGAGAAAACAAAGTGCTGCAGCGAAGTGGAGAATGTGGAGTATAGTAAAAGGGAATGCTAACATTAGCATGTGTATTTATTGTCATTTCTAGCTGTGTATCCTTAAAATGTTGCGACCAGTCGGAAATAGGACCCCGTGGTACTAGCTTTTGGCAAAAAAGCACAATAGTAAAATAATAATACAAGTAGTTACTGCTTTGCAGTAAAGGGAGTAATACAGTACTGCAATAATATGTGTTGACTTACAGGTCGTCCATGTATGCTCTCGTAGTAGAGAAGAGCTTTCTGCAGGGCCAGTTTCTCAGCTCCAATCTGCTCCCGGGTCATGTCCTGCATGAAGATGGACCACACCAGATGAAAGCCTCTGATGGTTTCATCTTACCGATTTCAACTCATCATGGACCTACCTTGATGTCTTCGGGGCGGTTGACCTCTTCACGCTTCTCCTGCAGCTTCTTGAGGATGCTTTCCAGCGTGCTCTCCACGGGGGGCTTGGGCACCTTCTCCTGCTGAGGCTTCTTCTCCAGTTGTGAGCCGAAGCTCTTGGGGAGCGTGTTGCTGCGCTGGCGGGTCAGAGGTGGAAGGTCCTCCTCGGACTTCATCAGCTTTTGTTCTGTAGCAGAGTGATGTTGGTTTATTCGATACTGGAGGCACTTTGGCGACTGCGGAATCTTACCTTTCAGTTCTTTACGCAACCTGGCCAGTTCGTTGACCCATCGGAGCACCTCTGAGTTTCCAGCTTTGTCGCTATGGGAAGGCTGGATAAAAGCAGTAGAGAAGGGATGAGATTTGAGGAAGGAGGGGGGGGGACTTGTACTCTAACATGATGCTACACCTACCCTGTATTTTCGCTCCTCTTCAAACCTCTCCTCAAACCTGTGGATCTTCTTCTTGAGAACGTGAATCCTCTTAGTGAGCTGGGCGGTGGTCAGCTCCTCCTTCTCGTCGTCACAGGAACCCAGAGAGGAACTCCTCCTGCGACTGCAGCGTTTACAGCACATTATTATTACGACTACGCTTATTTCTAACAATTTCCACGGTATGGTGGAAAAATAGCTCACCTGATGAAGGAGTGGGCGTTGGGCGGCGAAGGAGGCACTTCGGTGTCGTCCAGATACTGCTGGCACTGCCCGTAGGCGTAAAAGCGTGGGGACAGCATGGGGTCGCTGTCTTCCTCCAGCAGCTGACGAATCAGCAGGCCTCCGGCGTGCGGCGACAGACGAGCCTCCTCGCGGTCGGTGCTGTCCCTCCGCAGGGACGAAAACGCCGGAACCGGTTCTGTTTTCAGCATCAAAAGGGAGCTCGTTGAAATGCAAGTACATTAAAAACGATCAAGTATAATTGTTTTTAAGTAATTAAGTAAGTAATTTAAGTAAGTTTTTAAGTAATAATACTTAAAACATACTTAGAATCATTATATTTATACAAAAATTATTTTGCCTTCTTCTGCTTCCTAAAAGATTGACACATTTAATACCATAAAAAAATACTTTTTTTACTTGATGACTTATCAGTTATTATTAATAGCATTATTTCTATTATTATTTTATCTATTAACAATATTTATATTTTCATTATAAATAAAATTTTTATATAATCATATACATATATAATCTATAAATATTTTGACATTATCTTTAAATCATAACTGAATTAAATATACTGCTTCAAAAAAATTCAAAAATTATTTTGCCTTATTCTGCTTCCTAAAAGATTGACAAATTTAAGACCATAAAAAAATTACTTTTTTTTTTACTTGATGACTTAAAATTTTGTCTTATCAGTTATTATTAATAGCATTATTTCTATTATTATTTTATCGATTATAAATATTTATGTTTTCATTATAAATTATTTTTTTATATAATCATATACATATATAATCTATAAATATTTTTACATTATCTTTAAATCATAACTGAATTAAATAAACTGCTTCAAAAAATTCAAAAATTATTTTGCCTTATTCTGCTTCCTAAAAGATTGACGACACATTTAATACCATAAGAAATCATTTTTTTTATCATAACTGAATTAAATATACTGCTGAATTAAATATACTAAATATACTGCTATACTGCTACTATAATAATTATTACTATAATAATAATAATGCTGATGATTATATTTGAATAACTATTGTTATTAATAATATTGTTCAATGAATATCATCACCATACAATTACAATAAATAAGTCTTGTAGATGTTTTAATAAGTTGCATATTAAATACGATTAAAATCTCATGATTATAATGTGGACTGAAAGAAATATGCAAATAAGATGAAGATCAGATGCATAAAGTTTTTCCATCATTTTTCTCCGATGAAATTATCCGACAAATGACATTAGAAATAAATAACGTCTATTTTCGTGCTGCATATTCAAACTTCCACATAGCTTCTGAGTGCTGGCCACTAAACGAGCCATTTAGAAGATGAATGGGAACATTTTGTCCACTCGGATCATAAAAGGAAAGCCCAAGAGTTTTTTTTCACATTCTTGTTGCTCGGAAGTGTTTAGACATCCAACAAAGTAAGAAGTGTCTCCGAAGACCACGGTCCAAGACACAACGGAGGGCAAAACGTTGCTGTGGTAACATCCTAAATGGCAAAGTCAGTGGACAACCGTGACCCCTCCTCCACCTGCCTGTGTTAAAAACTCTAGTGGGAAAACTTCCACGGGTGCAGATGTTGTCAAGACAAGAGAGGCCACGCCCAGCGCCATTTTCTCAGTTTATCCTTTGGAGTTGCAGTCTCCACTCAGGCAATAATTATGTCTGGTGCGTCCACTCTTGACAATCCCCGCTCTATTAATTATGCCTGCCTTCTCCTCTCAGTGGGATAATGTCAGGGCGTGACCCCCCGTTGAGAGGTACACTTTGTTCTTTTGTGGCTGCACCGTATGGCGGGACATTAAATATGTGCATGAGAGATAAAGAGAGCGGCGACTGCAGCGAAAATGCGACAAAGTGCATTAATACAGTCGAAGGGAAGTTAAGGCTTAAGGTCGTTGGGCTAGAGTCACGTGTTGGAGACAAAAAGGCGCTTCTATTTGTAAAACCAAACTAAATTGTTCAATACATATTTTTGCCTTTTATTATGATAATAATATAGCTTTTTCCCAAGTCACGTGACTTGAGTCCACACCTCTGGCAAACAGAACCTTCCAAGAAGCGAGGATAGCCTCAATAGCCTCAGTGGAAGAAGAGAAAGAATAAAAACAATCTCTATGAGAAGCCAAGCATCAGTCAAAACAATCCAAAGTGTCAAAAACAACAAAAAACACACGTGTGTATTTTTCTTCGCTGCGGTGACTTTACTCAAATTCCTCCACGTACGTGCACTTCATCAGGCGGCGAGCGCCCCAGGTGGTGAAAACACTCCATCAAGTTTTTTTTTATGTCCTGGTGTGGACAAGAGAGTCTGTGGCGCTCCGGATTAATGTTTAAATCAACACTGATGCTTCCAGATGAAGTGGACTAATGAAAACACAAAACATGCCAGCGTGCCATTTCGCTAAAGGTTGTCCAAGGCGGCACAATGTTCCCGATCACTCAAGCATGGTGCCAAGCTGAGGTAAAGGTCAATCGTGACTTTTTCTGGACTCGTCTACATGCACGTGTTAGTACATGTCCATGCATTTCCCTCTAGTACTATCCCTTATGGACCAACTACTTTTTAGTTATATATATATGTATATATACATATCATTCTTAACATAATTTCACTTAAACATACAGTCATCTAGTTTATGTTTTATGGTTCCAGACTTGACTCAGACTTGAATTCAATATAATAAAAAAAATTACTTTCTAAATGCATTTTTTAACCATTATTAGAGCCCTCTAGACATGAAATAACACCCCTATAGTCACTTTTACACTCCTGTTATTCTTTGTTTACACCACATTGCCAATTCTTATGCGCAGGGTAGAGGATCCACGGGGATACAAGAGATAAAAATATATATTTAAATATAATATTTAATATATATAATATTTAAATATATATTTAAATACTACCAAGCAAACTAGTCAGCCTCAATTTTATTCATTCTAAACGGGTTTCAAATGGAGTTGGGAAAAAGGACAAAATAAGAAGCTAAAAATGGACCACTTCCACACGGAATGAGAGAAGAACTTATGCATTCATTCATTCATTTTCTACCACTTATCCTCACGAGGGTCGCGGGGGGTGCTGGAGCCTATCCTAACTGCCTTTGGGGCGAGAGGCGGGGTACACCCTGGACTGGTGGCCAGCCAATCACAGGGCACATATAGACAAACAACCGTTCACACTCACATTCATACCTATGGACAATTTGGAGTCGCCAATTAACCTAGCATGTTTTTGGAATGTGGGAGGAAACCGGAGTACCCCGGAGAAAACCCACGCATGCACAGGGAAAAACATGCAAGCTCCACACAGAGAGATGGCCGAGGGTGGAATTGAACCCTGGTCTCCTAGCTGTGAGGTCTGCGCGCTAACCACTCGACCTGTAAAAATGCAGTGTAGTATAATGTCATGTCTCAGCAATGCAACATTACTGACGCCAAGTGACCAGAATACTACACAGGACTTGTCGCAATATTATTAGTATATATCTAGAATATCGTAACAAGAGTTAGCCTAGCATGCTTACACAACTACAACCAAGTTGGGAAGTTTCGGGTGCAATGTTGTCAAAGCTGTTCATGTGATGACACTTTGTATAGAAACGCTGAAGGTGTGTTATGAACACCAACACTACAACAGTGCTGTGTTGCATCATTGTTTTTTTTTTGTTTTTAGAAATTTCTGATGTTGTGATGAAGTGACGTTTTTCATAGGGTTCCACTTTGCTCCACACATGTTTTGCCTTTTTTTTATGATTATTGTGCAAATAACTTTCCTCATGCTAATGGACCTAAGGGTTTATAGCGCTACCTCTTACTCTGGCAGCATCCATGTGGACAAAACCTAAAAAAAGGAGCACGAGAGGAGGCGTCGGCTGCCACAAGAAGCTTTAAATACGCCAAATCACGTTGCTGGCAGACGCACAAGTACGTAGCAGAGGCAACTGTCGGGTCACCGTGACAGTCCCTGGCACCAAGTCTGCTGGGATAAAGATGTCCCTGCCATGCCCGCTGGGTCCAATTATACAGTATGACAGCGTGCATACAGTACATCCAGCAATACTACTATTATTATTATAGCGCTGCTGACTCACAACTGAGGAAGGCTGTAGTGTAAACAAACAACAACAATGTAGGTAGGACATTTCTTTTTAACTTTACTATAAGAATAGATTTTTGTCACCATCCTTTAGGTCAGGGGTCTCAAACACGCGGCCCGCGGGCCAAATGTGGCCTGCAGGACACTAGTTTGAGGCCCCCGCCTTGATATGAAAGTTTAATGCTTGATATGGATGCTGTATGGTATCATGTACCCAGAAAGAATTATTACGTTTGATTAATGTTCATGTTAAAGGTTAAATAACTGTTAATAGTTATCCTCCCAATCCGTGTGGAAGTGGTAAGTTTAAAGGACCCAAGACCCTGCAGTTGCGCAATATGTTGTAAATAAAGTATAAATGTGACTATAGTTGTGTTTTGTCATGTCTACAGGGCTCTAATAATGCTTTGTTCATTTTAATCTGCAAAAAATAATTTGTCTACCCACCAACTATATGTGGTTTCTTAAGTTTTTATTATTTGCCGTTTTATTGTTATTATTATATTTATTTATTTATTACTGATTGATTGATTTTCTTTATTCTTGATTTGTTTATTTATTTTTCATCTTATTTTGTGCAGAAAAATTAAGATATTTGAGAACAGTGGAATGTTTTATCAGAGCATTTATTGTAGAAAATCGGAACCAAAGCACTGAAAAAGTTTGTATATTTTTCTGTTTTTAATAAATGCGTTTTTTTTTTTTTTTTGGAAAACCTGATGCGGCCCAGCCTTGCCCAGACCCTAGCTCCAGTGTGCCCCCAGGTAAATTGAGTTTGAGACCCCTGCTTTATGTACTGTATCAGAGGCACCGGGAGGTAAAGATGCCTGTTCACAGTGGGCATCTCAAATATTGTATATTGTAACACAAATCCTGTTTAATAAAGTTTTGTTTAATTCTGTCTGTCTATTGCATAAATTACAAAGTTTTTGTTGCCAAAAGTTGAATGTGTTACTTTAAATGTATTGTCTTTGGACACTTTCCATGGGAAGTTTAGCAATTCAATTTGGATGATTATAGAAATAGTCATATGCTAATTTATGCTAAATTTTGCGAACCTCATGTGAAATCGCTCTAATTCCAATTTCCCACCAATTTGCTCATTTTCTGTTGTTTAAAATACATACATAATCTTAGGTGTGCATGCAAGAATTTGATTAGATTTTTTGTAAAACCACGTGGTTTTACATGAACCTGTTGCTCATCATCACAGGCGTGTGGCTCAACTGTTAAAAAAAAAAACAATCCCAGTCGGGGCGTATGGCGACTGTGCACCACTTCCTCTGTGTACACAAACTCACCAACGCCAAAATAATGCTGGTGCTTTTTTTTTTACAGTGAACATTCTAATCATGTGACTCAATAGTTGCAACTAGCATGAACAGGAAGCCCGAATGGAGTGCTGTTAATCCCTTTGAGCACATTTTGAATCATAATAATAATAATAATAATATGACTAGCATTTAATGAAAAGAAAGAATAGCATTAGAATGAGGTAAAATGAGCAAACAAGGCCTGGGTTGTCCTACCTTAAATACACAAGGTATTGACTAAATGTTAAAGGTGCTCCCTTTTGCAAGAAAGTGTTTGCTTTAGCTTGTGAAAGCCCGCACGAGGCATTGTTTACTTGCCTATCAAGAAAGCCAGTGAAGGCTGCACCCTTAAGATAGGGTGCTTAAGAGGATCCTTCCCTCATCAATCCTGCAAAAGGTGCAAGCACCCAAACTACCAAAGATGCATTGCACCAGGATCCACCCAGCTTCCTCACCTCCCCAGTTGCTGCTGTCCTCACTCAGCGCCGTCAGGTCCAGCCGGGGTACGTCCTCGCAGCTCGCCTTGTCCCGCTCGGGCCCGGAGGCCCGCACTTCCCCACCCCCGCCGACCCTGGGGTCGCAAACGACGGGCGACTCCTGGATCTTCATCCTGAGCGTCTGCACAACCATGAGAGAGAAAAGAAGAGGAACCGTTCAGCTACGCTGACTTGAGGGGGCAAGCTTGTGAACACACTCTTTAAGTTGAGGAGCACACACAAGCAGGAGAAGAGAGGGGGCGGGGCCCGGCTCGCCATTGGACGCCGAGGCGAGCCAAAACATCCGCCCATCTGTTTGTGGATGGGCAGGCCACAGTGGGAGTGTTCTGGCTCCGCCCTCTCTTCCTCCATCCAGCCTCTCTCTCTCTCTCTCTCTCTCTCTCTCTCTCTCTCTCTCTCTCTCTCTCTCTCTCTCTCTCCCCGGCCAGCCAGGCATCGATTCCCCACCCTGGACTTGTTTGTCTCACATCGGCAGGAGGAGGGGAGGAGTAGTGGAAGGAGAAAAAAAAAAAGAGACAGATTGTGAGCCAGCACACGTAGGCTGACGGATAATTTTTTTTTTTCAGGCTAAAGACAAACATTCAGCTCAGATGACACACACTCACACACAAAACATTGCAATCAATTGTTCTAACCAACACGTCACACTCGTAGAGGTTGTATATTTAGAGCACGTCCGCTGATCACTTCACACCAAACTGATGGTTTCCCGTTTCCTCTGTCTGGGCGTGGGACCAGGCTATTTTTAGGGAAAACAAGATCAGGACACAGCGCTACTGGACCTCCTAAATGCCACAGACTACTTACTGGAAGGGTGGCACTCGGATCCAATTGTTTTTAACACCATCCGCAATTTGTCCCTGGGGAAGTGCTGTTAATCTGTTCCAGGGTCAAGCTGTGCCTATCATATACCTTCACTAACTGTACATACAAGCAATCATTTTAGTAACTTTTTGAACTTGGCAACTAGTTGGGTTATGCTATGTAACTCCTGGAAAAATTCTCACTTAACAAAACCTTCATAGAAGGTATCTTTCATATTTAATAGTACCTTTCAATAGCATATTTTGAAGTCATTTTCTGCAAGAACCAGATAGGATTTTTGTTAATAAAAAACATAAATTTATTATAATTTAATTAAAAAACAAAACATAATAATATAAACAATAACATATAAATATAATTATTTTATCAGATTTTTTTAAATAAAAAAATACTTCATAATAATAAAAAACATTGCACACATTACATAATTTTACATAATATTATTATTACATAATAATATAAATAATAAAATATAAATATACTTAATTATTTTATCATAATTTTTGCAATAAAAAATACTTCATAATAAAAAACACTGCATACACTACATAATTTTACATAATATTATTACATAATAATATAAATAATAAAATATAAATATAATTAATTATTTTATCAGAATTTTTAAAATAAAAAATACTTCATAATAATAAAAAACATTGCATACACTACATAATTTTACATAATATTATTATTACATAATAATATAAATAATAAAATATAAATATAATTAATTATTTTATCTGAATTTTTTAAATAAAAAAAATAATAAAAAATATTGCACACATTACATAACTTTACATAATATTATTATTACATAATAATATAAATAATAAAATATAAATATAATTAATTATTTTATCAGAATTTTTGAAATAAAAATACTTAATAATAAAAAAAACATTGCACACATTACATAATTTTACATAATATTATTATTACATAATAATATAAATAATAAAATATAAATATAATTAATTATTTTATCAGAATTTGTTACATAAAAAATACTTCATAATAATAAAAAGAAACATTGCACCGCTATCGCTTGATGATCAGTCCCTAATAATGAAACACATGGAAGCTTGTAGGTGACTACAATATATCCTCCAGTTTTTGTTATATTTATTTTAAGTATTTATTGTAAGTGTTGCACAAAAAGGTTCTTGGCCCCCATAAAATATGACTAACGAAGTGAAAATGAAACTCAGATATGACAAACAGACAACTATGAATCCATTGTTGCTTGGGGTTCCCCTGATGGGCTACAATAACAAACCACAGCTCTAAATCTGGAAATCCTTTCAAACTAGTGTTTTTGTGGCTTGAATTGAATTTAGCACTCAATTTTCCTGCATATTTATCACCAAAACAGCCTATATGACCATGATATGTGGATGCAAATGGTAGTATTATGATGAGTGGTAATTAGCTTTAGCGCTTGTTGTTCATGTGTGATTTCTGACTTTTGCATTTGTATTACACAGCTGGCTGTTTGTTCCCTTAAAAAAAACAAAAAACAATCCAAAATCATCCAAAGCCAAGAGAAACACTTTCATTAGCGCCTGCTGACTCCCTTGACAACGACCCGTACTCCATGTGCTTTCTTGTTAAGCTTTAATGGGAAATGGCTGCAATTAAAACACACCACACACACACACAGAACTCATTATTAGTCCTTGGAGAGTCACTATTATGTAATGTTGTTGTGTCTCTGACTGACAATAACATCTTCTGACTAAATGTGCGAGTGTTTGGTTCTTATGAGGTTGTCAAGCGTCTGTATTGATTAAACGATGATTGCTCAAAGAGTCGTTAGCGAGCACCGTGTGATGACTTTATCCCCTTTGAGTTAACACGTTCTTGATTAAAAAGGCGCCATGTTGTTGTCTCGGAGCTCTCGCAATAGTGAATTGCTGTGTGTGTGGCCCAAAATCCTGCCTTGATATAGAAATACTGGATACTGTTATTATATGTTGTCACATTCATACTGTGCATACTGTTTATAATCTGTATAATCTGCAATAGCCATACTATAGTCATTTATATCCCTGTATATATCAACACTGTCTCATAGTCATAGCCTGTTATAGTTTGTACATATATCTGTCCATTTACAGCTTTATTCTATTTCTTCATTTATTTACTAATAAGGGTATTTATAAATTTGCACTTCTGGTTGGATGCTAACTGCATTTTGTTGCCCTGTACCAGCGACATGAGCAATAACAATAAAGTTGAATTTAATCTAATCTAATCTTAAAAAAAAAACTGTTTTTAGTATTAAAGATTTAGTATATTTTAGTATGGGAACGTGACACTTTGCATGTTTGTAGCTTTAATGCTAGAGCTGTGTTTGACCACACCCACCTCTAAGTGCTATTGTGCACTTTTTGTGCATTGTCCAGTGCAATCGATGCAGTATATCACATACGACAATGCAACATTAAGAAATGGAACAGGATGACGCAAACATTAGCAAAACTGGCATAGCTAGTCATGCGAGGTTAGCCTGTTTCTAACATTTTTAACATTCCACACTCCAAAGTAATTAAAGTATGTATGATCTGTGTTAATATCAGATCAATTTAGGTGACTGAAGCTAAAATATTTGGCATAAAAATCATTATTGAATATGACATGAGTTGCAAATACAGGATCCTCCGTTGAGTATCAACCGGGATTAGCGCAGATGTTGTAGCTCCAAACACAGTTGACACAAGCACCCTGAAAGCAGCATTACGTCATGGCGAGAGCTCCAGCTGGTACAACAGCAGGGTGAGCCAGACAGGGTATGCTTGCCTCAAATACTTTTTTTTTTTTTTTGTGTGTGTGAAATAAATGCCGCTAATCCCAATGTCTGCAAAACCTAGAATGTGACTTTTTTGGTGCGGGTGTAGAAAGGTGAGAACAACTATGCTAAAGATGAACCGGCCTAACGGGCTTTAAAAGAGTCAATAGTAGCCATGTGATTCCACACACAACACAAAGGTCAAATAGCCGCCGACCCCGGCAGCCCCAAAGTTACACAGGATTCACTTTTTCAATGAATTCAGGATGAGGTCACACATGATGACAATGATGTCAAGCCGGACATGCTCCACAACAGATGGCGACTCTGGTGCTTCCAGCATCCATCTGGGCACCGAGAGGACACCTCACTCATTGCCTTGCATTGCTATTCACTGTTATGTGACTCGGTAGCAACGGTGCATTAGAAATACGTGTGAAACGTGGAACATCAAAACTCCAACACAAGCCCCTTTTCCCCATTGTTGTTATTCATTGTTGAATTCCAACTACGGGCATTTCAACAAGTTAAACTGTCATGCAAGTGGGACTTCTGGATATGCATTTTTAGTTAAAAATTAGTTTGGTTCAAGACAGGTGTCTGTAGAAGCTGAAATTCTCACTTAAAAATACGCTACATGTTTATTTCCTTTGTAGCAACTATAATTACTACCGGTGTCACAAGATCTCATGTTTACATCTTTATGCATCAATGAACATTCATGGAAAGACCTGATTTTTCCGGTCCCTGAAAGCACCATAGTTGTTTGTACAGGGTCAGGCAAAATGACACATTTGTAGGTTAAATAAAACGCAAATAAAGTAAAACTAAAAAGTGTTTTTATTTTCGAAAAGTACATATAATGCCTTTTTGCTTTGTTTCTTTATAATGACATTGTTTTTCGTTTCTTTTTCAGTCGCTGCCATGAATTGGACTGGCGAGCATCGCGCTTTCATTGTGGAAACGTTTATCAAAACAAACAAATCTGTAACCGCAGATTGGAAACACGATCTTGTTATGGGTTAGCAACTTCAGAGCTACTGGATCTGAATTGAATCTGGATTGAAACAAAAATCAACCGGCCGACCTCGCACCGCCAGAACTGATTTCATTTTTAAAACATAATGGCATTATATGTACTTTTAAAAATAAAAACACTTTGTTTCTTTACTTTATTTTCCTTTTATTTAACCTACAAATGTGTCTCAGATCATTTTGCCCGACCCTGTATATAACTTGCTCCGTTGCTGCCACAGTTTAATAAATCCACCAAAAAAAACTTAACTTGAAGACACAC
Organism: Doryrhamphus excisus; assembly: GCF_030265055.1. Classification (NCBI taxonomy): domain Eukaryota; kingdom Metazoa; phylum Chordata; class Actinopteri; order Syngnathiformes; family Syngnathidae; genus Doryrhamphus; species Doryrhamphus excisus. Next base: position 18,512,946 of record NC_080466.1, on the reverse strand, counting down.
ATTTGTACTTCTGCTACTCTAAACCAGTTAAATCAAAGCAGACATCCCTTTTGTTTGGCTGTGGAAGCACTAGCTTCAACACACCTCAAAACTCATAGTGAGATGAACACAATATAAGTTTTTTTTTATTACTTATATTGGCCGGTGGCACATAATTTTTTTTAAAAACAGCAATGTAAAGCAAAAAATGGACATGTTGATACTAATAACTAATTATGACACAATTGAATTTGGCTCCCTGCATCCTTTGATTTTTCAATATGTAGCCTTCAGAGGAAAAAGTTAGGCTGGCGCTAAAGGAGGGGTCCATGTTACATCATCATTCATCAGTGTTGAGTAGCGATACATTTTACATAATAAAAAGTATTTCATAAGTCTGTGAGGCATATATAGGGCTTGATCTTAGATTTTATGGCAAATGGACAATGATAATTCTGGAGCTGAATCTCATAGAATAACTAATATAGTCACTTTCATTGCAAGTGTTGATCCAAAATCAGATGAGAACATCAACTTCAAACTATCAGGTGTGTTTAATGTTTGTTATAAGTTAAATTAGTTTAAATCTGGACTTTTTATATAAGAGCGAGTCAGTAAAACGTCCCAAAAAGGAAAAAGGAGAAACAGTGATCAATCCTACCTGTGTGACAGAAGGAAGGTCATCTTTTCTTGAAGCATGATTCCTGGAAAATCATAAGGAATTCTGTTGAGTGTCTCAGTGTACCGTATAAACATGGAACGACGCTGAGATCTGCGGGCGGCTGCCAACCAAAGCTTGTCGACACAAAACAAACCGGTACAGAATGGGGCCACATTGCTGGGATGTCCTAATTTTGTAAAGGTTATGAGGCACTCACCTTTTCTTAAATGGATCCATGTGGACGGACCTGGTTCTATCAGATGTTGACAAGCCACCGGCCGCCTTCAACTGGAAAAACAACACACATTTAAATTTAAATAACTGCACACAATCAACTTTATTAGTTCATGCGATGAAATTAAGTACACAGCCTATCAATAACCTCAAAGCTTGTAACGTCCTCCATTAGCTGGTTAGCCTACAATATGACCAACTGTGTTCTTAATGTATTTCTTAGCACAACATGTCCTGTCAAAATAGCAACCAGGTCATCCCTTTTGTTTTTCATGTTTTTCATTGCCATTTTCAGTATTGTTAGGCCAGGGTGTACCATGCCTTTTGCCACAAAGTCAGCTGGGATAGGCTCCAGCATACCACCATGGCCCTAATGAGGAGAAGTCGCATAGAAAATGGATGGATGGATGGATGTAAAACTATAATTGTAGTATAAAAACGTGTTTTTACATTGTAGGAAAAATGTATTCGGTTAGCATCCGCTTCATTTAAAGTCGGACTTTCTAGAATGGCTTAATGACACTAACCAAGGTTCCACTGTATTATGTCCACACTCAATCAGCATCTTCTATTTAGCACTGCCTAAAGACAGCTAGGATAGGCTCCAGCATACCAGTGACCCGAGTGAGGATAAGCGGCATTGAAAATGGATGGATGTATGATTTTTAAAGGAATAAAAATAAGCATTTTTTAATAAAACAGTAGAGGCAATGAATAACTAAGCTTCTGATAAATAAAAAAAATAATATAAATAATAAATTGCAAACGTCAAACTATTGGTGCAAATTTTGTTTTATGTTTTTTTTCTAAATCACAAACATCCTTTTTCCAAGCCTAAATGGACTGCATGCAAGTACTGTAAATTGTCATATCAAATTTAGTAGCAATGGTAGCAATACACAGGAATAAATAGAACATTTACTAATGAGTTATGAAGGAACACTTCAAATTGAGTTAATTAACATGAATTAGCAATTAGCGAGTTTCACTGCCATCATGAAAAGTTAACAATAGCCTACATTTACTTATTCAAGAATCCAGGGTAATTTTCACCTCACTTAGAAAACCCATCCATCAATTTTCTATGCTGCATAATCCTCATTAGGGTCACATTAGGGTCTATCCCAGCTGACTTTGAGTGGGAGGCGGGGTTCACCCTGGACTGGTTGACAGTCAATCATATATAGATAAACAACCATTCACACTCACATTCATACCAATGGATAATTTGGAGACTCAAATGAACCAAACATACATATTTTTGGAATGTGGGAGAAAAAAAAACATGCATGCACAAGGAGAACACGCTAACTCCAACAGAGATTCGAACACAGATCTTCCAGATCTCCTGACTGTGTGGCCAACATGCTAACCACTAGGACACCGAGCGGCCCACTAAGAAAGTGATACATAAAAAAAAAAAATTGTCCAAGTGACCGCACAGAGTTTAAACATAGCTTATAAGAATACACAGCAGCCAAAGGCAAAAGCAGGAAGACTCACTTTGTGGGCGTCCTGGTTGAGATGCACCAGCGTGGGGTTGTGCTTCCACTTCCTGGCTTTTGGCGCTTGCACCACCGGAGAGCTATGGCCGAGCTGCGAGTCTATGCCCACACCGCCGCCAACGGAGTCCACCCCCGCACTTCTCCTACCGCCTCCTGATGATGGGATGTTCTCCTTGTTGGTGTCAGCTCTGTGAGGAGAAGAGAAAAGGATGGAAGTGCCACAGAAGACTTTTACTTATACAGTAGCTCCTCCAGCAGCCTTGATGCTGTTTGCCATTGCCTCCTAATTCTATTTACTGTCCACGTGTGTGTATTGACATTTTGCGCAGTCTTTGGTTGACGTAGTCAATCGTCTAATCAGACTCCACCAGGTGTCCGTCAACAAGGATTAGCTTCTCACTGCCTCTGACTTCACTGCGTCCCAGTGGACAGGATGAATTCACCAGAAATGCTTTCACTTCCCACTAGAGCTTGTTGACCGTGGAGTGCTGCACCGAGGTCATTGATTGACATCATTCACAAATTGACACATTGACGTTTCTTACAGAAAACTCAAGGTTGGCCTCATTTTAACCCTTAGATGCATAAGTGGGTCAAAAATGACCCGGTCAGGTTGTTTTCTTGAAATATCTTCGTAATGAAAATTATTTATCATTTCATATTCCAGGTATTCCTCAAAAAACATGTTTTCGATATCATGTCATTCACATTTTTAACTTACTTTTTATACATTTTAAGAATTTTTTGTTTTTGTGTTACTACCCCAACCTTCCATAAGTGGGTCAAAAATGACCCGGTCAGGTTGTTTTCTTGAAATGTCTTCGTAATGAAATTTTTTTATCATTTCATATTCCAGGTATTCCTAAAAAAAACATGTTTTTGATATCATGCCATTCACATTTTTAACTTACCTTTTATACATTTTAAGAATTTTTTGTTTTTGTGTTACTACCCCAACCTTCCATAAGTGGGTCAAAAATGACCCGGTCAGGTAGTTTTCTTGAAATATCTTTGTAATGAAATTTTTTTTATCATTTAATATTCCAGGTATTCCTAAAAAAACATGTTTTTGATATCATGCCATTCACATTTTTAACTTACCTTTTATACATTTAAAAAATTTGTTGTTTTTGTGCTACTACCCCAACCTTCCATAAGTGGGTCAAAAATGACCTGCATGCATTTGCTATGGAATCCAACAGGAACCTTTGATTCTTATGAACTTATCAACTCCTAAATATAATACTATTCCTAACCAAAATGGCAAAATTGGCATAAAAACGCATTGATTCTAGTATGGGTCATTTTTGACCCACTTATTGAAGAGTGTAGGGTCCAGTCACTCATGCATCTCAGGGTTAAGGGTGAGAGCATTCAGCAGCTATCACATCTGTTATGTGTGTAAGCGTTTGTTAACATTGTCTGGTATAGTCAAAATGATGCGTTATATGCTTTTATTGGTGCTTTTAGCAATGTCAAAGTGGTTTATATGTGTCGTCGCTCGTAAAAAACACATTTATGGTCATTTTTGTTTCAAGTGCCTATTGAGATAATGATACAATCATCTCGCCGATATACCTGCTTCTTTCTCTGTGACTCAAGCCGTCCTCTTGCTGCTCTCTGCGATGATGCCGCCGCTGTCTGGCAGTGAGTGCAGACCTCGGAGACATCCGCCTCGGGTTCGACTGGCCGCCCTCTGAGGCGTGGTGGTCGTCGAAGAGATGCTGCTCCACCGTCGAACGTATGGTCCTGTCCAGGATGCTAAACACAAGATGTGAAAAATATCATATCATCATGCTTTTAATTGAGATGAAAAATGATGAGTGTGCTCATACAGCTAAGGACACAACTTACTCTACTACTTCAGGTGAGCGAAGCACAGGTGAGCAGTGGGGACTGAAAAAGGACAGTCAGGGGGGGAAAGAAGGTGAGTTAATGCGACACAGAGTTCAACAGTTACAAAAGGTCACTGAGCAATGTCAACTAACCTAACCTAACAGAACTCAGGGCCTCGTTGAGCCTCCAGGTGATGTTGGCAGCTCCATTCACTAACATTTACGACTATTTGTACTTTCTTTTGTTTGGTTTAGTACAGCATGACATCTTGTACACACCCTTTTACCCTAACATGACATTTTCGCAACGGAGTATTCATGGTTTCCCATGATTTTGATTTTTTTTTCCATCTTAAGAACAGTATTCTCGACGGTACACCTTCCAAAACCCTTCAACAAACTACAATATATTCAGAACTCCTCTGCCCGCCTCCTCACCTCCACCAGCTCCCGTGAACACATTACCCCGGTCCTTAAAAACATCCACTGGCTTCCCGTCCCCCAACGCATTCACTTCAAAGTTCTTCTCATAACCTACAACCTAGGAAGAGGTCAGAACAAACAATCCATCCAAATGTAGGCCCGCCCAGGGATCACACATAATTGTGGGTCCAGCCACAGCATCTTATTGGAGGGCAGCGGGGTGTGCGGGGCCAGGTGGGTTGACTGGCGGGGTTGGTGGTGTGCTTCAGCAATGTCCTGGGGTTTTGTTGGGGTGTCCGATGTTCCCACTCTTCTTTTGTTGTTTTGTCTTATATAAGATTCTGTGATTATATGTGTGGAAAAAAAAAATCACATATTGAATTGGTAACTGCTATGGCGTGGAGAAGAGGTAGGATTTAATAAGCTTTGCTTCTTCCTGCTCCTTTTCAGACATGTGTAGTAATGAGGTGTTGTGTGTGTGCATGTATGTGTGTATGTATGTATATATATATATATATATATATATATATATATATATATATATATATATATGTAGATATGTGTGTATGTATATGTATGTATATATGTGTGTATATGTATATATATATATATACATATATATAAATAGATATTGTTAGTGTATATGTGAGAAAGAATAATGTAACAGTATGCATGTCTGAAATAAATTAAGAAAAGAAAAGAAAGGAAAAGAAAAGCCCTCCACGATCTGAACACCCCCATATCTCAGAGACCTCCTCCATCCACACAATCCCCCGCGTCCACTTCGCTCCTCAGACTCCAACCTCCTGGCACTCCCCTGTAAGACCAAGCTCCGAACCTGGGGTGACAGAGCCTTCTCCATCGCTGCCCCCACCGTCTGGAACTCTTTGCCCCATTCCCTCCGTGCTTGCCCCGACCTTCCCAACAAACAAACAAAAAAACCCACCTCTTTAAATCTGTTTTTAATATCTAACTTTTTATACCTGACTGCTGTGCCCCGCCCCACTTTTACTCATGTTTTAACTGTATATAAATGAATGAATGTTGTATATTAACATATCTTTTACACTGTTTACGTGTTTTTATTCCACTCCATTTTTCTGTAAAGTGTCTTTGAGTATTTTGAAAAGCGCTATACAAATAAAATGTATTATTTATTATTATTATTATGATTTTAAATGATGCTAAGATCCCGTAATATTCATAAGCATGTTGGCGCTGTTATTAAAACCCATTTGACTGACTAATCTCACACAGTCCAATTAGCTATATACTGTAACTTCGGGGTGTTTCGCCGAATCGCCACATGCCTTTAGGGGACCGACAAGCTCATGTGTGATGTCATGTCAAATTTGAACAAGATTGGTTGAAAAACATTGACCATTCGTCTAATGATTATTAACTTTGATGATATCTGTATTACATTGACTTCCAGGTGATGCGGGAAATGAAGCGTTTTCCAAAAGGATGCGGGGCGTAGTAAAAACTGTGAGGCACTGACCTATATGAACGCGTGTCACCTGCGCAAATCTTCCATAAACACTCGTGTTTACAGTCATAGCAATAGCTTGGTACACTGCTGATGACGAAGAATGATTAAATGTGGAGTGATAACACACTGTGACGGTGGCAACTGTATCAAGCAGGGACAAAAACATTTATCATTATTACATATATCATACACAGACTAATGGGAGCACCAGGGGAAGAAATACAAGCTAAAAATATACCTGACATTTACTGCCGCAGGTTAAAGCAACAAAAACAGGTTAATGGCTAACTCGTGTTGACTTAACCTTTGACTGACTGCTGAAAATGAGGCGAGATTCTTTCAATGGCCTAAAATACAAGCACGAGTGCATCATGCACCATAGCCATTAATAAATAACACACAAGTTGATTCGTGTTTAATCAAACTCAAGACTTTCTTTCAATGTATCCAATCAGGCCTAAAGGGAAGTTGAATTATGGTTGTTTGGTCAGACTGGTACCGGGTGTACTCAGGCCATCCGCTATGTTAATCCCATGTTACATTACAATCGGACATTAGCCAGGACCCCCAGTGACCTGAATTAACGGGGTAGTGGGCTTTGTTATGTATTGTATGTAGTAAAGTAGGTGGTGGAGTTGTCTCATTCAGGGATATTCTAATAATGAATAATAAAATAATTAATATTTTGTGGCATTTCTTCGTTCATAAATTGTGTCAGTGTCAGGGACTGAGTGGTTAGCGAGATGGCCACACAGTCAGGAGATCGGAAAAACTTGGGTTCGATACTCCGTTTGGGCATCTCTGTATGGAGTTTCAATGTTCTCCCTGTGCTTGTATGGGTTTCTCCAGGTGGTCCGGTTTCCAAAATTATTTTAATAATACAGTTTAAATGGACAAATAATAATTCATTCATTTTCTACCGCTTATCCTCACAAGGGTCGCGGGGGTGCTGGAGCCTATCCCAGCTGTCTTCGGGCGAGAGGCGGGGTACACCCTGGACAGTTGGCCAGCCAATCACAGGGCACATATAGACAAACAACCATTCACACTCACATTCATACCTATGGACAATTTGGAGTCGCCAATTAACCTAGCATGTTTTTGGAATGTGGGAGGAAACCGGAGTACCCGGAGAAAACCCACGCATGGGTGAGAGAGAGACCCTCAGACATGGCCGAGGGTGGGATTGAACTCGGGAGTCTCCGAGTCACCGCCGTGCAGCCGACAATAATGCAGCTGATAATAATATTTATTTTATTATTAGTTTTAACAGGCTGCACGGCGATCGAGTGGTTAGCGCACAGGCCACACTGCTAGGAGACCCGAGTTAAATTCCACCCTCGGCCATCTCTGTGTGGAGTTTGCATGTTCTCCCCGTGCATGCGTGGGTTTTCTCCGGGTACTCCGGTTTCCTCCAACATTCCAAAAACATGCTAGGTTAATTAGCGAATCCAAATTGTCCATAGGTATGAATGTGAGTGTGAATGGTTGTTTGTCTATATGTGCCTTGTGATTGGCTGGCCACCAGTCCAGGGTGTACCCCGCCTCTCGCCGGAAGACAGCTGGGATAGGCTCCAGCATACCCGTGACCCTAGTGAGGATAAGCGGTAGAAAATGAATGAATGGATATTAATTTTAACCTTTAACCTTTTCATCATGACAGGTGAGGTTCACCAGTGTCTCCTGACATTGGTATAGACATTTTATAATTTGAATGTGTTTAATAAGTGTGTGAGTGTTATTATTGGCACGTCAAAAATAGGAATTATGATGCGTGCGTCCATTATTTTCACGATTCGTGGGGAACATTCATGATAACCAATCGAAAAACTAAACAAAATGAAGGCAACAGATTGGAACAGATTGCGTTCAAGTTTGACATAAATTTATAACATAAAAATTTATAACATAATTTACAACATAAATTATTATATTTTACAGTATTTTAGGCCGTCTATAAGTACACCCGCAATGGCTTGTTAGTCATTGAGTTCCTTGACTTTTATCATCATGGAGGGCATAAACAAGTGCAGACATCCTCCTGTCTTAAGTTGAAGTAATTAACCTACTTTTTAAACACTAAGCTGACCACTTTAAGCGCCTGTATATGTACTATTAGGTTCTTTCGAGGGTAAAGCAATAAAAAGTGTGACTGACTACACACACAAAACAGTCCCCCGCCGGGCCCATATCAGCTGCAGAGTAATATCAGCAAATGAGACACTCAAATATTGACTGAACAAGCTGATGTGGACAGAAATGGATAGAAACTAGTGGTGATATAGACTGATGTGCTTATGACTGTGTAATGTGTTCAATAGCAATATTTTGTATGATAACAAGCTGGAGTGAGAGGGTCAGGTTGAGGTCGTGATGTTGCTGACATACGTGTGAAATGGTCATTGTGGGAAAACTGTACGTCATGATGCTTTTTTTTCTGCCGAGTGTGCATGCCACCATTGCTTCTAGTGGTGATGGTGATGACAAAGCATCATAGCAACATATTGTAGAGAGAGAGCAAGAGAAGGCCTACCTTATGTAGAAAGGCGATATCGGTCTCTCCTCATCTTGAGAGCTAAAAAAAAATGAAACAAAACAGTTAGCTTTGTCCTAAGCCTTGGCACTGTTGTCTTTTTTTCATTATTTTTTGTGAGTGTATATATGGAACATGAGTGACTTCATTATGGTGACCTTCCACAGCCTGCTCTGCTGACTGGATGCAGGCCTGCAGCTGCAGCATAGTTGAATTATGCAACCATTTGAGCGGCTATGCACCAAGCAAACAATGTTAGCGTTGCCTAATATTTTCGTATCCTGGCGCTGGCAGGAGGAAATGTCATAATCCCTCAGATTGTGTTCCTGATCATACTTGAGCACTATTTTTTTTTTTACCTTAAAAGTCACGGGGGACAGAATAACACTGAATGGAACTGAAATAAAAAGTTACTTTCCAAAGAATGTTGTATATTGTATGTATTTTTTTCAATATTCATATAATTTCAATTATATATTTATTTTATATTGTGTATGTTTTCCCCATTTTAAGGTTTTTGATTCATTTTTACTTCATTGATGTCCTCATACTTTTAATTTTTACATTCATTGTCAGTACAATGCCAAGTCTCCATGCCCAGTTAGGTGCCAAGGTGATGAATATAGTAGATGACTTGTTGTTCAGGCTATATGCTACATTAACATACTACCTGTTGTCCATTTTATTGTAACTATACCTTGCCTTTCAAGATGAAATGTCTGTTCTTGGTCTCTGCTTTTTAATAAAATAAATTTACACATTAATGCATTAAAAACACATTTCAGTTGTGTTGCTTCTGTTTCCTGTTTAATTGAGAACAGAAAATAAAGTGCAGTTTCTAAGCTAGAATCAGCCTTTTGGCAACTCAACACGTTAATTCTCCAATGTCATGTGAGCCAAAAGAAAGATTGTTTTCTGGGGGGGGGGTGTTACGTTGAGTCGTACGTGACGCGCCGCCATGCGTCTTCCTGTTAAGGAGCAGGGGGGGTCCAGGGGAGGAGGTGAAGCCACCCCGGACGCTCAGGCTGCACGTAAAAAGTTGAAAACAAAGGATTTAGGTTTCCAGTCGGACAGGGTGCAAAATGGGCCAAAGTTCACTGAACTTCAAACATCTTCAGGAACGACACAAAGCAGAAGAGACACATGCGTTCACTGCAGCACATTCCCAGAAAGGTCTACATTGTTTTCAATGTTCTGACGCTCTCGTGTTCCGCACTGGTGTTTTTACAGTCTGCCAAGCGTATTAAATATTAGCGTGTGCGTGTGCTGCATTGCAAAAGGCGGAAATCCAGCTTACCCACTACCTTACTGTAGGGATAACAACAAGCTTTGTGAAACAAACTGATGCTTACAGACTCAATGGAAAACTACCAGTAAGAAGCCAGTCCATCGGAGTTGTTCCAGTTGACATGTCGTGAGTTTGTGTGGTACTCAAAATCTTTACTTTTACTGCATATAAACATAAATCTGCTATCAACGTCCTTGACTTAAAAAAATTGGTACTGGTATCACCAAAAAAATGTATCGATGTATATGGTAATGGTAATGGTTTTATTTAATTTCAACATGCATCAGATTACAATTGAGTGCATCCCATAGTCAGTTCACAGTTCCACATGTCCAAAAGGAGTAGGATGAAGCAAAGCTTATTAAATCCTACCCCTCCATCTGGTACTTTTACAATCAGTAACTGTTACATTTGTTCACTTCCTGCTTTCCTAATATAGTTAAAGTTTTTTTTTTTTAATTGTATTTTATTTTTACATTTTTGTCACGTACCGAAGTACGAGGTGATATGAGCATCCAATGACATAATGGGTACCATAGTAAGTGTCAATATAGTGATATATATAGCACATCATGACTGGTTCAAGACTCTTCATCCTTGTATTTAGCAAACATCAACTGCTTGTATTGTTTCTTGAATTGGCTCATCGTTGTGCATTGTTTGAGGTCCTTACTCAATCCATTCCATAGTTTGATTCCACATACTGAAATGCTATGGCTTTTTAACATAGTCCTAGCATATAAGTTTTTTAAATGTAGTTCTTCCCTGAGATCGTATGTCTCCTCTCTTGTAAAGAAGTATTGGATGACATTTTTAGGTAATTGGTTGTTTTTAGTTGTGTGTGATTGCCAAAAAAAACTTATTCCATATTCCTTATGCCATATTCCACATATATTGATATCTATTAAGAACACAGATGAAGGCAAGCATGCATTAACAACACAAGACAATGCTATATTGTATGCTAAGTGAAGAATGCACGCAAACAGAGGCAAAATTATGGTGTACATTTTCAACGTAAACCAAAAAACACGCTAACCGACGCGAACAGAGTGTATGGTTAAGGTCACCAAAGACTGTAAATTGTCTTCAAGTTTTACGACAAAAAGTCAATTAGGTTTGTTAAGGGATTCTTAACTAAAAATAAATGCAGGAATGCTGGATTTGCTTATTTGCCAAACTAGTAGGTGTTGGGAAATGACCATGCTTTCATTTCTACCGTATCACATTCTGACTAATGTGGTTTGTTTGTCCGAGAAAAGACATCTATGAAGGTGCTTTGTGGGATTTTTCGATTGTAAACCAACATGATTTGAATTTGTTGGTATTTTAAGCTGAAATTGACTGTATATTTGTTTATTTACAGTACAATTAACTAAGAATTGTGTAGTAAAAGTCGCCTTCATCTTTGTGCAGTCAGATGGTGCAGTCAGCGATGCCACCATGCCACCATCGCTGAGCCTCACACCATACCGCGACGTTCCTCACTCCCACCTCGTTCAGAATCGCTTCTAAGAAACGCACGGGTTACATCACGCAAGAGCCAGCCAGCCATGGCAACCACACACAAAAGCCAGCATGCATCAAGCCTCCGTGGCGATGCCGAGAGTGCAACAAGTTCACACGCTGCTGCTATGTTGGCTCACGCGGCCCGTGTCATATTTCAGGTGGAGGTGAGACCATGGTGGCATTTATTTGATAAAACTAGGAGATAAGAAATGTTAATGATGTTGGATTTTACTGTGAGTTTATGGAACTTAAATGGAGTAAGTTGAATCCAAGTTAGAGGTATTTCCTAGACTGAAGGGCAATGAAACATTATAATGATAAGAATAAAAAAACCCCACATATTGCATTGATGGGAGTTCCCCAGTATGCCATATAGTGTATGTGCAGACAGGCTAAGCTAACACATCCCTATGGAAAGTGAGAGCGAGCTGACAAGAAGGTGTGACGGCGAATATAAATATTAAGAAACGCACTCACGGAAAATTAGCGTGAATTTGCTAGGGATTTCAGACAAAGTAGCACATACTTAAAAGGAAACGACTACTATAAGAATAAGAATGGAAGCAAACACGCTTTAACCGCTTAAAAAAGGTCACACCTGAAATAAATGTTAACATTTTTCTACATGAAATTGTAAAGGTATAATAATCAAAACTCCTCTATCCATAAATCATCCATGTATTATTTTCTATGTTGCTTATTCTCACTAGTGTATGCTGGAGCCTATCCCAGCTGTCTTGGGGCGAGAGGCGGGGTACACCCCGGACTGGTCGCCAGTCAATTGGAGGGTGGAGACAAACAACCATTTTCATGGACAATTTAGAGTCGCCAATTAACCTAGCATGTTTTTGGAATGTGGGAGGAAACCGGAGTACCCGGAGAAAACCCACACATGCACACACGGGGAGAACATGCAAAATCCACACAGAGATGCCCAAGCCGAGAATCTAACCCGGGTCTTCCCGCCAACATGCTAACTTTCATAACCATGAACATTTTGGTCACAATTATTATCAGAAACGTTCATAACATTGCATCGATTTAAAACATATATTCATATAATATATATTGTAATAGTGAGTGTGAATGGTTGTTTGTCTATATGTGCCCTGTAATTGGCTGGCGACCAGTCCAGGGTGTACCCCACCTCTCGCCCGAAGACAGCTGGGATAGGCTCCAGCACCCCCGCGACCCTCGTGAGGATAAGCGGTAGAAAATGAATGAATATATTGTAATACATATTATATTGTATTATACTTGGTGGGCCCCGGGTCAAGACATTTGATAGTTATGTACACACTCCCATAAGTTAATTAAAAACATTAACTGAGGTAAGTAAGGTCTGCAGTTCTTTAGATGTTGATGTGGGGTCTTTTGTGACCTCTTGGGTGAGTTGTTGCTGTACTCTTGGGGTCATTTTGGTTAGCGAGCCACTTCTGGAAACTTCCCCACTGTTGCACAGTCCTTGCTAGTCTATTATGTTTATTTAAGTGATTTCTTGACTGAGAAATTGAACTCAGGATAGGATAAACCACAGCTAAGTTATGTTTTATAATGAAGTAACTCATGCCTACCAACCAAAACCATACATATAACTTGTCTTTCAATATTTGCCTAACAATAGGCTATAGTCAACCATGAAACAGCGACCATTTATTAAATCATTAATTCATTCATTTTCTGCCGCTTATCCTCACAAGGGTCCAGAGGGTGCTGGAACCTATCCCAGCTGTCTTCAGGGTGCTCCGGTTTCCAAAAATATATTTATAATACAATTTAAATGGACAAATAATAATGGGGCCGCGGGGTGCTGGAGCCTATCCCAGGCGGGGTACACCCTGGACTGGTGGCTAGCCAATCACAGGGCACATATGGACAAACAACCATTCACACTCACATTCATACATATGGACAATTTGGAGTCGCCAATTAACCTAGCATGTTTTTGGAATGTGGGAGGAAACCGGAGTACCCGGAGAAAACCCACGCATGCACGGGGAGAACATGCAAACTTTACACCCAGATGGTCAAGGGTGGAATTGAACTCGGGTCTCCTCGCTGTGAGGCCTGGACGCTAACTACTCAGTCGCTGTGCTGCCATTTAATCAATAATTTTTTGGAATAAAAAAAATTAAACATGGAAATGGATTATGTTTTTTTATTACTGTTCCATTGTATCTTATATGTATGTTGCTCTAGTGTAAGTCACTTAGCTATCAGATCCGCCTTAGACCACACCTCGACTTACATGACAGTCTAGGAACTGAACTCGTACGTAATCCGAGAACCACCTCTATACTATGCCTCTCTCCGCCTTAATAAACACCTCGCCCCTAATAGACACCTCATTCTCTCAGTAGCTGCTGCATGACAAAATATGGTAAACCATCAATCATTTGTGGCTGTTGGTAAATACCATCGCAGGCTGCTGACGCACATTACCAGGGTCCCCTGCTACACTGTACACCCCGCACCGAAAAATGATATGACAGGGAGAATGTGAGGGTCTACCAGAAGATTTACTGCAGTGCTGACTCTGTGACCAAAAGCTTGTTTTGTAACTTTTTGCGTATTTGAGAGGCAATCTGGTGCACCGGATTATAGACGTTCAGCCTAGGATCAATAAAATAATAAGGAATAAATACAACATTATGTTAACTACGGCTTGTTTTATAGTCAAGTGAGGTAATACTGGTGAGAGAGCACCGCTAACAACTTCACGTAATTTTTATGTAACACTAACATATCGGGTGCTGACATGCTACTAAAATGTGATTTAAAGTGGCGGTACAGGTCAGCATAGTAGAGGACATGTCACCTCTCAATTTACAGCTTGAGCATCACACATTCCTGTATTGCTTTGCTCCAATTCCTTTACTCTAGATTTTTTTCGTAGCAACAAGCAGCTGGATCAGGGTGAGTCACCTGGCAGGCCATGGACCAAATGCGGGACGGGAACGATGTCAGAATAGGTTCAAAAATGCGATCACGTCGCTAAAGACAGCATAGCATTCATGCTGTATAGTAGAGCAATGGTTTTCAACTGCTTTGACTGTTGGACCCACCATTACCCCTCAATGACCAGTGGTGACCCAAATAGCGGACATTTATCTACTTTTATTTATGAATTTATCACATTTATTCATTTTCTACTGCTTATCCTGGCGAGGATCGCAGGGGTGCTGGAGCCTATTCCAGCTGTGTTCGAGCAGCTGGGTACACCCTGGACTGGTGGCCAGCCAATCACAGGGCACATATAGACAAACAACCATTCACACTCACATTCATACCTATGGACAATTTGGAGTCGCTAATTAACCTAGCATGTTTTTGGAATGTGGGAGGAAACCGGAGTACCCGGAGAAAACCCACGCATGCACAGAGAGAACATGCCAACTCCACACAGAGATGGCTGAGGGTGGAATCGAACTTGGGTCTCCTAGCTGTGAGGTTTGCATGCTAACCACTCATCCGCCGTGCAGCCCAGAAGTAAACAAGTGAACACAATTTACGATCTGGTTATTCATTCATTAATTTTCTACCGCTTATCCTCACGAGGGTCCCGGGGGTGCTGGAGCCTATCCCAGCTGTCTTCGGGCGAGAGGCGGGGTACACCCTGGACTGGTGGCCAGCCAATCACAGGGCACATATAGACAAACAACCATTCACACTCACATTCATACCTATGGACAATTTGGAGTCGCCAATTAACCTAGCATGTTTTTGGAATGTGGGAGGAAACCGGAGTACCCGGAGAAAACCCACGTATGCACAGGGAGAACATGCAAACTCCACACAGAGATGGCCCAGGGTGGAATCGAACTCGGGTCTCCTAGCAGTGTGGCCTGCGCACTAACCACTTGATCACCGTGTAGCAAAATTTCTCACATATCTTATATTTAACCGCCAGCTGTCAGCTGGGATAGGCTCCATCATACCCCCGTGACCCTAGTGAGGATAAGCGGCATAGAAAATGGATGCATCTCATATATAAAAAAGGGACTGACCCTCTTCTCCAGCAGATATCTGCAGCTGCACTTGATTTCCATCCACTTCCACTCAAGCAAAATAAAAACAAAGTCAACTCATAAACATGGCACGCACCTTGCATCCAAATAGCACAGATAAAATGCAAGTTTTTGGGTCACAACCAACATTTGGGAATCAGTGATATAGAGGATCTTTGTTACTAGCACATACTTTGACTAGTGTTTGTGCAGGAGGTCCTTCAAACGGCAGTCCTGTCATAGATAGAATCTTTGACATTGCAGTACAGTAAAGTCTCGTTATATCGATATTCTCGGGAGTCGGAAAAAATATCGATATATCCGATCCTGCGCCGAACTGCGTTAAAAGTGGGCGATAAATGGGGGATCTTTGATATGGCATGTAATTTTCTCCTTGAGTTCATGGATTGCGTATCTAGCATGCTTTTGTACTGTAGTGAAGTGAAAAATGAACTTATGCATTAAATAAAAACGTCTTTACACTTTTTTAATGACTATTTCTTTTCTAAAATTCAACCAATGCAAAATCCTCACGCTTCAGCAGACAAAACCATAAACATTGTTGCAAAAAATGATTGCATTCATATACATAACACAATTCGGTTAAAGTCAGATGGGTCACATTTTTTTTCAACATTTATTATTTTCATAACGCACTCTTGCAATAGTGACTCTGAGTAAATATTCAATAATGCACTCGACATTGTTCTATAACACACGAGAGAAACCACGAACGCCAGCATGTACATATGAAGCAGCTTTAAGCTGCTTTTGTATCGATATAAGCAGACCAAATTGGCTGGCGGGAGATGAAAAGGGCATCGTAGTAACCCGATTATCGTAATAACCGGGTATCGTACTAACCGGAACTAATTATATCATAAAAGACTAGAAATTTGCCGGGAAATGAAAATAGTATCGTAATAAGCAGTACTATCGATATAACCGATATCGATATAACGAGACTTTACTGTACAAGCTTAAACCTTAAACTGTAGTACTCCTATCATACATAAGAGTCGTGATTCTCAACTGGTGGACTTTTGGAGCCATCGGTGTGTCACGGCCGAGAAAATTGTGTTATGACCCCATGTCCCTGAATGCACCTTGCGCCTGTGCTATTTGCTGGCTATTCCACCACGAGGAGTGTGACATGTTTATGGGCAACTTGGCCAAGCTTGAGCAGGAAGTTAACATGCCGTCCATCTGACACACAGCTTGAGCATCTTTGCATTTGCTGGAGAGGAGCACGCTGTATAAAGATAAAAGCGTACCAGCGTCTCACCACTCTCAGCGTACTTTGTGTTACGCAGGGGAAATTCCACCCACAATGAAGACTTGCAGGTATCATTTCATTCCAAGTTAGATCTATTGACCCTGGCAGAGGGGTGATCTACCTGTTCAGAACCTGTTGACTTAATCAGAAAAGAGTTCCATTTTGAGTTTCTTGAAGATGTTTCACCTCTCATCTTAGTCCAATTCCCGTCCTAGTTCAAACCGTTTGTATGTATTGTTCCTGAGCAGGAAGAGGCCTTGATATTATGCTTTCAACATGTTAGAAAGTTAGCACCATCTAAGCAGAGGCGTAATTGTAGCAAACATGCCCTTTAAATATACAGTATGATATTTAAGAAGTTCAACTTTTAGCAATTCGGTTCGCTGCGTGTCATTGAGAGGCGATGGTGGGTTCCGATATAGAGGATCTATGACTACGCCTTAGGTCCTTAGAAACAGCAAAGCACTCCTGTCATACCGAGCAGTGATTCTCAATTGGTGGGTCGTGACCCTCGGTTGCAGCAGGTCAAGGGTCTTTGCGTGAGCAAAAAAAAAAAAAATGTAATGACCTGATGTCTGTGAATGCACCTGGCATGTCAAGCTTGAGTAGGTCACGCTGGAGAAGAGGAAGCAAAGAGAAAGAGCGTTGCAGCTCATGCTGTGTTGCCATTCACAGGTGATGCTGGGTCAATATCTGACCCAGTTTGTTGTGCGACTTAGCTAGGGTCAAAAATCAGACATGTTTGTTGTCAGCACCGTGCTGAGCTCAATGTTCAATGAGTCTCTAATGATTTTGAATGATTGAAGAAGGATGCTGCAGGGGTCAAAGTTTCCTGCCCAGGTTTTTAATGATGTCACCACATGGCGGACACTTAATGTGTGTTGCACAACAGGGTGTGTTCTCCATATGTGCTCAACACCTGTGCCTCTCATTTCACCCAGTAGACATGGTAATTCCCGCTCCAAGCTGCTGAGGAGGCGGTCCGAACAACAGACACCCAGCTGCAGTCCTGCTATTCCAGGAGGCCCCAAGGACACTTGACACCCAGCCTGCCCAGTTTCAGATGCTTATAATAGGCTTGTGTGCATGCCAAAGGCTCAATGCCATGAGGCGTCGGGATTTTAGATCCTTGATTGCTGTCAGACACGCACCTTTTGCCCCCTCCAGTCAGCCTGGGATATATAACTTCCACAAATCGTGGTGCTAATGTCCAGATACATTGATATATTGTTGATTAATTGTTCATTGTATCTTGAAGCAACAAATGCTAAATTGAGCACAATACTTACGGTTGTGTTAGACTTTGCGGTCTCAAGTTCTGGTTTAGGTCGCAAAGAATCGGTAATAAGATGTGAGCGATGGTAAATTCAGATTTTTTGACATGAAGTTGTATGACATCCTCATCAGCAGTGTAGTCTATCAATGGTGACTTACAACGCACTTGGACCAGTCAGTCCAGTTCTGGTCGGATTTCGGTAATGAGAAAAGTAGTTTTGTTTGTTTCTTTCGGGCTTTTTCCTGATTACGGAGTCGTCACAGTGGATCTTTTCTTTTTTTTTGGTTACTTATTACCATTGCTCTTTACTTAAGTAAGCCAACAAAAAAACAGAACTTCTCATCACCTGGAACAATTGGGGGGTAAGTCATCGGTGATGGACTACAGTGGTCAAAAAATCAGAACCATCCCTTTAACTATATACTACATCACGCTATGGCACAGTTCCGCAGGAACTGTGATTACATTAATTACATTGTTTACATTATTCTGGAAACAGGAGTTCAGAACCTTCAACAACTCCCCCCAAGCAGAGTTATTCAACACTAACCAGCACAGACTCAGGAGTTCAGAGGACTCAACAAATGTTCCAGCAGATTGCTCTGATCAATACCTGCCAACACTAACTAGCATGGAAACAGGAGTTCAGAACAATCCACAACTATCCGAAACAACATTATTCTACAGTAGAATAAATTTTGACCAAAAAAGTATTCAAAAACAATGCTAAAAAACGGATTAATAATTATTTTGTAATTACCCTCGTGTGGTTAAGCAGTACAGAAAATGATGATGGATGACCAAACGCCACCATTTTCATTACTAGAAAGTCAACAACTTTCAAACAAATGTGTATTATTATATATTATTTGTTTTTAAAACAGGTCCTCTTAGGTTTTATTTTCATTTTGAGTTGCATTGTGGGTCAGACCAGTTGAGCGCCTGCATATAGTAGTCCTGATAATCCAGTATGAATGTAATAATGTACTTTTTTTCCTACTGAGAACATGATGTAAAACACGCAATTTCACAGCATAATGCTATACCATTTGGCCCACCTTCCGAGAGGTTCCCTGCCAACGGAGAAGGGCCTGACTTCCAAGTCGCCGTGGCAACAGGCAGGCATCGGGGTGTCTCTCTGAGGCGGGGCAGCCTTCTCCATGACCTCTGATGCCGGAGGCAACACCGTGTGTACGGGCAGAGGCCTTACACCCCGAGGCGGCAGGCCCGCCGGGGAGGTGGGCTGGGGGGAGACGCAGTTACTTGTCGTCGCTTTCCTCACCTGTTGGGACAGAAATGCGATGAAAAGAAATGCGAGACGGCGAGTACACTGTTGACATTTGTGCACCCGTCCAGCTGATACCGTGCAATGCAACCTTTGCTCAGGATGCAATAAAACATGCATTCACAAGCGGCAGGCGACCATGCAATAAAAGGCGGCCAAAATGTTGAAACGCTAAAAGGCGACACCGTGTTTGTCTTACCATGCCGACCTGGAGCGGGTAGAGATGGCGCGTCCCACCCACCGTGTTGTAGGCGAAGAAGCGTAATCTCACCACGAGCACTTTGCGACCCTTCTGCATTGTCAGCCGGGGACAAGAGCAAGTGGGTGCCAAACTGATGGAGGCGCGAATCAAATGATCCTGATGTCACGAGTATTGACGGAAGTGTAAATGCTCACTGCTTTTGAGTTAAAAGGCTGCTTTCTTTCCTTTTAAGCCAATTATCAGTTGGACATTTCCATTTCAGGCGATCGCTAAATGGCTTGTTCTCAAAAGTAATCGACGCTGCATCCATTTAGGCTGTTTTAGCTGCCCATGGAGCTAATGGGCCAATCTCGCCAATAATTGGCACTGCTGATTTTTCAAGCTTGACCTGATTTGAATCCTCCCGGGTTTAAGTATTGAGTTGCTCTTTCAAAAGGAAACAAATGAGAAAATCCGCTTATTTTCCTGGTTTACGGTGCTTATGTTCTATTTTCTTCAGCGTGACAAAAAAAACATGATGGCCTTGAACACAACCCGCTACAATTTATTGCTAATAATTTTAAATACGTCCCAGGTACTAAGCGACTGGAATTTTGAGGCTAATTTTAGAACCTCCTCAAGAATCGTAAAGGTAAATTCTTAAAATTTTTCACCTTATCTCGAAATTATGATCAGGTGTGTATATCCTTTCTTCATTCATTCATTTTCTATCGCTTTTCCTCACGAGGGTCAAGGGGGTGCTGGAGCCTATCCCAGCTGTCTTCGGGCGAGAAGCGGGGTACACCCTGGACTGGTCGCCAGCCAATCACAGGGCACATATAGACAAACAACCATTCACACTCACATTCATACCTATGGACAATTTGGAGTCGCCAATTAACCTAGCATGTTTTTGGAATGTGGGAGGAAACCGGAGTACCCGGAGAAAACCCACGCATGCACGGGGAGAACATGCAAACTCCACACAGAGATGGCCGAGGGTGGAATTGAACCCTGGTCTCCTAGCTGTGAGGTCTGCGCGCTAACCACACGACCGCCGTGTCGCCCACTCGCGCGTGGGCGTAGGTGGGAGGAGGGCGGCAGACGCCGGCCCTGCCCGGGCTGGGACCGGGCTGCCGTGAAGGGCGACGGTACGGCTGAGGGTGTTGCGGGCCATCACCCGCACCAGCGACTGGTGGGGGCTGCGCCTTGTCCCTCGCCTCCCGTCACGGCTATATCCTTTCTTAACTAACTAAATCTACATTAAAGCTCTGGCCAATGCTTAATTAGTCGCTCAGTCCAGGAGGTGGGCTGCACGGCGGTCGTGTGGTTAGCGCGCAGACCTCACAGCTAGGAGACCCGAGTTCAATTCCACCCTCTGCCATCTCTGTGTGGAGTTTGCATGTTCTCCTTGTGCATGCGTGGGTTTTCTCCGGGTACTCCGGTTTAATCCCACATTCCAAAAACATGCTAGGTTAATTGGCGACTCCAAATTGTCCATAGGTATGAATGTGAGTGTGAATGGTTGTTTGTCTATATGTGCCCTGTGATTGGCTGGCGACCAGTCCAGGGTGTACCCCGCTTCTCACCCGAAGACAGCTGGGATAGGCTCCAGCACCCCCTGCAACCCTTGTGAGGATAAGCGGTAGAAAATGAATGAATGAATGAGTTTAGGAGGTGCCACTCCTAAGAATATGTCATTGTCAACCAATTTTTTCCATAAATGTGCTTGTCAGTGCTCTCAAAGAGTGTACACCCAAAAGTTCTATTGTGTTCTAGCTGTATGACAAATATCCGAGTCCACCTGACTTGGCACCACCACAAAAAACAATAGCACAGGCATCACATGGCACGGTTCCACAACGGTTGTTCAAGGAAACAGCAGTTCCTTATATGGACTGTATGTCAACTTGATGACAACTCAAGGTGTGGTTCAGTCTCGTGAGTGGATTTGATATCACTAATCTCATTTTTTTTTATTACCTTAAAAGACCTTTCAGGCATGTTTGGCCTTGAGTGTGAGACAGATTTATGGGGTAGCAATAAGTTAATGAGTATTGTGATTGAATAGAATGTTGTGATATCGTGACCGTATGTTGAATCATGGCGGGATTTTACAAGAGGAATTTCTGGGATTCATTTGCAGCTTTCACCAGTAGGCATACCAGTTTAAGCACTTTCCACATGGTCTTTAAAATATTAAGGATTGTTGTGTTTACCCAAATAGGTATTCATTTCCAAAGGTCCTATCCTAAGTTCACCATCAATACATAAATAGTAAAGTAATTTGGTTTCTTCTGTTTACTGATTTCTAGTTCAAGATGGTTGAGGGAGCAAGTGACAAAGGTTGAGTACCTTCTTTGGTAGTCAAATAACAGACTCAGCAATATTAATCAAGGTATAAAGGTACACCACCTAGGTATAAAGTCAAATGACTGTTGAACGAGGTACAGTTTTAATCGGCTAACAAATAAAGTCAACTAAATAAATTATGCGCACTCTATAATGCTACACATACAAATGGTTTTGTCCCATTACTTACACAACATATATATATATATATATATATATATATATAGTATTATACATATGTATATACTGATCAATTATTTACAGCTAGCTTATATATATATATATATATATATATACTGATCAATTATTTACAGCTAGCTTATATATATATATATATATATATATATATATATATATATATATATTTATATATATATGTAGACAGAGGTTAATTTCTTTTTACGCTTGCACAACAGTTAAGATTGTCATAATGACTATAAACATTCATTGTACAGTTAATTAAGGTTTTTCCTAATGCTTCATTTCAAGTGCTGGCAACAGTCGCGGCTTTCTGCTCCTGTTAATCATGTGACCATTGGATTATGTCTGAGAGATGGTTTATTATCCCTGAGATAAGACGACACGTGATGGCGGCAAACCCTTAGAATGACAAGTGAGTTTTATGTACATTACCTTCCTTTTCCTGGGTCGTGTACTCGTGGTTAGGTTTTGTGATTCTGCCTTTGTGAAAACCTTGAGGGGGAAAAAAAAGGTGGGGGGGCGGGGTGATGGGATGAAAATGTACAAGAAGCATAAGTGCATTTAATAAGATATTGAATTCAATTCAATTGAAATGTTTGCATACTGTGTGTCGGCGTGAGAACAACCTTCCCCAGCACAGTCAGCAGATAACATCGGTAAAGCTTGCAGAAAGCCACACACACACACACACACACACAAATGGCTTTCTAAGCTTTGGAGAGAAAAAACTAAACAAAACAGGTTTTTCTACACAGACCTGCGTCACGCTAATCACGCCGCACGCGTCACATGCTTGGTGTTAAAACAAAGAAAAAGGCAGAATTTGAAGGGCGCACGCACCCGGTAATGTCCAGAGCGTGTACCACGACAAAAAATGACTGATGTAGTGGAACCTTGGTTAGCATCATTCATTTGTTCCAGAAGGTCTGACTCTAACCAAACTGGATAAATACTTGCCATATGAAATGATGTAAATTAAAAATCCTAAAATGTTAACACAAAACATCACGTGTGCTGCTGTCGTGGTGGAGACAGCCTTGCCAGACGTGTTGGCGTTTTTGAGTATGTGTGCATATTTGTAGGCAAGGTGATCTCATTCGGACTAAGGGGCTTCCTAAAAGGTCAAAGTGTTGTCACGTGGCTGTCACACCGTAAAAAAAAAAAATACAAACTATTCTATTGATACGTATCAGTCCCGGCAGTATCTAAAGCTCCCTTTTCATGCATGGTGTGATATTAGATGTGTTTGATGACGCTAAAAACAGCAACAGATCCACTCCTGGGCGACCACATGAGAGGTCAAGCACCCCTCCCCCATCAAAGATGACAGCCAAAGTCACGTTTCAAGGCGCTGCCATCAATCACCAATCGAGACTTTGTTGTGAAGGATGTCTTTCCTAAAGTGGAAATTCACGTGAGGTTTTGCAAATTCCACAAGTTCCTTGTGCAGCAACTGCAATAAAGTTTTTTGTTTTTTTTTTTTAAATCGCTAACCTACTGTAGAATGACTAACCTAAACTGCATCCTTTTTTCAACAAAAAAGTAGCACTCAAGTGTGTACAAAATTATGTGGTGATTCTGCTTAACACCCTAACTTTGGGGTGGGTGTTTTGTAATGCAGGTCTATGGTTATTGTCACACTTTTCTTCTTGGCTGTCCTTTAAGAAATGCAGAAAAACTCAAGGATATTGCCACATTTTCTACATGAAAGATGCTAAAACCAATCCACTGTAGGTGGGTATACACATATATTAGAAGCTACAGCAGGGATTCCAAAATTTCCAACTCGGGGCCCACTTGAAAATCTAAAAAATGTCTGCGGCCCACCTTTGTCCTATAAACAGTACATAGACCAAATGCTGCATTCTAAGAGTACTTAACTTAATAATAATAATAATAATAATAATAAGTTTCAGGATTAAAACTAAACCAGGGGGATAAAGGACGCCCAAACTTTTAATCAAATTAATTCTCATCCTTTTCATAACTGCATCCATGCTACGTTCTAATCATAAACTGTATAAGGTTCCTGAAATATTGTGACAGGTCAATAACGCTCAATAAATTATTACTTAGGTCTATAAATATTTGTTTTTAATAATGCAATAAATATTTTACAAAAAAATAATATTTACAAAAATGTATCATATTTTTGGCTGCACAGCGGGGAGTGATAAGGGCGCAGACCTCACAGCTAGGAGACCTGGGTTCAATTCCACCCTCGGCCAGACGGGCGTGGGTTTTCTCCAGGGATTACGGTTTCCTCCCACATTCCAAAAACATGCTAGGTTAATTGGCGACTCCAAATTGTCCATAGGTATGAATGTGAGTGTGAATGGTTGTTTGTCTATATGTGCCCTGTGATTGGCTGGCCAGCAGTCCAGGGTGTACCCTGCCTCTCGCCCGAAGATAGCTGGGATAGGCTCCAGCACCCCACACGACCCTCGTGAGGATAAGCTGTAGAAAATGAATGAATTATTATTATTATTATAAAGATTCAGGATTGAAATGAAAGCAAGAGGATAATGGAAGCCCAAACTTTTAGTCTAATTAATTCTCATACCTTTCATAACATGATGACCAGAGAGCTACGTTCCAATCATATGCCATTGAAAAGGTTCCTAAAATATATTCCTAAAATATTGTGACAGGTGAATAACGCTCAATAGGTTATTACTTGGGCCTATAAATATTTGTTTTTAATCGTGCAATAAATATTTTACAATTTTAAAAATAATATTTGCAAAAATGAATCATATTTTTAATGACCTCTCATGGCCCACCTGCAGTAAAACCACAGCCCACCAGGGGGCCGCGGTCCACACTTTGGGAATCGCTGAGCTACAGTATAGCAGCATTGTGTTACAGGTTATATACACTTTAAACACCCCTGATTTAGACTAAGGACTCCTGACGTTTGTTTGACGTCATGGATGACAAAGTCCTGTTTTTTTTGTGTGTTTTTTTTAGACTTTAGAGACCCATTTTCCCCGAGAAAAGTCCATCAGAGTTACAAATGTGAGCTCTGGGTTCTTCAAGATGAGCAGCGTAGAAAATGAATGTTGTGTTCTGTTTGGTACTATCGACCAAACATGCTGATCAATACGAAATAAAAAACATGGCGCATGGAGACGGACACAAATCATTCAAGTGGAAACGAGGGGCCACCTGTGACAACGTTTACTGCCGGCGTGATCAATACGTGGTACATCCATTTTAGCCGCAAGTTATATAATCGGCTCTCCATTCGCTTCCGCCCTGCTGGGCAAATAGGCAGGAGAGTGACGTCACAGGTCAGAGAGCTGGAGGAGCATCATTTCAACATACTCCATGTTTAAAAAATATAAAAAATAATAATAAACATACACACCTTGACCAGGATGACATCTGCCAATTCCTCCGTTTCTTCTTCTTTTTTTTTCTCTGTCTCAAACACGCTGCTGTAGTTCTGGATGAGCCGCACCAGAATCTTGTTGCAGATATTCTGGTCGTTCACGGCCTCGAACCCTGCAGCCACGCTGAAAAGCACACTTTTATTAAAAGACTTTTCTTTGGAAAATTTACTATAGATCAGAGCAACCTGACGGTGCATGTAATTATGTAACCCTAATCGCAGATGTAAAGAGAACAGTATGAACGGAATGAAAGATTATCCTATACAGTTTATTAGTGGAGCATGTAGTAGCCGGAGTAGGATTCTAATAAATAGGCCAGCGAGGACACATGAAACCGCACACTTGATCATTTATTTATATGGCATGGACCCACCTAGGTGAGGTCACACTGGTATTGTGTATCATCCTGGTTGTTATTGCAACTTTAACATAACATAACATAACTCCACATTATGTCATTTTTGTGCATTATTATGGTTGGTTACCTCAAATGGAGACTCAGCAGTGTTAATGTTATACAAAGTAATAATATTTTATAACTACAGTATTATTTTGATCACTGTTGAAAAAATATTTTATTATTAAAAATATATATATTGTATCACAGGCGGCACGGTGGATGAGTGGTTAGCGCGCAGACCTCACAGCTAGGAAAACCAGTGTTCAATTCCACCCTCGGCCACCTCTGTGTGGAGTTTGCATGTTCTCCCCGTGCATGCGTGGGTTTTCTCCAGGTACTCCGGTTTCCTCCCACATTCCAAAAACATGCTAGGTTAATTGGCGACTCCAAATTGTCCATAGGTATGAATGTGAGTGTGAATGGTTGTTTGTCTATATGTGCCCTGTGATTGGCTGGCCACCAGTCCAGGGTGTACCCCGCCTCTCGCCGAAGACAGCTGGGATAGGCTCCAGCACCCCTGCGACCCTTGTGAAGATAAGCGGTAGAAAATAAATGAATGAATGAGTTCTCCTCCTATTTTGTGTGGAAGTGGTAACTTTTTGGCTTCTTATTTTGTCTTTCACCACCCTCGGCCATCTCTGTGTGGACTTTGCATGTTCTCCCCGTGCATGCGTGGGTTTTCTCCGGGTACTCCGGTTTCCTCCCACATTCCAAAAACATGCTAGGTTAATTGGCGACTCCAAATTGTCCATAGGTATGAATGTGAGTGTGAATGGTTGTTTGTCTATATGTGCCCTGTGATTGGCTGGCCACCAGTCCAGAGTGTACCCCGCCTCTCGCCTAAAGACAGCTGGGATAGGCTCCAGCACCCCCTGCGACCATCGTGAGGAAAAGCGGTAGAAAATGAATGAATGAATGAATTTTGTATAGAACAATTTTTCACATAAATACCAAATTTTAAATATACATATGATGTATACTGACACTAGGTGTAATTTATTAAATTAAATTATTATAGGAATGTATTATTTCAATGTTTAAAAAAAAATCCCACATTATTTTTCAAGTATTTTATGTATTTGTGTATAAATGGTCAGAAGCCATTATGTGTTTCATCTGGACCCCATACAGTGGATCTGGATTCAACTTCACATCAATTTAGCTGTTAAGATCCAAGATGGTAACTCTAGTACTTGCATGTGACCGCTGTTTAAGCCTTGCCCGACACTGACACTCACTGGAAGATGCTGGGTCCAAACACAGTTGCTAGGTTGTGTGCGGTCATGCGGTTCTCCCCGTGGTTGCTCTCCACCAGAGTGAGGAAGTGACACAGATAACGCAGCAAGCTGTGGTGGACGTCTGGTAGCTGCTTCAGCAGGTCCCTGAGATCTGTGGAGGAGCCGTCATCGCCACACTCTACGAACACACACACGGGTCACGGGAGAGGTCAAAGGCAAGGTACACCAGTTAATCTATCAGGGGGTCTCAGGCAGTGACTCGGGGTATCCCATTGACGCTGTCTAGGTCACTGGATGGTTGCGGTATGAGCCTTTGGGGTTGGACTCTCACACCCAGACCCCAGTTTAGTCAAGAGCGGATCATCGGATACTTGATGCTTATAAAGATTGGGCACTTATAGTCGTTAATGATTCAAAGCTTACCAGTAAGCTTCATGGGCCCTGAGTGTTTTTTTACAGTGTTGGGACCTGCAGACCCCATGTGGAGATCCTGCACCCAAAGCGAGGAGGTCCATTGGTAGCCATAGTGTGAAGGTCCCAGACCTCCTCTACAAATCTAGCATGGGGGTCCATGGACCTCACTGTGCCTCAACATGAAGCCCCTTTGCAATTCAGCAGTGCTGGTTCAAGGGCCCCTGTGCACCCAAAGTGTGGAGGACCCTTGACCTCTGTACACATTAAATATGGAGGGTCCAAAGTTTGGAAGTCACTTTATACCTGAAAGGTGGTGGTCTGTGGGGTCTTCCAGACATCAAGTGTGGAAATTCAAGGTTTCCACTGCATTCAAAATGTGGAGGTCTTTGAGTCACTGAATGTGCGGCCCCTGTGCTCCCATAATGTAGCTGCAGGGCCCCTCTTACAGTGAAGAAAATAAGTATTTGAACACCCTGCTATTTTGCTATTTCTCCCACTTAGAAATCATGGAGGGGTCTGAAATTTTCATCGTAGGTGCATGTCCACTGTGAGAGAGATAAACTAAAAAGAAAAATCCAGAAATCACAATGCATGATTTTTTAACAATTTATTTGTGTGATACAGCTGCAAATAAGTATTTGAACACCTGTGTATCATCTAGAATTCTGACCCTGAAAGACCTGTTAGTCTGCCCATTAGAAGTCCACCTGCACTCCATGTATCATCCTGAATCAGATGCACCTGTTTGAGGTCGTTAGCTGCATAAAGACACCTGTCCACCCCATACAATCAGTAAGACTTTAACTTGTAACATGGCGAAGACCAAAGAGCTGTCCAAAGACACCAGAGACAAAATTGTACACCTCCACAAGGCTGGAAAGGGCTACGGAGCAATTACCAAGCAGCTTGGTGAAAAAAGGTCCACTGTTGGAGCTATCATTAGAAAATGGAAGAAGCTAAACATGACGGTCAATCTCAATCGGAGTGGAGCCCCATGCAAGATATCACCTCGTGGGGTCTCAATGATTCTAAGAAAGGTGAGGAATCAGCCCAGAACTACACGACAGGACTTGGTCAATGACCTGAAAAGAGCTGGGACCACCGTTTCCAAGGTTACTGTAGGTAATACACTAAGACGTCATGATGTGAAATCATGCATGGCACGAAAGGTTCCCCTGCTTAAACCAGCACATGTCAAGGCCCGTCTTAAGTTTGCATATGACCATTTGGATGATACAGAGGAGTCATGGGAGAAAGTTTTATGGTCAGATGAGACCAAAATAGAACTTTTTGGTCATAATTCCAATAAGCGTGTTTGGAGGAAGAAGAATGAAGAGTACAATCCGAAGAACACCATCCCTACTGTGAAGCATGGGGGTGGTAGCATCATGCTTTGGGGGTGTTTTTCTGCACATGGGACAGGACGAGTGCACTGCATTAAAGAGAGGATGACTGGGGCCGTGTATTGTGAGATTTTGGGGAACAACCTCCTTCCCTCTGTCAGAGCATTGAAGATGGGTCGTGGCTGGGTCTTCCAACACGACAACGACCCGAAGCACACAGCCAGGAAAACCAAGGAGTGGCTCCGTAAGAAGCATATCAAGGTTCTAGCATGGCCCAGCCAGTCTCCAGACCTGAACCCAATCGAAAATCTTTGGAGGGAGCTCAAACTCCGTGTTTCTCAGCGACAGCCCAGAAACCTGACTGATCTAGAGAAGATCTGTGTGGAGGAGTGGGCCAAGATCCCTCCTGCAGTGTGTGCAAACCTGGTGAAAAACTACAGGAAACGTTTGACCTCTGTAATAGCAAACAAAGGCTACTGTACCAAATATTAACATTCATTTTCTCAGGTGTTCAAATACTTATTAGCAGCTGTATCACACAAATAAATTGTTAAAAAATCATGCATTGTGATTTCTGGATTTTTCTTTTTAGTTTATCTCTCTCACAGTGGACATGCACCTACGATGAAAATTTCAGACCCCTCCATGATTTCTAAGTGGGAGAAATAGCAAAATAGCAGGGTGTTCAAATACTTATTTTCTTCACTGTATATGAGGCGCAGCAGACTACATAGAATGAGCTGACTACCATCCCTCCAGGGCCCCAAGACACAAATATACTGTATAATCTCCTTTAGTTTCAAGTGTATACATCATTTTGATATTAAATTATGCTAATTTTTCCAGTATTCATTAGAAACCTTTAAAAGTCCTTAAGAATGAGGTGGGATGGAACCTCATAAAAACATTCCTAAAAACCTACGTGCAGTTTCAGTTTCCTGGTCTGTCTCTGGCTGGCACGGACGGCTCCTTCCTTCCTGCGGTATGCCAGTATTTATGCTGCAAAGAGCCTACAAATATGTTGATACTATTACTAGGGGAGAACATAATGGGGTCAGAGTTGGATAAACACATATAGCTACTAATCACCGCACGCTCAATGACGCACGTTTAGTCAGCATGTGCGTCTGCGTGTATTAAAATTGGGAGTTTGTTACCTCCATTCGGAAAAACGGCTTAATTGATTAGACTGATGCCGATGCTTTGGTGTGCTACAACGGAAGTTATGTGGTCATAAGCATAAAATTGTGCATATATGTACGTACCTTGGTAGTGAAGTATCAGCTCCTTTTGGACAGCAGAGTCCACCAGGGCCTGAGGCAGGTCCCTTAAGTACTTTTTGAGCAAGCTGGTCACAGTGCACGTGTCCGAATCACTCATGTCCACATCTTCGTCGCTCTCCAGACGCTGTCTCAAGGCCTCCACTGCACGGACGTTGCCGTTCACCCTGAACAAACCCTCCTGCTGCAAAGCTGTAATAAAAACAATGTGACAACTTTATTAAGATTTGGAGCCAAATTTGATGACATTGAAAATAATGGGCTGCACAGGGGTCAGGTGGTTAGCGCGCAGGCCTCACAGCTCGGAGACCGGGGTTCAATTCCACCCTCGGCCATCTCTGTGTGGAGTTTGCATGTTCTCCCCGTGCATGCGTGGGTTTTCTCCGGGTACTCCGGTTTCCTCCCACATTCCAAAAACATGCTAGGTTAATTAGCGACTCCAAATTGTCCATAGGTATGAATGTGAGTGTGAATGGTTGTTTGTCTATATGTGCCCTGTGATTGGCTGGCCACCAGTCCAGGGTGTACCCCGCCTCTCGTCCGTAGACAGCTGGGATAGGCTCCAGCACCCCCGCAGCCCTCGTGAGGATAAGCGGTAGAAAATGAATGAATGAAAATAATCAGCCTAAAATTGTATTATATTTATTAAAATGAATTGAATTCAGTGTCAACTTAATTATAGTAGATATCTCTCAATGGTGATTAATATTTTTTATTTTGAAAAATGTTTTTGAATTAAAAAAAATATTGCTTGTATGATTTAATACTGTACATGCAAATACATTTATTCAAGATGCCTTTACTTTTACTGCCATCAAGCGGTCTGACTCAAGAACTGCAGCCACCCATGTAATTGAAACAATGTAAATCTTTTGGTACCCAATAAAATACTTGAAAATGTGAAACTTTTGACAGCAGAAGATTATTGTAGTACATTACAAAAAAATTTTGTAACATTTATCCTCATTAGGGTCGCAGGAGTATGCTGGAGCCTATCCCAGCTGACTTTCAGCGAGACGCAGGGTACATCCTGGACTTGTTGCCAGCCAATCATAAGGCATATATAGACAATATAGACCATTCACACTCACATTCACACCTATGGACAATTTAGCTGCTCACCGTTCTTGCGAAGGTGTTCCACCATCCTCCTCAACACCAGAGGCACACCGTCCTCCATCAGTCCGTTTTCCTGCAACTCTGACAGGGACGCCCCAAACAGCTTGGTGTGCTTGGCCGACACAGACTTGGGTCTCAGCATGGGCATCTGGACCATCTTTTTCATGTCCTCCTTCACCTGCACCGCCGCATTGTTGTGCTGCAGAGAGACGTTGGCAACTCAGCGGAGACAACACAGAAGAAGAAGACGCTTATTGCAGCCATGTTAACTTGGAGAGAACAGGAGCTGTGTGTGTGTGTGTGTGTGTGTGTGTGTTTGTGTGTGTCGACAACAAATATCAGGTTACCATGAAACACCTTTGCAGAAAAAGCACTTGCACACCCGCACACACATATACTCACAGAGTCAGGGAGGTCAGTCTTCATGGCAAACATTTGCATGTGAATGTCAAGTGTGCAGAAGAATCAGCATGGATGATGTGGGGAGGGGGGCGGGGTCACTCTAGCAAACTATAGCAACACACTATCATAGCAACCTCACAGAGATCATTTCACTCTGCAGGCAAACAAACATCGAGCAGCCTTTTTACAACATACCTCTCACTGATTATGTTTACATACGCAGCAATGATCTGAGTCTTGAATGCAACACGCCTCTCTCTGACAGTGTGTGTCTCCAAAGCGCTATTGTGCATTTTATCCACTTTTTTTTAAAACATACTGTATACACTAACCCTGCATTACCTTAATAGATACAACATATCCAGATGTGTTCCAAAGCCTACTCTTTGACAAAGTGGTGGGAATATCAATGGCGACTTTAAATTGTCCATAGGTATGAATGTGAGTGTGAATGGTTGTTTGTCTATATGTGCCCTGTGATTGGCTGGCCACCAGTCCAGGGTGTGCCCCGCCTCTCGCCCGAAGACAGCTGGGATAGGCTCCAACATACCCCCCACAACCCTAATGAGGATAAGTGGCATAGAAATTGGATGGATCTAAACAACTATGTCACAACATAATCAACACAAATAATAATAATTTAATATATTTATATTTTTAATATATTTAATCATTTACAACCAGCACTGCTCCCAATAGACTTCTACACCGCTATGTACATCTGTGCAATACTTTGTTTTTATATTCAGTATAGTTATTCCAGACTCCATTCACTGTGCAATATCTGATCAAGCTCCACGTGCAATATTAAGCTCTAAGTGCTATATATTAAATTCTAAGTGCAGTATTTAATAATGCCTCATATTAGCGCACGAGCAGGATCTCATAGTGTATAGGCTGGGCATATATTTCATCTCATATTTCATATTATCTTGCAAACTGTATTTCTATATATATATATCTCTGGGTAAATTGTTTATATTGTTTATTTTTTATTTTGTGTATTTTGCACTGCTTAACTGATTCTGTCCTCTTGTTGCTGTGCAATGCAAATGTCCCCACTGAGGGATGAATAAAGCCAATATAACACCATGAAGTATTTACAATTTTCAGATTTGGAACTGAACTGTGTATGTGTGTAACCCTCTGCATGCTACACTCCTCCATGTTTTTCCACTTCCTGCCTGCTGTATAGAGCACTTGAGAAAGATGCATGCTGAGCCTTTTTGCCTCTCATGCAGAAAAACATAAAAGATGTATAAATATGCAATAAATATGTATGTTTTTCATGAAAAAGGCATCATCAGAAGATGATTTTGTGGCTCCTTTTTCAGTTTTATGGGCGGACCCGAGTGTGAAAAGAAGTTAACCACTGTAAAACACAAAGCTTACAAAACAGCCTACCTTCAATTTGACAGCCCGCTTACATCATGGACCTGACTAAAAGCCAAAGAAAAAGAAAAATGTGCAGTTTGATGCAGACTGAGGACTTGCATACTGCCGGTCTGCAATGTGAACATATTTTACTATGAGAAACAAGTCCAGACACAAGCTTTGTACAGTTAATTATACAATTGTGTTTGTATTTCTACAAGCTGCTTCTGGAAGAGATTCCATAGCTGGTTGCCATGACTACAGATAGACCATGTGACACCCTTATTTTCCCTGTCATAGTTTGCCACTTCTCAACAAGTGAACTGACCCGTGCGGCGTATGGAGAGGCCTCCACAGTGCATGCTACCAATGCTACAACAGTGGTCATGTGACGTAAGAGGGAGCTGCTTAAAACCTCACCCCCTTCTTCACATATGGCGCCGAGACCACCAAAAGGGAGCAGATCCTGACGGCAGCAGATGCTCTGCTAATACCATAAGCCTGAGGTGTCCAAAGTGTGGTCTGGGGGCCATTTGCGGCACGTGGCTGAATTTTTATTGGAATAAAAAGAAAATTTAAACAAAAAAAATAATGTCAGTAGAATAATATTAAGAGAAAAATGTACTCTGACAAGAAAAAGTCATAACTTTGGTTGGTGGTGCCCCGCCTCGCTTTTACTCATGTTTTAACTGTGTATAAACGAATGAATGTTGTATTTTAACGTATATTTTACTCTGTTTACTTGCTTTTATTCAACTCCATTTTTCTGTAAAGTGTCTTTGAGTATTT
Organism: Doryrhamphus excisus; assembly: GCF_030265055.1. Lineage (NCBI taxonomy): Eukaryota > Metazoa > Chordata > Actinopteri > Syngnathiformes > Syngnathidae > Doryrhamphus > Doryrhamphus excisus. The sequence continues at coordinate 18,479,155 of NC_080466.1, read as the reverse complement.
TGCGCTATCCAAATAAAATGTATCATTATTATTTTGCAAGAATAGCTGATTTGGGTAGACAAAACTGGATGACTGGGTTATTGGGAGGGGGCAGACAAGCGGACAGGGAGGAGGAAAAAAACAACTGCCTAAAAAGCAAAGCAAATGTACCTACTACATAATTCATAGATCCCAATTAGGGACACAAAACAATGAAATGGGTAAAAAAAATGAACAGTACAATGTCAAAATATTACTAGGATGTGCAGCTAATTGGTGAGTCTCAGACATTATTATCTGTGGCTGTGAGCACCATTAAGCTGATCTGAGCTCAGTCTGCCTTTCTCAACTAATGCCCTCACGCACACACACAAATATGCCCATTTAGTACTGATTTTTTTTTGTACCTTTCATATTGTTTTTTGTTTTCTTCTGGTCTCTGGGTTTAACACCCACCCACAACCTTGTGTGAAGCTGAAGACTACCTAACAAACTGCTAATTGGCTAAATGACCTCTATTCACGCTCCTGCATCATTGCAAACAAACACACACACACATCTGGTGCAGAAGCCAGCAATAAAGGTGGCTAACGAACACCGTCATCCACTTGGGGAAATCAGTGCATTTACTTTGAAAACACATTTCTTCTGTATTTTTGGGCCTCCTGTTCACACACATGTACGTAGTATATAGCCCTACAATTATTAGCTATGTTAGCTATAACCAGCCGTTCTGTTAGGAGCATATTAGCCATACAGGCCATAAAAATGTGTTTTAACAAGGATACAAAAACGTTACAGTACAGCAGAATGGTACCAATATGACAGTCACTTAATAATTTCTTTTGTACAACCTTGTAGGTTAACCACAAAAATGTAACCACTTTTTGAGTGTTTAAACAAAAGAAATGTGAGATAAAATGTCAATGCCTCTCTTGAGAAACGTGTATCAAGTGTGTGGTGGTGGGTTGTACAGCCTTAGAAATTTAAATTGGCTTATTGCGGGATGAAAACAGCTGCAATTCCTGAGATATTGTTAGGAATCACACTTTCTTCCGGCTTTGTTGTGAATGGAATGTTTGGTCCATGTCTTTTTTAAAGAGGATTCAATTTATATAGTATAGCACAGAGTAGATACTGGAGTAGAAACACTTTCCCATGTAAGTGTGCCAAGTGGGTGCCACAAGTAACAACTGCTGCCTCTGCAATACTTCGAAAAGTACAAAGTGGGTCATTATGAGGAGGTAAAATAAAAAGTGATGTCACAAAGGATGGAGATCATTGCTAGGGAGAAGCTTTAAAGATAATGAATCTTTGTTTATGTTCTCTTTCCTGGTCATTCGGTGCATGAAGTAATCTCGCCAAGTAGTGACAGAGAGGCAAGAAGAAGCCTGTTTAAACTGCTGTGAAGGCCAATTCAAACATCCAACACAACAGCAGCATTAAAACACAAAATACATGAATGGGTCCTCAAATTGAAAAGAGTTAAAGAGGAAAGTTTGACTCACACAGATGGTCAAAGCTCCAGCCCCCATTCTTCCACACCAGTGAAGGGGGAAGAAATGTGCTGCGGCTTGCCCTGCTTCTTTTTATAAAATTGGTCCAGGGTCAACTCTTCCCCCAACAAAGAGGCTCCTTGCCCCCTCAAAGTGTGCCATTGAAAGTATATTTGGGTGAGAATTGTAACCCAAAGATGCCGGTAAAGAATGTCTGTAATCGCTGACTGTTTTTATTTCTCTTCCTCCTCCCTCTTCTTCTTCTCCTTCTGTTTCTTTGGCTGAAATCTGAGCCGTGCTCTCCTATTGGCTGAGGGCTGGTAGTCACGTGATCAAAGGCAGGAAGCGGCCCGAAACTTCCAAGGGGCTTCAGCTGTGGAAGCACCCAAAACTCAGACGCATGCGCAAAATGCAACAGTAAAAATCGCAATGGAGTGGATACAAGCAAACGCCAGGTTTTTTTTTTTTTTAATGTTAAAAATATTCTAAAAAATGAAAAATTAAACTACAATTACAATTATAAAATGTGTTATTCACCTGAAAAATGAAAATATATCCAGAAAATAAATGAAAGAAAACCAAAATGTTCAGTAAAGTGTGCTCACCCTAAAATAAATTTGCAAGTCCAAATGTCGTTATCAGAAGAAAATTAAATTTTTGTTAGCCACAGCTCAGATCTAAATACATATACAGTTGACGTTCATTTATAGGGGTTAAATGGTTCCACACCCGACTGCGATCGTGGAACGTTAATAAAAAGATTATTTTCGTTGTTTGAGCATTGAAAACATTGAAAAAATGCTAACATTAGCATATTGACAATGCTAGTATTTTAACTGTGAGAATGCTAACACTCACAAGAGAACACCGAGTGTCTTTGTAACTTTATAAATCGCAAAAAATGCAAGCAGTGCTAACATGCTAGTGTAATAATGCTTGGTTTGTGTAGGGTTATGCCTATGGAAATGGTTAAATGCTAACATGCTAACATTAACACACTAACAACGCTAACATGCTGTTAAGTGTCTAAGTGTTGTAATACCTCAGAAAATGAGTGAAATACTACTGTTAGTATTTTAATTGTTAGAATGTTAACACCTAGCACGAGAACCCTAAATGTCTATATAAGTTTATGAATAGCAAAATAGCTAATATTCCAATGTTAGCATGCTAACAAGCTATTTATTAGCATGCTAACAACTAGCATGATAGAGCTCACTCTTGATGTAAGTTTATACCTGCAAAATAGCTTAAATGCTAAGACGCTAAATATATTTGTACATTTTATTTAGAATGAAGTAGCAGTATAGTCAAGTTTTTTCGGGGCATTTTATTTTATATTATATTTATGTTATTATAACAAATGTATTGTAACATTTGCATTATTACTTGTTTTTACCAAATGATGAACAGTAAAGAAAGAGGCACATTTGTTTTTTAGCAGCACATCCTATCCAATAATAATAATAATCTTTCTCTTAGGGCACACTCACACTTCTCTCCACCATTCATGCTTCATTCCTTTAACATGTGACATCACTTCATGATACAATACTGCATTACTGACTCATTTCCAAGTCAAGTCCAGCGTTAGCCATATCGGGCCCTTTCGTACAAAAACCTCTTGATGTTATCATTGACCCAGTCGCTAAACGCGGAAACACGAGTGAACACCGAGGGTTTCTTGTTCCTGATGCAGCCCTGGGGTCCAAAACTGACGATGCCGTGCACTTCCCAGGTTGTGTTCACCCCGGCAGCCTTACACGCAAAGGGACCCCCGGAGTCACCCTGCAAGGGCAAGTTGAAAAAGACTTGAATGAACAACAACAATGTTTGCTTTTGTTTTTGTGTGTGATCAAGGCTGAGTGATCTCAAACAAAACACTGTTACGTAAAGCACCAATTATGAAAGGACACCACACATTCCTGTGTCTGAAATGACCATCTGATGCCAGGATTTGGAAGAAAAAAAATAATTTTAATATTGTTCTTACCTGGCAGGCAGACTTGAGCTCATCAGGGGACTCGTAGCCAGCACAGATCATGGACGGCCTCACGGTGTTCCACCAGTAGGCCGGTTTACTGCAGGTCTGGAAGTCCACTACGGGAAGTGATGCCTGGTTCAGTTTCTCCGACACTTTGGGGAAGAGGTTACCTACAAGAAAGCAGGTGGAGAAAGTTTAAATTATTTTAAATTACATTATGGGGGTGTGATACACACAACAAGATTTTAAAATGACTTTTAAGAAAGGTACACCAAAAATATAGAGCTACAAACTACAATGACTAGAGTCCTGGCAATGCTAATTTTTCTTTCGGAAAACCAGGAAGTAGTTAGCAGTAGTAGTAGGTAGTTATTTTATGTTTAGATGTCGGTAATAATGCAATAAACCATATTTAGAAGATCTTAAACATTCATTCATTCATTCATTTTCTACTGCTTATCCTCACAAGGGTCGCAGGGGGTGCTGGAGCCTATCCCAGCTGTCTTAGGGCGAAAGGCGGGGTACACCCTAGACTGGTCGCCAGCCAATCACAGGGCACATATAGACAAACAAACAAATATGTTTAACATTCATTCATTCATTTTCTACTGCTTTTCCTCACGAGGGTCGCGGGGGTGCTAGAGCCTATCCCAGCTGTCTTAGGGCAAGAGGCGGGCTACACCCTGGACTGGTCGCCAGCCAATCACAGGGCACATATAGACAAACAACCAAATATGTTAAACATTCATTCATTCATTTTCTACCACTTTTCCTCACGAGGGTCGCGGGGGTGCTGGAGCCTATCCCAGCTGTCTTAGGGCGAGAGGCGGGGTACACCCTGGACTGATGGCCAGCCAATCACAGGGCACATATAGACAAACAACCAAATATGTTAAACATTCATTCATTCATTTTCTACCGCTTTTCCTCATGAGGGTCGCAGTGGGTGCTGGAGCCTATCCCAGCTGTCTTAGGGCGAGAGGCGGGGTACACCATGGACTGGTCGCCAGCCAATCACAGAGCACATATAGACAAACAACCAAATATGTTAAACAGATTTCCAAAAATCAGAAGCATCCACCTTTTTCATCCCCCCAGCCGGTGACAAAACAGGGCGTCCCGGCTGGAACCACGACACCCGGTTGGGGCAGACATATGGGGCTGATCTCCCTGGTCATGTTGACTGGCTGGGCCAGATGCACCAGGGCGATATCGTTGGTGATGTCGCTGCGGTCATCCTCGTAGACAAAGTCCTCGTGCCGGATGATCCCGTCCACCTTGTAACAAGTCTCAGCCGAGGGGACGTCCATGGAGGAGTTCATGTGATGCTTCCCCAGGCACATGCGCCAAAAGGAGGGTCGGTTCAGCGGGCTGGACGGCAGAATGTAGTGTGTAACGTAAGATGGAACAATAAGGGTAATCCATATTGTGGTCTTACAACATGAAGCAGTGGGCAGCTGTCAGGATCCACTCCTCATGGATCAAAGAACCCCCACAGCCATGCATGTAAGGGACGGGAAGCATTGGAGTGGCCTGGGGGAGGAAACAGGATGCAGTTTTACAAAATAAAAGCCCTTCAATTAGTGTAATAACAAATTCAGCAGAAGCAATAACACTGGACACTTGTGAGGTTTCTTCAATTCAGAATTCAACCAAAATTTTTGTTCGAAAATTACGTGACCGCAGTGGGAGTTGTTTTTGCTTTTTTTTTTTAGCTTTGTTTTCAAGAAGGCGCACCTTCATCATCACTCTTAAGAAAGTTAAGGTAAATGTACAGTGGAACCTCAGGTAGCGTTGCTAACTTGGTGATTTTTTCGCTAAATCTGGCAACTTTCCACTTTTTTGGTATTTGGAGACTTAAAAGTGAAAGTAAATATTGTTCTGCATTTGCTGCCAAGATGTCCACCCTGCCTTCAATTGTAGAGTTGCGTCATCACTTCTTTGTGCCTCTCGCCAAAAAAAAGGAAAAGAAGTCTTTCACGTATAAATATGTCTTTGTTAGCGAATGAGTTTTTTTGTTTCACTAATAGCAGTTGTTAGCTTCTTTTTACACTTGAAAACGGTCTTTTTGGATGGCTGGGTTTAAGTGTACCTGCATGGAGACTTGCCAGGGCCAGGAATGGGGGACGGCTTCTACTCCATTAACCACCCTTACGGTGCTCAGACTGGGGTCCACTTCCGGGTTACCACAATCTTCTGGCCAGCCTGGTAGAATAAACCATATATGCATATTAAATATGATGATAAAAACACATTCACAGGTATACTAATGTCGGGACACACTCACTGATAGTAATGTTGTCCCACGGGTTCGGAATGGGAGGAGGCAGAGTGGGAATGACGTTGGCATCGGTGGTCCAGTAACCACGGAAACCCTGTTGATGGTTGGCTCCATTGCTCAGGAAGCGAATGACCACTGTGTCAGATGGAACGGCCATTTTGGGGGGCAGGGCGAAGCCACAGAAGCGACCTATGCGTGTATATATTATTATTATATGTAACAAATGTCATTAAGTCCATAAAAATACGGTACAAAAACCCAACATATATTCTATTACCTATGTGTGTTTTGCTTTTTCTTTGGTTTTTACAAATGGGTACCATTGATGGTACTTATTGTGAGGTGCGAATACACTTGTAGTTGCGCAATACAATATGGCCAAGTTGACAATCATTCATTTATTCATTTTCTACCGCTTATCCTCACAAGGGTCGTGGGGGGTGCTGGAGCCTATCCCAGTTGTCTCCGGGCCAGAGGCGGGGTACACCCTGGACTGGATGGCCAGCCAATCACAGGGCACATATAGACAAACAACCATTCACACTCAAATTCATACCTATGGACAATTTGGAGTCGTCAATAAGAGAGATGGCCGAGGGTGGAATTGAACTCGGGTCTCCTAGCTGTGAGGCCACAAGCTAACCACTCTCCACCGTGCAGCCAAGTTGACAATCATTCATTCATTTTCTACCGCTTATCCTCACGAGGGTCGCGGGGGTGCTGGAGCCTATCCCAGTTGTCTCCGGGCCAGAGGCGGGGTACACCCTGGACTGGTGGCCAGCCAATCACAGGGCACATATAGACAAACAACCATTCACACTCACATTCATACCTATGGACAATTTGGAGTCGCCAATAAGAGAGATGGCCGAGGGTGGAATTGAATTCGGGTCTCCTAGCTGTGAGACCACAAGCTAACCACTTGTCCACCGTGCAGCCAAGTTGACAATCATTCATTCATTCATTTTCTACCGCTTATCCTCACGAGGGTCGCGGGGGGTGCTGGAGCCTATCCCAGTTGTCTCCGGGCCAGAGGCGGGGTACACCCTGGACTGGTGGCCAGCCAATCACAGGGCACATATAGACAAACAACCATTCACATTCATACCTATGGGCAATTTGGAGTCGCCAATAAGAGAGATGGCCGAGGGTGGAATTGAACTCGAGTCTCCTAGATGTGAGGCCTGCAAGCAAACCACTCATCCACCGTGCAATTCAATTCCTGACTTATTTTTAAAATGTCCTGTACTGTCATAATAATGTTTTTTTAACCTTGTGAGGCCATGCTTTCCCCGTTGAAGACCTCCACATAGTCCACACACTTCCCCAGCACGTTCACAGCTTGCAGTTCAAAGTGCGTAAAGGCAACATGGATGCTTTTCACCGAGGGGACCTTGATCCTCCACGTACACGCAGCCTGCCCCGGATAGTCTTTGGGCCAGTTGGGGCTGGTGATTTCACCCTGGGAGCTGCCAAAGCTTCCTCCACAAGGAGCTGCATGGGAGTGGACATGTAGACAGTGTTAACAGGGGTAGAGCCATGTACAGGAAACACGGCTCGTCCTGTTTTTACCTTCCCATGGGTCTACTGCCTTCCATGTGGCCGTAAAGCCTGTGTCCACCACCTTGTCATTGGAGGAGAAGCTGATGTGAAGTGAGTTCCCGTCACTTACCAGGTCCATGGGGGGAGTGTGACTGCAGTAGGTGCCTGAACACACAGGAGCTGTCAGTCTCACAAGTATACACCAAAAAAACAGTTGATATATTATGAAATATTAATATGAAGTGATGTTCATTCTTTTTCTATGCCGCGTAATTCTCATTATGGTTGCGGTGGACTGCTGGAGCTTATCCCAGCTCACTGGTTACCAGCCAAAGCCCTAATTAGTATTATCATTAAGTATTAATAATTAACCAAGCATTTTAATAGCATTTATGAATATGAATTAAATTATAAAAATGAAGCACAACCACATTACTTTTAATTGTGTGGCTAATAGGAATAATGCCAAATAAAATCTAATAAAACAATACAATATATATAAAAATATATCTAAAATATGATTACAATCAATAAATAAATATATTAATATTTTAAACAGAAAATATTGAACACAAAATGATATATAAGTATATAAGTCATACTAGGAAATAAACAAAATAAAACTAATAAAATACATAAAGTTTAATATTTATGATAAATTAATTAAAATAAAATGAAATATTTCATTCATTCATTCATTTTCTACCGCTTTTCCTCACGAGGGTCGCAGGGGGTGCTGGAGCCTATCCCAGCTGTCTTCGGGCGTAAGGCGGGGTACACCCTAGACTGGTCGCCAGCCAATCACAGGGCACATATAGACAAACAACCATTCACACTCACATTCATACCTATGGAGTCGCCAATTAACCTAGCATGTTTTTGGAATGTGGGAGGAAACCGGAGTACCCGGAGAAAACCCACGCATGCATGGGGAGAACATGCAAACTCCACACAGAGATGCCCGAGGGTGGGATTGAACCCTGGTCTCCTAGCTGTGAGGTCTGCGCGCTAACCCCTAGACCACCGTGCCGCCCTAATGAAATATTTAAAGTAACATAATATTTATAAATAAATAAAAAAATACAATTTGTATACGATGAAATAACAAACTGCCTCAAACAAGGAGGTTGTGTGGTAATAAAAATACGGTACAAAAACCCAACATATATTCTATTACCTATGTGTGTTTTGCTTTTTCTTTGGTTGTCAATTTGTATACGATGAAATAACAAACTGCCTCAAACAAGGAGGTTGTGTGGTAATCGCTGTTAAGTTAGCAAAAAAATGACAATGGATGCACATTGTAGGGTTAGCGCAATAACTTAAATTCATAATGAGATATATTGTTAGTAATAAAGAAATCCAATACTGAAACTGCATATGAAGTTCAGAATTGTTGAACTGAAAAACACCCATTCATTCACTTCCATGTTGTGTTTGTGTTTAACCTGGAAACCACAAAGACATAGCGACATAGTAGCTATGTTTACATACCTAAACTTCCCATTCTGTCCGAAATGCTAACTTTGTCATTCAGGCACAGTTGGCTCTCCTCCAGGGAGAAATTGCTGAAGTGGATGTGGACTAGTTTTCCTGCAGGTGCTTGGATATTCCATTGACACTTGGCTTTGTTGCTGTAGCTGCTGGGGTATCCCATGGAGGACAGAGTGCCACCTACGCCCGTCAAGTCCTTTGCTCCGCCACAACCGGATGCTAGTACATGATGTGTGAGATGATGAAAAACAAAACAAAGCAAAAGATGATATTAACCGTAGAACCATACTGTGTTCATTGTAGATGTCCCTGCGTATGATGTTGTTGATCCAGGGGATGTAAGCGGACGAACGGGTGAACACAGAGGGCTTCTTGTTCATAATGCATCCAATAGGACCAAAGCTGGTTATTCCATGGACTTCCCAAGGACTGCTGGGGGAGTCCTGGCACACTAAAGGACCACCGGAATCTCCCTATCACAACATCAAGGTTACAACAACACCATAACATAAAAACGTGCAAGTATGACGTTCCGATAACAGTGTCGTGGGTGATTTTTTTTGTATACCTGACAGACTGACTTGAGCTCATCTGGCAAGGTATAACCACAGCAGATCATGGAGGTCTTGACCTGGAACCACCAGTAGTCCATTCTCTTGCAAGTGTTGTACGGAACAACAGGCAAGGCGACCTGGTTGAGAGCCTCTGCAACTTTGGCATTGAAAGGATTCCCTGCAGAACACATGAATTCAATGTATGTTTTCTATTTTATTTGTATTTGCATTATTCTACTATAACTGCAAGATCTGATCCGGATTTGGTCCAGATTATAAATAAGTAATGTTTTAGCTCCATGACAGTCAGCTGGGCGAACCCGCTTTGTTGATACCATAAAAATATCAGAATTTCAACATGGTGAACTGAACAATTTGATCCAGATTTAGTCCAGATTACAAATAAGTCATGTTTCAGCTGCATGTTTTAGACTACACTACTCGCACTGACGATGTCATAAAAATAATAAACTTTTGATACATCCGTTCCCATTAGGGACTGAAAGATTTTATCTGGTTTTGGTCTAGATTAGAAACAAGGGATGTTTTAGTTGCATGATAGTCACCCTACTACACTACTGATACACCCGTATTGATCCCATAATAAAAATATCAGAATTAACGCATTCGTTCACATCAGGATTAGATCCGGATTTGATCCAAATTTCAGATAATGTTTCAGCTGCATGATAGTCACCTAAGTGAATGACTACACTACTGATAGACCCACACTGACGATGTCATAAAAATATTAAAATTGTGATACATCTGTTCCCATCAGGGACTGAAAGATTCTATCTGGTTTTGGTCTAGATTAGAAATAAGGGATGTTTAGCTGCATGATAGTCACCTAGGTAAACTACTACACTACTGATACACCCGTATTGATGGCATCATAAAAATATCAGAATTTCAACACATCTGTTTACATGGCGAACTGAACAATTTGATCCGGATTTAGTCCAGATTACAAATAAGTCATGTTTTAGCTGCATGTTTTAGACTACACTACTAATAGACTCGCACTGACGATGTCATAAAAATAAAAATATGAAACTTTTGATACATCCGTTCCCATTAGGGACTGAAAGATTCTATCTGGTTTTGGTCTGGATTAGAAATAAGGGATGTTTTAGCTGCATGATAGTCACCCTACTACACTACTGATACACCCGTATTGATGCCATCATAAAAATATCAGAATTAACATATTCGTTCACATCAGGATTAGATCTGGATTTGGTCCAGATTATAAGTAAGTAATGTTCTAGCTCCATGACAGTCAGCTAGGCGAACCCGCTTTGTTGATACCATAAAAATATCAGCATTTCAACACATTTGTTTACATGGTGAACTGAACAATTTGATCTGGATTTAGTCCAGATTACAAATAAGTCATGTTTTAGCTGCATGATCGTCACCAAAGTGAACAACTACACTACTGATAAACTCGCACTGACGATGTCATAATAATAATAATAATAATAATAATAATAACATTTCGATACATGCCTTCCCATCAGGGACTGAAAGATTTTATCTGGTTTTGGTCTAGATTAGAAATAAGGGATGTTTTAGCTGCATGATAGTCACCTAGGTAAACTACTACACTACTGATACACCCGTATTGATGGCATCATAAAAATATCAGAATTAACACATTCGTTCACATTTGTATTAGATCCGGATTTGATCTAGATTACAGATAATGCTTCAACTGCATAATAGTCACCTAAGTGAACCACTATACATCTGATGGAATCGCACAAACAATGTAATAAAAATATTAACATTTCAATACATCCGTTCACACCAGGAAATAAAAAGACTCAATCTGGATCTAGTCTAGATTACAAATAATAATGTAAAAATTATGTTTTAGTTGCATGATAGTCACCTAACTGAACCACTGCACAACTGACGATGTCATAAAGATATTAAAATTTAAATACATCCGTTCACATCAGGGACTGAAAGATTCAATCTGGATTTGGTCTACATTAGAAATGTAGAAATCCAGATTACAAATAAGTCATGTTTTAGCTGCATGATAGTCACCAAAGTGAACAACTACACTACTGATAGACTCGCACTGACGATGTCATAAAAATATTAAAATTTAAATACATTCGTTCACATCAGGGACTGAAATATTCAATCTGGATTTAGTCTACATTTGAAATAAGTGATATTTTAGCTGCATGATAGTCACCTAAGTGAACGACTACACTACTGATAGACCCGTATTGATGGCATCATAAAAATATCAGAATTAACACATTCATTCACATCAGGATTAGATCCAGATTTGATCCAGATTACAGATAATGTTTCAGCTGCATGATAGTCACCTCAGTGAACCACTATACATCTAATGGACCTTAGAAATAAGGTTTTAGCTGCGTGACAGTCAACTAGGTGAATCATCAAAAATATCAGATTTTCAAACACATGCATTCACATCAGAAACTCAATGATTTGATCAGGATTTGATCCAGATAATAGCATTAATTGTAACTGAACATGAAAAACAGGCTTAGTGGTTAGCTTTCTGTCACATTCGATCCATTGTAATAACAGCGGCACTGAGAATTACCGCTTCATTCTTGTCAGAGAGGAAACTGCAGATTGCAGAAATGTGATCACTCTATTCCAGATTGTTCTGTTCTGTTTTGTTAGCGTTTTCCAAACAAGCATACCCGTCTCGTCTCCCCAGCCGCTAGCGTAGCACATCTTTCCCCCGTCCAGCACCTCTTCCTCGGTGGGAAGGCAGGCGTAAGAAATCTGGTCGCTGACCTCGGCCTCCCCGTCCAGCCTGACCAGAGCGATGTCAAACTCCACCGTGGGCACCGTGGGGTACTTGAACGCCTCGTGGCGGTAAATGCCCGTCACGTTCAGGCAGCGCTCGCTGGGCTCTGTGAAGGTCAGGTTGTGCTTGCCCAGGCACATGCGCCAGCGGTGCAGCTCATCCGCGTAACTAGATCGGAAGTGGGTCGTTTGTAGCGGTTAATTAGTCCTTGACTCTTACACGATACATAATTCAATGTTAAAAAATTTAACATTTTCATAAGGCCATGGCTGACATCAACAGAGTTAAGGTAATGTCTCAATTTTTTGTGTCATGACATGTAACATGTCACATGTAAAAATGTCACAGAACACGTTGGAATTCATATTTCCGTCAATAAACCGCAGCTCCCCAGTGTCGGTAGCACTCGTGCAGGTGATATTTGTAATAAAGATAGCTTAAAAGTTTTATAATGATTAGACAAATGGTCAATGACTCATGGACAGCTAGTTCCGCCTCAGCCCATGCAAAAACATTTGATGGCGGACATGTTTTTTAACCAGTCGTACACAAATTTAACCACACTTACTTGACGATCCCTGAAATGTGTGGATCAAATTTAGATGTGAGAAATTTCAAGCTAATTGGACTGGCGGTCGAGTGGTTAGCGCGCAGACCTCAGAGCTAGGAGACCCGAGTTCAATCCCACCTTCGGCCATCTCCTCGTGCATGCGTGGGTTTTCTCCGGGGTACTCCTCCCACATTCCAAAAACATGCTAGGTTAATTAGCGACTCCAAATTGTCCATAGGTATGAATGTGAGTGTGAATGGTTGTTTGTCTATATGTGCCCTGTGATTGGCTGGCCACCAGTCCAGGGTGTACCCCGCCTCTCGCCCAAAGACAGCTGGGATAGGCTCCAGCACCCCTGCGACCCTCGTCACGATAAGCGGTAGAAAATAAAAATAAAAATAAAAATAAAAATAAAAATAAAAATAAAAATAAAAATAAAAATAAAAATAAAAATAAAAATAAAAATAAAAATAAAAATAAAAATAAAAATAAAAATAAAAATAAAAATAAAAATAAAAATAAAAATAAAAATAAAAATAAAAATAAAAATAAAAATAAAAAAATGAATGAATGAATGAATAATAGACCATAGTCTACCACGAAACATCGGTTATTAATTAATTAATCAATTTCTAAAAAACACAACATAGCGGGGGAGCCCTTACTTGATGAAGCAGTGAGCTGCTGTCAGCACCCAATTCTTATGAATCAGAGTCCCGCCACACGTATGGAAGAACGTTGGCTCAGGACGGCTGGCCGGCCACACCTGATATTAAACACAGTCACATACGCCTCAAATAATATTGAAGAGTTACGACATCACTGTGATCGTGATGCCTTCTCACCTGCATGGACACCTGCCAGGGCCACGAGTGTGGTCTGGCAGCTTCTCCGTTGACGATGCGAGACATCACAGCAGGAGGGATGGCAGGTTTTCCACATGTACTGGGCCACTCTGGGAAAAAGAACAGACATTACTGCTGTGTATTTGTGTTTAGTATGCTACTACGACAGATGGTAACTGTTGTCACGACTTTTGATTAGTTGTATCATCATTTGATTCATCATAGTCCCATTGTTATTCTCTCATCTATCATTCTTCCCAGGCTCTAAACTGGAGTCGGTTTGGAAGACTAAAGTAGTAGAATTACCGTATTTTCTGGATTATAAGTCCCTCCGTAGTATAAGTCGCACAATGCAAAAAATGCATAATTAGGTAGAAAAAAACATACATAAGTCCCACTGGAGTATAAGTTGCATTTTTTGCGGGTAATTTATTTTACAAAGTACTTGACCAAAAATGACATTACGTCATCTTGGAAGGCAAGTCAGAAATCACTCCACACTCTTTATTGCTCTCTGGTTCTACCATATCTTACTTATTGTGTGGAAATATGGGCTAATAACTATAAAAGCAATCTTCACTCCCTAAATGTACTGCAAAAAAGGTCAGTAAGGATAATTCATAATGCCGCCTACAGAGAACATACTAACTCCTTATTTCTAAAATCACAAATACTTCAACTTGCTGATATAGTTCATCTTCAAACAGCTAAAATAATGCATAAGGCTAAAAATAACCAATTACCAAAAACTGTCATCCAATACTTCTCTACAAGAGAGGAGAAATATGATCTCAGGGAAGAAGTACATTTGAAACACTTATATGCTAGGACTACGTTAAAAAGCCATAGTATTTCAGTATGTGGAATCAAACTATGGAATGGATTGAGTAAGGAACTCAACAATGCACAATGATGAGCCAATTCAAGAAACAATACAAGCAGTTGATGTTTGCTAAATACAAGGATGAAGAGTCTTGAACCAGTCATGATGTGCTATATATATCACTATATTGACACTTACTATGGTACCCATTATGTCATTGGATGCTCATATCACCTCGTACTTCGGTATGTGACAAAAATTAAATTAAATTAAATTAAATTAAATTAAATTAAATTAAATTAAATTAAATTAAATTAAATTAAATTAAATTAAATTAAATTAAATTAAATTAAATTAAATTAAATTAAATTAAATTAAATTAAATTAAATTCCAAAACAATTAAATTATATTAGGAAAGCAGGAAGTGAACAAATGTAACAGTTACTGCTTGTAAAAGTACCAGATGGAGGGGTAGGATTTATTAAGCTTTGCTTCTTCCTACTCCTTTTGGACATGTGGAACTGTGAACTGATTATGTGATGCACTCAATTGTAATCTGATGCATGTTCAAATGAAATAAAACCATTACCATTACCATTACCAGGTTCTAACAATAATAAAAGAATAGAGAACAGGTTGAATAGGTGTAAGATATGCTAACACAATGGTTATTCAGCTACACACAAAATAAACATGAACACAAAAGGTGTCCAGTGTTTATGTAACATAAACATTTTTTCATTTATAAGTCGCTCTGGAGTATAAGTCGCAGGAACAGCCAACCTATGAAAAAAAGTGTGACTTATAGTCCGGAAAATACGGTAATTCCAACCTTGACACACAACCCTAAACCACAACCCCTAACCCAAACCTTCATTCAACTCCTGTCCTGCAATGCCAGACCTTGCCAGACCTAATCCCCTAACCCCTAAACCTAACCCTGAAATCAAAGTAGGATACTAACCCTAACCCCTTCCATCTTTACCCTACCCTTCCAACCCTAACTTTAAATTCAGTCCTGACCAAAATAACACCTAACCCTAAACCAAACCCTAATCCTGCACCAAACCCTAAAACTAAAACCCTAATCTTAACACAAATCCCAATCTTAACCCTAACATAAACCTTCACCCCCCCACCCTAACTAACCATAGCCCAATTTGTTCCCCCCTAACCCAAACACCAACCTTGACCCCATCCCTTGCCCCTAACCTTGAGCCTCCCCATGTTTTTGCAGCCAATGCTATAGTGTGCTACTCCACCTATGTTGATGTCATCCCAAGGATTAGGTGGCACAGGTGGCTCAGTGGGTGCAGGCAAGCTGGGGTTTGTAGTCCAGTAGGCCCTGAAACCTTTACCCTCGGTGAACAAGTCGGAATGGAAGCGTATCATCAGTCTGTTCCCTTTGCTCTGGATGGTTTTTGGTATCTTGGTGCCACAAAACGGTCCTGAAGAGTAACAACTGGTCAGTACTTCTGGTCCAAATTGGTTCATGCGATATTTCATTACCCACCGTGCTTCTGAATCAAGGCGTTGGTAAGGCCATTGATGTCGTACACCATGATGTTATCCAAGCATTTGGACAACAGGAGGTTTTTGGCCTCCAGGTCAAAGTGAGTGAAGGTCAACGTGATTTTCTTGCCTAAAGGCAATGCAACGTTCCACATGCACTCAGCGTTGGCCTTGTAGTTCATGGGCCAGTTGGAAGACTTGATGACCCCCGTCGCCTCCTTGGAAGACACGCCACAGCCCTGGATTTCTGACAATAGTCCCGCGTTGTTAGCATTAATTAGTCATGTGTATACAATACGGATGTCATAAGCTTAATCCTGAAGATAATGATAATAATAATTTTGACATTTGATAATGTTAGCTCTGTGCTGCCGCGCATTTGTGCATAGTCTCATGCTTTATGTGCTCATTCTGTAATACTCGTATTAAATTCATTTCCTTATTGATTTCTGCACCTTATGTACCTTTGTTTTTATAATTATTTCCAATTATTACATTTCCATATAAGATTCTGTGTTTTTATAATTATTTCCAATAATTACGTTTCCGTGTAACATTGCGTGTTTTTATAATTATTTCCAATTATTACGTTTTCGTGTAGCATTCCGTGTTTTTATAATTATTTCCAATTATTATGTTTCCAAATAACATTCCGTGTTTTTATAATTATTTCCAATAATTACGTTTCCGTGTAACATTGCGTGTTTTTATAATTATTTCCAATTATTACGTTTCCGTGTAACATTCCGTGTTTTTATAATTTTTTCCAATTATTACGTTTACGTGTAACATTGCGTGTTTTTATAATTATTTCCAATTATTATGTTTCCATATAACATTGCGTGTTTTTATAATTATTTCCAATTATTATGTTTCCATATAACATTGCGTGTTTTTATAATTATTTCCAATTATTATGTTTCCATATAACATTGCGTGTTTTTATAATTATTTCCAATTATTATGTTTCCATATAACATTCCATGTTTTTATAATTTTTTCCAATTATTACGTTTCCGTGTAACATTGCGTGTTTTTATAATTATTTCCAATTATTATGTTTCCATATAACATTCCGTGTTTTTATAATTATTTCCAATAATTACGTTTCCGTGTAACATTGCGTGTTTTTATAATTATTTCCAATTATTACGTTTCCGTGTAACATTGCGTGTTTTTATAATTATTTCCAATTATTATGTTTCCATAGAACATTGCGTGTTTTTATAATTATTTCCAATTATAATGTTTCCATATAACATTCCATGTTTTTATAATTATTTCCAATTATTACGTTTCCGTGTAACATTGCGTGTTTTATAATTATTTCCAATTATTACGTTTCCGTGTAACATTCCGTGTTTTTATAATTATTTCCAATTATTATGTTTCCAAATAACATTCCGTGTTTTTATAATTATTTCCAATAATTACGTTTCCGTGTAACATTGCGTGTTTTTATAATTATTTCCAATTATTACGTTTCCGTGTAACATTCCGTGTTTTTATAATTTTTTCCAATTATTACGTTTACGTGTAACATTGCGTGTTTTTATAATTATTTCCAATTATTATGTTTCCATATAACATTGCGTGTTTTTATAATTATTTCCAATTATTATGTTTCCATATAACATTGCGTGTTTTTATAATTATTTCCAATTATTATGTTTCCATATAACATTGCGTGTTTTTATAATTATTTCCAATTATTATGTTTCCATATAACATTCCATGTTTTTATAATTTTTTCCAATTATTACGTTTCCGTGTAACATTGCGTGTTTTTATAATTATTTCCAATTATTATGTTTCCATATAACATTCCGTGTTTTTATAATTATTTCCAATAATTACGTTTCCGTGTAACATTGCGTGTTTTTATAATTATTTCCAATTATTACGTTTCCGTGTAACATTGCGTGTTTTTATAATTATTTCCAATTATTATGTTTCCATAGAACATTGCGTGTTTTTATAATTATTTCCAATTATAATGTTTCCATATAACATTCCATGTTTTTATAATTATTTCCAATTATTACGTTTCCGTGTAACATTGCGTGTTTTATAATTATTTCCAATTATTACGTTTCCGTGTAACATTCCGTGTTTTTATAATTATTTCCAATTATTATGTTTCCAAATAACATTCCGTGTTTTTATAATTATTTCCAATTATTATGTTTCCAAATAACATTCCGTGTTTTTATAATTATTTCCAATAATTACGTTTCCGTGTAACATTGCGTGTTTTTATAATTATTTCCAATTATTACGTTTCCGTGTAACATTCCGTGTTTTTATAATTTTTTCCAATTATTACGTTTACGTGTAACATTGCGTGTTTTTATAATTATTTCCAATTATTATGTTTCCATATAACATTGCGTGTTTTTATAATTATTTCCAATTATTATGTTTCCATATAACATTGCGTGTTTTTATAATTATTTCCAATTATTATGTTTCCATATAACATTGCGTGTTTTTATAATTATTTCCAATTATTATGTTTCCATATAACATTCCATGTTTTTATAATTTTTTCCAATTATTACGTTTCCGTGTAACATTGCGTGTTTTTATAATTATTTCCAATTATTATGTTTCCATATAACATTCCGTGTTTTTATAATTATTTCCAATAATTACGTTTCCGTGTAACATTGCGTGTTTTTATAATTATTTCCAATTATTACGTTTCCGTGTAACATTGCGTGTTTTTATAATTATTTCCAATTATTATGTTTCCATAGAACATTGCGTGTTTTTATAATTATTTCCAATTATAATGTTTCCATATAACATTCCATGTTTTTATAATTATTTCCAATTATTACGTTTCCGTGTAACATTGCGTGTTTTATAATTATTTCCAATTATTACGTTTCCGTGTAACATTCCGTGTTTTTATAATTATTTCCAATAATTACGTTTCCGTGTAACATTACCGTGTAACATTAGTTGCATAAAGATCTCAGTTCACCACATCTTACCGCAGCTTATACACTCAATAGACATTCATTCATTCATTCTTTTTCTACCGCTTTTCCTCACGAGGGTCGCTGGGATGCTGAAGCCTATCCCAGCTGTCTTCAGGTGAGAAGCGGGGTACACCCCAGACTGGTGGTCAGCCAATCACAGGGCACATATAGACAAACAACCATTCACACTCACATTCATACCTGTGGACAAATTTGGAGTCGAGAATTAACCTAGCATGTTTTTTGGAATGTGGGAGGAAACCGGAGTACCTGGAGAAAACCCACGCATGCACAGGGAGAATATGCAAACTCCACACAGAGATGGGTGGAATTGAACCCTGGTCTCCTAGCTGTGAGGTCTGCGCGCTAACCACTCGTCCACTGTGCAGCCCCTCAATAGACATACAACTACAAATAAATTCACCAAACAGAAGACAAAACTGTATCTTACCACGATATGTTTAATAATATATCAAAGATATTTCATTATGATGGTTATGCTGACTGTGAATGTTATGTATGCATGATTATGGACTGTATGATAACACAGTATGAAATGTTGTCATGGATAACAGTGAATTAATACTGACGTGTTAATGCAGAAATAACATAAAAATTATTAATGTATGACTCAGTGACTCGAGTGATCCTGGCCTGTTGTAGATTAAGAGGAAGCCATAAAAGACTTTTATGTTATTTTCATGCTCGCCATGATGACAAAGTTCACGCTGGTTTAGCAATCACTTTTGTAGCTTCTACAGCTGCAGGACTGAAGGGTGAGATGCTTTATAGTTGGGTTTAATGAGCTGCTTATAACTGTGTGTGTGTGTGTGTGTGTGTGTGGTACCTGCTATATCCTCGGGGTACACAGCTTCCCACTTGGCAGAGAAGCCTCTGTCTGTGAGGCGACCGTCAGACTGGAAGGAGACAGTCATTGTGTTAGTGGCTGCCACCACCACGGGAGGACGGATGTAGCCACAGTGGACGCCTGAGACGCCAAAAAAAAAAAGGGCCAAAAATAGACAGGGAGAGGACCATTAGACGGGCATCTAAAGGACACAATTAATCATTTAGTGCTTTGTTATGTTGTGTGTTTGTTTACATGCTGGAGTATGCTGCTGCATATATGATCAAAAAGATAATGATGTTCAATTTTGACAGTACAGTATGCAAACAATGTAGCCCTTTCTAAAGGAACTATATTCACTCTGCTTGAATGAATTGAATAAAAAAAATCCTATTATATCTTATTACATTTTATTATTAATTATTGTTATTATTTTTTAATAATAATTATTATAATAAATAATTATTATTTTTAAACAACAATTTTAGAAATAAAACGTTTGAAAAATATGCTAAAATTAAATGTTTAATTTGTAATTTATTAATTACTTCAATTAATAATTTATTACTTATTAGTAATTGTATGGTCATATCACCTCGTACTTGGGTACATGACAAAAATTTTAAAAAATCACAAAAAAATAAAAATAAAAAAACTTAAATAAACTCAATAGAATAAAATAATATATAAAATAATATATGTATAATAATATATAATATGTATAATATAATAAATAATATAAAATAATAAAATAAAACTCAATTGATTACTCAATAAAAATTCAAAAAAAATTTTAAACTACATTAGGAAAGCAGGAAGTGAACAAATATAACAGTTACTGATTGTAAAAGTACCAGATGGAGGGGTAGGATTTAATAAGCTTCGCTTCTTCCTACTCCTTTTGGACATGTGGAACTGTGAACTGATTATGTGATGCATTCAATTGTAATCTGATGTATGTTCAAATGAAATAAAATCATTACCATTACCATTTTAAAAAACAAAATGTGTATAAATAAAACAAAGAGAAAAATATAAAAATTTATAAGCACTCCAGATATGTAGTGTAATAACTAATAAGTGTTTTATTTTGCTTGTTCCTGGGTGTCTACATAATAAAATGGCCAGTGTACATGTAAAATGATGTCAAAAATGATAGTTCTTGAATGAATAAAGACAAGTTTTAACATGTGGACAGACACACACACACACACACACCTATGATGATAATCAACACCCAGTGCGTTTTCATGGTGTGTGCGTTTTAGTCCTTGAAACCTCAGCACAAGATAACGCTGTATCAGCTCCCCCCTAGAAGTCACTCAAGTGAAGAATAATAAAGAGAGGCGCTAATTTATCATTTGCAAAGGAGATCCTAATCATGTGTTTTACTGCAGTGCGGAGGCTGTTTGAGTGAGGTGCGGCTCACAAACGGCATAGTCCACTTTTCCACTGCATCAGCTTGGTTCACTTAGTGGCTGTTGGTTTCCAATATTAGAACGGAACCACTGGAAACTGCAAATACAGTCGTCCCTTGTTTATCATGGTTAATTGGTTCCATGCCCGATAAGTTAATTTCCGCAAAGTAGGACTCAATATTAAAAAAAGTAATGTTTTCATAGTTAGAGCATAGAGTCCTGTAGACATTAAATAACACCTTATAGCTTCTATTGTCACCTTTACAAAGCATAGGAGACAGTCGCCGCTAGCATAGTCAACAACCAAGCTAATTAGTTAGCCTGTCCAATTGAGTTACTCTAAACTTAAGCAAATGTTTCAATCGGAGCGGAGAAGAAGGACAAAGTAAGAAGCCACAAATGTACCACTTCCACACATAATGGGAGGATAACTATTTTGTTGAGTCAATCATGTTGGATATGCCTTGGCTGACATGCAGTGTGAAGGTAATGTGATATTCAGTACGGTCGTTCATTGCTACATTGGGATTCAAACATCACTCCCTCACTCTATCATGGTTTTTCAAATATCACTGCTTTGTGTTGGAAAAAAAATTATCCTCCCATTTGATGTGGAAGTGGTAAGTTTTTATCTCCTTACTGGACAATAACTTCATTACCAAAAACCTCAGGTGAATGTCACATGATTACCAGTGAATGTAAGTCGATTATGAGTAACTCCCAGTCAAATTAAACTGATTACCAGTTCCTTACCAGTGACTCAGAGTAAACATAAGCTCCCAGTGGACAATAACTTCATTACCAAAAACCTCAGGTGAATGTCACATGATTACCAGTGTAATTACTGTTTTGTGTTGGAAAAAAAATTATCCTCCCATTTGATGTGGAAGTGGTAAGTTTTTATCTCCTTACTTTGTCGTCCCCCCCCCCCCCCCCCCCCCACTCCATTTGATGACTTACCTAGTGTGCTGTAAGCATCTGAGACCAGCAGTTTGTCCTCCGTGCATTGCCCCGTCTCCCCAGTTATGGCTACATCAGTGATCTGAAGCTTCACCAGGAATCCTTTGGGAACGGTTATCCTCCAAGAGCTGTTCTGATGAGCGGGGTATGGATTCGGGAAGCTGTCAGACTGGAACACTCCCTTACGGCCAGTGAGGATAACCGCGCCGCCTGAACCTGCGTCACAAGAGCAGAGGGGTTGAGTTAAAAACAAAGTGTCATTGGTGGTGTTTGTACAGTGGAAGTCATGTGAACTTGGTGGAGTCTTGAGTTGATTGTGATTGTCCTCTAATTGATGGGAAGCGGACCATAACGCCCATATTAGGATCTACTTTAATTGGCCACAGGGGAGTGGAGTACCTCGACCCATAGCCTTAATTTAGCAGTGAACAGCTAAACCTCAAGTGGGGAGAATGGGGCTGGGATGTGTCACAGGGGGTTTCTCCTGCATGACTAGGTCACATGACTCCAACTAAAGCTCGGGACTAAAACACACTTCATTAAGTACAGCTGGATGAGAACACATAACAGTGGCCTATATACACATTCCTTATACGTACTATTCATTCATTGATAATTCATAGGCTGGAGCCTATCCCAGCTGTCTTCAGGCAAGAGGCGGTGTACACCCTGGACTGGTCGTCAGCCAATCACAGGGCACATATAGACAAACAACCATTCACACTCACATTCATACCTATGGACAATTTGGAGTCGCCAATTAACCTAGCATGTTTTTGGAATGTGGGAGGAAACCGGAGTACCCGGAGAAAACCCACGCATGCACGGGGAGAACATGCAAACTCCACACAGAGATGGCCGAGGGTGGAATTGAACTCGGGTCTCCTAGCTGTGAGGCCAGCGCGCCAACCACTTGACCGCCGTGCATTATTACCTCTGTCAAACAAGAGGTTGTAAGTTGGAGTTCAACTTTTTAGACATTTCTTCTTCTTTGGTGTAAAGTGGGCATCGAAATAAAAACATTTCAACAATCCCGGAAAATTGTCAATTTTAGTCCCGGTTCCCATCGATGCTCGATACTCGATGCCAGATCCTTTTCGATACTCATTGAGATGCTGCTCTTAACTACAGTTAAAAAGCCAGCATTTCAAGAAATGCTGCAAGAGTTTAACAGACATTGCGAATTGGCTTTGAGAAATTCCACAAATTTACAGAGTAAAACATGACGTATTAAAGAAAATACTGCAGTATTAAGATATAGTATTGTTATATGTTATTATTATACAGTGCAAAACAGTCATTTATTTAGTGTCAGGAAATGTTGACGCTAATATTGTTTAGCATTCATTTGTGGGACAGTTAACATTTTAAAATGCACCTCTATTATTTTGAGACTTTTGTTGTAATTTTCCTAAAATGAATGTTAAAATGTCGTCTTGGCTCCTTCACATAGACCAGGGGTCTAAAACTCAATTTACCTGGGGGCCACTGGAGCTAGGGTCTGGGTGAGACTGGGCCGCATCAGGTTTTCCAAAAATAAAAAAACGCATTTATTAAAAACAGAAAAATGAATAAACTTTGCTTTGGTTCCGATTTTCTACAAGAAAAGCTCTGATAAAACATTGCACTGTTCTCAAATATCTTAATTTTTATTTTTCTACACAAAATAAGATAAAAAATAAATAAACAAATCAAGAATAAAGAAAATCAATCAATCAGTAATAAATAAATATAATAATAATAATAATAAAACAGCAAATAATTGCAAAAACTTAAGAAACCACATATAGTTGGTGGGTAGACAGATTATTTTTTTCAGATTAAAATTAACAAAGCATTATTAGAGCCCTGTAGACATGACAAAACACAACTATAGTCACATTTATACTTTTTTATTTACAACATATTGCGCAACTGCAGGGTCTTGAGACACATGCTAACTCGCAAACTAGAGAGCTTGCGACCTAAACGGTAGCCTTCAAGTTATTTCCTTTAAACTTAAATAGCCAAAAACTTACCACTTCCACATGGATAAGGAGGATAACTATTGACAGTTATTTAACCTTTAACGTGAACATTAATCCAACGTGATAATTTTTTCTGGGTACATGATACCAAACTTGCGCGGGCCGCACTAACATTAAACTTTAATATCAAGGCGGGGGCCTCAAACTAGTGTCCTGCGGGCCATATTTGGCCCGCGGGCCGTGTGTTTGAGACCCCTGACATAGACCTAATCTCGTGCATTGCCTCGTCTAGTGACACCCTAAGCAGTTTCACTTTCCCTTCTCATGCATTGGGGCCAAGCAACCTATAAAATCCTTTAGGATTTTGACATGCTAACATGCTATCATCCTCAGACTGGACTGGATGTTATCCAAAATTTTCAACATGTTTAGGACTGTTTGGCCGTGCTGGAGGTTGATAAATCTGTCTAAAATTGGACAGGTACAAGGAAAATCAAAGCGGTTTACCGGACGTGGTAGACGGGAGGGTCTGGGTGGTGGTGGGCTTGGATGTGGTTGTTGGTCTCATCGTGGTGGGGATGACAATAGGAGGGAGGCTGGACTTGGTGTATGTAGCCGTGAACCCTCTGGAGCTTCCTGTGCTGTCAGATTTGAAACGCACAACCATGGAGTTGCTGCTGGACTCCACTGGCTTTGGCATGGTTCCTCCGCAGAATTTTCCTTTAGTGGACACAAACCTCACGATTAGTCAAGAAAATCATGAAATTATTTGAAATATTGTTGAATATTTAAAGATGATGGCGGCACGGCGGTCTAGTGGTTAGCGCGCAGACCTCACAGCTAGGAGACCAGGGTTCAATTCCACCCTCGGCCATCTCTGTGTGGAGTTTGCATGTTCTCCCCGTGCATGCGTGGGTTTTCTCCGGGTACTCCGGTTTCCTCCCACATTCCAAAAACATGCTAGGTTAATTGGCGACTCCAAATTGTCCATAGGTATGAATGTGAGTGTGAATGGTTGTTTGCCTATATGTGCCCTGTGATTGGCTGGCCACCAGTCCAGGGTGTACCCCGCCTCTCGCCCGAAGACAGCTGGGATAGGCTCTAGCACGCCCCGCGACCCTCGTGAGGATAAGCATAGAAAATGAATGAATGAATGAATGTTTTAACAGTTAGCAACGAGGCCACACAGCTAGGAGACCCGCGTTCAATTCCATCTCTGTGTAGAGTTTGCATGTTCTCCCCATGCATGCGTGGGTTTTCTCCGGGTACTCCGGATTCCTCCCACATTCCAAAAACATGCTAGGTTAATTAGCGACTCCAAATTGTCCATAGGTATGAATGTGAGTGTGAATGGTTGTTTGTCTATATGTGCCCTGTGATTGGCTGGCCACCAGCCCGGGGTGTACCCCGCCTCTCGCCCGAAGACTTCTGGGATAGGCTCCAGCACCCCCGCGACCCTCGTGAGGAAAAGCAGTAGAAAATGAATGAATGAATGAATTTAAAGATGATGGTTAATTACCTAACAACAAAGATCCATCGTAGACCTGGACAAAGTCTCCACACACATCGGGAACCAGGTCGAACGAAGTGAACGTCAGTCGAACCCTTTCGCCTTCGGGCACGGTTATTTTCCACTTTATTATCAAAACACAGATGTGACTTTTATTTGTAGCCACATGCTAGATGCTAGGCCGCTATTGGAGCAAATACATAAATAACGGTTGAGGTGTACGTATTCTCATACCTGGTAAAGCGCTCCATTTGGGTAGTTCTTGTCAGGAGAGCCAGGGGTCATCAGATCCCCCTGGTCACCTTGGAGAGGGCCACCTGCTCCGGCTATTTCTGGCAGTGGGGATGGAGGACACTTGACTTCCAGGGATACACACACACACACACACACACACACTCACAACACCCCTCCCATTTCCCCACCTGCTGACTTCATCTAGCAACACTCCAGTTTCTAGGTCAACTGTATGCAGCCAAGTGCACATGCAGCAGTTTTGAGCATCCATGGTCGTACCTGATGTTCGCTCTAGAGACACAGCCTCATAACGAGCCTTGAATCCTTGCTCTGTTTTTCTGTCGTTGGTGTCGAAGTAGACGGTCAGCCGGTTGGTTAGCGACACCAGAGGCAAAGGTTTGGTGTAGCCGCAGTACTTGCCTGTATACACAACGCAAAGTACGTTATGCAACCTGATTACCAGTGAATGGAAGTCGATTATGAGTAACTCCCAGTCAAATTAAACTGATTACCAGTTCCTTACCAGTGACTCAGAGTAAACATAAGTTCCCAGTGGACAATAACTTCATTACCACAAACCTCAGGTGAATGTCACATGATTACCAGTGAATGTAAGTCGATTATGAGTAACTCCCAGTCAAATAAACTGACTACCAGTTCCTTACCAGTGACTCAGAGTAAACATAAGCAACTCCCAGTGGACAATAACTTGATTACCAAAAACCTCAGGTGAATGTCACATGATTACCAGTGACTCCGACAGAACATAAGTTGCTTATAAGCAACTCCCAGTGAACATAATTGGATTACCAGTGACGCACAATATTAGCCAACTGATTAAAAATGACTCTAAATGAATATACGATGATTACCAGTGACTCCAAGGGAACATAAGCTGATTACCAAAACACTCCCAGTGAAAAGTAACCTGATTACCAGTGATGCACAATGTTTGCCAACTGATTAAAAATGACTCTAAATGAACATAAGATGATTACCAGTGACTCCAAGAGAACATAAGCTGATTACCAAAACACTCCCAGTGAAAAGTAACCTGATTACCAGTGGAGCACAATATTTGCCAACTGATTAAAAATTACTCTAAATCAACATAAGATGATTACCAGTGACTCCAAGGGAACATAAGTTGATTAACAAAGACTCCCAGTGAAAAGTAACCTGATTACCAGTGAACTCAGGTTAACATAATTACCAGTGACGCACAATATTTACCAACTGATTAAAAATAACTCTAAATGAACATAAGATGATTACCAGTGATTCCAAGGGAACATAAGTAGATTACCAAAGACTCCCAGTGAAAGGTAACCTGATTACCAGTGAACTCAAGTTAACATAATTACCAGTGATGCACAATATTTGCCGACTGATTAAAAATGACTCGAAATGAACATAAGATGATTACCAGTGACTCCAAGGGAACATAAGTTGCTTCTCAGCAACTCCCAGCAAATTAGCAAATTACCAGTCATTCCCAGTGAAGGCAAGTTGATTACAGATTGATGACCAGTAAATACCAGTGAACATAACCTGATGGCCATTCGCACCCACTGAATGCCAAGTACTTACAGACCACTGCTGAACATAAGTTGATTACCAATGAATCCGAGTGAGTGTAAACTGATTACCCCAGTGAGAGTAGCCAAATTACCAATGACTCCTAGTGAATCTCGCAGTGTGATGAAGTCTGCAGTGCACAGGTTGGTGTCCTCCAGCGCAAACTCCTCAAAGCTCAGGGAGATCACCTGGAACAATAAAATGCAGCGATAATTTTATTATGTCATTCATTTGCAATATGAGACGCCGCTAAGAGATCTGTGTCCAAGGTCAGACGTTCAAATGCTGTGTTAGAAGATGGAAGAAGGAAGTGAAGCTTGGCACAGAGGCAGTCGTGCATCACATTTTTTTTTTCCTCCTGTTCTTGGGAAGGATGAAGGAGACGAGGCGGCCATCTGTCTGTGGCGTCCATCCCAGCTGTCCTCCACTGCTTGGCCTCACATAAGACAATCAGTAAACAAACTCTGCTCGTCATCTGGAAACACTGACACTCTGCTGCAGGGGTCTCAAACTCAATTTATTTGGGGGTCACTGGAGCTAGGGTCTGGGCGAGACTGGGCCGCATCAGGTTTTCCAAAAAAAAAAAAAACGCATTTATTAAAAACAGAAAAAGGAATACATTTTGCTTTGGTTTCGATTTTCTACAATAAAAGCTCTGATAAAACATTCCACTGTTCTCAAATATCTTACTTTTTATTTTTCTACACAAAATAAGATGAAAAATAAATAAACAAATCAAGAATAAAGAAAATCAATCAATCAGTAATAAATAAATATTATAATAATAATAATAAAACGGCAAATAATTAAAACTTAAGAAACCACATATAGTTGGTGGGTAGACAAATTATTTTTTTCAGATTAAAATTAACAAAGCATTATTAGAGCCCTGTAGACATGACAAAACACGACTATAGTCACAGTTATACTCTTTTTATTTACAACATATTGCGCAACCGCGGGGTCTTGAGACACATGCTAACTCGCAAACTAGAGAGCTAGCGACCTAAACGGTAGCCTTCAAGTTATTTCCTTTAAACTTAAATAGCCAAAAACTTACCACTTCCACACGGATAGGGAGGATAACTATTAACAGTTATTTAACCTTTAACATGAACATTAATCAAACGTAATATTTTTTTCTGGGTACATGATACCATACAGCAGGGGTGGGCAAACTATGGCCCGGGGGCCACATCCGGCCCGCCAAGTGTTTGAATACGGCCCGCCCAATCTTTCCAAAGTATTTCATTTAAACTCAACATACAACCTGGCATCATGGCCTGAGCCAACCTTTTGATGGTTTTATCAATTTCGTTTTTTGACATGGTCTGTTGTTTACAAAGTGCTCCTGAAAAAAGGGACACAAGCACATAATAATAATAATAATAATAATAATAATAATAATAATAATAATAATAATAATAATAATAATAATAATAATAATAATAATAATAATAATAATAATAATAATAATAATAATAATAATAATAATAATAATAATAATAATAATAATAATAATAATTACTATTATTATTATTATTATTATTATTATTATTATTATTATTATTATTATTATTAATTAATAATAATAATAATAATAATTATTATTATTATTATTATTATTATTATTATTATTATTATTATTATTATTATTATTATTATTATTAGATTATTCAATTATTATAATTATTATTAGAACTATTATGATTATTATAATTATTATATTAATGCTAATTATTATATTAATTATATATAATATTATTGTTATATTTGCATATTTTACATAATAATAATATAATAATAATATTTTTAATTTTATTGTAATTATTATAATATTTTATTATTTTTTAAAATATTTAAATATAAATATAAAATAATAAATAATAATAGCAGATTGCATGACAATTTTACAGATACAATAATACCAGGTGGACTGTTACGTGTAAAATATATAGTCTGCCCCCCCCCCCCCCCCCCCGTAAATTTTGTCATGTCAATGCGGCCCGCGAGTCAAAAAGTTTGCCCACCCCTGCCATACAGCATCCATATCAAAGCTCAAACTAGTGTCCTGCGGGCCACATTTGGCCCGCGGGCCGCGTGTTTGAGGCCCCTGCTCTGCTGTGTACCCGACTAAGTACAAAAACAAACAGTTGTGTTTATACATGATATTGTACAGTCGTACTTAACGTTGCGTGCTTGCATGGGAATGATTGTGTTTTGGGGGGGTGTTTAACAATGGAGGCATTACATCACCTTATCCGGGTCAACAGTGATGTGCCAGGAGCAGCTCCTCCCGTTGTCATAGCTACTGGGATAGTGGATGCTGGTGAAGGTGCCCGACTCCGCGGTGAGCTCCTGGGGTCCTCCGCACCCTGAGATCGGCCCTGGGGAAAAAGGCATGGAAGAGGGAGGATAGTTTTGCTGACAATTAATGTCACCGGCAGGTACATTGTATTCGGAATGATGCTATTTTTGTGACTGAACACGCTAGTACTGGTACTGTTAGACCTTAAAAATAGAAATAGCTAACCAATAGTGACTATATCTCGTAAATGTGATGCATTTGATTTAACAGCTTGCTAGTTTACCACAAAGAGCGGTTAACTTATTATTTTACTTGCATGGATGTTGGGAATGACCCTGAAGCTAATTATTCGTATTTTCCGGACTCTAAGTACCACTTTTTTTCATAGGTTGGCTTAAAAATGAAAAAACTGTTTATGTTACATAAACACTGGACACCTTTTCTGTTCATGTTTATTTTTATTTTTATTTTTATTTTCTGAATAACCTTTGTGTTAGCATATCTTACACCTATTCAGCCTGTTCTCTATTCTTTTATTATTGTTAGAACTTGCCTTCCAAGAGGATGTAATGTCTGTTTTGGTCAAGTAGTTTGCAAAATAAATTACCCGCAAAAAATGCGACTTATACTCCAGTGTAACTTGTGTTTTTTTTCGACCTAATGATGCATTTTTGGCCTTGTGCGACTTCTACTCCGGAGCGACTTATTGTCCAGATAATACAAATACCGTATTTAATTTAATTTAATTTAATTTAATTTAATTTAATTTAATTTAATTTAATTTAATTTAATTTAATTTAATTTAATTTGATTTGATTTGATTTGATTTGATTTGATTTGATTTGATTTGATTTGATTTGATTTAATTTAATTTAATTTTATTTAATTTAATTTATTTTATTTTATTTTATTTTATTTTATTTTATTTTATTTTATTTTATCAATGGGAAGAACCAGATTACGGTAAATAAAATTAGCTAAAACAGGACAAAAAATAGCGACTCTCGACACTTAACCACTATTGGTATATATGTATGTATGTATGCCAGATAGAAATCCATCAAGTTGCCATGGTAACAGCATTGATTACACAGTGTGTTTTATTGTATAAGCAGCAGTCTTTTCCCTGGTGGATTTGAGGTGGGGTTTTTCTGTTTGGTTTTTGAGTAGCATGTCTCCAAGTGAACCAAAAAAAAAAAATTCCTTGGAAAATCCATCCTAGTTGGACTCACCCTCTTGATGAGTTGCCGAGTCGTCCTCTTTGTCGATGAAGTAGAGGGTCACCACGGCAACACATACGCCGGTCATGACAACAAAGAGGAAGATCAGCCATTTTTCCAGGGTGCTCAAGCCTCTGGAGCGACGACGTTCCTTTTCTGCGACCTCCATTTCTGTCCTCTCACTTGTTGTCAGTGGAGGAGAAGATCCAGACTTGGAGCCTTTTGGCCAGGCACCGGCATGTCATGTTCAATTGTATGTGAACTTTGGCCCTCGGGTGTTGTATGGTACATAGCATAAACACTGTAGTGTTGTTACAGTTAATGAGTAATGGTGATAATTGCAGCACTGCACATTTTTAGATGAGATAAGGCCCCCGTTAATTCCAAATAAACCTCAATCATCGATAAGAAAAAAGCCACAGCAGGTAAGTACAGTGCAGAAGAAAGGTTGTGTGTGTTCGATGACCTTACGTGGTGATCTGACTTTTGTTGTTTCTTTACTGTTGAACGGATGTACTGACTATATGTTAGAAAGCCCTCAATTTTGCACATGCATGTAAATGTATTTTTCTTTTGTCCTTGAACACACCATGTGTGACGCAGATTGAGACTCATGTGTATGACTTTCTCCGATGCTAACACTTTTAACGACTTTTAAATTAGAGGCAATAATATGTGTGCAGTTGATAAATACTAGGACACGTGATTTTTGATATGATGTCATAATATACTATAACATACAGTGAAGAAAATAAGTATTTGAACACCCTGCTATTTTGCTATTTCTCCCACTTAGAAATCATGGAGGGGTCTGAAATTTTCATCGTAGGTGCATGTCCACTGTGAGAGAGATAAACTAAAAAGAAAAATCCAGAAATCACAATGCATGATTTTTTTAACAATTTATTTGTGTGATACAGCTGCTAATAAGTATTTGAACACCTGAGAAAATGAATGTTAATATTTGGTACAGTAGCCTTTGTTTGCTATTACAGAGGTCAAACGTTTCCTGTAGTTTTTCACCAGGTTTGCACACACTGCAGGAGGGATCTTGGCCCACTCCTCCACACAGATCTTCTCTAGATCAGTCAGGTTTCTGGGCTGTCGCTGAGAAACACGGAGTTTGAGCTCCCTCCAAAGATTTTCGATTGGGTTCAGGTCTGGAGACTGGCTGGGCCATGCTAGAACCTTGATATGCTTCTTACGGAGCCACTCCTTGGTTTTCCTGGCTGTGTGCTTCGGGTCGTTGTCGTGTTGGAAGACCCAGCCACGACCCATCTTCAATGCTCTGACAGAGGGAAGGAGGTTGTTCCCCAAAATCTCACAATACACGGCCCCAGTCATCCTCTCTTTAATGCAGTGCACTCGTCCTGTCCCATGTGCAGAAAAACACCCCCAAAGCATGATGCTACCACCCCCATGCTTCACAGTAGGGATGGTGTTCTTCGGATTGTACTCTTCATTCTTCTTCCTCCAAACACGCTTATTGGAATTATGACCAAAAAGTTCTATTTTGGTCTCATCTGACCATAAAACTTTCTCCCATGACTCCTCTGTATCATCCAAATGGTCATATGCAAACTTAAGACGGGCCTTGACATGTGCTGGTTTAAGCAGGGGAACCTTTCGTGCCATGCATGATTTCACATCATGACGTCTTAGTGTATTACCTACAGTAACCTTGGAAACGGTGGTCCCAGCTCTTTTCAGGTCATTGACCAAGTCCTGTCGTGTAGTTCTGGGCTGATTCCTCACCTTTCTTAGAATCATTGAGACCCCACGAGGTGATATCTTGCATGGGGCTCCACTCCGATTGAGATTGACCGTCATGTTTAGCTTCTTCCATTTTCTAATGATAGCTCCAACAGTGGACCTTTTTTCACCAAGCTGCTTGGTAATTGCTCCGTAGCCCTTTCCAGCTTTGTGGAGGTGTACAATTTTGTCTCTGGTGTCTTTGGACAGCTCTTTGGTCTTCGCCATGTTACAAGTTAAAGTCTTACTGATTGTATGGGGTGGACAGGTGTCTTTATGCAGCTAACGACCTCAAACAGGTGCATCTGATTCAGGATGATACATGGAGTGCAGGTGGACTTCTAATGGGCAGACTAACAGGTCTTTCAGGGTCAGAATTCTAGATGATACACAGGTGTTCAAATACTTATTTGCAGCTGTATCACACAAATAAATTGTTAAAAAATCATGCATTGTGATTTCTGGATTTTTCTTTTTAGTTTATCTCTCTCACAGTGGACATGCACCTACGATGAAAATTTCAGACCCCTCCATGATTTCTAAGTGGGAGAAATAGCAAAATAGCAGGGTGTTCAAATACTTATTTTCTTCACTGTATGTATCATTGTGTGGTTTATGTTTTTTAAGTGTGCAAGTGAATCTGTATTAATGGTTTTGGTCAATACACAATGTGGTATTTAATAGTTCTTACATATTCACTCCTAATCAAGACCAGTTAACGAATTACAAGAATTTATATTTTGCACTGTTAGATCTTAAGGAGGTTCTAAGTACAGTATCAAAATGCAAAAAGAAGAAATAAGAATGAGAAAAAAATATATACAGTAAACCTCGGATATATCGGACTCGGATATATCGGAAATTCGCTCACAACGGACAGATAAAAAAGAACCGATTTTTCTGTAATGCATTTCCAATAAAATTCATTGCATATATCGGATTTTTTATAACGGATTTTGCCTATTTCGGACAAAATCTCCAGTCCCGTTCCAATGCATTTTCATTAAATTTCCCTCGCATATATCGGATGGCCGCATCGTGGCGCTCCGATTCGCCGAATCGTGACAGGCCGCTATACGACGTCATTTGCAGCGTTTGCAGCGTTGCCTGCGCGTCCAGGTACATTGGAAACATAGTCAAGGAAGTGCCTTTTTAGAACGGATAAAATCCAATTTACGCATATACCGGATATAAATCCGATATATGCGTAAAACGGACATTTTCCGGTATACGCATATAACGGATTTCGCTTATATCAGACAAAACCAGTGGGAACAATTGAATCCGATATATCCGAGGTTTACTGTATGTACTTTATTGCAATCCAGTGACATCATTAGGCCTATTTTAGGGGGGCTTCAGACATCCTAAAATGTTCTTAAGCCCCCCTAAATAATTTGATATTTTTTATTGATTTTTTTAAAAATTTTGATTGATTTTGTTGGGGTTTTTTTACAAAAAAAAATATCTGACAAATTTCATATAATAGGGCAAAAACAGGCTAATAAGCAAGCCAATAAGCAGGCTAATACTAGCCTACTAGTAGTAGTAATAATCATTCATTCATTCATTCATTTTTTATCGCTTATCCTCACGAGGGTCGCGCGGGGCGTGCTGGAGCCTATCCCAGCTGTCTTCATGCGAGAGGTGGGGTACACCCTGGACTGATGGCCAGCCAATCACAGGGCACATATAGACAAACAACCATTCACACTCACATTCATACCTATGGACAATTTGGAGTCTATACAATTTGGAATTTGCATGTTCTCCCCGTGCATGCGTGGGTTTTCTCCGGGTACTCCGGTTTCCTCCCACATTCCAAAAACATGCTAGGTTAATTAGCGACTCCAAATTGTCCATAGGTATGAATGTGAGTCGGGCGGCACGGCGGTCTAGTGGTCAGTGCGCAGACCTCACAGCTAGGAGACCAGGGTTCAATTCGTCCCTCGGGCATCTCTGTGTGGAGTTTGCATGTTCTCCCCATGCATGCGTGGGTTTTCTCCGGGTACTCCGGTTTCCTCCCACATTCCAAAAACATGCTAGGTTAATTGGCGACTCCAAATTGTCCATAGGTATGAATGTGAGTGTGAATGGTTGTTTGTCGATATGTGCCCTGTGATTGGCTGGCCACCAGTCCAGGGTGTACCCCGCCTCCCGCCCAAAGACAGCTGGGATAGGCTCCAGCACCCCCCGCGACCCTCGTGAGGAAAAAGCGGTAGAAAATGAATGAATGAATGAATGTGAGTGTGAATGGTTGTTTGTCTATATGTGCCCTGTGATTGGCTGGCCACCAGTCCAGGGTGTACGCTGCCTCTCGCCCAAAGACAGCTGGGATAGGCTCCAGCACCCCCGCGACCCTTGTGAGGATAAGCGGTAGAAAAAAACATGAATGTAGGAACGTTTCAGGAAAATATCAGTTCCCGACTAAAACAGCTTTTTATGAAAACTTAATTTCAAGCATAGCTTTCACTTTGACACAAATATTTTGGCTTTTGTGACTAAATATCTAAACTATACCAACATAAACAGCGATGGTGATGGTCAGGCGATGGGAAACTACCCACATTGCCAACCTCGGCCGTCGCCTCTCACTGCTGGCGACGCCATAATGGAATGAAGTCCAGCCTCTCTCGAGGTGAAGCCGACTATATCTAGCCGGAATGTCTCCAAATTGTGCACCAGCTTGGGCTTCTTCCCCATCGGAGGTGGTATTCCACATCCCAAGAGGATCCGACTGACCCCTTTGGCCCCCACCATGAGTGGTGTGGTGAGCTCATATATTATATCTACATACATATACGTATATATTGACATATATATTGTTTTTTTTTGGAAAAATTCTGCAAAGTCAAACATTATAATGTAATGATCCAGGTGATGGGAGGTCACCATGGCAACAACAGATGTGATATTCTCCTTCTACTTTCTTTTTAAGATCAAACTTCTACGTATTGTTGCTTTAGCTCGACTCTCCATCTAAAAGCCTCACTTTGATATGAAATCCACGTTCAAAGTGTCTAATCCCTCCACTCCGTGGAACGCTACTAGATGTTCTTCCCAGATAAGTACTTTCCTTTCATTTTCTCTCAGCAACAGAGTTGGATGATGTAACAAAAGCAGCTTAGCGCTCTGCGGGGACACGAAGACGGAGCAAAAAAAAAGAAAAACAATCCTTACGCAATGTGAGTTTTTTTTTCTTTGTTTGGCCGCACTAATGGCTAGCTATTGTTTGCGAGGTTGTCGGGGAACGTTGATAGATGGGCTGTGTGCTTCCACTGGCAGTGTTACACCTTTATCACACTTTGTTTTCTTTCTTTTCTCGTTCCGCCAAGAGGGAGAGATGTGATTTATGGGCACATGTGAGCCATAATAAAGCAGTCTCCTAATGAAGGTGCAGAAGGTGACCTCAAAGTGTGTTTGTTGGTGCGTTTGGGTGAAATCGGGAAGATTTAACCAATTCAGGGGACGTTTACTTGACAGCAATTTACTAAAAGTGGAAACGTTTTACCTCTGAAGACGAAACAGTAAACCTCGGATATATTGGATTCAATTGTTCCCACTGGTTTGCATGTTCTCCCCGTGCATGCGTGGGTTTTCTCCGGGTACTCCGGTTTCCTCCCACATTCCAAAAACATGCTAGGTTAATTAGCGACTCCAAATTGTCCATAGGTATGAATG
The DNA here is from genome assembly GCF_030265055.1 of Doryrhamphus excisus. Lineage (NCBI taxonomy): Eukaryota > Metazoa > Chordata > Actinopteri > Syngnathiformes > Syngnathidae > Doryrhamphus > Doryrhamphus excisus. The sequence goes on along the minus strand of NC_080466.1, from coordinate 18,442,823 downwards.
TGAGTGTGAATGGTTGTTTGTCTATATGTGCCCTGTGATTGGCTGGCCACCAGTCCAGGGTGTACCCAGCCTCTCGCCCGAAGACAGCTGGGATAGGCTCCAGCACCCCCGCGACCCTCGTGAGGAAAAGCGGTAGAAAATGAATGAATGGTTAAAGATGTTTGTGAAATGCTTGAAAATGTGTTTTTCTATGGAAAACAAAGAAATTTGCAAGGTTAATTGGAAAACATGCTAGGTTAATTGCCGACTCCAAATAGTCCATAGGTATGAATGTGAGTGTGAATGGTTGTTTGTCTATAAGTGCCGCCTCTCGCCCGAAGTTAAGCTTGGATAGGCTCCAGCACCCTCAACTAAGATGTTATGAAAATGTCACATCCCTAACACGCCATGATGGCGTTCCCTTTGAGTTTTTTGGTATTTTTGTGTGAACATTGAGTTCAATCGGGTTACAAAACAGTACCCGCCCTCTAACCGAGCCGTAAAGGGATTGACTGTAAGAAGGTTGTTTGATAAAGCAGCACTCCAGTCTTATGCGGCACCACAAACAAATGTAGGCCACGTATTCCGTCGGGAGTGGATCGGCCATCACAAAGACGAGCGCGACTTCCAAGCGATCCAGGGATAAATAAGAAGAAGAATGCGTGCTTGCGTGCCGCTTCACGGGGGGGGGGGGGGGGGGTGGGGGGGGCGGATTAGAAGCCGGCCGAGGTTTTTAATCACTTGCCCGTTACGAGCTTAGCCAGCTTCATTACAATCTGAGCACAGACGAGAAGAAATGGAAGCTGAAAGAGGAAAATGGGGGCACGGAAGTTAAAGGGAGGGGGTTAAGATGGCTGGAATATATTCTTGATTGTTTGCTCACACTAACATTCGTCTTCTCCGTGTGAGTGAGAAGAAGCTCTCGGCTTTTTTTAATGAGGGGTTCCGACTTCTTCTGGCAGGTCCATCAGTGTTTAATTTTAGATGCTAACTCAGCCTCAGGGTTTCCCTCTTGTAGTGTAGAAACACCCCACAGGCTTTTATTTTGTTTTCAGTGGGAAACCGAGGCGGGATTAATCACCTGTCAATCACAGGACTGAAACCTACTGAAAATGAAGGCAATGTATGTGACGGACAGGCGGCGGATTAGTGGGCGCTAACTTTGTAACATGTTATATCCTGCAAATTATGAATTTGTTGTCATCTAATGGGCTGCACGGTGGTCGTGTGGTTAGCGCACAGACCTCACAGCTAGGAGACCGGGGTTCAATTCCACCCTGTCTCCCCATGTATGCGTGGGTTTTCTCCGGGTACTCCGGTTTCCTCCCACATTCCAAAAACATGCTAGGTTAATTGGCGACTTCAAATTGTCCATAGGTATGAATGTGAGTGTGAATGGTTGTTTGTCTATATGTGCCCTGTGATTGGCTGGCCACCAGTCCAGGGTGTGCCCCGCCTCTCACCCGAAGACAGCTGGGATAGGCTCCAGCACCCCCTGTGACCCTCGTGAGGATAAGCGGTAGAAAATAAATGAATGAATGAATGAATGAATGTTAACTATCATTGAATGTATAGCCTGTCCCTCGTTTATCATCTCGACCTGACTGTGATAAGTGAATTTCCGTGAAATAGGATTCAATATTACTGGTAATTAATGTTATATTTTTTTGAAGTTAGAGTACAGAAAACTGTTTAGGACTTTCCAAGTATGTTTTTTTTACCATTATTAGAGCCTTGTAGACATAAAATAACACCCCTACAGTTACTGTTACCCTCTTATTATTCTTGGTTTACAACACATTGATCAACATGATCACTGCAGGGACACAAGAGACGGCTACCGCTTTAAATATAGCATACCTACCGAGCTAACAAGTTAGCCTCCAATTGGTTGATTCTAACTTAAGAAGGGGTTTCAAAGGCAAGGACAAAGAAGCCAAACACTTACCACTTCCACACAGAAAGGGAGGAAACCTTTTTTTTTATTCTAACAATGTAACACTACTGACACCTAGTGACCAGAATACCATACCGGTAATATTTTGGGATGAATAATAGTCCAAAGTCAACCACAAAACAGCGGACATTTTGTTAATTAATTAAAAAAAACTGCAGTAGAGTCAGGGAGCGATGTTCGAAATTTTTTTATTTTTTATTTTTTTTAATTTAATTTTATTATTTATCCCTTTCATTCATCATTTATATGTATTTCTATGCATTTCAGATTTTTCTGAATGTCAAAATATAATACGTGTTGCGTTTTAACATTTTTGACTTTCTGAAACAGATTACCGTATTTTCTGGACTATGAATCGTACTTTTTTTTCATAGGTTGGCTGTTCCTGCGACTTATACTCCAGAGTGACTTATAAATGAAAAAAATTGTTATGTTACGTAAACACTGGACATCTTTACTGTTCATGTTTATTTTTTGTGTAGCTGAATAACCATTGTGTTAGCATATCTTACACCTATTCGGCCTGTTGTCTATTCTTTTATTGGTAGAAGTTTATAGTTTATAAAATATAAAAATAAATTTAAAAAAATAAAAAATAAAAAAATAAAAAAATAAAAAAATAAAAAAATAAAAAAATAAAAAAAATAAAAAATAATAATAATAAAATAAAATAAATAAATAAATTTAAAAATGCGACTTATACTCCAGAGCGACTTATAGTCCAGAAAATACAGTAATTGGATATATATTATTTCTGATAGAAAAAAATTTATTCAGTTAAGGTCCGTTTCTATTAGAGTCGGACCCGTTCGAGCAAACGAATGACTCTAACCAAGGTTCCAATGTCAATATTCCGAGTGTGAATTGGAATTCTGTCCTTTAGTAAGTGCGACTATGGGTGGTATTTTTGTCCTTGTGTCTTTACACTCCTTTTTATTATTTTTTTTGGTCATCGTAATAAATCACCCGCTGGGCTAAACGCCACCTTTGGTCACATCTAATCTCCAAGCAGTCATGTCGACACACGAAGCAGGTTATTAAAAATTTAAAACACAGCTAATTAAAGCTGGGGTTAAAGACCTATTATTATGAAATGACAAAACATAATATATAAGGGGGAGACGCTGACCGAGCTTGGATGACGAGGAAGGGTAATGGGAAAGTGTGAAAAGGTCATGGGGGGGCACTTTCACTTTCAAAAACAGCCCCCTTTCCTCCATTGCGACAAATCATCGCAGGTGGTAGAGGATGCACGAGTGACTAGATGTGACATGTCCATACAATCACGCGATGATGATGTTCACATGAAGAGACGCGCTTGTTAAAAACGATAACGCCTGCCTCTTGATATCAGCGTTAACACCAGCCATGGCTGGAAATAACACAACACACAAACATAACACAAAAGTCAGGGGATTAGGTCCGGTTAAAAATGTCACAGAACACGTTGGAATTCATATTTCCGTCAATAAACCGCAGCTCCCCAGTGTCGGCAGCACTCGTGCAGGTGATATTTGCAATAAAGATAGCTTCAAGTTTTATAATGATTAGACAAATGGTCAATGACTCAGCCCTTGCAAAAAAAAAAATTAACCGCAGCTCCCCAGTGTTGGCAGCACTCGTGAGGATAAGCGGTAGAAAATGAATGAATATTATTTTAGAGCTGCACGAGTGGTTAGCACGCAGGCCTCACAACTAGGAGACCCAAGTTCAATTCCACCCTCAGTGTCAAGTCAAACCCTTGTCCAAAATAATTTAGATAAGGCAGACAGGAAAAAAAATAAATAAAAAGATAAATAAAAATAAAAAATACTTTTCATAGCCCTCATTAAGGGAATAATAAATTTTCGTTGTAACTAGCACGTTATTTTACTAAATTAAACACGGGAGATCAGGTGGGGAAAATCTAAACCGGAAGTGGGAATCAGTTTTAAGCGCACCTGGGCGTCTGCATGGGGGCACTTCCTTTCTCAGCAGGTAAGGCTGCAGACAAGTGGTATCGAGAAGGTAGTCAGAACTGCACCCCAAACCTTGCGCAAACTGGAGCTACACAACACTGAAGAGGCAGCCGGTTTTCACCTATGCGTGCTATGCACTATGCGTGCTATGTGCTGTGCTACGCTGTGCTGTACTGTGCTGTACATTGTCACAACAAGACTTGTGCCTCACTAAATAAAACCCAAAACAGCAAAAGCATCGAGTGGATCCAGTCTTTCCTCAGTGTGGCTACTCGGACCCCCTTTTTCAAGTTCAGGGGATGCGCAAGGCTAGAAGGAACTTGACACTCAGCCATCTCTGTGTGGAGTTTGCATGTTCTCCCCGTGCATGCGTGGGATTTCTCCGGGTACTCCGGTTTCCTCCCACATTCCAAAAACATGCTAGGTTAATTGGTGACTCCAAATTGTCCATAGGTATGAATGTGAGTGTGAATGGTTGTTTGTCTATATGTGCCCTGTGATTGGCTGGCCACCATTCCAGGGTGTACCCAGTCTCTCGCCCAAAGACAGCTGGGATAGGCTCCAGCACCCCGGCGACCCTTGTGAGGATAAGCGGTAGAAAATGAATGACTGAATGAATGAATGAATGAATATTATTTTAGGGCTGCACGAGTGGTTAGCACGCAGGCCTCACAACTAGGAGACCCAAGTTCAATCCCACCCTCGGCCATCTCTGTGTGGAGTTTGCATGTTCTCCCCGTGCATGCGTGGGTTTTCTCCGGGTACTCCGGTTTCCTCCCACGTTCCAAAAACATGCTAGGTTAATTAGCGACCTCAAATTGTCCATAGGTATGAATGTGAGTGTGAATGGTTGTTTGTCTATATGTGCCCTGTGATTGGCTGGCCACCAGTCCAGTATGTACCCCATTTCTCGCTCTTTTGTGAAGATAAGCGGTAGAATATGAATTAATGAATGAACTTAAGCGGGTCAAGCATTGGGGTTAAGTAACAGCGCCACCATGTGGTGTATTTGTCTGAAAAATACCAGCACAGCTTACATAGCTTATATAAATAAATACATACATAATACAAATAAAAACCGTGTAAAACGCAACTGGTGTTTTTTTTCATCTTTTAATAGAAAACCAAAGAGTAACAGTAAGTGTATTCATACAGTCTTTTTTTTTGTTTTTTGCTTGACTGTACTAACTAGAAACAAAGGGGCGGGGCTCTTATAAATACAATAAATACACTACCCCCCCGAACGCATTAAAACATCCAATTTGACGTTGCTTTCACGTATTTTCACACGTAGTTTGACAGCAAATCATAACCCGCCTGTAACCGCTATCTTTTTACTGCAAAGTTCCTTTCGTACGTTGCGACTAATATACATGCTTCTCTATATTATTATTATTATTATTGCATTTGTTATTTAAAAACTCTTTTTTTTTAAATACCCATTTCTATAAAAGTAGTTGTTCATTTGATACCTTTTACTTCATCGCCATGGATCTCCTTTGATCACAAATGTCACAATTCTAGTCTACAAACATTCCAAGATACTCACAGGAACGCCGTTCTGTGTACGGCGTCAACGTGGCGTTGCTGCGGTGACCAGCGGAGAACAAATACTTTGACCTCTAAGTGTGGGACGGAGAAAAAGGGGGCTGGGGGGGGGGGGGGGGGGGGGGGAGACGAGGAGTCTGACATTGGCTCAACCTCTAATCATGAACGGAGGAAGGAGGGGGGCGCATGCAGCAGTTGGGACGCCGCACGTTCTGCAGCATAGACCTGAACAGGTTGTGTTGCCGCTGTTTGGTCTTCTTGCCGCCGCGAGGCGAATCCAGGCCGGTGATGGACTTGCGAAAGGAGGTTTGAGCGATCAGTTTCCTTTCCTGCTCCTTGATTTTGCACTGTAAGTGACTCTGGATGGCAAAACCGAGCGACTCCGGATCCACAGACGCGCCGTAGACTTCCCATGTCATTCCCTGCTCGTCCCAAACGACGTCGTGGACGCTTTTTCCCTTCTGCTTCTGATCATCGTCTTCTTCGTCACTTTTCTCCACTTCGGACTCCTTTGCAAAGTCTTTACCTTTCGGGTTTTCTTGAGGACTCATAGTTTTTGTTACTGTGGACTTGGATGATGTATCAGCTGGTGTAGACCTTTGGGTCTGGTCAGTCTGGGCTGGAACGTCAGACGGTCCTGACGCAACAGTTTTTGTTTCGTTTTTTGTCTCCATCTCCTTCCGGTTGCCGTGCTCGATGTTGATTTGATAAACCGGTTGGAGTTGAGATGAGGTGGTTTCTTTCGGTTTTGCGCCAAGATTTACGTCGTTCCTAGTGGGGCACATCTCCGCCTCAACGGTCAGGCGCTCTGATCTCGGATCTGCAGAAGGTAGAAGTGTATTCATCTGCGGGAGCCCCATCTGATGGAATCCTAAACTCCCGTCGGTTTTGTAGATGACAGCGAGGCTCTGCACCTCGTCATGGGCGCCGGAGTTGGGTCTGAAGGGGAGCAGGCTCGGGCTGGTGGAAACGGACTTGCTAATGGTGCTAGCGACCGCCTGGACTTCTACGTCTTTGCCCTGCTTGACTGGCGTTGATGACAGCGAGGAGGTCATAGTCGAGGCCTCCTTGTAGAGCTTCCTGAGAGGTTCCACCTGGAGTTGTGCGACAGTCATGTCAACATTCTTCGAGGGGTCCATCTGCACGGGTGCTAGCTGATGTTTTTCTACGGGTGCCTCCTGAGTTGAAGGCGAATTCGAGTTCAGTTGGGGGAACTCTTGAGAAACGGAGCGTCTTCGCTTGTGATTGGTCTCCTTTGGACTCTCGGACGCATGAATACACTCGGAGGCACCTTCAAGTGTGAGGTGCCTTGACTCGCCGTGATTTGTCGAGATAATCCGCGGCGAGGTTGCGACCGCCGCCTTGTCCTCAGGGAACGTCTTCCCGATGTTAGTTAAAGGAGAAACAGAGCTCTTAGATGCGACTTTTTCATCAGCAAGGCTTAATAGACTGCTAATATTAGCATTAGCATCCCTCATCTGGTCTCCCACCTCAGCCAAACCTTGACCCGACAAGTCCGCAGTCACCTTAAGGGTCCCATCTGTCGGTTGGACTGGCGTGGCTTTGGTTCCCGTTTTGGGGATCTGATCCTGATTGTGTTCCGGTGTCATGCGTCCGGGTTTCTGACAAACCTGGGAGAGTTTCAAGTCGGGTTCCTTCACCCAGTTGGCGTTGGACTCCTTATTAGTGAGAGGGTCCACCACAGGCACCTGAGGTACCATCTGGACTGTCACTGTCCGTTTTGGGTTGGATCCCATCCTGGAGTCTTGTTACTTCTTGTAATCCAAATATGTACTCTCCTACGAGGGGGGAAACACAGTGACTGTCAATCTTCTGAAGTCATAACAAATTAAGTAGATGTATTTATTATTATTAAGTTACTCAATTACATTTGTGTACTTTCCCACTGTTAATGTTACATTGTCCAATCATCCAATACTTCATCCAATACTTCTCTACAAGAGAGGAGAAATATTATCTCCAGAAACAGATTTGAGTGTGATTCGGCAAGCAAAATAAAACACTTATTAGTTATTACACTACACATCTATAGTGCTTGTATATTTTTATATTTTTCTCTTTATTTTATTTATACACATTTTGTATTTTTTAATTAAAAAATTACAAATCAAACATTTAATTTTAGCATATTTTTCAAATGTTTGATTCCTAAAATTACTTCTTTAAAAAAAAATAATAGCAAAATAAAAGCAAAATTTGTTCTCAATTAGAAATCACTCCACACTCTTTATTGCTCTATGGTTACTTATTGTGTGGAAATATGGGCTAATAACTATAAAAGCAATCTTCACTCACTAAATGTACTGCAAAAAAGGTCAGTAAGGATAATTCAGAGAACATACTAACTCCTTATTTCTAAAATCACTAATACTTCAACTTGCTGATAAAGTTAATCTTCAAACAGCTAAAATAATGCATACGGCTAAAAATAACCAATTAGCTAAAAATGTCATCCAATACTTCTCTACAAGAGAGGAGAAATATGATCTCAGGGAAGAAGTACATTTGAAACACTTATATGCTAGGACTACGTTAAAAAGCCATAGCATTTCAGTATGTGGAATCAAACAATGGAATGGATTGAGTAAGGACCTCAAACAATGCACAACGATGAGCCAGTTCAAGAAACAATACAAGCAGTTGATGTTTGCTAAATACAAGGATGAAGAGTCTTGAACCAGTCATGATGTGCTATATATATCACTATATTGACACTTACTATGGTACCCATTATGTCATTGGATGCTCATATCACCTCGTACTTCGGTATGTGACTAAATTAAATTAAATTAAATTAAATTAAATTAAATTAAATTAAATTAAATTAAATTAAATTAAATTAAATTAAATTAAATTAAATTAAATTAAATTAAATTAAATTAAAGAAAGCAGGAAGTGAACAAATGTAACAGTTACTGATTGTAAAAGTACCAGATGGAGGGGTAGGATTTAATAAGCTTTGCTTCTTCCTACTCCCTTTGGACATGTGGAACTGTGAACTGATTATGTGATGCATTCAATTGTAATCTGATGCATGTTCAAATGAAATAAAACCATTACATTGTTGTACAGTATATGATATACAATATCTACAATAGCTCTTCTTGAAGGTTGCACGGCTTCGAGTGGTTAGTGTGAAGGCCTCACAGCTAGGAGACCAGGGTTCAATTCCACCCTCGGCCATCTCTGTGTGGATTTTGCATGGTCTCCCTGTGCATGTGTGGGTTTTCCAGTTTCCTCCCACATTCCAAAAACATGCTAGGTTAATTAGCGACTCCAAACTGTCCATATAGGTATGAATTGTGAATGGTTGTTTGTCTATATGTGCCCTGTGATTGGACACTTTTGCACCAGTCCAGGGTGTACCCCGCCTCTTGCCCGAAGACAGCTGGGATAGACTCCAGCACCTCTTGCGACCCTCTTGAGGACAAGCGGTAGAAAATGAATGAATGAGCTCTTCTTGAACACAGACACGGACAAACATAGCTTGTTAGCATTGAAGCGACACTTTTGAACTGTCTGAATTCCAGCATGAAGACTAGATTATGTACATCCTGCTGCCAATACACTACAGTCGGACATCTGACACTTTAATTGAAAGATGATGAATAAATATGGAGGACCTAAGTGGGGTGAAATGGATGTAAATAGAAAACAAGGTTGGATAACTGCATGCAAATTGAAGAAATGCACCGTGAATTATAACACATCATTTTAAGAGATGTATTAGAACGGATGTGTTAAAAAAAAAAACTATCATTAACATTAGATAAGGGTGGCACGGCGGTCCTAGTGGTTAGCGCGCAGACCTCACAGCTAGGAGACCAGGGTTCAATTCCACCCTCGGCCATCTCTGTGTGGAGTTTGCATGTTCTCCGGGTATTTTCTCCGGGTACTCCGGTTACCTCCCACATTCCAAAAACATGCTAGGTTAATTAGCGACTCCAAATTGTCCATAGGTATGAATGTGAGTGTGAATGGTTGTTTGTCTATATGCGCCCTGTGATTGGCTGGCGACCAGTCCAGGGTGTACCCCGCCTCTCGCCCATAGACAGCTGGGATAGGCTCCAGCATACCCCCGCGACCCTCGTGAGGAAAAAGCGGTAGAAAATGAATGAATGAATGAACATTAGATAATAATGCAACAGTATGCAAATTAGGGTTGTTGATGTTGGAAAAGCTTTTGCTTTTTTGGATCAGAGGGTGAGAGTATTAGTAATGACTCAGGGTTGATGCAGTTGCACTCGAGATAAGACAATCAGAATGATGGATGACTCCATTACTAATTAAGCATTTCATTGACACACTATTCTCCACAAACTGACATTTTCATATAGAATTCAGCATCACTTCCATGCATAACATGCGGGCGCCTTACTGAATAGACAAGTGTAGCATCTGTGTCTCCCTGCTATACTATTCATGTGCCGATCTGTCACCGTAGTGCAAATATTGATGGGAAACACATCCTCCTTGTCATTGCATGTTCGGCTTGGGTTTTAATTGAAACCTGATGATTTTATAGCATGCAAGTACATAATAAAAATGATAATATTCAAAAGAGCAATGCATGTAATGTGAAGTATTGTATTTTTGCACTGCATGTCCCACCCTTAACATCCTCACAGGCCAATGATGTGTATTGCTGCTTACGTTTGACCTTGCGGGTGCACGCAACCTAGTAAAAAGCACTATGCTGTGTAGTGGAAACAACAAAAAAAGGGGGGGCTTACCTTAGCTTGCGGGGGGGGGGGGATCAGCACCGCTTTACAGGTCCTGTTAAGGAGCGCTGCAGTTTGCGCATCCGTAGTCCGTGAGATGAGGCTGAAAGCCCTGACATGAATATGGAAAAGCAGTCTCTATGACATGCGGACACGCCCTCCTGCAAGATTTTCTCCCTTTTTTTTAGGAGGAGGAGAGAGGAGGAGGAGGAGAAGGGGGAGGAGACGCAACGCACACAATCCAAGCTGCAGTGAGTCACCGATAAAAGGCTTCAAACGAAAGATGCAGCCTTTCGCAAATAAAAAAAAAAAAAAAAGGAAAATATTCACACACAGTGATGACGGTGCGTGGCATCCCTTAGTGGGCTGGTCCACCACGCACGGTGTTCACCGTGCACTATAGAGTAAAAAGCACATGATGAATGGATGAGTGTTCGATGCTTCATTCACTGCGATAATGCAATATCAAAGTCCAATATTAGAACTAATAACAATACAATTGTTTCATATTGTAACATTGTACATTAATTATGGGGAAAATATTATGTAATACAGAATATTATGAATCTTTGTACGTAATAGTCATTAAAATATGTAATACAAATCAAATGGCAGTGTATATTATGTATTTAAATATGAGACCAATATATGGAATATAATTTAATATGACCATAAAAATGTGCGTACAAATAAAAGCCTTTTTCCGCCTAACCGCCAATACAACTAATATTTTCTGCATTTTAGCAAAGAAACACCCCAGCTTGTATATATTTGAATGCCCTATAATAATAATAATAATAATAATAATGATAATAATAATAATAATAATATGCTATACATATCACTATACTGACAGTTACTATGGTACCGATTATGTCATTGTATGGTCATATCACGTCATACTTCTGTACGTGACAAAAGTAAAATAAAATAAAAAATTATTTAAAAAAATACTTAAACTATATAAGGAAAGCAGGAAGTGAACAAATGTAACAGTTACTGATTGTAAAAGTACCAGATGGAGAGGTAGATTATTCCCAATTATTATATTTTATTACATTTTATTATGAATTGTTATTATTTTTAAAAACAAGTAATTTTAGGAATGAAACATTTGAAAAATATGCTAGAATTAAATGTTTAATTTACAATTTATTAATTACTTTAATTAAAAGTTAATTTATTAATTGTATGGTCATACCACCTCGTACTTCGGTACCTGACAAAAAATAATAATAATAATAAAATAAAATAAAAACAAACTATATTAGGAAAGCAGGAAGTGAACAAATGTACCAGTTACTGATTGTAAAAGTACCAGATGGAGGGGTAGGATTTAATAAGCTTTGCTTCTTCCTACTCCTTTTTGACATGTGGAACTGTGAACTGATTATGGGATGCATTCAATTGTAATCTGATGCATGTTCAAATGAAATAAAACCATTACCATTACCATAATAATAATTTAATAAAAATTCAACATTATTTAATACCTCACCCCGATAGATGCCTGGTACTCTCTGCAGTTCAGCAACTAAACAACCCCTATCTATATATGCAGCATTTATTATACACATAATATTTGATTATATTATATTGTCTTCTGAATAGTATGAAATATTGCAGTAAATAACTGCTGTGGGCCACAATAAAGCACACAGTACATATTAGTACATACCTGTACACAGCATGAGGCGATCTTTCTTCACTGGTCAAGCAAGAAGTTTCAATCAGGGGACTGACAGGCACCCTAATTACACCACAGTGTATTTACGTCCGGAGGCCCCGCAGTTAGAGGTGCATCGGGGGCAGTCAGGTGAGTATACTGGTGTTGTGATAAATGAGGAAAACAACAACAACAACAACCAGGGCACACACACACACACAAATAATATAGAACCACTCAACCACTTAAAGGGGCTAAACCCTGCACATCTCAGTGGGTGGGGGGTTTTCAAGAAAAAGCACTAAATGGAATGAGCGGTTTACTGCTGCAGAAGCGGAAAGTTGGTACACATGGACTTCCTAACGTTGTGACGTGAGAAGGTCAAAAGATCTTGTGGAAGTCTTGTAAAGTTCTGGTACCATGCTATGTGTGTATAAGGTCTTTATTTTCAATACATTTTGTATTGAAGACCAAATTAAAGGCCAAATAGTGGTCTTATTTGTTATAGACAGTGTATGGCAGCATCTTGTGGTTGTTTTGGGAATTAGCACAATTAACTGCGTCCAGCTATTGCAATTAAAATCATGAAAAAACAGGTCTGGACACTAGATGGCGCTGCAAGCCAAGCACAAACCTCCCCGTTAAAAGGAGCGTGTGCGGTGTTTATAAACATCCCGTAAACTTGACTGTCATCACATTCAACGTTTTTGATTGACCGAATTACACAACTGGAAAAGAAAATCACAAAACTACAGATATAAGTCTTACATTTAGAGGTGTAAGTTGTTCAAATATCATCCTAACCCTCGCTTCATTGTTGCACCTGAAGCTTGTGTGTAAGCGACCCTGAACGCCACACCAATGCAGGCTGACATCTTGCTAACAGTCCACGCACATTCGTTGACTACACAGAAAACATAGCTTGCCGCTGAAGATAAGCTTGGATACGTTTTATTTTAAATGATAAGATAATAACAAGGGTAAGAGCCACAAAATCAACAAAATAATTTAGCTATACCGTATATGTGAACATCGAGCGAACAAAGCTAGCTACCGGTAATAGACAACCTGTTGTCTGGACGACGCTTTCACTGTCAATCAGTCACTGAAGCAGTTAGTTTGCTTATAAAGTTGTTATCAAGAAGCTATTTATGATCATATATGTGCCGTGAAAGCGACAGTGCACTCACATGTCTACGTAACGTCAGGTCGACGTTTGTTTTTATGCTAGCACTTATTAGCAGCGATGCTAGCCGAGCCATTGTTGTGGCAGCTGGGATACTAGTCAGCGAGTCTCACTGCGCATGTGCAATTTTGCTCAACATTGTTATCGTCGCTATAAATGATTTAATAAGCGAATTTCACACAGTAAATCATATTTGTCACAATTACACAGGCGCCAGGAACACATTAACATCAGACATGTCTTACATCATGTAAATAACTCGTATCAAAATGATGACATGCCTTGTAATATCAAGATTACTCAGATTTTATTATCAGATATATATATTTTGCATGTCTGAGTACCAGTACCTAGAAACAAAATACTCTAAAATGCTCTACTTTTTATGTTGTATATTTTTCTTTTTTTTAGTTGGTCACAAAATATAAAGAATTAGTTTTTTTATGTGATGTAAATTATTATGACCCTGTTTAGTATATTTACAACTGTTCAAGGGGTGAATGCTGTTTATTTTCAATTGTTCACCTTTTAGGAAGCATGCTGGCCTGTATCTGGCAATACGTGTACACATACTACCTCAGGTACTGGCTGAAGTGGTTGATCAGGCAGGCAACAGGCACCTGCGAGCTGCAGAGAATATGCTTGGGATACCAACCGGGAGCGACCAGAACAACAAAAACAGGTAAGAAAATCATCCCAAATGTGATGTTTCAATCAAATTTTCACACTTTTGTGTGCTATTGCAGAATACTCCCTGGGGTTGTCAAAGAGCAAGGTAAGCCATTTCATATTGGGGTATAGGCGTCAATAGCTTTTCCTATTGAGCTTATGTAATATGGGGAGCCTTTAAACCCATCAGAATTATCAGCGGTGCAAAGGTCTAATGTTGCACAGTTGTAAACAGGATCCGTCCTGATTTGTATCATCTAGAACAGGGGTCTCAAACACGTGGCCCGCAGGACACTAGTTTGAGGCCCCCGCCTTGATATGAAAGTTTAATGTTAGTGTGGCCCGTGCCACAATTGAAAAAAGTTTTATATGGATGCTGTATGGTATCATACCCAGAAAAAATTATTACGTTTGATTAATGTTCATGTTAAAGGTTAAATAACTGTTAATAGTTATCCTCCCTATCCGTGTGGAAGTGGTAAGTTTTGGGCTTTTTTAAGTTTAAAGGAAATAACTTGGAGGCTACCGTTTAGGTCGCTAGATCTCTAGTTTGCGAGTTAGCATGTGTCTCAAGACCCTGCAGTTGCGCAATACAGTAAACCTCGGATATATCAGACTCGGATATATCGGAAATTCGCTCACAATGGACAGATAAAAAAGAACCATTTTTTCTGTAATGCATTTCCAATAAAAATTCATTGCATATATCGGATTTTTTATAACGGATTTCGCCTATTTCGGACAAAATCTCCAGTCCCGTTCCAATGCATTTCCATTAAATTTCCCTCGCATATATCGGATGGCCGCATCGTGGCGCTCCGATTCGCCGAATCGTGACAGGCCGCTATATGACGTCATTTGCAGCGTTTGCAGCGTTGCCTGCGCGTCCAGGTACATTGGAAACATAGTCAAGGAAGTGCCTTTTTATAACGGATAAAATCCGATTTACGCATATACCGGATATAAATCCGATATATGTGTAAAACGGACATTTTCCGGTATACGCATATAACGGATTTCGCTTATATCGGACAAAACCAGTGGGAACAATTGAATCCGATATATCTGAGGTTTACTGTATGTTGTAAATAAAAAGAGTATAAATGTGACTATAGTCGTGTTTTGTCATGTCTACAGGGCTCTAATAATACTTTGTTAATTTTAATCTGAAAAAAATAATTTGTCTACCCACCAACTAGTATATGTGGTTTCTTGAGTTTGTATTATTTGCTGTTTTATTATTATTATTATGTTTATTTATTACTGATTGATTGATTTTCTTTATTCTTTATTTATTTTTTATCTTATTTTGTGCAGAAAAATAAAAGTAAGATATTTGAGAACAGTGGAATGTTTTATCAGAGCTTTTATTGTAGAAAATCGGAACCAAAGCACTGAAAAAGTTTGTATATTTTTCTGTTTTTAATAAGTGTATTTTTTTGGAAAACCTGATGTGGCCCAGTCTCACCCAGACCCTAGCTCCAGTGGCCCCCAAGTAAATTAAGTTTGAGACCCCTGATCTAGAACATCGTCTTGCTACACTTGGCGCGTGGTCTTCATTTTCTAAAGCATACAAACCATTATTCTACAGTCTAGAACAGGGGTCGGGAACCTTTTTGGCTACAAGAGCCATGAAGGCCAGATATTTTTAAATGTGTATCTGTGAGAGCCATGTACATTTTTTTGAACATTGAATGCAATAAAATGTGTGCATTTTTATGTAAGGCCAACAGTTTTAGATATAATGGGCTCTAATTACGTAGACCAGGAACACTACCCCACGCCAAGGGGGTGTGGCCAGCACACTTTTGTGAGCAGCGCAGTGTCCAATAATAAATCAAATACTTGCTGCCATTAATGCAACTTCTGCTGCTGCATGGTTTTGCACCGTATTCAGTACACGTATTTCATTCTTTTGGCCATCTTTGCCAGAAGGCTTGGTTCTGCAGCTTTAGCTAGGTGACTATTTGACTAAAGGAGGAAAGTTTACATTTACATCTTAATGACCGAGGTACACTACCGCATTACCCAGTAATAATCGAGTTTTGGTGTTTGACCTGGAAAATATCATCAGGAAAGATAGATATGGTTGGCCGTATTGCAGTAGAAAATAGATGGACGGATTAAAATGCATAAGAAAGTTGTTGATTTTTAATATTTTTAACAGTGATTTCTGTGATGTTTACTTTAAAATGTTAGCAAACATACATTTTTATTGTGGTAAGAAATGCTTGAGAGCCAGATACAGTCATCAAAAGAGCCCTACCTGGCTCCCGAGCCATAGGTTCCCTACCTCTGGTCTAGAAATTCTGTCTATGAAAATTACATGAAATATACAAATTGCAGTTGATTGCTGCTGGCAGTGCGAAGCAGACTCCTGCTCCGGTGGTACAAGGACCGAATGGCACGTAGTAGCGTGCCACCAATCCCGTACTCCCGCAACACCTCCTACAAGACTCAAACTCTCCATCCCCAAAGTTCGTACCGTCTTTGGACGCAGCTCTTTCCAGTTTGCTACAGCTAATGACTGGAACACCGTACAAAACTCTCTAAAACTTTCAGCCTTCACATCTCTCTCTGTCTTTAAACAAAACTTGCAACTAATTACATCTGACTTATGCACTTGCTGATTAGGCCTATTGCCATATCCCATTGTTTTAATGTTGCTTTTGTATTACATATTTACGGTATTGATATTTGTCATTTTATATAACATTTTTCTTATTTTCAGCACTCCCCTCGCCCATCAAAGTGCTTTTGCTCTTTGTTCAGGCTGCATTTGTAAATAAGAATTTGTTCTTAAATTGCTTGCCTGGGTAAATAAAGGTAAAATAAAATAAATAAAAAAAAGACCACGCAACTATATTCTAAGTTGAGGTCAACAGGCCCCCATCCCCACTGTAAACAGTGTGGACTGGGCACTGCTTCCCCTTTCTAAGGCATTGAATGGTTTGCAAGAACGACCGAAAATTCTGCTCCATGGTCTCACTCTTTTCAGCTCTACGGCACCCCTAATCTGTGGTGTCGGGTTTGGGGTTTGGCACCACAAGCTCCGAATTCCCCTCAGAAATGGGGGAATTGGGTTAATTTCAACTCTGGAGTTGAACAAGGTCCAGCCCCTTTCGAGTTTGGGTCGAGGGGAGTCCAGCTATGTCTAGTCGCATAAGCTCGGCCGAGGTTATATAGTCCCAGACACAGTAGCCCCCACTAAACCCCCCCCCCCCACCATGATAAGGTTGTGATTCACATATATATATATATATATATATATATATATATTTATTTTTTTTTTTTTCAATTACATTATACAGTACTTTTTCTTCCTCCACAGCTTCTAAGATGTGCCCTGGAAACCAGCGAGGACAAGTTACAACAATGTGTGGAGCACATCATGAAGGAGAAGAAAGTTAAACTGCAGATTAATCCGCTGTAAAGCCACACACTCTTCTTCCCAAAATAATGCTTCCTGTACTGTTAAACTGTTTTTTTTTTACCTGATTTCGTCCTTGTAGGTTCAAAGAGAGCCTGCACACGTCTCTGCTGCAGATAACAGGATACAAACGCCTGTACGCGTCCGTGGAAGACACCAGGAAGGAAGTGTTCAACTCGGATAACCAAGAACACGAGGCCATGTTGCTCAAGGTGCTAAAAATAAGATAGTCACGACTGCTAGTACAAATTTGCATCTTACGTACTTATTTTTAATATTGTCACATGTAGAAGAGCTACCTTCAAATTAACTTTATCATCAACCCTGTAAGTGACAAAGCGTACAAAAGCTGTCTAGACGAGAGCTAGCGCCAGCAATTAATTGTAAAAATATGTTAACTGCCGTTAACAACACATACCTCATAAATTCC
The DNA here is from genome assembly GCF_030265055.1 of Doryrhamphus excisus. Classification (NCBI taxonomy): domain Eukaryota; kingdom Metazoa; phylum Chordata; class Actinopteri; order Syngnathiformes; family Syngnathidae; genus Doryrhamphus; species Doryrhamphus excisus. Next base: position 18,425,258 of record NC_080466.1, on the reverse strand, counting down.
ATAAAATCAGCCGCAACTTTGTTCACATGACTTGAACAACGATGCGGCTGATTTATGGCTAGAAGAACTAGAGTTCCACTGCATGATGGACGAAATGTGTGTCGCACTCAGCTCTGGGAGTTACTCATGCCGGGCGTCAAGCTGGACTCCAGAGTGACCAAGCAGTGGGGGGACATCGGCTTCCAAGGGGACGACCCTAAGACCGACTTCAGAGGAATGGGCATGCTGGGCCTCATCAACCTCCTGTGAGTCCTGAATCTAAATCCTAATGGAATTAGTAACACAACATTATAGGCTGTTAAAGTTTTAGGCACAGCTTGTTCTCATTCAAAGCATACAAAAAGTGGTCTTGTTGTTTTTGTCACAGTTTCTTCAGTCAAAACTACACGGAGGAAGCACGCATGGTGTTGTCTCATGCTAATCATCCTAAACTGGGGTGAGGACAAATCCAAATCATCACATTTCTTCTACTCCTGATATCACACTCATTTGGATTCAATGGATTTCCAGGTACTCGTACGCCATCGTCGGGATCAACCTGACGGAGATGGCCTACAGCCTCCTGAAGAGCGGCGCTCTCAAAGCTCATTTCTACAACACGGTGGCGGGCACACCTCAGCTACGACATTTTCATCAGTTTTACTGTGAGTGTAAATCGCCTTGACTTGACTGAAAAGCTTAGCTGAGGTCTTATTCTCCCTTCTTGAGGCGGCAAACAGAGACAGCGCCTCTGCTGATGGCAACCAAGTACTGCACTGCATTTTGACATTTTGTCAGGATAGTGCATGAAATGCAAAATTGAAGAAATTTGTGGACAAATAGGCCCAGTCGCTGTCAATTAGCTCACTTCTGCTGCTCGCTGTTGTGCCTCATGATAAACTCATTTATTCAGTCAAGACAATGCATGACATGCTGCTTAGTACAAAGTCTTTGCTGAAGTTGCGGGAAAAATTAAACACTTGACTCAAAATTTGCACAAATGTGTGGGTTGTCGTACTTGGATGACGCTGTCATGGAAATAAGCGTAAATATTCAATCGAGACACTGCATGATATGCTGTTTGTTGTTATGCCTTGCTGAACTCATGGGGGAAAAAAATCGTCTCAGACACCGTCACGGAAATAAGCCGATTTATTCAATCAAGACAATGCGTGATATGAAAAACTGCACCGATCTGGCATCTCATTTTTTGGGGGGGTCACATGATCAACAGCATATGCTGTCTTGTTATGTTTTTGTTATTGGATAAAACAATAACACAGCATCTCGTCTTGTCTTCCAGGCTACCTGGCGTTCGAGTTTGACAAATTCTGGATCGCAGAGGAACCCGAAAGCATCATGCTGTTCAATCAGTACAGAGAAAAATTCCATAATTTGGTCCAGACCCAGTTGAAGGACCCCAATGTGTCTCTCGTGCTCTAATCCAGCTAACAACTAACGCTTAGCACCGGGAAGGAAACACAAACCTCTTCGGGGAGTGGTTTGTGACGATTTGAGCTCTTTCAACAAGCCAGCAGCCGACTTGCTGCGGTGGTCCAAAGACTCTTGGAAAAATGTTAAATCACGTTAACACTTTACGTTCAGCTCAGGATTTTGATATTTATGTCCTTAATAATGTGACAAATGCTTGTTTGATGTGTGACTTTAACCATTAAACACACACACACACACACACACATATGTTTGCTGTCTAAACTTAGAATAATAAGAACAGGTTAAATATATGTATTGATATATGTAGGATGCATATAAACATGTAGTACATTACACCATAGGGCACCATGAGTACTTCAGCTGCTTCAAGAGTCAATATTGTCTCGTTTGTCTTGTTAAAAGTGCAGTTTTTCTTCTTCACACTTAAGCATCAGGCACACCTGCACGATGGAACATCAGTCAGTAAAAAAAAAAATGTTTATGTAAATGCAAAATGCAGCCCCCATGTTAAATTCATATCAGTCCAAATCTATTGCAGTCACACACTGCTGTGGGATGGCCTCATATACTGTATATTTAAGAGGACTTATTAGCAAGTGTACCTAATACAGTGCTCGGTGCGTTCCTGCTCAGTTAGTGGCCTCAAACCTCTTCTTGGTGACCATCATGCCTCGTTTTATTTGCTCAAAGGACACGAACATCACAATGTTCCATGAGCCCAGTCTCAGGAAGGATGGCACAAATCTAAAACACACACAAAAAAAAGGTAAAATTAAGATTAATTCATTCATTTTCTACCACTTTTCCTCATGAGGGTCACAGGTATGCTGGAGCCTATCCCAGCTGTCTTTGGGCTGGACTGGTGGCCAGCCAATCACAGGGCACATATAGACAAACAACCATTCACACTCACATTCATACCTATGGACAATTTGGAGTCGCTAATTAACCTAGCATGTTTTTGGAATGTGGGAGGAAACCGGAGAAAACCCACGCATGCTCAGGGAGAACATCAGGGGAACAAACTCCACACAGAGATGCCCGAGGGTGGAATTGAACCCTGGTTTCCTAGCTGTGAGGTCTGCGCGCTAACCACCACAAAGATCACACACAAAAAAAAACACGAGTGAGCGCTCACCCCTTGTAGAAAGCCGTGGGCCCCTCTTTGGTGAGCATGGTCCAGGCGCAGTTGATAGCGCTCCTGTACTGACCCGGCGGTGAGTTCATGTACCTGGTCTTCACCACGTCGACCGGGGAGGCGATCACCGTGGTAACGAAGCCGGCTCCGAAGGCGGACACGAAGTGACACGGAAGATTGTCTGCGCAAATTGTCATATCAGCACTTTGTATGGACGATTGTGTTATCAGCTGGAGGGACAGTGGGTGTGTGGGCTCTCAGCCAATCAGCTGTCAGTATACATGTGCGTGTGCGCTCACCTGACATGAGCTTGTGTCGCAGGATGGCCTCTTTGATGAGGTCATAGGTTACCAGCTCTGTGCAGTTGACCAGCGCGTTCCTCGTGATGTTGGGAAGCGTTCCTGCACGTTTTTTTTTTACAAAATATTACATAAAATTATTTTTTTAAGTTATTTTTAAGTAAAAATACGTTTTAAAAAGAAGAACCTTTCCAGAGTCCTCGCAGGCCCTCGTTCTGGAAGATGTGTTTGTAGGCCTGCATGGTTCCACTGTAGCGCCGCGCCATGCCGTCCAGGTTCATCTGAGCTTGGAACCTCACCTTCACCACGTCTGTGGGCTGAGCGAAGGACACCGCCATGGCGCCCGTCGTGCAGCCGGCCAGGATACGCACCAACACTCCCGGATCTGTAAAACACAAACACAAACAGTCAAGTACTGCAATACTCACATTCATATGCAGTACACCGACACACAAATCGTTCAATTCCAGCCGTGCTTCAAAAGCCGTCCCACTCTATAACGGACATTTTTGATGATTTTGACACAGAATTTTGTGTCCTCGAGCTATATAGACATGGTCAATACCAAACGAAAGATTAGACTCTCATCTTTCATCAGAGAAAAAATATTTGTTTCTACCTTTTTCCGTTTTTTAGTAATCAGCAGTAAAACATAGGTAAGTTTCAGCAAAATATCACTTCTCAACAAAATACACATATTTAGCCACATATATTTAGCTGCACGTTGGTCGAGTGGCGCACAGACCTCACAGCTAGGAGACCCGGGTTCAATTCCACCCTCGGCCATCTCTGTGTGGAGTTTGCATGTTCTCCCCGTGCATGCATGGGTTTTCTCCGGGTACTCCGGTTTCCTCCCACATTCCAAAAACATGCTAGGTTAATTGGCGACTCCAAATTGTCCATAGGTATGAATGTGAGTGTGAATGGTTGTTTGTCTATATGTGCCCTGTGATTGGCTGGCGACCAATCCAGGGTGTACTCCGCCTCTCACAGAGAAGACAGCTGGGATAGGCTCCAGCACCCCCGCAACCCTTGTGAGGATAAGCGGAAGAAAATGAATGAATGAAAAATACGGGCTGCATGGCGGCCGGGTACTCCGGTTTCCTCCCACATTCCAAAAACATGCTAGGTTAATTGGCGACTCCAAATTGTCCATAGGTATGAATGTGAGTGTGAATGGTTGTTTATCTATATGTGCCAGCTGGGATAGGCTCCAGCACCTCCATGACCCTCGTGAGAATACACGGTAGAAAATGAATGAATGAATATTTAGCCAAAATGTCAACACAGAACCACTGTTTTAATGGAACAAACTGCTCAGCTGATGGCTTCATCATAAACAGCTGGGTTCAATATTTTAAAGCGCATGCAGAGGTTAATAATAATAAAAAACATTTCATAAAAAATATTTTAATAACACTAATTGTCATGAAAAAAAAGTTGCATACTTACTGTGTGCCCCTCCAGTGTAGAAGTCCCTGACGTTGTCGTAGAGTCCGATCCGAACGGAGGCAAAACACACTTGCCTCTGCAGACCCGCCACCAGGCCGTTGTACAGCGCCCTGGGCCCCTCGGTGCGGATCATGGTGCTGATGGTGCCGAACACGCCTCTGTAGCGGATGTTCTTGGCTGCCTCCACCGCCTTCTCGCCTTGGATCTGAACTCAAAGAACGCCATCTTTCAGGACAACAATGGCAACACAATGACGCCATTAGAGATAAAACCCGTACGCTTTTACCTGCAGTCTGACTTTGGCCGTGTCCAGAGGGAACGTGACGATGTCGGCGATGCAAGCTGCCGCTCCTGCGCTTGCCATCTTTACACCAAGAGGTGGGGGGACGTCTGAGGGTTTGAGACCCACCATCTTCTCCTAAATCTGAATTTGAAAGCACTAAAATGAGGCATGAGGCAACGTTTACATTATGGGGTGTCCAAACAAGCCATTTTCATATTTTTATTAATATTATTATTATATTTTATTTTTTTGCACTTTTTTTTATTTACATATATTTAAACTTTTTCTCATTTTACTTTTGACATTCTTAATATGACTTTTTTTTCCCAAAAATTGCGACATTATGCTTCTAAAAGTATTTTACGCCCTCAAAATATTTTATTCTTGTGAAATTCTTATTTTCTGAAGATTACAACATTTTCTTATTAGGACTTTAATTTTCATCATATTTTAAGTTATTCACAAAACAACTTCTTCCAAACTTAATAATTTTTTTTCTGTTTCTCCTAATACTTTTGACTTAAAAATGTTTTTTTTTCAAAATTTTTTTCGTTCTAAAATGACTCAAAATAGTACAATTCTTGAAAAATGTATTAGTTTTTTGTCACAAGATTCAAACGTTTATCTTTTATGACTTTATTCTCAAAAATATAACGTTTTCTAACCAAATTTCCCCCAAATTCTAACTTTATTCTTTATTTTGTTTCTCATTCTGACTTAAAAAAGTGTCATTTTTTCTTTAGTATTTTAAAATCACATTTTTGTCCCCCTTAAAAATTTACTCTTTTTCACTCAGATTATTATGCCTTTATTCCCATATTATGAATTTTGCAACCAAATTTTCCCCAAAATTGCAACTTTATTCTTTAATATTTTAACTCTGCGTTTCTAAAAAATAAGATTTTTTTTAAACTTTATTCTTTATTTTGTTTCTCATTCTGACTTTAAAAAAAGTGTAATTTTTTCTTTAGTATTTTAAAATCACATTTTTGTCCCCCTTAAAAATGTACTTTTTTCCCTCAGATTATTACGACTTTATTCCCACATAATGAATTTTGCAACCAAATTTTCCCCAAAATTGCAACTTTATTCTTTAATATTTTAACTTTGCGTTTCTAAAAATAAAATTTTATTCTTGTAAAAATGCCCTATTTTGTACTATTATAACTCAATTCTAATATTTCAACCTTATCGCTGTAAAATTTGCGCTCTTTTGTTTTTTGTTGTAAGTTATGTTGTTTAGTAATATGTTTGGCAGATAGCCCCCATGCCACACTTTGGACATCCCTTGCTCAGCGGTTCTGCAGTAAGAAGTGTACTTACATGCTTTATGATTCGGACCCTTGGGTGTCAACCAGGCAGGATTGGATAATAATCCATAAAAGGCGTCCACGCGGCACGGAAGGACGTCTTGGTGTTTTTGCTCTGTATTTATATATTTTCTGGCTGGCCGGCTTCTTTATGACACACGAGAGGCGTTACTGTAGGTTCTCCCGAGTCAAAGCAAAGTCCATCGACTGCCAAAGAGTCAATGTTCAATGGAGCCCTTTTCAAATAAACAACCCCCCCAACACAGTGGCTTGTTGCTTCACACACAGATGTTGCTTCTTGATGGGGAAATAGCTTCAAAGAAGCATCACCTGCGTGTGTCGCTTCTTCCGAGAGCCGATACGGAATAAAATGATATCAAGGGAGGATTTAGCAGCTGTCTGCAAGTCTGTTCTGTACTCCTACTTCTCACCATGTGCGTTTCATTTGCAGCCGCAAGAATGACACACTGATGAAGGTAAAAGTTGTGACTGAAGTTCACTGTGCAGCAGATAAGAGCTTCTGCATCACCGAGACGTCATAACTTCCACTAACTGCGTCTGTACCGCTGTTGGGAAAATGAGTTATGAAATTATGATGGATTTATTTCAACACTACAGCGAATGAGTAGTATGCTAAAAATGTATGAGTTGAATTTGTGCGGTTTTATTGTGATAGTTACATGTCATGAAATGCCATTACATTTCAAACGCATACCGTAGTACAAACCATCACACTACCACCACCATATTTTACTGTTGGTATAACGTTCTTTTTCTCTGACATTTACACCAGATTCTTGTTTTTGTTCAGGAGCATTTTGTTTGTTTGGGTCTTGGAACACTGACCTTAACTGAGGCAAGTGAGGCCTGCAGTTCTTTGGATGTTGTTGTGGGGTCTTTTGTGACCTCCTGGATGAGTCATGGCTGCGCTCTTGGGATCATTTTGGTGGTTGGTGGCCACTCCTGGGAATCTTCACCACTGTTTCATGTTTTCTCCATTTGTGGATAATGGCTCTCGCTGTGGTTTGTTGGAGTCCCATAGCTTTAGAAATGGCTTAAATCCCATCAATACCCTAAAAAAATAAATTAAATTGTTTAAAAATGACAGTTTTATAGTATTTGTTATATTTAACAGGGGAGATTATAGTATAATATTGTGACAGCTGTTTAAAGAAGAAGAAAGTTGTAGCACCACGCAGTGGAGACGTTGTTGCACTGCAGTCTTAGATGAGTTTTTCCTATTGGCGTGACTAAATGACAAAAACAGCTAATGAGTAACTATTGGAAGCATCTTCAATGTAAAAACCACAAGTCACACTTACAGCGATTGTTCTGATTGATTAATTATTGATCGTCATGGCATGCGTCCAAGATGGCAGGCAGCTCACTGATCCCTGATTGGTCGATCTGGGACACGCCCCAAGAAATGAGTGCATTCAGTACAAGGATGAAGGAGAAGATTCTGTGTGGCTGTGTTTTAATGTGATGAATGATACTCAGTGCATCAACTGTTGCAGCTTAAAAACACAAAAAGTACAAAAAGGATGAGGCAAGAAAATAAAATATAAAGTACACAAAGTGTGTACTGACAAAGTGAAAGTAGTGTCATTGTCGTCGTATATAGTTAACATTCAGATCTTCTTTACAAAACATGATCAACATGATATCATCTGATTATACATATAACTACATTATTATTATTATTATTATTATTATTACGGAAAGTCGTTACACAGGAAGCCACCGTCAGGAATCGACCAATAGAATGTGTCCGAGTGAAGCCCTACGCACTTGCCACAGATATACACGCTTTCACCTGCAAAAAAAGGTAGAATGAGGTACTGTTTTTAGTAGACAGTCCACTTTGCTGCAGCGCTGCACTGCTAGATTGCTGCCCTCAGTCTCCTCTTGGATAAAATGTGTCCTTTAAGAGCTAAATACAGTAGATCCTTAACTTTCTTGCTGCCCCCAGTCTCCTCTTGGACAAAATGTGCCCCCTAAGAGGTAAATACAGCAGATCATAACTCTTATGCTGCCCTTAGTCTCCTGTTAGATGAAATGTGTCTCCTCAGGTGTAAATACAATTTGCTTTCTTGCTGCCCTCAGTCTCCTCTTGGATAAAATGTGTCCTTTAAGAGCTAAATACAGTAGATCCTTAACTTTCTTGCTGCCCCCAGTCTCCTCTTGGACAAAATGTGCCCCCTAAGAGGTAAATACAGCAGATCATAACTCTTATGCTGCCCTTAGTCTCCTGTTGGATGAAATGTGTCTCCTAAGGTGTAAATACAATTTGCTTTCTTGCTGCCCTCAGTCTCCTCTTGGATAAAACCTGTCTCCTAAGAGGTAAATACATTAGACCGTTACTTTCCTGCTGCCCTCAGTCTCCTCTTGGATGAAATGTGTTTCCTAAGGGGTAAATATAGTAGATCCCTGCTTTATTGCTGCCCTCAGTCTTCTCTTGGATAAAATGTGTCTCCTAAGAGGTAAATACATTAGATCCTTGCTTTCTTACTGCCCTCAGTCTCCTCTTAGATGAAATGTGTTTCCCCTGGGGGTAAATACAGCAGCTCATCATTTTTATGCTGCCCTCAGTCTCCTCTTGGACAAAATGTGTCTCCTAAGGGGTAAATACAGTAGATCCTTGCTTTCTTGCTGCCCTCAGTCTTCTCTTGGATGAAATGTGTCTCCTTGGGGCTAAATACAGCAGATAATAATGCTTATACTGCCCTTAGTCTCCTGTTGGATAAATCATGTCTCCATTGAAATGAATAAAGGAAACACTGTCTTGTTGTCTGCGGTCTCTTGGATAACATTTTTATCCAAGCCTCAGTCTCATTTTGGATAAAATGTTTCCTTCATGACCTACTGTACTGTTGCCCATCAGTCCCTCCTTCTCTTCCTGCCCTCAATCTCCACTTGAATAAAATGTGTCTGTTTTGAGAAGTAAATACAGCAGACCCTCATTCTCTTGTTACCTGCTGTCTGTTTTTTTTTTTTTTTAGATGACATTCGTCTTCTTGCTGCCCTCTTCTCCAGTTGGATAACAACACGGCACAGAGTCTCCTTAGAAGTAAATAGAGGACCCTGGTTCCCCTCAGTCTACTCCTAGAATAAATATGTCTCCTTATAGAAATACAGGACACTGCTCCTCAGTCTCCTCTCGGATAAGAGAGAGAGAATCCTTATAGTGACAAGAGAGCCTGCTTCTCTTGGTGTTCAGTATCTTGATGCCTTCAATGCAGTGTTTTGTTTTTGCAGTTTCTCGATGAGAGTTTAAGTAGTAGTAGCATATAGTAGCATATAATATAGTAGCATAAAGGGAAAACGGAGGTGAGACGGTACTGTGCAGTGGAAAAACAGCGTATAGTTTACACATGAAATTCAGTTATTCCTTCTTTCATAGGGACGTGTTGTATTGTTGATGTTGTCGTACTAAAGCCATTGCAGTGTAAATACACCGTTGACGACACCACATGTGACTTCACGCCAACAAATATTGATATATTATGTGATGGTGTTCACATTCGTTCAACTATTTTCCACGTGAAATTAGCATCTAAAACGCACTGAGACATAATAAATAAGAATCCTCGTGAGATGTTGCCTATCCGGATAGAGAGATTTCATAGTCACTGGTGGACAGCAGGGGGCGCCCAACTTTGTGAACGTTCTTAGCGTTTGCGATGCGAGCGGTCACGTCCACGGGCTTCTCAAAGTAGCGCACCAGAGCCTGCTCGGTGAGCACGGACGCCAAGAACTGCTCAAAGGTGATAGCCCAGTCTTTGTCGACGCTGGTGCTGCGAGGCAGCGCTCGTCCTCCGTCACCGCCGCCATTGTTCTTCCCGTCGCTTCTCACCAGCACCGTGTCATCCGCGATGTCTTCGCACTGCAGCTTGTCGTCCATGTCATGGGACCCGGCACTGAGCACCGAGTATGACGACACCGATGTGTCGTCTTTGGCCTCGTCGTCGGAAATGAGCATGGCGGACGACGAAGCGGCGTTGTCTTTGGGGGACGAGTCCTCCAGTTTGATGTCCTGCATGGGCGGTGACGGCTCGCAGCCTTCCGGAACTCTCCCCTCCTCGCAGGGGCTCGGCTTGCGCTCCGAAACAAAGGGGTCGGTTTTGCATACCTCAGCCTGATCCCTGCGAGCAGTGCAGAAGAGCTTGCCCACTTCTCCCATTTCCAGCAGCAGACTGGTGACGGTGGCGGTGGCGTGGTACAGCTCCTGCTCGGCCGCGTCCTCGCTAAACATGCTGTACAGGGTCTTGCACAGCTCGATGAACTGGCTCTGCAGGAGAACACAATCAAGTCCGGTATTTTTGACCAGTAACACGCGCTTTGATCCGTGGTGAAATCCGGATTGGAACAGGTGAGTCCATGCACATGCGTGGGTGCAACGTAGCAGACTATGACTGGAAAGCGCTCCTCGCAAGTTCTTAATGATAACTGACACATTCAATCCAAGTCTAAACCCACGGCATCTTACCTGTGATTACATTTGGGTGTGTTATAAAGACATGTCATTTAATTACTGTGAGTAATTAATCACAGGTATTTTAGGTACCACAACCTAAAGTAGGCTTCGAGTTTCGCCCCCTGTGCGATTGAGTTTGAAGGAAGGAAGTGAGGTCCTACCTGATTCAGCTTGGGAAGATCTTTAGTGTGCTCCGTTTTAGACTTGGTTTCCTGGTTCCACAGTTTGAGGTAGTGGCGGTAGTCGGGATTGTTGAATTTCTTCACTGGAAGACAAGATTGTGAAAAATGCTGTGAAATTGCGTTGGTTCACGGGTACAAACACAACAATGCTAGTCCAGTTCTCATAATACCAAAACAGGGCGTCTTCTTTCACGGCTACTTCCTCACTCATGTGGTATTCAGCGTGACATCTGTTAGTGTCGTTTAGAGGACAGTTTATGGTTCCTTTTCCAGTTTATAAAAATGTATACTTGCATAAACCAAACAATAAGAAAGAATTGAAATAACCAGAGATGTACTTTATACAATTTATGTGCTATCTCCTCCCACCAGTTATGAACAATAACTGCCACCTTGCACAAAACAGAACTAAAACAGTAAGATTCAATTGCAGTTGCAATGGACTGATATGTACAGGACATTCAGGTGTCAATGTTGACTTACCCTTTTCCGTCTTAAAGGTAACCCTGACAAAGCCGTCATCCTTCTCATTTCGGTTTTTGGCGTCCTGGCCTGAGGAGAGAAAGAACGCACCCGGGATGAATTTACACCAAATTCGGGCGCTAATGCACACCAAAGCTGCTTGCCAACCGCCAATAAACAACAGAAGAAGAAAAACACCACAAAGACTGACACACACTGACAACTTTCCGTTTGAGCGGGTACAAGATACCTGAATTGGATTGGTTAAAGGAATATTCCATCCTCGTTCAATTCTTTCCGTTTGAGCAAATAAACCAAATGCAATTGGAATATTTGGGTCCATGTATACTATTGACATAATGGCTATTGACATAATATTTGCAAATGATGATTAATAAATGTTAATTATAAAAAGTGATATTGGATAATTCCTCACGGCACACCTGACAGTTTCTCAAGGTACACTAGCGTGCCGCGGCACAGTGGTTGAAAATCACTGGTATAGAGTATAAGTATAACCAAACTAAGCATATAAAAGTAGACACGCTAACGACCAGTTTGATATATATTTAGGATGGTTTCTGCATGTGCAATATGTTACCCATTGACGTTTCCGGGGTGATGTCCTCAAAGAAGTACTGAGTGGCCTCGAAGGCGGAGTCAGGCTCTTCCTGTTCATTCGTCATCTCTGACAGAAAAAAGGAACATTATCATCAACAATTTTTTTTTCATATGCAACTTTGGCCTGAGCCAACACTGACCAGGTAAAATGTGCATCTTGTAGAGGAGCTTCAGCTTCTCCGTGAGGTCCCCGTGACATAGAACACCTACAACACACAACGACTCGGCATTAGTGTCATGCCATTGTGGAAACTATAGAGACCTCTTATGTAAAACAAACTGGTGAGACCACCTAATCCAACTATGTTTGTTACCAGTTCGGCTAATGTTATCAGTGTGCAGTACTGGACTGCAACCAGCAGAGGCACTATTGATTCAACTGGTTTACTGTCTGAAGGACTCCTGTGGGAAACACTGAGCTACTATTCAAAATAAAGTTTTTTTTCCCCTCTCCCAAAGAAATATATATAATGCAACAAAGCCTTGGGCATGATCTGTTTTCATTAGTCTGGATTTTTGCATATTTTCCATCCATTCATTCATTCATTCATTTTCTACCGCTTTTTTCCTCACAAGGGTCACGGGGGATGCTGGAGTCTATGGACGAGAGGCGGGGTACACCCTGGACTGGTCGCCAGCCAATCACAGGGCACATATAGTCAAACAACCATTCACACTCACATTCATACCTATGGACAATTTGGAGTCAACAATTAACCTAGCATGTTTTTGGAATGTGGGAGGAAACCGGAGTACCCGGAGAAAACCCACGCATGCACAGGGAGAACATGCAAACTCCACACAGAGATGGCCGAGGGTGGAATTGAACCCTGGTCTCCTAGCTGTGAGGTCTGCGCGCTAACCACTAGACCGCCGTGACGCCATTTTCCATCCAAAATGAGGGAAATAAAAAGCACCATGAACAATTTTTAAGTGTAATAAGAAGTTACACAGTAACTGTTAATAGTAACACATAAACAGGTACACTATACGGTGTTATCTGTGGTATTATTTTTATGATAAATACACCATGTGATATATAATAGCACCTACCGAGTCCGTTGATGAACTCCCGGAAATTGATGAAGGCGTCCCCGTTCTGGTCCAGCAGGCGAAAGAAGCGTACAGCCAAGGGGTCCGAGTGGCTGCCGTTGGCCCAGGGAAACAGGAGATTGAACAGGCCCTTGAACTGCTCCATGTCGATGCGGTACTGCTCCAGGTAGGGCAGGCTGGGGTCGTGACGCTCCGTCGGGTTGCTGCTGCCTCCCCAGTAGCAGCTAGTCAGGTGCTCCGCCTCAGGAAAGACACATGGATTTTGGAATTGAAATATTTTTATAATGTAGTGGAAAAAAAAGTTCAGTCATGGTAAAATAGTCACCTTGAAGAGGATGTAGAGTTCCTCCAACTCATCCATGCTGAAGGCAGTCTCTGTTACAATCGTTCTGACCTATTGAACAATGTTACGCATGGACAACAAGCAGAATGTTAAGAACGTTAGTACCAAGTTGAGCTTTTTCCATGCTCAATTCTGATTGACATGCACAACAATGGCTCCTTCAGTCACAAGGAGTCTTACCACGTTGCGCTTCGTTGTATCTTCAATGGTTTGGATGACCCTCAGCCTCTGTTTGAAACGCATCTGCTCGATGACGTCGGCGCGGATGGAGCCAAATTTCTAAGGGTGGAAACAGAACGAGCAGGGATAAGGAACAAAGGCTTCGCATTTGACAGCAAAAACCATGGCTGAGTCGCTTTAGCAACAACAATTTTCACTTAGACACGGTTATGGGAACCCTAGAAATGTGTGGAGTTGTCAGTGTACAGCTTGTCAACGCAAAGCCATACCTGATGATAGTAATCATGATAGTAATCTGGGGTAATCTGGTAGTCTGGGGCTGCACGAGTGCTACCTGCACTGAGTGAGCTGCGGTTCATATTGCAGGGGAAAACAAATCCCAACTGTGACATTGTACAACTGAACATAAAGGACAGTTTTCCAATATAAGGAGCCCAAACACACCTCCCTTATGACAAGTTTCTATAGCCACGTTTACATGGACCCAAATATTCCAATTCCATTTGGGTTATTTGCTCAAATGGAAAGAATCTAACTTTTGTATACACCTCATTCCGAAAGAAAAGTGCCAATCCGAATGAATATATAATCGGATTCACAGGGATGGAATATTCCTTTTCCCAATCCGATTGAGGTATCTTGTACCCGCTCAATCGGAAAGTTGTCAGACTGCGTTCTTCTTCGTGGTGTTTTTCTTCTTCTGTTGTTTATTGGCGGTTGGCAAGCAGCTTTCGTGTGCATTAGCGCTATCTGTGGAACAGAATCTAAACCCTTCTATACGCCATTCACAAGTCCAGTTTTATTTAAAAAGAAAATACATATCTATATAAAACATGTGCCCAGCTTAATTATAAAATATTAGCAAGATTGAACTTTATCTTTTCCTGTTCCCGGGTGCGTTCTTTCAGCGAATGCTGAGATATGACGTAACATGCAGCTCGAGATGTTCGATTTAAAAAAATGGAGGCGAGCAATCAACATTGGACTGCTGCGGAAAGTTTGTTTTTGATTCAAACTAAATTTCAAGACTGGAAAGAATGAAAAACTGGCAATACGGAGTTATTCCAACAAGTGAAAGAAAAAAATCGAGGAAGTTGGTATCACGTGATGTTGGTGTTTAAGCTTTACTGCGCATGCCCCATTGACTATTCTGGTTGATTATAGCGGCGCATGTAGACACGCGATTGGAATATTCCTTTCCATGGATACCATTGCTTTCGTAAAGGTCATTCGGAAAGAGAATGACGTGGCTTATGTTGAGGAGGCTAAAGGTAATGAAGTGGCCCGGTTTGTCTCCAGACATGTCTCCACAAAGCTTACATGGTCATTCAAGTGTTGCTTTGATGTTTTCCTGACTTGTAGTGTGCATTATTCAAAGGCTAATGGCTAATTTAGCTACCCGATTATAACTTGCATGCATCCATTAAATCCATTAAAAGGTCAAGAATGTGCTGGAACATTACATTTTACAAGTCAATCATCTAATGAAAACAAGACACGATGTTAAAAAGTACACGTTGGACTTCTATAGTCCTGATGTTTTATATCAAATACCTCATAAGAACTGCGGACCAGTTTGAAGATGTCCACCTCTGGATGCGGTTCTCCGTTGTCCGTCAGCAAGGAATGTAGATGTAGGATGGGTGGCAAGGTGCTGTCCTTATTGGTCACGTTGTCAAGGTACCTACGAGAAGCAAACGTTTCCTCTTAGGTTTAGGAGGAGTCAACAGCCAGAAGGTCCCGGCTCCCGTTTTCGCCTTTACCTGCCCAGCACCGTCATAGCCTCGCCATCGTCCTTGCACCCGAGCAGCTGGTGGATGTTGGCATGCAGCACGGAAAGCGCCAGCTGAAAGATCACCTTGATGCCGTCGTAGAAGAAGCAGTCCACTACCACCACGGCGCTCTCAAATGGCATGACTGACAGGAAGAGGGTGAGGAACCAGGACAGCGAGATGGTGGAGATGACGCCAAGGTCCTGCATGCAGTCGTACAGCTGGGGGACGTACTCTCTGGCCAGTTCCTCGAACACACCTTGATCAACCAGAGCTCCTGGCACGGGAAGATAACAATGATTTTTTAAATTCAGGTATACCCTCTTCCTATTGGTGGCCATATTAATACTTAGAATGTCTACATGTACAAATACACAGGAGCAGTCAAAGGTTTTGGGACACTCTCCTTCGATAATCTTCAGCAAGTGTGTCCAAACATTTGACTGGTACTGATGCTGGTGCTCCGAGACACAGGTTGCCCACCTTTGCATTAAATGGAGTGTCCTATGGCAACAGGGGTTATGTTCCCTGACTGGCTGATTTAATAATATATCTAAAATACAAGTTATTTTACCCTCGGCCACCTCTGTGTGGAGTTTGCATGTTCTCCCCGTGCATGCATGGGTTTTCCCCGGGGACTCGGGTTTCCTCCCACATTCCAAAAACATGCTAGGTTAATTGGCGACTCCAAATTGTCCATAGGTATGAATGTGAGTGTGAATGGTTGTTTGTCTATATGTGCTCTGTGATTGGCTGGCGACCAGTCCAGGGTGTACCCCGCCTCTCCAAAACAACAACAAATCACAAAATCTATATATATTAATATATATTACCTTGGAAAAAATATATTAAAAATTTCCACAATATAACAATACATGTTATAAATGAATCAAACATGTGAAAAGGTTACGACAATTAAAAAAAAATAACGCAACATACAGACCTACGACCCTGGTGTTGTAGTAGTCTGGAAGCATCCTCTCACAGAGCGCCACCAACAACCAGAAGGCCTCCTCCTCTTTAGCATAGAGCAGCAACACCGATGTCACGATATTCATGGCCTGTAGCGATAAAGACATATCAACACACTTCCTGCACACCATTATCACCATATGGAGCCATAATCTCTATATGGTACCTGACAATATCCGATGTTGGGGTTTCTGAAGGCGTAGGCCGTGAGCACCCGGCGGAGGGCAGCGATACCGATCTCATTTTGGAAAGCAGGGTGCTCTGGCAGAGAGCGGTGAAGGTCTCGCTCGATTTCTTCTGTCGCCAGGTTGTATTTCCCCATCGACCTCTCCACCAGGTCTTCGTAATAGCCGGGATGGGTGGCCATCTCGTTGACGGCTCCTAGAAACATGAGAAACGGGAATGCTCCAAGTGAGAACTAACGCGGATTAGCGTATACTTTATATGCCGTGTGGTCAAAGCTCACCTGAGAAGAGCAGCCAGAGCTCCCCTCTCATGCCTTCAGGGATGCCTTTCAGGAC
Source organism: Doryrhamphus excisus (assembly GCF_030265055.1). Classification (NCBI taxonomy): domain Eukaryota; kingdom Metazoa; phylum Chordata; class Actinopteri; order Syngnathiformes; family Syngnathidae; genus Doryrhamphus; species Doryrhamphus excisus. The sequence goes on along the minus strand of NC_080466.1, from coordinate 18,408,759 downwards.
CAGTTCTTTGGTCTTCTCTGTACGGTACATGCACACCCCCTGGCCGTACTCCGCAAAATGGTTCTTCCAGGCCTGCTCCTTCAGGAACTCTTTAGCCTGATGAAGCGAAATATTGAAATATGAATCATGTTAAATCTAGGTTGACATATGAAAGACAGGAAGTTGTGATAGCATGCATGTACTCCCAGCTGTGTGAGAGCTCACCAGTTTAGGATTGAAGTCCTCTGGCGAGCGGCGGCGGTACATGGTCATGAGGGCCTGGGTAGCGGTGGGCACGCTGCTGTCGTTCAAGTTGAAAGTCCGCTCGCACTCTGAACCTAGACTGTGCTGCGGACTGCTGGAGAGCAACAATCCATGCTGGGAGTAAACCTGGAAAAGCATAAAAAAACACATCTTCAGCAACAGGAACAACGCAGACAACGACCAAGCCAAAACAATTCCCACCTCGTCATCGGAGCTGTTGAGGCTGCCGGTGAGTTCCCGCTCCTGGCAGCTCTTGGAAGGGGTCTGCTGGAGGAAGTCGGAGATCCTCTGCACCAGGAAGTCTCGATCCTTCAGGTTGGCGAAAAGGAAAGTCATGCGATTCTTGGTGCTGATGGAGACCGGGCTGGGCAGCACGTTGGAGCTGTCCGCCTTCTCCACGATGGTCACCTGCACGATGATGTAGAGTTGTAGAGATGTAGAGAGACTAATGTTTTTGTTACCTTATGTGAAAGTATACTTGAAAGTATGATTTATGACAATGATTCCCAAAGTGTGGGCCGCGGTGGTACTGCAGGTGGGCCATGAGCGGTCATATAAAAATATGATTCATTTTTGCAAATTTTTTTTTTTTTTGTAACATTTTTATTGCATGATTTCAAAAAAATATTATAGTCCCAAGTAATAACCTATTGAGTGTTATTGACCTGTCACAATATTTTAGGAACCTTATACAGTTTATGATTGGAACGTAGCTCTCTGGTCATCATGCCAGTATTGAATGCAGTTATTAAAAGTATGAGAATTAATTCTGTCTTGTCTGTACACCACAGATTAAAAGTTTGGGCTTCCTTTTTCCCCTTCCTTTCATTTCAATCCTGAATCTTAATAATAATAATAATAATAATAATAATAATAATAATAATAATAATAATAATAATAATAATAATAATAATAATAATAATAATAATAAATAATAATAATAAATAATAAATAATAAATAATAATTAATCAACAATAATAATAACATTAACAACAACATTATTATTATTATTGATTAATCATTTATTAATATTAATTTATAAATATACATAAATAATAATAACATTAACAACAATATTATTATTATTATTGTTATTATTATAAGATTCAGGATTGAAATGAAAGCAGGGGGATAAAGGAATATTATAATATTATATAATAATTTTATTATTATAATTATTAGGTGCTCTGAGAATGCAGCATTTCGTCTATGTACTGTTTATAGGAGGTGGGCCGCGGACATTTTTTTGATTTTCAAGTGTGCCCTGAGTTGGTAAAGTTTGGAAACCCCTGATTTATGAAATCCAACTACAAATATAAAGAAAGCCTACATCATCTTCCCTGAAGACAGGTAATGATAATAGCAAAATGGTGTAATAAAATATAACATATAATACAGTACAATGATTAAAAACAATTATTATACTATATATTATACTATATTACACTATAATGCTAATACAAATAATAATTAAAAGTTACACACCAAAATCCACAACTATTCAGTCTCCAATTAACCTAACATGAGATATTTTTATATTTGTACTCGGCGAGAACCCACGCATACACAGGGAGAACATTGTCAACATTTTCAAGCACTGCAACGATTAAAGGGTAAATGCCATCCATACATCTCATCGTATGTGGGATGTATGGATGGCATGACTGACCTCCCGGAGTGGAATGATGAGGCTACACTGCATCTCCTCCTTGCTGGTGAAGCAGATGTAGTTGGTGGAGACAAACATCTGTCCCAGGATGTGCATTTTGTTAAAGGGGGTCCACAGGGTGCAGTCGGTGTGCCCGTCCAGTTTTTCATCTTTGGGCAGACGGAAGAGAGCCCTGTAGCGCTCGCTCTTGGCTCTAGCATCCAAGTCCCTGGAGACAGGAGACCCCAGCCATGAAATAACATTTCCACGACAGAAGAATGAAAGAAGTAAAAGACTTAGAAAAGTCACCTCTTGAGGGCCGACACCTTCTTGGGTGACTTTTTCTTGAGTTTAGGCAGTGAGCGGTCCTCCTCGAAGCCCTTGTTGTCCAGGAGCTGACGCATGGCGATGTTGGCCAGCTGCTCGGCCAGCTTGAAGGTCTCGTTGATGTTGAGGAAGACGGAGAAGACGTGCTCGTGGCTGCGCGTGCTGACCTTGATGCCGTCGGGCAGCAGGAGGGTGGCGCTCTTCTCTAGCTGCGTGATGTCCGCCCAGCGCACCACCAGTTTGACTGAGAGAGACAAATATCAGGACCCATTGTGGGTGTTGCATGGGCAAGGAACCATATAAGGCAAAACAACAATGTGAACATCATTCCTGCTTCACCCCAAGTGTGTGAAGGAGCAATATCGCATGTCCTTTCTTCCTGCAGCTGTCAGGCTGAACAACCAGCACCGCTCCCAATAGACTTCTACACCACTATATACATCTGTGTAATACTTGCTTTTATACTCAATATACGTAGTTACTCCAGACCCCATTCACTGTTCAATATCTGATCAACCTCCATGTGCAATATTAAGGGCTCTAAATGCAATATACTAAGTTCTATGTGAAGTATTTCCATAATGCCTCATATTAACTCTCTAACAAGATCTCAGTGTATCGACTGGTCATATATCTCATCTCATTTCATATTATCTACATACTGTATTGTATATAACTCTGGGAAAAACTGTTGATTTTGTTAATACTTGGGTTGTTTATATTGTTTATTTTTCTATATTGTGTATTTTGTACTGCTTAACTGACTCTGTACTCTTGCTGCTGTACAATACAAATTTCCCCACTGAGGGACGAATAAAGGCATATCTTAATCTTAATCTTGCAGTTAAAATGTGCACTATAAAAAAAATATATATTGTTGTAATAATGATGCCAAGCAATATTGTGCCACTCCACTCCTGTAGGGGACAGTAAAGCATATTACAAAGCAGGTGCCAATGGCCGCACATAGCGCAAACAGCTCCATTTGCAGTAGTTGGTGCCCAACTTAGTTTTCAAAAATGAAACTAATCATAAATTGAGTAATTTAGTATGAAATCCCCTGCGGCTGACTCAATGTGGCTACTAAGTAGCACTTAAGCTTGAAATGCATGCACAACCACAACGGACACCACTGGGCATCCACCATTTGTTATTACTGTGATAGTGTGTGTATGTTCTATTTGAGTTGTTCAAAACACAATCATGCTCCAATGATACACGTTAAATGAGTGTTAAATGTTATCTTCCTCACTCATTAGCTCTACTACTCAAACCCGCTTTTAAAAATTGAGAGTTTTCATGCTGTCATAAAGGAAAAAGCTTCTTTCTCATGGACATCATTCCCCAAGCTAGATGAGCCTGCTCTGTTTATATCTCCACCACATAAAAAGACAGGTTTGTATAACACAAAAAACAGGCTTTGCAATGCAACTTAAAATAAAGCCTATAAAGTCGGGAGCTCACTATTCCATTATTGACGATACGGCCACACGGGCCTACCTTGTTAGGGAGGGAAAAAAGTTGCAAATGGAGAAACGAGCAGCCAATATGGCCGAAAAAAATGGAGGATTTATAGAGGCTGTTGTTATTCTGCAAGATGGTGGTCACGTTGATGATAGATAATTATAGGTTATCACATGGTTTGTCTGGTATCAGGCCAGGTATCATGCTCCCAAGTGTCAGTATCAGTATATACTGGCACGCGGGGGCATGATACTGGGCCTGATACCAGACAAACCATGTGATGATCATATTATCACATACCATTTAATCATGAGCTTATTATCATGTACTATTTAATCAAAAGACCATTTTGTTTCCAGAAAATTTTCAGTTTATTACATGTATTATGTCTAAACAGTGTAAACACAATAATTGCAAAAATATTTCAACAATAATATTTTCTCAACAGTCTTATCTTATCAATGTCTGACAATTAAAGTTCCATTAATCAAGTTTGGGTTTTTTGGTGACTGGAGAAGCACTAGGCACTAAGCACTTGTGCGCTGTTCTCTGATTGGTTGTTTTACAGGAATGATACCGGAGCAGCGTGCTCTGAGTGGACAGCTACGGGGGCTGATACTGGACATGGTTAAACTCTATATTTTATCAGTATCACTGCCCTGGGCTTTGACACAGTATCATTTCGGCCTTTTCCCGTATCATTCATGGGCGCTTTCTAGGGTACAGGGCCAATTAATACTGTAGTATGTGATAAGATATGATATCTTGACAAATACATCAAATACGGCAAATGAACACAGGCATTCAAGGATGCTGTGAATGATATGTAGTATTCTACACTGGTCACAAGGTGTCAGTAATTTTACTCGCTTCATTGCCGGAATAAGATGTTATTGTAGGTTTAAATGATCTCACAACAGGCACAATAATCCCGAATAAAAAAAACACAGGTTACTGTTGCTGCCTAATACTCAACTCTAAACCGCTAAGAATGGAGGAGCTGCAAGGATGTTATTTTTTGCTAGTTGCTTGACTATTAGCATAATGTAATAGCTCACATAGCTACGCTAGTGTTGCCAATGCTCAATGTGCCCACCTTCTTTGCCCAGTAGGTAGGAGTAGAAGCACAGATGGTTGATGCTGAGGTACAGCCACCCTTGCCGTGGGACCTTGCCCTTCCAGAAGCTGCAGGAGTAATAGTTGACCAGTTTCTCCTCCTCCGGCATGCCAAACAATTTGCGAAACTTGGAGCTGGCCTCTTTGAACTTGTCCGTGTCGTCGTCCTCTTTGACGTCGTGGTTCTTATTGTACTCTGCGATGATGCCCTGCAGCGGGTAAACGGCAGAAGATGTACTGCCATCTCAAAACTCTGTGAGGGTTTGTTAGTTTTACGTTTGCCGCTGCGGGACGGTTCTTGCTACTCTCACAGATTAATTGCGAATAAGGTGTTAATGATTCCCTCGCCTCTTAGAGTGATGCAGTGTTGTTGCATGCAGAGACAGTTACATCTATTCACATTTGCACCTGCTTCACGGCTATACGTCCATACTGAGGTGCGTTTGGGTTGCTTTGTACATTTCTATAAATATACATATAATAGCCACAAATACTGGACTGTAATGTGTCATAATCTTTCCTCCAGCATATCTGGTGTGTAGCTATTTGCATAGTTACTGCAGCTACTGATACTGTGTAAATGTTAACCAAATCAGAGTGAAGCGTAGCATGATGTTTGGTGAAAATGTAGCTGTAGTAAACATAGTCACAGCTACATAGGGCTATCAATTATTGGAGGTGACGGGTTTATTTTTCAAAGTGGAAAAGTGCGAAAAGTACCATATTTTCTGGACTATTAGTTGATCCGGAGTATGCAAGTAAATCACGACATTCGAAAAAAATTGTCATAAAAGACGCAAAAACATCTATGTTGTGCTGGGTTTTAAGTTGTGTTTATTTATTTGCGAATTTCCCCATGGGAATGAATAAAGTATCTACCATTTTTAAAAATACAAATTGTCATAAAAGATGCAAAAACATCTATGTTGTGCTGGGTTTTAAGTTGTGTTTATTTATTTGCGAATTTCCCCATGGGGATGAATAAAGTATCTACCATTTATAAATATATTTCATAAAATGCAAGCTAAATTCAGCTATACTTACAAAAACATAAGCAAGCGTAAAAAAAACTGTAACCAAGTTCACCAAGCTCCCAATCTCATTCCATATCAATCAATCCACATCAATGTGAAAATGTCACACTTGCCTGGACTTTTCCTTTGACAAATGTGGTTATGTCGTTCTCATTCTCAAAGATGGAGAGAGTCTGCAGCATGTTGTGTTCCAGCCACTCCCAGTGCTCCGTGATCTCTTTACGCGATGTTCCTGAAGAAATAGATGAAGACGTGTTGAAACAACAACAACGCTTTATTAGAATGCATTCATTCATATTCGCATCTGTTTGCTAACTGCTAGCACTGATGGCACAAAGAGGTTTAATAGCCGAGAAGCTGCTCATTCTCTTATGTGTTCATTTCACGCAGAGACAATGCACACAGACACATGCAGAGTGAACCCTCTTGTCATCCAGCCTTTGTAGCACTATTGACGTGATTGTAATAAAATGAGGAGGCCGTTTTCCCTGACGGAACGCTAAATCGTCGTAGTCCACACCCTCCTGAACTAACCATGTCCAAATGGCAACCTGTTGGCCAAAAACTTGTTGAAGCTTGAAGTTGAAGCTAGCCCGGTTAGCCAAGTTTAGCAGAGCATGCTAGTGTGGCTGTGTGTGTGCAACTCTGTAGGTCAGAGATGGGAAAACTACACAACTTCCAAAGTATTTAATAGAATTTTTTTAACATTCAAGCTGACAACATAACTTGCAAGTAGTCATGTTTATCGTTCATACTTGTAATAAATAACCATCTCAAGCCAAAAACGTTGCCCACCCCTGCTCTAGGTTGTATGAGTGTGTTTACACCATGTTGTGTTTTCTCACTTACGATGCCTGCTGACGTCATGCAAGAGAGACGTGTTTATTCTTGCTCCCAGCTCGTCTTAACTGTCAACACACATTCTCAAACAAACACAACACACTTTCGGCCTCCAAAAAGTATTGACACTGGGCTCCGATACAATTCTCTTATAGGAATTTTCCGATACCACCTGCAAAGATTACCGATGCATGACCCACGTCTGTGTTTTCATGCTGTCAGCAATTGTGGCCAAAAGAGTATCAGCGATTAGAGCCGTCTCCACACATGCCAGCACTCTGACTGACTAAGTGGTCGGACTTTTACACAACAAAAAATTCCCGGGTTGCTACAATAGCAAGCTTGCCTCCATTTTTTGTAGTAACAAAAGCCTAAGTCTTAACCCCAAATGAACAAATCGCCAAACGCACACTCCAGTAATCTTGCTTAAAGCAAAAACAAATGAAATTTGCATCCATAGGACAAGAAAGCAAAATGAAAACATTACACAAGCGACAAAATCTCAGTCTGGCTGGCATTCCCTCTTCCTTTAATCCTGATCTTTAACACTCCACTGGGGCATGATGTAATGCTTGGCATTCGACTGCACACATGGGAAACGACAGGATGTGTGCGGGACATGGGTGGGGGTGAAAAACACGGGAAGGCTCCTTCCTTTTAACAATGACCATAACCCTAAATGGCAAGTTGACGCACCGTGAGCGATGATCCAGTAGGAGAGGGAGTCCGGGGTTTGGTAGAGGATCCTGAAAGGGGCCATTCGGGCACTTGAATCCAGGACCACGTCCAAGGTTCCCACCAGCAAACCTGTGAACACACCAAAATATAATGCTAAGCAAGGCGTAACACAGGAAACACACAAATCAACATTAGCTGGATAAAAAGCTCCATCCACTTTTATGACCTATAAATGCAGTTTGAATGTAGTATTCTGGTGTTAAATGATGCCAAAGTTATAGAATAGTTACAAAATAATCTGAGTGGGCCCCACCCTCGCCACACACACACCAGTTCCGGGCCCCCCCTCACGCCCGGGACAAGATTCCCAGTCAACGGCCCTGTACACAATTAACTATATACATAGAAAATTCAAATAGCTTAAAAGTCCCGTTCATAGATGAAAAACCATCCGTACATTTGGTCCTGGAGCGGACTTCCTTATATGGGAGTGGCTGTAACCCAATAAACTCCCTGCCCTCACCCAAGCGCTCCTTCCCCCGCCCTCTCCAAAGCGAAAAAAAAAAAAAGTTCTAAGCTAACAATTATGTAAAAGATAGCTAGTTTTGTGCCTCAGCGTTACATTCATCAACTGTCCCTTGAAAAAAATAAGAAAAAATGTCCCAAATTTAGCTGATAGGATACCCATCATGTCTTTGTGGGTATGCCTTGTCAAGTGTCCAGTTGGTGTGTTGTGTAACAGGGGATTATGATTGAAATACTCTTAAGGGTGAACACAATAATCCAAATATGGTCTTAATGAGGTTAAGCTCAATTATTGCTACCCGTGTAACTGCATTCATTGTCCGTGGTTATAAAAAAAACTGCCAAAGCTGCCTATGACTTTTGTAATTGCGGTGCATTTGTCAAGACAAATGTAAAACAAAGAAGTGCAAATGACATGCACATTGTTACTCATGTTCCTGCCATGCATTTACAAAAGAGCTACAAAAGAGCAAATAGTAGGCTTACATTCATCTGGCTCTGGGGGAAATGGATAACTCAGGTTAAGTCTTAAAGGCGCAAAGGCCAACAACATAATGCAGCTTAAACACTTGGCATTTGATCCCGCCCGCAAAACAAAAAAAGTGTTGTGTCGTGCATGAAAACAATGACTTACTTTCTGCCTCCCAAAAACAAAAAATCTATGCTATGTGGACAAAAAACCTTCCAAAACAAGTCAGAGCATGATGGGTTGACCGCAGCGAGCGTACACCCGAGTTCAGGCGACTATCAGGCGGTTTAGGTTTAACACAGGAAACACACAGCTTACGACGTGCGAGACCACCGCAGGTGTTAAGACCATGTGACAGCCACCATCATTATATAGGAGAAATGCACTTGATCGCCAGTCTATTGTTACTTTCTTATGTACTGGCATGGGAGACTCTCTTTTGGAATGTTCTGAACTCTTGTTTCCATTCGTTTGTCATGACTGCCCACCCCGCTTAGATGTAAACCTCGGGCTCACACTGCATCTCCGTGCCACACTGCGGAGAAAAATAGAGAATAGAGAAAAATAGCTAAAGTCATGTTGTATGTAACTAGTTGAAACCAAATAAACAGCGCCTCTCCTGGTTGAAGAGTAGTAGTGCATTCATCTTCTTGCACTTATTCAAGATCGGGTCGCCGGGGCCGCAGCCTAAGAGAAACCCAGACTTCCCTCTCAGCGACTTCTTCATCCAGCTCTTCCTGGTGGATCCAGGCCAATAAACCCATGATACAAAATGGAAAAACTTTGCGCAGGGGGCGAGGCCAACCTGTCGCACGTCTTGTGACCCAATGGTCTTAGCTGCTTGGAGCCAGTCAATATTAAAAGTTTGCCAAAGGTTGTGATGAATGGATGAAATGCAAGGCTAGGCCTGTCATGATATATTTTCTTGGTCGATAATTCTGCTGCAAATTGCTGTTAATCATCAGAACGTTTATTCATGAGGTGTGTAATTCACATTTGGACCCCTAGATGGTACTCAAGTATTAGTGTACCTGCGTGAGCCACATTAGCTTGACACGGAAGTTGTTTAAAATGTATGCCATATGGTTGAATTTCTTTTACAATGCCGCGATTGACCCTGTCGTTTCCTTATATTTGCCGATTAAACACCTCGGGAAGCATCGACTGTCGGGACGAAGACTTAAAACCCGAATATTCCCACAATGGGAATGTCGACTGTGGCGTTCGCCTCAGAAACCATCGCCTATATGTAACTACATCTAACAACTGGAAAAACAACCCGCTAAGAACACTACCTCTTTTGTGATGTAATGGAGCACATCATGTTTACATGTTTCCCGTGGTCAGAGGCATCTTAAAAAGCATGTGATGATATGTGTGTTTTAATTATAATTAGCTTTTTGTTTACACCAAGCAAAACAAATCATCCTCTTTTGGAGAAGACCTGTTACCATCGCCGTCAACACGAGGTCTCATTTAATCAGTGATATCGGCCATACATGCTGAACATTTGATGAACAACAGTAGTGAAATGGAACCTGTCCAACAGGGGTTGACGACCTTTTTGACCAGACTGACCAGCTTAGACCCACCATGACCTGGTAAAAGCCCTTGGATCAGGACTTGAAATGTGTTTTTTTATTCATTTTATGTGTGTTAATTTGTTCATTTCCTGACCCATTAAAATGGGGGCGTTCAACGTGCCATTTGGGCTGGCAAAACATTCTAAAAGTAGAATTAAAAAAAATGCAAAAATGAAATAATACGCAGTAATTTATAAGAAATATTGTAATTTTAGTAGCATAAAGTTTGAAAGTCGTAATAAATAAAACAATGACTATACTTGTAATTTTGGGGGAATTGGGTTGCAGAAAAAGTGATAATGTTAGGAGAATAAAGTAAAAAATATTATGGCAATAAACTCGTGATTACAAAAAGTTGAAATATTTGGAACTTAAATTTAATTTTTGTTACAAGAGTAAAGATATCAAGAGAAAAAAATCAGATTTTAACTATACTTGCAATTTTACAAGAATAAACTGGTAATATAATTATTAAATGTCATTTTCGTAGCATGTAGTTAAAATATTTAAAAAGACTTAAGACATAATACTATGAGAAACAGGAAAAACTAAATGAAGTTGTAGTCAAAACTCATAATATGATGAAAGAAAAAGATTATTAAAGAAGAAAGTTGAAATATTTGTCAAATAGCCAAAATGAGAAACAAAGAACAAAGAGCGAGATTATATTTTTTATATAACTTCTCATCATATCTTTACAAAATCTCAGTGATCCTTGCATCCTTTCATTTTTCAGTCTGTGGCCCTCGCATTGGACAACCATCACAACTTTGAATCACAATTTCTATGCAAAAAAAGACGCCAAAATAGAAATTTTGGTTGAGTATTTAAGGGAAAATGGACTTCTTATTAAAAGGCCACAAGAGTTAAATGGATGAGAACATTTCAATTCAGTTTCAGCAGATTATTTGCGAGGAAATGTTGGACTCCAAACAAAAGTACTACTCATGTGCAAACAATGCAACGCTTGTTGGGTGTAAAATGCTACATCCTGCTAAGTGTTGACGCCGCTTTCTATAAAAGAAGAGCAGCATGCCGTCTGTGCCAGCGTCACTGTGTGTTACCATTGCCAACTGGCACATAGCAAAAGTCAGCAAGCTTAGCATTTACATAAGGATGACATCATCCTCCCGGCATCGCCAAGTACGACGCAGCAAGAGCCGCTGCCTTGGGAGGATTCATTGGGAATTATTTATTATTACGCAAAAATGGCTTTGGGCACTGAAGCAGAAAGGCGTATTTGAAGCTAACACAAGTGAGTGTTGTGTTCAGCTGGTGTGATCAAGATGCTTTCATGACTCAGCAATCCTGTGGTAATTTACAGTATGTACAAATATAATCATGCAACACAAAATAGGCCAAAAAGCAGGCATTATGTGCAGTAATGTGATGCTTCTCAACATGAACAAATGCTACCATTTTACTCAAGGACTTAAGCTGCGCTGTCAGCCTCACTCTTCCACTATTTCAGCTAGCTTGGCTAGCCAGGGTGAGTTGGCTTCACTGCCCTGATTCGCTGCCGATGCCACTGGCAAGGCTCGCTGGTGTTCATCAGCTTCCAGGAGGAGTGATTAAATTAATTGCACTGGAACCTCGGTTAGCATCCACCTCAGTTTGAGTGATTTTTTTGGTTAAAAAATTATTAAAATGATACTCATTTTCTGGCATTTGGATTGAGTTGTGGACTCCTATTGAGCAGCTACACATGACAAGCTTTGGAGATCTTCCAGACTCTGCACCTCTTCCAGACTCTTTTCATGTAAAACAACCATTTTGTCGTTTATGTTGTGGCATAGACATTTTGCTTGAAATTTATCTTTTAACGAGGCTACACAGCGGACGACCGGTTAGTGCGCAGGCCTGACAGCTAGGAGACCAGAGTTCAATTCCAAACTCGGCCATCTCTGTGTGGAGTTTGCATGTTCTCCCCATGCATGCGTGGGTTTTTTTCCGGGTACTCCGGTTTCCTCCCACATTCCAAAAACATGCTAGGTTAACACTGAAAACAAGTCAATGTACCTTAAATTCTGCGATGTCTTTGAATGCAACCCCTCTTTGCTTGTAATGACATGTTTAAAAATGTTATTTTAGCTTTTAATACATCTAAATAAATATCATCGTCCTGTCATTTATCTTTTTATTCAGTCTTTCTCTGACATAGTTGCCAATGGTGATTAATTCATTCAAAACTGTGATTAATCCGATTAATATTTTAAACCATTTGGCATTATATGATTGATATAATATAAATATAATTGATTAATTCATGCCTGCGCCCGGGCTGCACGGCGAGCAAGTGTTTAGCGTGCACGCCTCACAGCTAGGAGACCCGAGTTCAATTCCACCCTCGGCCATCTCTGTGTGGAGTTTGCATGTTCTCCCCGAGCATGCGTGGGTTTTTTTCCGGGTACTCCGGTTTCCTCCCACATTCCAAAAACATGCTAGGTTAATTGGCGACTCCAAATTGTCCATAGGTATGAATGTGAGTGTGAATGGTTGTTTGTCTATATGTGCCCTGTGATTGGCTGGCAACCAGTCCAGGGTGTACCCAGTCTCTCGCCCGAAGACAGCTGGGATAGGCTCCAGCATACCCTCGCGACCCTCCTGAGCATAAGCGGTAGAAAATGAATGAATATATCTTTTCACAAAGCCTTTTTCCCCTTTGTTTTGTTTTCCCTTTTTGTGTTCTACTGCTGATTACTAAAGAAGGGAAAATGGTAGAAACAAACTGTTTTATATATAATATATAAATTTATTAAAAATTTTGTCTGGGATTGAGTGAGTTAAATCTTTTTTTTTTTTTACTTTACCGTAACCTACTTTAACTTTACCCACATACTGTACATCCAATTTTTATTTAGATGCATTTTACAGTGATGTAAATCTGACAGTTGGTTTACATTAAGTGAACATATGAAACATTGTACACATCCAAAATGCAGACAAGCAACTACCTGAGTATCAACAGCAGGCAGCGACAACACAGAAGCAAATCTATTTTGCATTTTCTGGCTCCAAAAAGCTGTTGTCATATCAACAAACACCGCTTTTATCGCTTTTCAGTTTCTCGCACCCTACACTTGTTGTAAAAGTTGACACTTCTCAGATCACCCATTGTCACCCGGTTCTGTTTGAAAAGCAATAAAAGTCATCCAAAGGTCCACACATGGGCGGCCACGTAATCAAACCAAGCCTTTATACTTTCTGGCTGCTGTCTAATCTAGGACTATCTGGTCAAAATGTAACTATTTGAATCCAGGTCAGGACAAGAATAGCACCTGAACGATCCAAATTTGGACCAGCACCTTAATATATCAGACCATATTTCTCAGCGATGTCATTAAAGATTCATGTACTAGTCACAGAAACATGAAGAACATGTACTCCATGAATACAATGAGGTCATAAAAAGAACCAATTAGCATCTTTTGTAAGGGTGCAGGAGGTGAAACTTAAACCTGCCGACAATGCAAAAACACAGCACTATGTAAACCAGGGATCTCAAACATTATGTTTGATTAATTAATTAATTAAAAAACCTCATTTTCTCATTCATTTTTCAGTCTGTGGCCCTTGCATTGGACAACCATCACAACTTTGAATCACAATTTCTATGCAAAAAAAAAAAGATGACAAAATAGAAATTTTGGTTGAGTATTTAAGGGAAAATGGACTTCTCCTAAAAAATTCAGTTTCAGCAGATTATTTGTGACATTCTGCAGCATTTAACTGACTTCCCTATTCTTGGTGTTTGCACGTGCCCTGTCGGACACTGAACATTTTGCATTGAAGACACAAGAGGAAGGATGAGGAGGATTTTTTTTTTTTAATAAAAAAAAAAAAAAAGAGGAAGGGGGATGATTCAGCATGAGCAACCAGTGCAACCATATCTCCGCCTGAGAGGACTCCATCAAGCATCTGCACTGTTTTAATCCTACAAGCGTTAGCATTGTTTCTGTTTGTAAACAGCAGCAGGCAGGAACATGTCTGCTATTTTTGCTGCAAGGCGCTTTGGTTCCTTCTGGAATCATCTGCACAGGTTTTTTACTGACAACTTCCTGTCTTATGAGGACACAGCAAGGTTATAACCTGATCACGGATCATGTGATGGTCACGCTGTCCAACCATGCATGACACCTGCCTATATAATCATTGCAATTACACAATGTGACAAGAGCTGCATTAAAGATATGGCCTTTACAAACACAATGGCGTTTAATCTCCCGACCACAGCTATGGTGAATTGGAGAATTACACAATCCATGATGAATATGTAACGCTATAACATTATGAACAGCCTTGTTTAACCCTCAGATGAACGAGTGACTGGACCCTACACTCTTCCATAAGTGGGTCAAAAATGACCCATACTAGAATCAATGTGTTTTTATGTTTTTATATAATTTTGCCATTTTGGTTAGGAATAATCACTTGTATGATATTTAGTATTATATTTAAGACCACACAAGTATTATTTCATGTTAGAAACATCTTAAATTTTCACTTTTTTAATTAGTTGGCAATTTACTGTTCACGCTGCACTTTACATTATGTTGTTCATATTTGGTGTCTATTTATTCTCCACATTATTATTATTGTTATTATTTATTATTACTTATCTTCTTTTGTGTCTGTTATATGGGAGCCAGGCAACGACATTTCGTTGGCAATTTCACTACTGTGTTTTTGTGCAATGACAATAAAGGAAGTCTATCTATCTATCTATCTATCTATCTTAGAAAAAGAAAATGACCCCATAACAACAATAGAATATGTGAGGATCCATTGTGTGTTTCCATTGTCCCATCACTGCATGCAGTTCAGACAAACTACCCGTTTCTGGCTGTGATCATTGCACACAGGTACATTGCATTTCCCACACCTATGGCTGACTTTGTGATATTTGTTATTTGGTCAGATCTGACACCCGTTTCTCTTTACTACACAACTGCTGGACATCTATAGGACCATTTCAGCTATGTATCTAACAGCCAAAACATGGATGAGGAAACAAAAGAGTAATGCCCAATAATACATATAGAAATGTTAGCCAGCTAGTTATAAAGTAGGCTAATTTGTTGATAATACTAACAGTCATGAAAGACACATACACAATATTATATGAAGATGTGTAAAATAATTTTCCTGAAGGGGTGACACTTTTGATATAGTCTGTGTGGTCTACTGTTAATTTATTCCTGTCAGCCTAACTTGATAAGAATCAAAGGTTCCTATTGGATTCCATAGAAAATGCATGCGGGTCATTTTGGACCCACTTATGGAAGGTTGGGGTAGTGACACACTGTATGAAATTTACGTTAAAAATTTGAATGGCATGATATCAAAAACATGTTTTTGGAGGAATACCTGAAATATGAAATAACAATTTTTCATTACGAAGATATTTCAAGAAAACATTTTTGACCCACTTATGCATCTAAGGCAGGAGTATCAAACACGCGGCCCGCAGGCCAAGTGTGGCCCGCAGGACACTAGTTTGAGGCCCCCGCCTTGATATGAAAGTTTAATGTTAGTGCGCCCCCGCAAGTTTGATATGGATGCTGCATGGTATCATGTACCCAGAAAAAAATATTACGTTTGATTAATGTTCATGTTAAAGGTTAAATAACTGTTAATAGTTATCCTCCCTATCCGTGTGGAAGTGGTAAGTTTTTGGCTATTTAAGTTTAAAGGAAATAACTTGAAGGCTACCGTTTAGGTCGCTCGCTCTCTAGTTTGCGAGTTAGCATGTGTCTCAAGACCCTGCAGTTGCGCAATATGTAAAAGAGTATAAATGTGACTATAGTCGTGTTTTGTCATGTCTACAGGGCTCTAATAATGCTTTGTTCACTTTAATCTGAAAAAAATAATTTGTCTACCCACCAACTATATGTGGTTTCTTAAGTTTTTATTATTTGCCGTTTTATTATTATTATTATTATATTTATTTATTTATTACTGATTGATTGATTTTCTTTATTCTTGTTCTTATTTTGTGTAGAAAAATAAAAAGTAAGATATTTGAGATCAGTGGAATGTTTTATCAGAGCTTTTCTTGTAGAAAATCGGAACCAAAGCAAAGTTTATTCATTTTTCAGTTTTTAATAAATGCGTTTTTTTTTTGAAAACCTGGCCCAGACCCTAGCTCCAGTGGCCCCAGGTAAATTGAGTTTGAGACCCCTGATCTAAGGGTTAAGCTAAGCCTAACAAACTAGATAAAGGACATGGAACTTGTATAATTTATACCCAGGTTTCTATCAAAC
The DNA here is from genome assembly GCF_030265055.1 of Doryrhamphus excisus. Classification (NCBI taxonomy): domain Eukaryota; kingdom Metazoa; phylum Chordata; class Actinopteri; order Syngnathiformes; family Syngnathidae; genus Doryrhamphus; species Doryrhamphus excisus. Next base: position 18,392,568 of record NC_080466.1, on the reverse strand, counting down.
AAGGGAATTATTCAGTATAAAAAACACTTGGGAACAGTCCTGCGTACCACCAGTGGTACTCGCACAACAGTTTGAGACACTATGCCCTTTAACGTCATAGCACTTTTTAATTCACTGCTGTGCTGAGGGAGTTTCTAAGGTACAAGATGCAGGATGGGATACGGTGTGGTGGTCTACACTTTTCTTAATGCAGCTCCTGTACTTGAGTTTAAGGGTATAAACGACGGTGACGATTATGTTTTTCAACACTAAATAGAAAATGTAAAGATATAAGACACTCACCCGCTAGTCCTCCACCTCCGCCGCCATGGCCCTTCCTCTTCTGGAGGATGAAATAAGGATTCGCTCTCTCGGTCATCCATAAAGCGCCAGCCAGTAACACCTCTTCGGGACTGACCCACATGATTGCTTTTAAGGTGACATAGACCTCTTAGGTTTTAATAATGGCAATATATTACTATTATTATTATTATTGTTATGAAATGCAGTCTAATTGCTAGCTAACTTGCAGGCGCGAGACGAGCTAAAATTAAACACTGCTAGCTAGGCTAGCTAGCGTCGAAGCCCGAATTAAAAAAAACCTTCCACACGTCACTTTTTCCTTTTTTTAAAAATTATATTAATAAAAATCGGATTATCCGTGTCCCTGTTGTGCTAAACCAGCTTCGGGTTCGATGAGGTGTTTGGTTGTGGACGCTCCGTAGCAGGTGCGCCGTCTCCTTACATGACACAGCGAGACACTCCGCGATATATTCAAGAAGAAAATAAATTCAATGTTATTTTTTTCAAAAACAACAAACAAAACACGTTTATAACGTGTCACCCTCTCAAGCTGCGGTGACTTCCCTCGCAGACGTGAAGGGGTCGTCTGACAACAATGACGTTAACCGGACACCATCCTTCTTCTTTTTGTCCTCCTCCGAGGAGGTGGGCGGATCTACACGAACGTCCAAGTACCGATACCAAGGACGGTATCAGTACCGAATCGATACCAGCGTATTTAGATTTATATTTTTCAGTATCTGCGGTGTTTATCTTTTGGTTTATCTATGTGAATATTGTTTCAAATAATTTGTGTAAAAAAGACAATATTATGATCAAATTGGTGATATCTATACATATTATATATTATTGTATTTACATTTGGTGAAAAACAAATAAAAAGTATCGTATCGGCAAGACTGGCATCTTATTTACTTGGTATCGGATGGATACAATATGGGCCGTATTGCCCACCCCTTACTCTTACTTCCCTCCACGGAAAGTAGAGCGTGTGCGTCCCACGCGGACACTATGGCTACACGTTACGTCACCAGCCTCCTTATAATACATATACAAATTTCCAATATGGTTGAAAACAAATCAGCTAAAGCCATCACAGCACATTATGGCAATACTCGTATAGGATGCAACCCCCCAATACACAATAAATTATTATTTTTGATTTTCTAAAATAGTGGTCACTCAACTGCAGAGAGTCACGGGTGCCTTTATTGATATATATTTATCCAAATGATACCCATTATCCATAAAAACTAACAAAAAATTATGTATTTTATATTCAATACAGAGTAGAGAGTCATTAAAGAAGATCATATTTTCAGATGAAGTTGCAAAGCATCGCTGGACCTCAACCAAGCTGTTAAGAAATGGATCTAAACATATTTTTAGACTCAGAAAATGTGTGGTATACTTGTTTTATATTTAATACAGAGTAGGCTGAGATCATCATAAGATGAGGTACAGTATAATGGTTATTGGTTGGATATTGTAATATCAGTTTTTATTGAAAACATTGTTTATACATTAGACAGAATAGGGAAATTAATACTGCATCCTGGAATATTAATTAGTAGGGCTACAATTGCACATTTTCTTTACAAGTTTGAAGCCTTATAGGACTTCTGCCCCAATACAAATATCTGTACCTTATACCTATACCTAGAGTTATAGGTGGGGTTAGGTTTAGAGGTAGTGTTAGGGTTTGAGGTACCGTTAAGGATGGGTTAGAGGTAGGGTTTGAAGTTGGGCTGGAGTTAGGGTTACAGGTAGGGTTAGGTTTAGAGGTAGTGTTTGGGTTAGAGTTGGTTTAAAGGTAGGGTTCAAAGTACGGTTGCAGTTAGAGGTAGGGTTTGGTTAGGGTTGGGGGGTCAGGGTTAGAGCTAGTGTTGGGGGGGGGGTCAGGGTTAGAGCTAGTGTTGAGGGGATCGGGGTTAGAGCTAGGGTTGGGGGGGGTAGGGTTGGGGGGATCAGGGTTAGAGCTAGGGTTGGGGGGATCAGGGTTAGAGGTAGGGTTAGCTTTAGAGTTACGGTTAGGGATGGGTTGGGTTTAGGGTTCGGTTTAGAGGTAGTGTTAGGGTTAGAGGTAGGGTTACAGGTAGGGTTAAGGATGTGTTAGAGGTAGGGTTTGAAGTTGGGCTGGAGTTAGGGTTACAGGTAGGGTTAGGTTTAGAGGTAGTGTTTGGGATAGAGTTGGTTTAAAGGTAGGGTTCAAAGTACAGTTGCGGTTAGAGGTAGGGTTTGGGTTGGGTTAGGGTTGGGGGGTCAGGGTTAGAGCTAGTGTTGGGGGGGTCAGGGTTAGAGCTAGTGTTGGGGGGGTCAGGGTTAGAGCTAGGGTTGAGGGGATCAGGGTTAGAGCTAGGGTTGAGGGGATCAGGGTTAGAGCTAGGGTTGGGGGGATCAGGGTTAGAGCTAGGGTTGGGGGGATCAGGGTTAGAGCTAGGGTTGGGGGGATCAGGGTTAGAGCTAGGGTTGGGGGGATCAGGGTTAGAGCTAGGGTTGGGGGGATCAGGGTTAGAGGTAGGGTTAGCTTTAGAGTTACGGTTAGGGATGGGTTGGGTTTAGGGTTAGGTTTAGAGGTAGTGTTAGGGTTAGAGGTAGGGTTACAGGTAGGGTTAAGGATGTGTTAGAGGTAGGGTTGGGGTTAAGGTTACAGGTAGGGTTAGGGATGGGTTAGGGATGGGTTAGAGGTAGGGTTTGAGTTAGGGTTGGGGGGATTAGGGTTAGAGCTAGGGTTGGGGGGTCAGGGTTAGAGGTAGGGTTGGCTTTAGAGGTACGGTTAGGGATGGGTTAGGTTTAGAGGTAGTGTTAGGGTTAGAGGTAGGGTTTGAAGTAGGGTTGGGGTTAAGGTTACAGGTAGGGTTAGGGATGGGTTAGAGGTAGGGCTTGAAGTAAGGCTGGGGTTAGGGTTACAGGTAGTGTTAGGGTTAGAGGTCGGGTTAAGGGTTAGGGTTTAGAGGTAGTGTTAGAGGTGGTGTTTGGAGATAGGTTTGGGGTTAGGGTTAGAGGAAGGGTTTGGGTTGACTTTTTTTTTTATTTGGGCACACAATCTTTAGCCTGCTGATAGGAAGACAAATGGTTGCCAACAGTAACCATAGTCCACATCCTCCATGACGCCTTAACAACATAAATAAGACAACTTGTAGACTCAGCCTGCAGCACTGGACCAATCAAGCACAGACGTTGGGTCACGTGACCACAACGGTGCAGGATACAGTAACTGGCTTTAAAGGTACACTAACCCTTTGCATTGGCCCTTGCAGGTTGTTTTAGTTTTTCTTCTGCAGGAGACAACTCTGCTTCAAGATTTGATTGAGGATGTGAAATCTGAAAAAGCAGAAACGATACGCTGACCTTGAACAAGGGACAGGAGTAAACGACATCAACAAACAAGTTCAAGCACTTTCAGCCACTCATATCTACACAAATCCCAAAGACAAGGACAACACTTTGCTATACAATTGATGTTTTTGCAATTGGAGGAAGAAATTCAATCTTGTCTGTTCTTGCTGTAAACATGCCGTCTGAAAAGGAACATGGTGAATTTACACCAAATATTTCACACTCAACAGAAATACAACAGAACACACTTTCATGTACAGCTGGGATTTTATTAGTGCACCTGACAGGCAAACTGCAACACTCATAGTTTATAGCTGTGTGTGCTGAAACAATCATTTCCCATATCCCATACTGTATAATTCCAGCACTTTTCAGTATTCTAAGCCCTGAAGGACATTTTTATCAGCTTTCAAACATTAAGACAAACAAATGAAGAAAAGCTAATCAGGTTTCTTGTAATGACATGACACTCGTTTGATTCAAATACAGCAGGAGAGCAGCTCTTCACGTTCCTAGCATATTCTTGAATATTTCAGTGTAGTTCGGGCCCAGAGACTTCAAGACAAAGTGTGTGATGACGTCATGGGTGAAATGTGCTTACAGTTACACAAACAGCAAAAGGTGAGGATGCACGTTACTGGCCTGACGTCACACGGGAGACAAAAGCAGGATTTGACATATGGAGGGACACGTGGCGCCACCTGGAGGGACTTCTCATTGGCAGTCTAGCCAATCAGAGGCCGGAGGGGGCGATGCTGAACGAAGGCAAGGCAAGCAGGGGGCATGGCCTCTTATTGGACCTGGGTGACAGCCTCGTGGATGGACTGGGCCACGTAGTCGATGTTCTTGGAGGTGAGGCCGCACATGTTGATGCGCCCGCTCGCCATCAAGTACACATGCTTCTCTTTGATCATGAACGACACCTGATTGGCTGCCGGACAACAATGGAAGGCTTCAATAACATTTAACTAGGTAGCTGTAATTCCATGTTATTGTAAGGTGCTTCAAGGAAAATTGCACTTTTGTAGTTTTGCCCATCATCAACAATTCTTATGTGAGACATGAACACACATTTTCTTTTTCCTGTGTGTTTTAAAGATACACAAACAGCTAAAAAAAGAGGCAGGTCATTAATGCACACAACGGGTCACACCTACAAGGTTTTATATGCATTGTACTAACAGATAACATGTAATACTTACAGTATTTAGCCATGTTTTGTTCCTTTTAAACATTAGCGGAACTTCCTTCCTGGGCGCATTGGTTTCACATCACAACAAAGAAAGGAACACTACACCTAGAGTAGAATTTTCCAAAAAAAAAATAATTTCCAATCACAACAGCAGTTTCCATCTCTATGCCCATGACATTCAGCTATAAAGACCTGTGCTCCCCAAAACACAGAACATGGACCCTCTTCACAGTTATCCTTCTCCACTGAAATGAGGGGAATATTCTCTTTAGCCCTGACCCCCCCATAGCAACAAAGAAAGGAACACTACACCTAGCGTAGAATTTTCCAAACTCTAAAACAAAAAAAATAATTTCCAATCACAACAGCAGTTTCCATCTCTCTGCCCATGACATTCAGCTATAAAGACCTGTGCTCCCCAAACACAGAACATGGACCCTCTTCACAGTTATCCTTCTCCACTGAAATGAGGGGAATATTCTCTTTAAATGTAACAGTTACCGATTTTAAAAGTACCAGATGGAGGTGTACGATTTAATAAGCTTTGCTTCTTCCTACTTCCTATGTGGAACTGTGAACTGATTATGGGATGCACTCAATTGTAATCTGATGCATGTTCAAATGAAATAAAACCATTACCATTACCATTACATTAAGTCAAATGAGTGTTGGAGGTGGGTTTCCCAGATAGGCGGAATATGCACTTCCCATTACCTGCATTCTCAGTTTTGCCTTTTTTAGCTGTTTTTATCTTTATAATGCACAGAAAGGAGAAAGACGTGTGCTCCTGTCTTACATAAGAATTGTGGAAGATGGGCAAAATTCCCCCAAAGTGCCCTTTTCCTTTAAGTAACTAGTTTAAGAAGACATAGTATGTGTGTGTTGTACATACGGTTGAGACCCGTGAAGCTGAACATGCCGATCTGCTGGGTGATGTGGTCCCAGGTCCCCGGGGTGCCGAGGGCCTGCAGTTTGGACTTGAGTTGGTCCCTCATGAGGAGCACCCGGTCGGCCATGGTCTTCACGTTGGACTTCCTGTCGCCGTGGAAACCACAACATTGCATAAATCACGTTTACTGCGCTGATAATACCACCGCGTGATGCCTTCATGCACAGCTAGGAAATGCAGAGGATGGTTGGCGTGATGGCCAAGTGTCTCCACGTCTCTTGCCGGCTATGACTCAGTTTTCCACAAAAATGTATTTTATATACATAATATTTCATCAATAAATAGCACTAGCTCACTATCCTGTATGTATGCAAACAAATAGAAGATAAAAAGTGGACTCAATTGTAGCATTAAGTAGCATCCGTAGCAACACGTACCATTCTGCAAACAATTCAGGGCAGTTGAGGGTCTTGCTGACCACACGCGCCCCCTGTGAGGGCGGGTTGGACCAGGTAGTCCGGACAATCTTCTCCATCTGAGACAGGATGCGGCTCAAGTTCTCGCTGTCGCGTGCCACCACGGTCAGGTTGCCCACCCTCTCGTCTGCAGAAGAGGCGGGTTCTTAACATGGCCGCTCAAGTTTGCCGTGGGTGTACTTTGCATGTACTCACTGTACAGCCCAAAGTTCTTGGAGAAGGACTGTGCCACGAAGAGCTCAAATCCCTGGGACACAAAGAAGCGGATGGCCCAGGCGTCTTTCTCCAGAGAGCCGGACGCGAAGCCCTGGTAGGCGGAGTCAAAGAAGACAAAGAGATTCCTTCTCTGGAGACGAGAAAAAGAAGAAGATGAGACAAGGACCAGCAGGATTATGTGAAAATCAAACCAAACGTCATGTGACCTTCATGAGCTCTGCAATCTGCTTCCACTCGTCCTGAGTGGGGTCGGTGCCGGTGGGATTGTGTGCGCAGGCATGCAGCACGAAGACGGAACCTTCTGGAGCTTTCTGTGTCAACACACAACGTAAACACGATGGATCCACTTTACTGTCCCATGATATAAATATAACAATAAACTGTGCTGTTTATGGTTAAATACAACCCATTATTAGTCAAAAATATTCATGTTGAAGAAAAGTTGATGTATTTTTTGGCTAAATTAAGCATTCAAATGAACTAAAATGATGACGTGAATATGTAGTATTCTACTAGGAGCCAGTGCCAGTGAAGCACGAGAGCAGGGGTCTCAAACTCAATTTACTTGGAGGCCACTGGAGCTCGGGTCTGGGTGAGACTGGGTCGCATCAAGTTTTCAAAAAAAAAACACATTTATTAAAAACAAAAACATTTAAAAAACTTCGCTTTGGTTCCAATTTTCTACAATAAAAGCTCTGATAAAACATTCCACTGTTCTCAAATATCTTACTTTTTACATCTTATTTTTCTACACAAAATAAGATGAAACATAAATAAACAAATCAAGAATAAAGAAAATCAATCAATCAATAATAAATAAATATAATAATAATAATAATAATAATAATAAAAAAACGACAAATAATAAAAACTTAAGAAACCACATATAGTTGGTGGGTAGACAAATTATTTTTTTCAGATTAAAATGAACAAAGCATTATTAGAGCCCTGTAGACATGACAAAACACGACTATAGTCACATTTATACTCTTTTTATTTACAACATATTGCGCAACTGCAGGGTCTTGAGACACATGCTAACTCGCAAACTAGAGAGCTAGCGACCTAAACAGTAGCCTTCAAGTTATTTCCTTTAAACTTAAATAGCCAAAAACTTACCACTTCCACACGGATAGGGAGGATAACTATTAACAGTTATTTAACCTTAAACATGAACATTAATCAAACGTAATATTTTTTTCTGGGTACATGATATCATACAGCATCCATATCAAACTTGCGCGGGCCGCACTAACATTAAACTTTCATATCAAGGCGGGGGCCTCAAACTAGTGTCCTGCGGGCCGTGTGTTTGAGACCCCTGCACTAGAGCCAGCAAATGGAAATGCAGTGTAAAAAGCCAGTTGAGGCTTTACAGTGTGCATTACTGCCATCTATAGGACTAGAGTGGAACTTGTATTTTCATTCAATAAGGCTCTGCACTCGACTGGGTAACATTCTCGTTCAATCATGTCACAAAAAAAAAGGTCACCTCGAGGTCCTCCAGCAGGCCACTGAGGTCCAGACCCCTCTTAGCAGCATCCCAGTAGCGGTATGGCCGGATGTCTTTGAATCCAGCGTCTGCAAACACGCCATTGTGGTTCTCTGTCGCAAAAAAGCAACGCCAAAATAAATCATCTATCACAAGTTTACACTCATCCTTGGTGTGGCGGTGTACACACCCCAGGTGGGTGCCGACACGTAAATGGGCGTGGCCGTGTTGTTGACGCCGTTGTACCAACGCCGCAGGAACTCCGCTCCGATCCTCAGCGCACCCGTCCCACCCAGTGCCTGGACACCACCCACCTGAAACAACCTCACAGAATCACTTATGTCATCGTGCCAGTTGTGTAAAAATAAACATTAGCAGACATTAGCCTCACCCTGTTCTCCTTGATGGCGGGGCTGTCGTCTCCCAGGGCGACCTTGGAGGCGGCCGAGCGGAACTCGGGGAGTCCGAGAATGGGCAGGTACTCGTGGTTGAGACTGGTGTCCTCCACGATGAGTCGCTCCACCTTCTTGACCACCGGCAACACCCACGGCTGGCAATCATCTGTGCGATAGGCTGAGAGAGACACCGCCATCTTCACTTTACCACCATAATAATAATAATAATAATAGGGCGGCACGGCGGTCGAGTGGTTAGCGCGCAGACCTCACAGCTAGGAGACGAGGGTTCAATTCCACCCTCGGCCAGCTGTGTGTGGAGTTTGCATGTTCTCCCCGTGCATGCGTGGGTTTTCTCCGGGTACTCCGGTTTCCTCCCACATTCCAAAAACATGCTAGGTTAATCGGCGACTCCAAATTGTCCATAGGTATGAATGTGAGTGTGAATGGTTGTTTGTCTATATGTGCCCTGTGGTGTACCCCGCCTCTCGCCCGAAGACAGCTGGGATAGGCTCCAGCACCCCCCGCGAGGAAAAGCGGTAGAAAATGAATGAATGAATAATAATAATAATAATAATAACAACAACAATAGTACATTTTTACCATAAAACAGACACATACAGTTAGCATGAGAATAAAAAAATGGGATGTAACATTATAAGCAAGGTTGAAGAGAATGGGTTTTAACATGGTGGACAGGTCAGTGCAACTACGAGTGTAATGGGCGTAACGGGTGACCAGGTCACATGACCTTCTATTGATAATCTATTATCACATGGTGGACTTTAACAATTTGTTGTCAACAATATGTTGGCAAACAACAACAATGTAACAGTGTCCCCTGCCGCCCCAAAGTCGTGACCCTGAAAGATATACCTTGGTTCCCAAACTTTTTATGCAAAAAATGCAATACTTTGACCTGAAAACGCCCCTCAGCTACACTTTAGCACTGGCGTCGTCAGCAGTACACGTTGCTAACTGCAGTACACGCCATTTTATGATTCATCTACTACATCCATGTATTGATTTACACTCCTTAGATGCAATTACATCGATGTGTGTTCGGCAAGGACGACATATATCGATGTAACGTTGTTGAAAAGGTCATCGATTGATTGCATGGATACTAGACAATAAAGCATTGGATTCTAGCACAGCAGGCTTTATATGGATGCGTGCTTTATTTAGCACTTTTAACAACGAAGACGTTAAATGTTATTTGATTCAGTCGGCCTGTCTGTGCATGGCGGATCGCACCGGTGAGCAAGAAAAATTTTGTTAAATAGGTGTGCAACGCTCTTTGTTTATTCAAATGAGAGAAGTAGCAGGCTGAACCACCGCTCACCTGACCTGCAGAGAAGTTGGTTGCACTTTATTTTTGATATAAATGTTGGACTTGTATTCTTATTATGCTGAAAAACAACAGATAAACTTAGGGTTGCAACCAACGATTATTTTAGTAATTGATTAATAGGTCAATTATTATTATTATTTTTCCCAAAAAATATAATAACTATTAAGAGAAAAAAGTTTTAATTAAACGAGAAAAAGTCTTAATTTTATGAGAATTTTAAAGAAAAATAACGTCATTTAGTAGCATAAAGTTACAAATATTAAAGAAAAAGATGTTATTTTTGAAAAGTCACAATATAATATAAAACAAACAAAATAGTTTTTGGAATTTTTGCACAAAAAGTTCTAATGTTATGGGAATGACATCTAAATATTTTGGGAATTAAGTCATAATTACGATAAGACAGTTTACAAGAAGAAAGCTGAACTAGTTTAAGAAAAACAACAACAGACATGAAACACTTGTATTTGACAAGAATAACATAACATAATAAATACAATGCCATAGTAAAGTTGAAAATATGAAAGAAAAAATAATGTTTGGAATATTATGTAGAGCTCCACTAGGACAACCAGGACAGTGGCATTTGCGCGGCAGCCAATGAGACGGCTTCTATTAGCGACATCCCTTAGCCGTGGCCAATGAGAGCGCTCAGCTAGGAAAAGTGCAATTTTTTGACATTTATTTTCATGTTTTTATCACATGTTCATGTGTGCCTGTTATTTTAAATTAAAACCTAGCTCATCGTCTATTTTTACAAGCAAACCCTGCGGCAAGATGAGATAACCTGTGCTTTCATACAACATCAGGAAAGTTTACTGAGGAAAATGTTCAGTACGAAAAATAAACCCAGTAGCATTAAACTAAAACGCAGAAACAACGTTTGGCCACCAGATGTCAGTGTGTAAAATTAATTCATGTGTTTCCTCTCTTGTCATCTCTTATGGGAATAAAGCCAAACTATTATGGGAATAATAATATTACAATATATGAAGACTATTTAAGAAGAAAGTTGAAATATTTGAAAACAAAAAATAAAAATCGGCAAAGCTGAAGTACATTTTCTTCTTGAAATATATAAAACATATTCACTAAGCATCATTGGCATTCGTCAGGAAGGGCATCCGGAATTTAAAGGGCTCAAGCCAATCAGAAAACACCCGAAATAAACAAACAAGCATATCTACATGTGTTGCTTTAAAAATTATCAAATTGGCCCTTGTATCTTTTCATTTTTCAGTATGTGGCCCTTGCTGGAAAAAGTTTGGACACCCCTGCACTAAACACTTTGCACTAAACAGCTCTTTTGCACACTTTCATACTCGACAGCTGACAGTAACAGAAAAAGTACTTCCTTTCCTTCATACATTGTATTGCATTGCTGCAACAGTCAAACAAATTGTGAGCCTGACAGAGAAAAAGGTCACATGGACTCACGAACACACTGAACTGAACTCGCATGCACATGTTTGACCCCTGAGGAACTCGTGGCGTCTCTCCTTGTGTTGTATCACGTATCAGATCACGGCTACAGCTCTACACCAAGGACCGCTGGTGGTGGGCGCATGGAAAAGGTCACAGGGTCCCCAGCTGGAGGACAAGGACCGTGAATGAAGTACAGTAGTGCATTTATGTAATAAAAGCTGCTGCTTCCTGTATGCATCAAGTCACGTGATCACCTACTATACACGGTATAACCACTGTCACATTGGAGGAATTAGATTTTAAAAGATATATCACAAAATAGGCTCTGTAAAACCTCTTTTATTGAAGCTGTTTATTGCATACGACATGTTGGTGCGGATTTGTGTGTTGTTTTGCCAACAACCTGCTGCTGCCTGTAGTTCCTTCATTCTATTTATTTATTTCTCTCTCCATTTACCTATATATTAAATATATGTAAATATATAAACATTCGCAACAGAAGAGAGAAAGCTAGCTGTAACAAACAGCATCATTTTCAACATTCCCCATGCAACATGTACACAAAAGCTTAACATTGTGATATCTGAATGCAGACATCACTCTTGCTTGCAAATACCCATCCACACAAAAATAGGCTGTGATGCAATTACAAATGTATGCCTTGGTGGTTATAAATATTTAAATAGTGGAGTTTTTCCTCCATCCACAATTCAGTGCCTAAACTGGTAATAATCAAAATAAATAAATGATTGGGTAAGATCTGAATAAAACAGGAAATTCAACATTAGTTTGCCCTCCTTAAACGACTTAAACGTTGTCATTTTTGATCCAAACAGTTGTGTAGTTATGTTGGCCAATTTCAATAAGCGTGAGAGGTTGTCTTGTTTTGACAAACTATGACTAATAATGACAATGAATGGGAAATGATGCATTCGCGGTACATCATTCACCGCAGGAAAAGTCAAACACAGAGATGCTCGGAGAACACCGTTACGTCATAGTTGCCACGGTACAAGTTTCCATATCGGCGAATTAATGTGCACTCAGCGTTCATCTACAAGCACGACACATGAGCGGAAATATGATTTAGACCGTGATAGTTACGATATTCATAACTGTGAGGTCACAGGACGCATTGAACGCAGCTGAGCATTAGCATTAGCATTGTTAGCAGCTTACCTCCGACGCCAAGATTCACCTTCTGTGGGTGACTGTCGTCCCTGAAGTCAGCGGTGAGCTTGAAGACGGCAACCGGGGGCGCCTGCGGGACGTCGCTGAACACGGACATGGCTGAAGAGAAGATGGAAGGCGGCCCGGGGTCTTCTAGCTAGCAGGCAGGTAAGGAGGGAGTAGACAGCGGGTAACCGGTTTCACCTTCACCGCTACGCTAGGACAAGCAGGACATAGGCGTCTGCGCGGCAGCCAATGAGACGGCTTCTTTTAGCGACGTCGCTTAGCCTTGGCCAATGGGAGAGCTCAGCTAGCAAAAGTGCAATTTTTAACATTATATTATTATTTATTTATTTTCAAGTTTTCATCACACGTTCATATGTGCCCGTTATTTTAAATTAAAACCTAGCTCATCTGTCTGGTTTAAATAATCAAAACCACTCTCTTTAAATTAAAAAAAGAGGTAATAATAAAGACTATTGTCTATTTTTATAAGCAAACCTTCCTGCTGTGCTTTAATACAACATCAGGAAAGTTTACTTAGGAATATGTTCAGTACTAAAAATAAACCCAGTAGCATTAAACTAAAACGCAGAAACAACATTTGGCCACTAGATGTCGTACAAGAACTAGTGTACAACACTACTTGTGAATGCGCCTAACATTCATCCATGACCTTAATTCAGGGTTTGAACTGTTGTACTTTCACTTTTCCATTACAACTGACAATTTGGGGTGTACCTAATGAACTGTCCAGTGGCTGCAGAGGATTTAAAAGCAACAATGAAACAAATGTAGGATGCTGTTAATGACAGGTAAGTCCCACTGGGCTGCGGGATAACACGTTCAGTGTGTAAAAATAAACATTCATGTGTTTCCTCTCTTGTCATCTGTCCTTAAGTGTTTGATGAACAGCCTCCTCTTCCAGCCGCCTGTAGCCAAAGTAGCAATTCTTTTGTGACACACACACACACACTTTGTACTGCTCTCCATGTGAGGACATCTATTAAAGTCCATTTGTTTAGGCGTGGCTCACCTAAACATACACAGACAAAACAAACAAAGAGCTATTTACATTTACTGTCTTTGCATAGCGTTGTTTGTTGTACCGCTGGGCAAATACTGTTAACTAGCGTATATCGATGATATTTTAAACAAAAAATGAAACTCCTTTTAACTCAAAACCAGGAAGTAAACATGCCACGTTACTTTAAGAACTTCAGCAACAATTATTTTTTCAGCTGAGCCGCAGCGCCCTCTACCGGCACAAGCGGGTCATGAATGGAAAACAGTAGTGCGATGGATGGATTACCTATTTGGCCTTCTTAACGCCCTCTCAGATGTTTTTTTGCCGTCGCCATGACAACTGAAAAGACAAACCCAAGTTAGCTTGATGCTTGATTGAACATTATGACGTTATTTAGAGTTTTTAAACAGAACCAAGCTGCATCCAACCAGACCAGGAGTGGCATAGCCTTGAATGGAGGCTCAGGTCGAAAGCCTTAATGCTTTTCTTTTAACACTCTTCAGCCATCACTCCCGAGAGCACTGTCTCCTCCGGCCGGCCGGCCGGCCGGCCAGCGTCTTCTTCCTCCTTTGCAGTCCACCATGGCAGCAGTGTTGGGTTTCAAAGTCTCCTGGATGAAGATGATTGAGTCCATTAGTCCTCATGAAGGACGCCGCTTACAAAAGCCTCCCGAGGGAGAATTTCTCGGTGTTCTATTTGTGAAAGCAGACAAATATTTAGTCAACATGCTTCTTAATAGCAACCTTTGATGTTTCCATTCACGGAGACTAGATAAAACATGTCTGATGGGAAGCTGCTACATTTAGCCTTGTTGTTTTGGTAACACTTTACATGGAGGTATACAATTACAGTAGTTAGAGGAACCTAACCCTAACCAATACTCATTAGTTACTAATCATTACTTCATTAGGTCCTCAGTAATTACTCATAGTTTATGTGCCTGAGTAACAACTCATTATTTCCTCAGTAACTACTCAAAATGTATGTGCCTTAGTTCCCCAGTAACTACTCTATTCATTAGTTCCTCAATAACTACTCAAAATGCACATTCCCTAGTTATTAGTTCCTCAGTGACTACTCTAAATGTATATGCCTTTGTTCCTCGGTAACTACTGTACTCATTAATTCCCCAGTAACTACTCTAAATTGATGTGCCTTAATTCCTCAGTAACTACTCATTAGTTAATTTGTTCCACAGTAAACATATGTGTCTTAGTTCCTCAGTAACTAATCTACCCATTAGTTCCTCAGTAACTACTCAAAATGTATGTGCCTTAGTTCCCCAGTAACTACTCTATTCATTAGTTCCTCAATAACTACTCAAAATGCACATTCCCTAGTTATTAGTTCCTCAGTGACTACTCTAAATGTATATGCCTTTGTTCCTCGGTAACTACTGTACTCATTAATTCCCCAGTAACTACTCTAAATTGATGTGCCTTAATTCCTCAGTAACTACTCATTAGTTAATTTGTTCCACAGTAAACATATGTGTCTTAGTTCCTCAGTAACTAATCTACCCATTAGTTCCTCAGTAACTACTCAAAATGTATGTGCCTTAGTTCCCCAGTAACTACTCTATTCATTAGTTCCTCAATAACTACTCAAAATGCACATTCCCTAGTTATTAGTTCCTCAGTGACTACTCTAAATGTATATGCCTTTGTTCCTCGGTAACTACTCTACTCATTAATTCCCCAGTAACTACTCTAAATTGATGTGCCTTAATTCCTCAGTAACTACTCATTAGTTAATTTGTTCCACAGTAAACATATGTGCCTTAGTTCCTCAGTAACTACTCTACCCATTAGTTCCTCAGTAACTACTCAAAATGTATGTGCCTTCGTTCCTCAGTAACTACCCATTAGTTCCTCAGTAACTACTCAAAATGTATGTGCCTTAGTTCCCCAGTAACTACTCTACTCATTAGTTCCTCAATAACTACTCAAAATGTACATGCCTTTGTTCCTCGGTAACTATTCTACTCATTAATTCCCCAGTAACTATTCTAAATTGATGTGCCTTAGTTCCTCAGTAACTACTCATTAGTTCATTCTTTCCACAGTAACTACTATAAATGTATGTGCCTTAGTTCCTCAGTAACTACTCAAAATGTATGTGCCTTAGTTCCCCAGTATCTACTCATGATTTACTCAATAACTACTCAAAATGCACATGCCCTAGTCATTAGTTCCTCAGTAACTACTCTAAATGTATATACCATTGTTCCTCGATAACTACTCTACTCATGAACCACCCAGTAACTACTCTAAGTTGATGTGCCTTAGTTCCTCAGTAACTACTAATTAGTTCATCCGTTCCACAGTAACTACTTTCAATGTATGTGCCTTAGTTCCTCAATAACTACTCAAGATGTATGTTCCTTAGTTCCCCAATAGTCTACTCGTTAGTTCCTCAATAACTACTCAAAATGCACATGCCCTAGTAATTAGTTCATCAGTAACTACTCTAAATTGATCTGCCTTTGTTCCTTGGTAACCACTCTACTCATTAGTTCCATTTTTTAGTTCCATAATTACTTTAAATTTACTTTAAATTCGCTATTAACATTGCTTCACTTCTTTTTACACTTGTATGAGGCTTCAGAGTGTTGAAGTGGGACTTCAAGTGTTGGGCACAGGTTGACCCAGGAACAGATGATTCCAATATCCATTACTTTACTGGGGGATCAATTGTTTCCAAATTTGATTGCATTTATGATGGCAACAGATGATCTCCAACAGGGAACATACCTACAGTAGTCTTCTTACAGGTTAAAGTGCCCACTTGCGCTCGAATTAACAATGAGATGCTCTCTACTGGTTTCAATATTGTAGTCGGGGGTCCCTGGAGTCCCATAAAACCAATTAGGCCGAGCGTCAGAGGCCGTGCTCTCCATTGGCCATGCTCTTCATTGGCCGTGCTCTCCATTGGCGCTTAATGGGCTGTGCTTTGTCAGCGACGTCTGCTTCCTCCCGTCAGAAGTCGGCACACAACAAGCTGTCAACAAGCTGATTTATACAGCAACAACTCTGTGTGTATGTGTATGTGTGTGTGTGTGTGTGTGTGTGTGTGTGTTTGTTTTTGTGAATTATGAGGACATTTGACAAGAATACACGCAACACTGTGAGGACATTTTGAATTATGAGGACAGGGTCGGTGTCCTCATAATTCTGCCAACGTAGAAGTGTTTCTATGGGTCTAAAAAGCTGAAAACCAAATTTTCTCCAAAAGTCCTCACAATACACATATACCAGAATTTGTGTAAAATCTGTGTATCGCTCTAGCACCCCTGTAGCCAGGTCCTGGTATTGCACCCCTGATGAATTATTCACACTTGTGTAAATTTTAAAGCTTCTGATTGGCTGCCGGGCGGAAGGTACCCACAATTACGGATTGTGACAGAAAAGTTGTGTATTTACTTCGTCCTGATTGGCTGACTGGTAGAGGGTCCTCATAATGTAGGATTTTGTCAATTGTGTGTATTTAAATTCTCAACACCGATGAGGTGACCGCTAATCAGCCAATGAGCTGCAGCCCCAAGCTTCCTGGCTTCCTGCTACAGCGTGAACACGTTGCCATTTAATTGTCTACTGCACTGGAGACACGAGGTAAGAATGAAAGCACACTACTATGTTTCAAGTCCATAAAGTTTGCAATCCCAGTAAGGAGAACACTGTATGTCAACAGCATGTAAACCAGCTAGTACTATCTTAACATACTAACTGGTTAATTTATGTTAGCACGACATGGTATGCTAGCCTAGCTTAAAGAGCTATTTAAAGAGCTAGGTACATGTTAGGTACACAAGCACATGTTAGCATTAAGCATATAAGTTTTCATTTAGTCTTTGAAACAAATATATTATACCTAACAGCACAAGTAGATATTGTGCCTTGTGTTTTTTAACCTGCTAAATTCACTTTTAATACAAACTAAAAGACATGACTTCCTATGCTTGTTCTTTTGTCACAAAGTAAGTGGTATGTATTAAAATATAATGTAGGTGACAATGCATGCACCTGATGTAAATTTCAGATGGTCTTAATCTAGTTTAGTGTAGTTAAACAGAAACAGCAAGTGAGTTGATGTTTCTGTCTTGATCCTTGACTTAAGGGGGAACAGTGTTTAAAATGTTTTACTTGCACTATTGCACTATGACAAAAAGTTAGATGTAAAATGTTTGGTAACAGGTAAAACTGACATACTTAAGTTCTTATTTATTGATCAAAGGCATCATCTTTATTGAAACAAAGCGAGGCAATGAGGCCGCAGAGGGTGAAAGTAAAACCAAAAGAAGAGGCTGCATACTTTGCATCCTTAGGAAAGGACAAGGATGGATTTGATATCCGTTTTATAAATTCATTCAAAGGTGAGTTACAAGATGGTTTAGCATGAATTAAATCTTGTGCTAATCTCAAAACTTTGACCCTTTGTCTTTTTTATTTTTTAGGTCGAGGAGTATTCAGCAAGCGGCATTTTGAGAAAGGAGAGTTCCTCATCGAATATCGAGGACAGGTCATATCTAAACAAGAACATGAAAACAGGCTACATATATACCATGATGCCCTCAAGGTGTTCATGTTTGAATTTCGGTATAATGGAAAGAATTTGTGGTATGTATATTGTCACACATAACTTGCAGTATGTCGTTTTACACAGAAAAACTATTCAACAAAAATAACAATAACAGAGTTATTCATTTTGTCATTTTTTGTAATTTTAGTGTTGATGCTGCTCAAGAGGATGACTCCCTCGGCCGACTTGTAAACGATGATAATGTGAGCCCAAATAGCAAAATGAAGACGATCACTGTCAATGGGCAGCCTCATTTGTGTCTATTTGCAACAACGGACATCAAGCCTGGTGAAGAGATAACATACAATTACGGAGACTCTGACTGGCCATGGAGGTTAAAGGTACAGATGGAATTTGACAAAATACTAACACATTCCTGTGTGGATCTTCTATAATTTTACAGTTTACTATGCACAGGAGAAAACAAGTGTGCCATGTCATATTACAAAATGAATATGGTATATCAATACTTTTATTGTATTTCTATTCCTTCTACTAAACCATTTGACAATGTTATCACAGGTACACAGCTAATTGCTTCCTTGTATTATTTTCAGTGTCCCACAGTGAAGGAGCCGGTTTGTTCTGGGGATTTGGTCAGCCATGGAAAAATAATTGCAACTGACAAGGTAAATGTTGCTGATGGTAAAAGATTTTACAGTAAAAGAGCGATCTTGGCGACATTAGATGAGTCCAATACATTGTGGAATTAGGAATGTTGTATCCAACCATTTAATTAAACTAAAAATATACTGAAGTCAGACCAATTGTTCCTAGATATATATTTGTTTTCTTTGCTCACTACTTGTGTGCTATAACAGGTATGCAAAATGTATTATTGAATTATAATTATAATATATATATATATATATATATATATATATATATATATATATATATATATATATATATATATATATAATTAAATCATTAATCAGATGTGTTTTGACAAGATCACAACTGAAGGAGATCCACAACCTGCTGTTGCAACCATGTCATCGGACTCCTTCACAGATGACTTGAATCATATTGCGATCATGCTGTCCAAAATAAGTATTTGATAAGATGTCACCCCTTATTTTTCAGGAGAACATAACTGAGGCAGATCCACAACATGCTTCTGTGACCATGACATCTAACTCCTTGATCGATGACAAACAGGTGACTTACTCATATTCTGAATGTTGATCAATGTTGATAAAACTTTGTTGGCTGGATGTACTTACTGTATGTGACTTTGCTCGATGTGTCCGTCCTGTTTACACATACTGAGGACTCATTATGGATACTGCTAAGTGTTAAATTTGTCTACATCACATCATCTATGTTCACACTAACAGTTACCACTGCACCATATTACAGTCATCAATATGATACAGAATTGTGTTTTGAACTCTGATATTAGCAGTTACTGTCTGTTGTGCTAAAATGATGTAAGCCTTTTGTTTTTCTGTCACAAGGTATCAGCTGCCACAGATGGTTACCATGCAGAAGAGGCCAAGATGTGTGTTTCCCCGAGTGAAACCAACGAACAGGTAAATTCATTTCCACTGATTTTAGGTATAGTTTTTCTCTCAGATTAGCTGGATGTAAAGGTCAGACTTGTACATGTGACAAATATTTGTGTGTGTCTGAATTATTTAACGACAATGGCTGATATTCCTGACTTGTTTAATTTAATTATTGCTATTGTTGTTGTCAATCTGTTGTGATTGTGGATTGATGTATGGCTGGTGAGCTACAAATGAATTGCCCCTTTGGGGATAAATAAAGTTTCCTGAATCTGAAACATCAAACTAAACTGCTTACATGAATGAGTGTACAACAACTTTTTTGAACATTATCCCTCTTATGGTAACTCACTACATACAACTGGTGCTCTTGTTCATACCTGGTTATTTAATGTGATTTTTATCCCTTATTCTTCAGGACAACCAAACTGAGACAGATCCACAACCTGCTGATGCAAACAAGACATCTGACTGCTTGACCGATGATAAACAGGTGATTTACTCTATATTCTGAATGCTAATCTAGGTCTGATGTTATGCAGGGACAAAATACTGTTGGCTGGATAATGTCAATATTGAACAGACCGAGTCAGGTATAGACATAAAGAGGACTATGTTTGGACCCTATACACTTTTTTAATAATTGAGATGGGTTTCTAACATTAAATGTTACACACACACAGTCCTCCTTCTGTCCCTCCTTGTCAGGTATAGACATTATGAAGACTATATCTGGGCCCTATACACAGGAATATTATTGAGATGGGTTTCTAACATTAAATGTTACACACACGCAGTCCTCAGTATGTGTCCTAGTCAGGTATAGACATTATGAAGACTATATTTGGACCCTATACACAGGAATATTATTGAGATGGGTTTCTAACATTAAATGTTACACACACACAGTCCTCAGTATGTGTCCTAGTCAGGTATAGACATTATGAAGACTATATTTGGGCCCTATACACAGGAATATTATTGAGATGGGTTTCTAACATTAAATGTGACACATACACAGTCCTCCTTGTGTCCCTCCTAGTCAGGAATAGACATTATGAAGACTATATTTGGACCCTATACACAGGAATATTATTGAGATGGGTTTCTAACATTAAATGTTACACACACACAGTCCTCCTTGTGTCTGTCCTAGTCAGGTATAGACATTATGAAGACTATATTTGGACCCTATACACAGGAATATTATTGAGATGGGTTTCTAACATTAAATGTGACACATACACAGTCCTCAGTATGTGTCCTAGTCAGGTATAGACATTATGAAGACTATATTTGGACCCTATACACAGGAATATTATTGAGATGGGTTTCTAACATTAAATGTTACACACACACAGTCCTCAGTATGTGTCCTAGTCAGGTATAGACATTATGAAGACTATATTTGGGCCCTATACACAGGAATATTATTGAGATGGGTTTCTAACATTAAATGTTACACACACACAGTCCTCCTTGTGTCCCTCCTTGTCAGGTATAGACATTATGAAGACTATATTTGGACCCTATACACACAAGAATATTACTGAGATGGGTTCTAACATTAAATGCTACACACACGCAGTTTTCGGTATGTGTCCTAGTCAGGTATAGACATTATGAAGACTATATTTGGGCCCTATACACACAGAATTAATGCAACTGTATTTACATTTTAATTCATTGGAGCTAACGGAATACATTTCATTAATTTTTATCTTCAATCAGGTGGTAATACTTATTGTTGTACTTATTTGAATCTTTTAAAATTTGTGATGCAATTTTAAAGTCACTGTTTTTGTTGTTGGGTTCAACAGGGCTGTAAGCATGACTTGGTCTCCACAGTAGTACCGAGCTTGGAAAAATGTGCCCTGTGTACTGGACCCTTTTCTGCCTTGAAATGGATTGGTGTGAGATGTAAAGGTTGGTATTACGTCTTCATGAGGAAAATGCATGTGAAAATGCAAGTGCATGTATAGATACACTATGTATCTATTACTAAACCACAATTACTGCAACTGACTGAATAGACTGCAG
Organism: Doryrhamphus excisus; assembly: GCF_030265055.1. Taxonomy (NCBI): domain Eukaryota; kingdom Metazoa; phylum Chordata; class Actinopteri; order Syngnathiformes; family Syngnathidae; genus Doryrhamphus; species Doryrhamphus excisus. The sequence continues at coordinate 18,371,182 of NC_080466.1, read as the reverse complement.
TTCTACAACTGCTAGACTGTAGAAAAAAGGATAATTTGTATGAACAACATGATTTAGAAAGACAATCAGTGCAGAGGGCAAAAAGTGCATTGTAAAATCCACAGTATATGCACTGACGTACATCTGTCTGTATTACCTGTTTAGTTTGCTCCTGCTTCTGGCACAAATCCTGCTATGTCAAGAGGATGAAGACTGACTCTGAATTCCCGCCATTTGTAAGTGTATTTAAGAAATTGTATTGTTTAATTCTTAAAAGGTCAGTGCAGTGATCTTTCCCCCCCACTATCAGGTTACTGAAGGAGCAAGTTCAAGTGAAGAGATATCAGATGAGGAATATGTACCTGACTCTTCCAGTGACTCAGAGAATTCCGGAGATATTTCATTAGGGCCTTCAAAATCTTTTCAAGAAGTGCCTGATATTGAAGTGGTCTGCACTGAGCTTCCCTCTGAAAATCTGGAAAACACACCTTCCCAAGAACACCTCTTAGATGAAGTGACATTACCTGATGTTAGAGAAGCAGACACTACATTGCAGCTTGAGAAAACTTGTGATGACTCCAAGCAAGCCTCAGGAGGGGTTCAGCCTGAAGTTCAGAAAGGCAGTGTTGAAGATACATTTCAGACCACTGAAGAAACTGGAGAAGACCACCATGTACAGTCTTCAGGCATATCCTCTTCTGCAAGCAAGATAAATTATTGCTACATTTGTGGCAAACCACAGTCAAAAATTACTCGTCACCTGAAAACCCATGAGAAGACAAATGTGGAAGTTGCTCGAGTTTTAGCATTCCCAAAACACTCCAAAGAACGACAAAGACAGCTGAACATACTACGGAACAAAGGAAATCATAAACATAATACAGATGTTTTAACAAGTGGGACTGGAGTGCTGAAAATGAAACGAAAACCCAAGAAAGTGCAAGACGTTAAACAGTATGTGCATTGTACGTATTGCCATGCTTTGTATCTTCGGAGGCATCTGTGGCGACATCTTCAAAAATGTCTCTCAAAACCAGGAGAAACCAAAGGAAGGAACTAGAGTCTTGTCCTTGGCCACAATGTCAGAGTCAGGCCTACCTCAACAGATATCCCAAGGTGTGTGGAAGCTGTTAACTGTCATGAAAGATGATGACATTTCTGCTGCTGTGCGAAGTGACTTCTGCATTCTTCAGCTGGCGCAGTCATTTTTCAACAAACATGGTCAAGATCCCACCAAATATGAATATATTCGGCAGAAGCTTCGTGAAGTTGGAAGACTTCTACTAATACTGTGTAAAGAATTTTCCATATATAATCTTGAGGATGCTGTAAGACCTGTAAATTTCCATTCAGTTATCCAAGCAGTCAAGAAGGTGTCTGGGTTTGATGAAGAAAAGCATTGCTACAAAACGCCAAGCCTCGCACTTAAGTTGGGTCATTCATTGCAAAAGATTAGTGACATCATCCATTGCAGAGCTTTAATGACAGGAGACAATGAGCTGAAAAAGTCAACCCAGACTTTCAAAAAGCTTTACACCTCAAAGTGGTCTGAACTTGTCTCTCATACTGCTTTGACCACCTTGAATGAGGCGCACTTCAACAAGCCATCCACCCTGCCTTTTACTGAAGATGTGCAACGTCTTCATCAGCATCTTGAAAAGACAGCAGATTTGGCATCTGAGAACCTGGGAAAGATGCCTTCACCACAAGTGTATGGTGAACTTTGCAGAGCAACTTTGGCAAAGATCATATTATTCAACCGAAGACGTGGAGGTGAAGTTGCAAAAATGCAATTACACAGCTTCATCGGAAGAGACACAACACCCCTCCATAAGGATGTTGCTCTTGGCCTCACAAAGTTTGAACAAAAACTCTGTGAACATTTCAGCCGGGTGGAAATTAGGGGTAAAAGAGGACGAAAAGTTGCTGTGTTGCTATCACCGGACGTGGTTGATTCATTGACACTCCTCTTGAAAAAAAGGAAGGAATGTGGAGTTCCAGAGGAGAACATTTTTTTGTTTGGAAGGCCCCACTGTTTAACTTCATACAGAGGACAGGATTGTTTAAGGACGTATGCAAATGAGTGTGGTGCTCAGAACCCAGAACTCCTGAGGTCAACCCAGTTACGCAAACATGTTGCAACGTTGTCCCAGGTCCTGAACCTCAAAAACCATGAACTGGACCAGGTTGCAAAAACCATGAACTGGACCAGGTTGCGGACTTCCTCGGCCATGATATTCGTGTCCACAGAGAATACTACAGGCTTCCAGAGGCGACAACACAGCTGGCCAAAATATCCAAGCTACTGCTTGCCATGGAGAAGGGGTCCATCACAAACCTTCAGGGCAAAACTCTTGAAGAGATTGAGATAGAAGGTATTGTTTAAACTAGATTAACATTTCATACATTTTACAGGCAATTATTCCTTGATGATATTTAGCAAAACATGACTTGTCTACAGACTACAATTTAGTGACTTTATTATAAAAATAAGTTAATGTTAAAAAGTAATTGATCTTTTTTGTTTGTCAGATAACCTTGACTTCACTGCTTCTGAAGCAAGTGAAGAAAGTGAAGCTGACGGAGAGGATCAGCCCTCAGATCCACAAACAGACATGGGTAGGTGTAGCTAAATGTAGACAACCCATGTCCAGTAGTCAAATTGCCTACTATAGCACTTCCTATTATCTAAATGACCAAGAATCTTCAAACGTTCAGCTAGATGAATGAAAAGATGGAATATATGTGAAATTATATAAATCCACATGTAGAGCGTTCTATGATGCTCTCTCGTGAAGCAGAGTATATACACAAAGGTTTATTTGGAAATTGATGCCCAGTAGTCACACTGAAAACGAATGAAACATGATGAATGTTAACATCTTCCATAGTTTCATAGTGTTTGGGCAATATGAAAGTGTAGCCAGCATTAAACCATCTGAAGCGCAAAGACTGTGCCTCCCGTTTGCTCTTTACTCAGTTGTTTCCTATTTCATTGAACTTCTTGATTGTACTTTGTCCATGGAAGATGTGAAAACCTAATACATACACGCAGTCAATGGCTAACCAGTTAATACATTTTTGTCAGTGGCACTTCTACTAAATAAAGACTTTTTTAATTAAACAATGAGGATCTGCACTTATTATAGTGGCATTGTCCGATTTGCATATCAAATATTGACATGTGCTACTGATAGTTTTTTAATATTATCTGTGCACCTTGCCTGCATGAAGTACATTACCCATTTTAAACTGTGATGTATATTTTACAGGACAGGAGAGAGCTGTGCTACCTGTCAACAACCCTTCAGCTGCCTCAGATGGTATGATCCTGTGTCAGTCCACCAAGCATTGTTTCGTACATTGTAAGTACAATCAAAAAGTGTGGAGGGTTATCGTAAATCGGTGTTTCATATTCCACAGACTTCAGAGATGACTCTGCCCTTCTAAAGACTTCTAGTGGTATGATCAGAGATATAATTGATTAACCATCAAGAGATGTGCTGTGTTGCCAGGTTAAAATATTATGTAAAAAGGTGACTTAAAGTGAACTGTGATGTATATTTTACAGGACAGGAGAGAACTGTACAACCTGTTGACAACCCTTCAGCTGCCTCTGATGGTATGATCCTGATCCACTACTTGCAGGTCAGCTGGTGCTGCTGTTATGGTCTATTCTAATCATTTGTTTGATATTCCATTCATAGGTGACACTGCTCTTGAAGGGACATCTAAAGGTCTTTTAAAAATATAATTTTTAAAAGCAATTAGGAAGCATTAGTAGCATCCCCACATTTTAAAACTAAAATCAGTGTGCTGTTTTTTTTTAATTCTATTATATTTGATTGAATAATTGTCATTGCACACAATTTGACCTTTATTTATTTTTTTATTGGAGTTTTGGCTTTATTACCTATAATCAAGCTACATAACAACACAATTTTAACTCTATAAACACTAATACTGTTTTATTTGCTGGGTTTTTTTAGAGGATAATGGGAAGAAAAAGTCCAGCAGGAAAAAAAAACGTCATGAACAAAGTGGTAAATCACACCTGTACAGACACAATTGAATAACCTGTATTCAAATGTAAAAAGGAACATGATGTAGAGGGTGCATGAGAAATGCAAAGGAAATAATTGTTCATCAAGGGTTTAGTTTCTTGTTTACAACGTACTTTCTTTTTTATAGCGATTACCAAAAATGCTGGAGTGGACGATCCCAGGAGGAAAATAAAGCATCCATGGTCTCCAGCTGAGGTTGCAGCTGTGATGAGACATTTTAAAGATCACATCAACAATGGTAAACTCGTCACTATGATTCAGTGCCAGCAGTGCAAGACCGCTGAGCATCATGTTCTTGCCGACCGCACTCTTCAAAATATAAGAGATTTTGTTAGAAATCGTGGCATAACACTGAAGAGGAAGAACCAATAAGTACAGAGAGAGATGATGTTTTGTTTTTATGTGTTAAAAGATAAGAGCTGAGCTCTGTTAAGTGGCGACAAAGCCACAAAAAATAAAGTTGGTTCTTTAACAACTTTAACAACTGGTTATACCTGGTGTAATGTCTTTGTCTATCAGATATGTATTAATAGGTTTTACCCGAGGTGGATAATGACTATTGTATACTGAGGATGTCTTACACACATGCCACAGATCAGGTATGTCTTTAAATTTCACAATGGTATTGTGTTCATCTATTTGTCCTCATATACTGGTTGTGACCTATTAATGCACATTACTTTCATTTTTGTGTTTGTGTGAATCCATGTTCCAGCAAGTCACCTGTGACCCTCCAAGTCACATTAGTGTCAGTGTTTGTGTGTTGTATAACAACAGTCCTTATTAATCAAGTTGGTTCTTATAATTCTCCTTTTTGTCATGGGCGGGGTTTAGCAGCTCATTAACTTTGTCCTTACAAGTCGTCGTAGTGTCAGGTTGTTGTAACTTGCGTTGCTTTTTGTGTTTCTGACTTTTGAAGTGAGATTTGCAGAGTACAGCCCAAACCAAATTTTTTGATATATGCCACACCTCTGGGAAACAAGCGGAAAGGGGTGCCACCCTAATACACCAAAAAACTTGTTTGGCGAGAGGTGTCCTTGTAGTTCACAAAAACCCGTATGTGTGTGTGTGTGTGTGTGTGTGTGTGTGTGTGTGTGTGTGTGTGTGTGTGTGTGTGTGTGTGTGTGTGTGTGTCTGGATGAGCTCTGGCTGCAGGAAGTGATCCGTGTTGCTGTGTACACATCAGCAAACACCACCAGGGGCCGTGAAGGAGGGAGGGAGGGGGTACATGTTTGGGGTCAATGTGTGTGTTTGTGTGTCCTGTCATCAAGCCTACACCTTTGACAAAAGGAAGAGTGATGTGTTATTTTAGCTTTCTTTCTTTTCTCCAATCACCAACAACACCTCATTACTACTACTACTAATAATAAATCATTACTATCAATAATAATTTAGCAGAAAATTGTTGTTAGGCAGGTCCTGTTTGTTTGTTTTTTTCAGAGACAGTTTCTGGGGGAACAGCTACTCTGTGCTCCTACCACTGGAGGGCGATATTTGCAGAACTTGACATCAATTGGTTCCAGACCCGACAAATGAATTTGTCTATCATGATTAATAAATGAAATATTTTTATAGTTCAAGCATGTAAAATCTGTTTATGACTTAATAAATACAATTTTTACCATTATCAGAGCCATGTCGCCGTGAAATCACCCCCCTGGAGTCACCTTTACACTCCTATTATTTTGTTTACACCACATTGCTTTACTGTAATGCGCAGGCTACGGGATCACTGCAGGGACACAAAAGACGGCCAAGGTTTTAAGCATTAGCGTGCTAACAAGTTCAATTAAAAAACATGGTTTAAAATGGAGTGGGGAAGGACAAAGAAACATACCACTTCCACACTGGATGGGAGGAGAACTATAGATATTGTTTTTACTGTTGCAATAAAGGAAAGTCAGCAGGATTTAAAAATCCTTTTTGTAAACTGATGAGCCATATATTTTATTTATATACATATTTTTTATGATTGATGCTATTTATGCCAGCATATCATAGCAACCCCCCACATACTGCCATTGCCACTTGCCCTAAACAAAAGTAATGTTTTGTCGTTTGACAGCGATGGTGTTCCATAAAAAAAAGTCACAAGTCGAGCATAAAGAGCACCGGTTCAAAATGGTGTGTTCATCCACGCTTGGGGATCGAACCGTGTTCTTGGTGTGCTGCTGTGATGCCGAGCTGCTGCCAAAAGTCACGCAGGGGTCACAGGGAAAGGGAGCGGCTGCAGCTCATGTGAAAGGAAGCGTGCTAGCGTGTGTTGTCATGTATGTTTACATATGGCCTCCATGCGCTTTATGATGGACGACCCCCCCACTTGAGCGCTCACATCCATCCAGGAGGCTGACGGGCTGGAAATACACAAGCTAGCTAGCAAGCGCAGGGAGACGCCAAAAGAGGATTGATGGCTGATGTTTCCTTTTCTCTTCTTTTCTTTTTTTTTTTATAGGCCTAAATCACAACTACTTAACGATCCACGCGATAAGCATGCCTTCGCCGTAAAGCCGTGTGACCTTCCAGGAAGTAAACAGCGCTCTGGAGCGATGGAGTCGGGCTGTTGTGGCGAAGTGACAACCTGTTAGCCAGCTCATGTAAACAAACATCCTTACTGGACGCTTTATTCCTGTCGTGTTTGCTGACTGCAGCGAGTGGGAATGGCGGGGGCTGAGCGGTAAACAGAGGAGCGCACGTCCGCAGCTGCTGGATGCTGAGCGGATGAAGACCATCAGGCCTCAAGGTCGTCTCCCCGGCAGCAGGAGAACGTCACTCAGCGTGACAAATGTATTTTCATTTCGTAACCGCTGGTCAGCACCAAAGTTGGGGGTGTCCAAAGCCTTGGGAGTTGATGACCTCGTATTGGAGGGGAAATGCGGCACGGTCTGCAAAAGTGCAGAATTCCCACTGCGTGCCAGTTTTGGAATTGTGTAAATCCGCCAAGTAAAATCAGACTTATGATCAATAACATTATGTTTCTTTGCTCCTTTCAAAGCGAAAGTAAACAGGCAAGGAAACATGACACCACCTTCCTATTGGTGGAAACAAGCTCATCCATCAATCAGTCAAAGCAATGGAGGTAGTTTGGTTGCAGAGAAAGAAGGGGGAGGGCTAATCCAACACTGCCGTCAAGTGACCGCCTGACACAGAGACGTGAGTTTTTGAGTACTTTGAGTACTTTGAGTATGTGACTTTTTAATTACTGTAAATTTCAACGTAATTCAAGCTGCAGCTATGCGCGTCATAAAATGTGATATTTTAAATACTTTTTAATCAAATAAAACACAGCAACTTAAACAGTGCAGAATAGTACACGGCTACTTCAACAGTACCGAATAGCACATGTAACATACTGTAGATAACAGTAGTCTATCCTCTTGGGAACTAAAACCACAAAAAACACACAATTCCTTCATCACACATGTTGTCTGTCTCTCTCTCTCTCTTTCTCACAGCCTTTCGAAGCCTGTTCTGCAAGTGCAAGACTTGTTGCACAGTTCTTTTCTCTGACAGCCAAAAATATGAAATATCCCATCTTGAATCGTATATAAAAGTAAAACAATTTTTTATCAAATAATAAAAATGGAAAACAAAAAAGCAAAAAGGCGGCCAGTAATAAGAAAAATTGAAAATGATATTACACTTTATGACCTAGGAATAACTTTGGATCGTCTTAGCCCGCTTACAAAACGAAAAGGACAGTAGGACACCAGCGTGAACAACACTAGCATAGCTGTGTGATGCTAAAATGCTAACATTACACACACATCTTAACAGCAACATCATGCTAGGTCAGCATAGTCGCCAAAGAAAAACAAAATGATCAAACTTACATCTCACTCGTCTGTCGCTGACTGACGGATGGTGGCACGACTTTGTTTTAAGACGCGTAGTGAAGCCTGATTTATCCATTTTTTTAAAAAAACAAAATAGAAGCTTATAAAGGAGGCCTGCTGACAACAGCGTGGCGGACACTTCCTGACATTCTTGTGGCGCAGGCACACAGACAAGTCTATACATGACACGTTACTCCTTCAACACAATCTCCCATCATGCATCTTGGTAAGTGAATGGAAGGCACTGCAGTGTGTGTGTGTGTGTGTGTGTGTGTGTGTGTGTGTGTGTGTGTGTGTGTGTGTGTGTGTGTGTGTGTGTGTGTGTGTGTGTGTACCCATGATTAGACGTTCCACAGATAAACGAGCTGCTAATCCAGTGCAGGTCAACGAGGTCAGTGGCAAACTGCCGCCAGAAGGAGACACATGCACACGAAAGTAAACACAACATGTATATACGTGTGCACACACACACACACACCTAAAGGTATGTGTGTGTGTGTGTGTGTGTGTGTGTGTGTGTGTGTGTGTGTGGTCAGATGTCCAATTGTCAACACTATTGTATCATCTGATCTTGTTTCACATGTCAAAAGAACAAATAAAGTGGCAATGATGACGTTAAGCTACTCTTGCTAGCATAAGATGAGCTAAACTGTACTCACATATAAGGATAAATAGGCTGAGCTAAATAAAGCCAGGATATATTCATATGCTCGTAGTCGTTACACTAAGATGAGCCAAACCAGGGGCTTCCAAAGTGTGGCCCAGGGGCAATTCGCAGCCGGCAAGTGTTTTTCACTGGCCGGCGGAGCATTCTAAAAATTGGCTATTCCAAATTGTCCATAGGTATGAATGTGAGTGTGAATGGTTGTTTGTCTATACGTATGTGCCCTGTGATTGGCGGCTGGGATAGGCTCCAGCATACCCGCGACCCTCATGAGGATAAGCGGCATAGAAAATGGATGGATGGATGGATGGATGTGGAAGCTAACAAATTACATAGAAAATGAGAAAATGCGGGCTGCACGGCGACCGAGTGGTTAGCGCACAGACCTCACAGCTAGGAGACCCGAGTTCGATTCCACCCTAGGCCATCTCTGTGTGGTATTCTCCCTGTGCATGCGTGGGTTTTCTCCGGGTACTCCGGTTTTCTCCCACATTCCAAAAACATGCTAGGTTAATTAGTGACTCCAAATTGTCCATAGGTATGAATGTGAGTGTGAATGGTTGTTTGTCTATATGTGACCTGTGATTGGCTGGCCACTAGTCCAGGGTGTACCCTGCCTTTCGCCCGAAGACAGCTGGGATAGGCTCCAGCACCCCACGCAACCCTCGTGAGGATAAGCATTGGAAAATGAATGAATAAATGAGAAAATGCACCAAGATTATTGAAGAAGAAAGTTGAAATATTTAGAAAATGTTTAAAAAGAGCAGCAAAAATTGGTTTAAAAAATTAAAAAAGGAGCAAAGACTAAAGTTAATATTAATTATACGCCATCACTTTATCACATCTTTTCCACAGTAATTATTGCACTTTCATGGTTGAATACGGCCTTTTATTAGTAAAAAATAATAATATTTATGGAAATTGTACTTTTTCTGGGCCTAAATGAAGTATCAAAGTTTGAAAATGGCTAAACGAACTCACTAAATGCAACTAAAGTGCAACTACAGAGCAGAAAAAGTATAAAAATTGTGAACGTTGGCCGCTAGGTGTCACTAATGGTTCGGTGAGAAAAGTCCACAAAAGGCATTTCTTGCAAGCTTAAAGTATCTCACAATAACAAAGAAATAATAATCATAACAACAACAACACGGGCTCAAGTCTGAACCTCCGACAGGTGACCAAGGTCACTTCCTGTCCACCTGGCACTCAGGTCCCCCCAGGGAACACATTTAATGTGACACACACAAGCAGGAGCTTTATTTACATAATTTACTCTTTGTGTATATACTATATACTATACTATGTACTATATACTATATTGGGTAATACAAGAGAGGAACCATTTAAAGCTGCTATTACGATACATTCATGAGCCACTAGCCAACACAGGATGTACAATGTCCAGAAAAAAACTATGAGGAACTGCTAACATGCGAGTCTGTGACCTTATTAATGTCTAATATGTCTTATTTTCTCTGATTGTATCTACTAAAGGTGATTATAGGGGTGCTATTTCATGTCTGGAGGGCTCTAATGATGTTACAAAACCACATTTGGAAGATTGTAAACAGGCTTCTATGGCATAATTGATCACAAGGTTTGTTGCTGTGATGCAACAATTGCTTCTGCATTGTATACCTTTATTTCCACGTATCACGTGCACCAAGGACGTATGTTGAACGGGACTGAGACGGTCGTGTTTCAGAGCCGTCACGGTGTCACATGACTGCCTGTCACTCACGTGACCTGTCATCTTGTCACCCCGCTCAAGGAGCGGCCTCATTACAAAGTCATGTCAGATCATTACAACCTCGTCAGCCGCCCGGGAAACTTAATCGCCGCCATGCACGCGCATGCGCATGCTCACACGCACACCCTCAGCTCCAGGCTGTTTGTTCTAGAAAATAAGTCACTAAAAGAACATGTAAATGAATTTCAAGCATGCAAAGAAGCAAAAGAAAAAGCCAACTTTCGTTTTTCGTTCTGCTTTGAAGTCTAAAACCTAATGTTGTCTTTCTTTCATACGTTCACCAAATTCAATTGACTCCTTGCTTCAAAACAAAGGCTGAATTGTATTTCTATTTTTGACTTTTTGTTTGTTTTAATAAACTTTGTAACAGGAACAGAAGTCCAACTTTGCAAAAGTAATTGTAAGAATTTGACTTGCTGATTGTTGAACCTCTCAAACTTTTTCATATTGAATAAACATTTAATTTGTGGTGGGGTGACATTTTCATAGTAGTGTATTTTGATATATTTTTTTAGTAAGTTTAACATTTAAGAGAAAAAACATTCATGAATGAATGGCATACATTTTGAACACGAATTTAAAAAGTCAATAAAATGAAGTTAAAATGAATTAAATAATGCATGCTATACATACAACGTAATGTAAATATAATATAAACAAATACATAGAATAAATAGATATAAATAACATTTTATTTTTTGGAGGGGATTCTTATATTTAATGAAAAATATTTATATATGCCTTTTCAAAACATGAAAAGGCTTTTCCGAAGCAAAAAATGACTTAAATAATAGACCAAGACAGATATTTTAGCTGTTTCAAAATAAAATTAAGGTGTTTTTTAAAAGGTTTTTTTTAAGTTAAAAAACAAATCATTTTAAAACTGTCCGTCTTAAGTCTCAAAACTTCTACCCAGACTTCAAAAAAGAAGGGAATTATAAATTATGAGATAAAATGTCTAAAATATGAGTCATAATTATGACACAGAGTCGAAATTATTTTATAAAACGTCAACCAATTTTGAGATAAATCGTATACTATGAGATTAAAAAAGGGCAAATTATGACATAAAAATTGAGAATTAATTGTGACAAAAAAAGTCATAATTGTGAGATAAAAAGTCGAAATGATCAGTCATGATTCATTGTGAGATTTTTTTAAAAGGCCAATTCATGAGATACAACGTTGAAATTAGGAGATGTGCTGCCTTCTTCGCTTTGCACATGCGCAGTTTGTATCTCATAATGTCAACCTCTAATTATATATATTTTTTTGTCTCATAATTACTACTTTTTATGGCATCATTTCGAACTTTTATCTCGTAATTATGACTTTCTATCACGTGATTTCGACTTAATATCTTGTATTTATATACTTTGATTTGATCATTTCTACTTTGTGTATCATTTTATGAGTATTGCCAAAACTAGACATGTATTCACTTGGTTTCGGATCGATACCCAAACACAGACAGCAACACGCACGGAGGCCGCACGTGCAAGTTGGAGTGTGGCGGAAAGGCGGAAGACAAAATAAACAAAACAATAATTTCCCACATAAATCATCCATTTCTGTGGCGGGTAACAAATTGGAGGCGACGTGTGACGTGGCGCGTGACGCTTGACGAGAAGTAGAAGCGCCGAGCCAATTCAACTCCAACCTTCATCCTGTTTAACGCCACCATTTACGACGCGCGTGCGCACACACGTTAGTATTTGTGGTATTGATGACGTACTAGCGCGTGCTCTAATGTGGATGTTTTTTGTTTTCGATTCTGCTAATTATAATTCCTGATATCAAGACTGAATTCCACTTTGTTGAGGGTATTTTGAGTAAAACATATTTATTTCTAAACAGTTTTATTGTCATTTTCCCAGTAAATGTGAAATTATCCGCCACAAAATCAAAAAAAAAGATTATATTTGATAAAAGAACAATACAATATAATAAAATACAATAATATCAGATGGCATATAATTAACAAGAGGGGATAGAAGTGACCTAGATATAATTAAATGGGAAAAGATTTACAATAATCCAATTATTATATTATTATAACAATAATTATTAATACAATACAATTAAATACATTTCATCAATGTAAATATCTTATTATAAATATTATTATTTCGTTCATGAAGAACCCCACAATGGCGTCCTGTCTTATTCCACAAAGTATTTCAATGTATGTATTATTATTGTTATTATTATTATTATTATGTTTTTGCTTTTAGTTTCTGCTTCTGGTGCACGCGCACACGCTGAGCTAATCCGAGCATGAAGAGCAGCCTGGCGCCTCCGAGAATGACAGCAGACAAGAGGTGTGACCTTTCCTATTGTCAGCAGCACACAAGTAAACACTACAACTACTGCAAAAATCGAAATTAGTTTCTTTTCATTTTCTCAAAAAGTGCATTTATATTTGTCAACTGCAAAACTACTGAACAAAACAAAGAATCTATGTTTACATAAGCGAGCTATATAGCAAAAGTGTAGTTTTTGCATTCAAAGTGGTGTAAAAAAATAATACCAATTGCATGCCATGCCAGAGTGTACACTCTTAAAAAGTGTATATATAAGTCACGTGACTGTCCCACACCAACACTTTAAACCAGAAGGTGAACACTGGAATGAGTTACCTGGCTTTGCTTTTAGTTTCTTCCCAACATGCACCAGTACACGTGAGGAAGGTCACACAAAATAAACACCAAGGTCAATTCTCAGGCCACACATTGGACTCCAATAGCAAAAGGAAGTATTAGTCTTGATGCTGGGATTAAGACAATTCAAAGTGCTTTTAGTAAACCATACTGTGTGTGTGTGTGTACCTTTGATCCACTTTCGTCATACACCACGCAGGATGGTCCAAAAGAGTTTTTCCTCAGGAAGTAGTCCTTTGTCAGGTGGGCATTGTGAAGAGCAGCGTTGTCCTGTTGAAAAAAACAGCCATTACCACACAGACCATGCAGGGCCTTCAGTCATGAGGGATTCTACCCTGCATCTCCTACATCTCCACATAGCTATCTGCCATTTGACGCCCCTGCACAACCTCAAGCTATATTGTTGCATTGAAGGATCATGATGCCCCCCGCCGTGTCGCATGGAAAACATATAATGTGGAATCTTCTTGTCATGCCGGTAACCTTGCCAAGATGTCTTCCCTCTTAAATGTCCCATATAGGTGCTCTCCTGCTAATTCCAAAGAGGTCATTTTGTGGCGTTAAAGGAGACGAGACCTTTTAGTTCTTAAAAGCCTTCTCATGGTTATTTGACTGCACTCTGTATAGCAACATTCATTTGGGTCCTGTGTCTTGACGGACAGCCAATTGGGATCTTCCAGCTCAGGGCGGGTGACATTTTTGCTCTGTAACCCTCAGGGTCTTTGTAGAAGTTTCAAACGACTGTCTGACTGCGTCCAACCTCAGCAGCAAGAGCACGCTACGAGAGGCCTTGCTTATGCAGCTCAACAATCCCACCACGTTCAGAAAAAACTTTTTTTTTTTTTTTGTCATCAAGAGATGGTGACAGTGTGAATGCCTGACATGAAATCACATTCAATCCACATTGTTGCCAAGATTAAACATTTTTGCCTCACTCCCATTTCTTCTTTCTGTATTTTGAAGTTTTACTTCCAACCTCCTTGAGAGCCAACAGTGCAAAATAGAAATTCTTGCAATATTTTTCCTAGCCTATGTTGGATTGGTGTTAGCTTGTTTAATAATTAGATATTAAACACCCTGCTTCAGCAAGCCACATATTCAGAATATAATTTCATTTCACCACATCACAGTGGTGTCATCAGGCTTATTTTTAGGCGGACTTCACCCCCCTAAAATGTTCTTAAACCCCCTCAATAATTTGATATTTTTACTGATTTTTTAAAAATTGTTAGTGACTTGGTGTTAGCTAATTTTAAATATTTTTTAAAAATTAAATTTTATTATCGTTAGCAACTTTTTAGTTGGTGTTAACTTCTTAGTGTTAGTGACTTGTTGGTGTTGGCGACTTGTTAATGTTAAAATATCTGACAAATTTCATACGATAGGGCAAAAGCAGGTTCTTGGTCATTATTATTATTATTTTTTTAATGTGTACTACATTGAGTGCATCTCCATTGGGCTAAGCCCCCCGTCTGTCCTCAGAACCTAGTGACTCCCCTGTCATTTTCTAAACAATATTTGGTGCAAAAACAAAACAATTTCGCACAAAAAATGTATACCTGTTTTTGAGGTTATGGTGGTCTTCAGGGAAAGGATTATTTGGGTGGGGGTCCATCGATTTATTGGTGCCACTGTAAAAGAAAATATAAAAAAAAAGAAAGACAGAAGCAGATTAGTTTCAGCTTTATAAAAAAGACACTACGTTTTTCCTGGAGGAATTTTAATTGCTCCCTCTGGGGGGGTCTGCTTATCATCCCAGGGTGGTTATTAATACAACAGTCCAGATAAAGAACCCCGTGGGATAAAGGCTTCTCACGTAGTATACCTCTGTATACATGACATATAATACATAATACAGTTTATTAAGAAGATTTGAACTATTTTTTTTTTAGCTTTTGACGCTTATGGTTGGGATTTTGTTTTGTGTTTAAAAAAAATATAATTATTATTGAATGATGTACTTCCTGTTTACAGTCCATCACAACCGGAAGCAGTGGCCAATAAAAAGGTAACGTCCACTGCGCATACATGTGACAAATATGTCTTTGTGCTGAGGTGACAAAGAATAAAGTTAGCATGGCTAAAAGAGGAAATGTTCGCTTTAAATTGGTGGGATTTCTGCGCACAAACGTTTTTCTGCGCACTTTGGAGGGGGCGATATGCTCGTGGACAACAAAAGATGACGTTGGACACAAACAAAAGAAGAAGAGTTTATATATATATATATATATATATATATATATATATATATATATATATATATATATAGTATATATATAAATATTTACACTCACCACGCAGAACTTGAACTGCTTGCTTCCTGTGTGCGTAAAAGCGCGCAGTAGTTGCAAGGGGGGGGGGGCAAACTGCACACATGCACGTGCGCGCACGGCACTCCACGCCCACTCCCCTTTTTTCTCAAAAGTTTTTTTTTCCACTTTTCTCTTCCACGCCTCCCTGACAGACGAGCAGGCAGAGGCAAACACAGAAGTGTCCAACAGGAGAGCAGCAGCGCGGACCAGGACCAGGACCAGGACCAGGACTCCTACCTCGGCTGTGGTGGCCAAGATGGGGGCTTAGAGGCACCTCAAATCCCCACAGGGCAGGCAGGAAGACGAAGGAGGAGGTGGTGGTGGTGGTCATACATTTGCACAAGGAGCAAGACGCGCGCATGTTACTCGGAGGGCTCCACGTCGTGCACGGCGGCGAGGAGCAGGACTTGGACGTCATGATGCTGCAGAGCCCGCTCACCTCCACGCCATTCTCCGTCAAGGACATCCTGAAGCTGGAGCTGGAGCAGCAGCAGCAGCAGCAGCAGGCCTCCATGGAACTCCAGCAGCAGCGGACTCACCTGGCCGTCTCTCCCCGACACACGCATTACCACAGCCCGCCGCCCTCCTGCATGCTGGCCCGAGATAGCCCTCCGTCCTTCTCGGACACCGACGACAACCCCATGGTCTACCTCGGGGCGCTGGCCAGGGGGGGCGATGAGGACGACGAGGAGGACGATGAAGAACGCGGTGGGGACAGCGGCTTGTCCACGGACGTGTACGCTCACAGAGGCGGGCTGCGGGGGTCCAAAGTGGAGACCCCAGACTTGGACGAGCAGGACAGGAGTGAGTCTCTATAAGGCCTGCACGCTAAAATGACAAAATAAAACAATAAACATTATAGCAATGTATGAAATATAAAAAGTACCTAAATTAGTATTTATATTAACTTTCAAAACCAAAGATAATCTTCATTGCAGCCATTTTAATCTTACATAGAGCACATTAAAAACAACGTCAAATAAACAACATAAATTATCAACATTTTTATCAGATAATCATAAAAACTGATACATTAATATAACATGCCAATGTGCTAAAACAACAAATCAAATGTGAGATCAGTAGAAATATATATTAAATTGACTGTATTGTACAGCAAACTATATTATATACATTAATATATTAAATATGAAATGTTAGTTTGGTAATATTATAAATTAATATAAAATATTAGTTTAAAATCTCGGTGTTCAGCAACAGCATTTGTTTCAATGATATTATTTTTATTATGATGATGAAATCTTCCAGCTTTCTTTTGCAATACGTCAACTAAAGACGTACAATTACAGTAATAAAATCCTTTTATAAACATAGTATTAATAAGACTCAGTACTTCAAATTTGAGTATTTTCTATGCACTAATATAACAATCACAAGTTGGCAATAAAATAATTGAGATAAATAAATGTCCTAATTGATATATTACACAGAAGGATATAATATAATGTAATATAATGTATTACTGATAGAAGCCCACGATTAAAGATGTATATTAAGAGGATAAAGATAACGGGAGAGATGCCTTATGAATAGAATATCAACAATATGTCCCATTGGTAAATACATGTTTTCAATAATAAACAAAAAAAATAGAAAAATGAATAAAGTAGTTGACCGTGTTTGAACGTCCATTAAGTAGTGAAATGAATGATATGACGAGCGTGTTTCTCTGCCTCCTTCCCAGGGCTGCTCGTGTTGGAGTCCCGGGAGGAGGCAGCCGAGGGCGGCCACGGCGACGCTCAACGGCCGGCACAGAAGCCTCGGAGCCGGCGGCGACCCCGTGTGCTCTTCTCCCAGGCTCAGGTGTTCGAGCTGGAGCGTCGCTTCAAGCAGCAACGCTACCTGTCCGCCCCCGAGAGGGAGCACTTAGCCTCGGCCCTCAAGCTGACGTCCAACCAGGTAAAGATCTGGTTCCAGAACCGCCGCTACAAGTGCAAGCGTCAGCGGCAGGACAGAACCCTGGAGACGGCCGGGCAGCACCGACCTCCCCCACCGAGGCGCGTCGCCGTGCCGGTGCTGGTGCGGGACGGGAAGCCGTGTCTCGGCGGTGGGGCGCAGGGCTACGCGACCACCGCGGCTCCATACGCGAGCAGCCCGTACGGCTACGGAGGCTACCCGGCCTACACGTACGGCAGCCCGGCCTACCAGAACACCTACACCTGCACATACAGCAGCCTCCCTCCGCTGCCACCCTCCGGCACCAACAACGCCTTCATGAACTTGGGGGGGCTGGGCGGCTCTCAGCAGCCCCCAAACCACCAAGGCAGCCCCGTGACGTCCTGCCAGGGCTCCCTGCAGGGGATCCGGGCTTGGTGACGTCATTGCAATTGAAGGACAAAGAAGAACGGACGCACCATGTTTTGAATGTTGCTTTCTCCTTTAAGTTGTCGGTGAGTTTTTTTGTGTTGCTGAGAGATTTCACTTTTATTCTAATAAATAAGACAAAGTTTGCTTGACTTTGTGGACGTCATTGTCACATAAAGTGCTGGTCCACTTGGGACCTCTTTGTCCCGATGCCAGTGGATGTGCTGAAAGGTTGGGGGAAGACAAGCTGGTTTCAAGAAAGTAGTCCAGCACAATGCCTCTCATTGGACCGACGGGGGGGCAGGAGAGGAGGGGGTGCAGGGTCCCCAGCAAAGACAAAAGGGACGCAGGCTTTCTGGAGATTGACGTCCTAATATTCCCACATGAGAGCGAGTAGTGCAAATGTGCGCACTTTTGTTCCCCCTCGTCAAGCTTTTTGTTCCCCCCCAGAAAGGAGCCGCGTGGTGCGAGGGGCAGCCGGGCTGGAGGTGGTGCCAGCAAGCAGGGGGGCAGAAAGGGGAGGGGGGGTTCTTGTCAAAGAATTGGGTTTTTATTGCTACAAGTTGCACCATTTAGCCAGAATGGGGTTGGGGGGGGGGGGGGGGGGGGGGGTAGAGGGTCGAGTCCTGTGCTCCATTATGTTGGTTTGTGAGGGGGGGGGGGGGCTTGTTCTCAACATTGCAATTTAATAGCAGCAATGATAAGAATAAATGATTAATAATTGATTAATAAATGATTAATAATCGCTTCATTAACACACCCACTGTGTCCCTCAATGGACACACTTGAATTGCCTTTTAATTAAGTGTGATAATTAGGTATTGTAATGACAGTATGTCATCCTCATTATCATTTATCTCCCAGTTTATATACATTTACATGACATTTATTTACAAAATCATACTTTTAAAAACTATTTTAAGGAATTATTAACATAATTTGTTAAAAAAAGCAACATCCGGTTGGGGGTTTTTATGTCCAAATTAATTAAAACAATTTCATAGATAAAAATAGTAATTAGGAAAATTGCTGAAATAAATAAATACATTTATAGATAATATACATGTTCAATTATTATCATTGAGGAAAAGAAAAGCCTCCACATGCATGAAGAACAAGGTAATCATGAAAAATGGATGAGCGAGATGCTAATTTGATGTTAGTCATTGACTAACAACAAGTGCAGGTCAATTATTAACAAGATGGAAGTGGAGGGTGTCAATTAGAGGGGAGGGGCATCAATTATGCATCATTTGTCCCTCCTGTTGTGCTCTAATTGGACTCCCTCTATATGTGTCACCAGCTTCTGGAAACATCTGACTAAACAGTGTGCTTCTCAAACAATTCCAAAGCACCATAAAAAGAAGGAGAAATCCAAAAGTAACCCCCCCCCCCCCACACACACACACACACATACACGCATACATACCCATGCCGGCAGTCTGATGGTCTGATGGTCTCCTTGCTCAAACTGAGATCTTTGGATGATCTGTGTGAGACAAGACAGAAATAATGGAGGATTATTGAAGATCTGATAAGGAGGCGTGCCCTCAGGTGATGTACACAAACACGGGTCTGTCAAGGGCGGGCCACATCAAACGTCTTAATCTTTTTTTTTAAACCTTTAAAAGGGGACCTATTATGCTCATTTTTCGAGAAGAAGCCGGACACGAGGACGCAAATGTTAGCGACACTAGCATAGCATAGCAAGCAAATACAGTACAGTGCTAACACTACATCAACAACAACATTATGCTAGGTTACCTTAATAGCTGAAAAAAAACAAACTGTAAGCTCCCACCTGACTGACTGACTGACAGATAGTTGGCATAGCTCTGGGTGTGATTTTAAGATGTGTAGTGAAGCCTTTTGGTAATGGTATTATTTCATTTCAACATGCATCAGATTACAATTGAGTGCATCCCATAATCAGTTCACAGTTCCACATGTCCAAAAGGAGTAGGAAGAAGCAAAGCTTATTAAATCCTACCCCTCCATCTGGTACTTTTACAATCAGTAACTGGTACATTTGTTCACTTCCTGCTTTCCTAATATAGTTTCAGTTTTTTGTTTTTTTTTAAATTTTTTTGTCACGTACCGAAGTACGAGGTGATATGACCATACAATGACATAATGGGTACCATAGTAACTGTCAATATTACTATATTGACAGTTGCTATATGTCAATATCAGTTACCATAGTAACTGTCAATACAGTGATATTGACAGTTACTATGCTATGGTACCACATGTGCTATGGTCAAACAAAGTAGTGAGCGCCTAAATCGGCCTGGCTTATCAAGCTAAGGGTCAAAACGACAGCAGTTGGCAGTTGACTTGAATGGGTTACCTTTTAGGATGTGTGGCGAAGCCTGTTTTTTTCCCCCCCTTCATGTTAAACACACACATCAAAAAGTCACTTTTGCCTCATCTGGGGGTCCTGTAAAGATAGTATTTGCAGTTAATATCGGACACCATCAGTGTATCATCTCCACAGAGTGGATCCCAGCTATTATGGGATGCCAGCGCTGCATTTAGAAGCGTTCTGCTCATCGTCGTCTCCCGTCAGACTTCCTGACAGCACCTAATAGATTTCAGCGCGGACGGGAATGTTTGGTTTAGCTTCTCTCGATGGTTTCCCGTGTCCGCGGTGGGAGAGCGCGAGGGCGGCCAAGTCGAGACGCTCCTTTGGCTCGTCCATCAGTCTTCTGTAAATATTTGCACGGTCGTCCACATTTATCCTGCGAGCGCCGCGGCTTTCTGGGGCAAAAACATGGCGTTCCTGGGAAGATAGCAGCACGTTTGTGTCCAAGAGATTTATCCCAATGTGCCAAACACACATAAATTCACTGGCAGGCGTGTTTCTGTAAAAGTCATTAGGATCGTTTATCAGCTGCAGCTGGGAGAGAAAAAAGTACCAAAAAAATCATCAGCAGCTGATAAAGCAGGGGTCTCCAAAGTTGGGCCTGCGTGCCTTTTGAGGAATGGAAAATCCGCTTTCTGCAAATTCTACAGATCAAATACTATGAAAACATGACACAAAAACACCGACAATGGACCAAATCCCCCCCAAAATGTTATAATTGGAATGATTAAAGTCGATTGACAAATGTGGAACATGGAAAACATTCTTCTTTCACTTTCAACGGGAATTTTGACACAAAAAATTTGGAATTCAGGAAATGTGGACATTTATTTTTCTACCACTTATTCATGATCTAACTTATTTTCCTAATCTTCTACTGTTTGTTGTTTTATACATTTATATTCCATATTGAGCTGTGTTTTAATAAACAGAGATTTGGATAAAGCAAACAAAGATCAAAACATATGTGATTAATTACAAGTTAACTACGGACAAAATGAGATTAATTTTTTTTTTCAATTGACAGCCCTAGTTTTTACATATTGACTGATTGTGCTTTTGAATATTGGATTTGTGTTTTTACATAATTATTGTGTTGTTACTTATAATTGTTTGAAAATTATTTTATTTATTCATGTTGACTTTTTTACAAATTAAAAAAAATCCTGTTTTTCCAATTTTTCATATTTATGTATTTTTTAAATCTTATTTCATGTATATTTTTTATATATATTTATGACCGTGTTTTTATTACTACTATTTTTTTTTTACATATTCAGGTGTTCCATATTTCATTTTTATGTATTAAAATGCAAAGAATATGAAACACGTGTCATTTTGCAGCCCTGCACACCCTGTACTAAAGATACAAAAAGTTTACTTTGGGATGGATGAAAAAGGGAAAGGAGAATATCACTCCTCTACTATCGTCCATCTGTGACTCCGCCCTTCCTGTGTAAGCCCCACCCCTTCGACGAAGTTTCCAAAGCTCGACAGGCTGCTCTTCATTGTCGCTCTGGAAAGTTCCAGGCAGAGGTGGCCATGGTAACGCACTCATACACGCCCCCTATTCATCAGCTGTCTATCAACGCCGTGCTTCCCTCCCATTGGTGATTCACGGCATTGATGTCGGTTCACCTCTGTCGCCATGTTGTCCTGACGTCACGGTCCACGCGCGAACAGCAGTAAACACAAGCTAATGCTAGCATCAGGAATAAGGCTATGCTAGCCACACAGTTTAAGAAATCTACGTTTTTGGCAAAGATTTAAGAAGCGGTTTAAGTTTTTGGTCTGTTGCAGTAGTATACCCAAAAAGATTAAACCTATTTTTGTCTGCATCTTAGAGGAATTTTGTTTTGTCATGTAAAAACTACATATTTGATTTGTTTGTTTGTAAGGCAAATAGGCTATTACAGGATCAATTTTACAAGTGCAAAAACCAATTCTTCACTCATAACCAAACACAACTTTGTCAGCGAGTTTGTTTATAGTGCATAGTACTCTCAAGTATATCACCAAGTTCTGTCTGTCTGCTAGCAAAATTACTTTGTTTCTTAAAGCAATGTTTGTCTTTTTTGCTATCAAGATTACACAAAAATTACAACCTATTTTTTGTTTTTGTTAGCATTATGTAAAAAAACAAAACATATATTTTTGTTGCACAAAAGAAAGTGTTAGTTTGTATTACGCAAAAACAAGAACAAACACTTTGGCTGGCAGTATGGCACAAAAACTACACTAAGAATATTTTATATTATAGTGTAACAAAATAATGTCATGCAAAAAAAAAAAAAAATTAAAACCGTGCAGTTAATACAAAACTGCACATGATTGCAAAATGATTTTGTAAACGTAAACGCAAAACGTCCCGAGGAATATGTTTGTTACTTTTGCTAGTATCCTGTGTGTGTGTGTGTGTTGGGGGGGGCGTGTCCAGTTGCTGTTTACCTGCAGGGTCTTCTTGTCCAAGCGTTGCCCATCATGTCTCACTTTACCTCCCGGCTGGAAAGCTGATCTGATAGTACTTCGGACAGGAAGTCCGAGGTCACGCGCTGCCTCCACCCCCAGCCTGGAGGGCCGCATGGCGGCAGCTGAGGTCGCAGCCAAGGTCAACATTTGGCGCGTGGATGGAACAGGAGACAAATGGAGGTGGAGGACACGCAAACATGTCCCCCTCCGAAGTCGTGTGAGGAACACAATCCTCCTGCCCAACTGTGATGAATGTTCCAATGTGGGACCACTTTCTAATCTTTCCATCCACGCCCGCAGCTGACAAGAAAAAAAATCCATTAATCTTCATTCACTTTGCTATAGCTACACGGCACGCGCCTGACGACGCCATCTTGGTTTTTGAACACCCGCATAGTTAAACAGAAACCATTTACTGGCCTCGTAGGAAATAAGGAAAATACATTCAAAATCAAAATCACATTCTTCAATGACACACAAGTGTAAAAAAGAAGTGAAGCAGTGTTAGTAATAAATATCACTTTGCTAAGAGTTCCCAATCCAATCACAATCTGCAAAATCAGTGTATAGCGCTAATAGATACAACAGAAAACATGACCATTACAAAAGTAAAACAGTGTCACTTGTGCTTGATAGCCCTTTGCTGCCTTCATCTGAGCCAGTGAATGGACTCGTCTTGCGTTCTGGGTATTGTCCTCTTATACATGTTATGTTACCATGCAGCCCCCACCAAGTGCAAATCCATTACGACTGAAAACACCCATGTATGTAAACAGAGATCTTAAATTAAACAACACCACCCTCTGCTGGACATACGTGAGTATCACCCTGCATAAACACCACTTACCTTGATGTACCTGCTACTTAAACCTGAAAAGAAGCCAAAAAGAAGACACACATCAAACATAAAATTGAAGGAAACTAAGAGTAACTATTTTGTATAGCTGTGGTGGCTGTTTCTAATATTTGAAAACTAAGGCAGTGAGATATTAGAAGTAGTTATGTAGTAAAAAAAAAAAAAAGAGAGGCGTGAAACAAAGTGGAATTGAGTCTTGGAGCACCAAGAGAAGACCCTGCTTCTGCGAGGAGCTGCCTTAGCGACTTTATTTACAAGCAAACAAAAATACAGGTGTCGCTTTTGAGCAGAGTTCAATCAAGCGTCTTGTTTTCCACATTGTTAGTTCTCGTCTATGGGGGCTCTTTGGCTTGCAAACCTTCTTTTACAACCTGGCAGACCATCAGTGAGCTCCTCCGCTCATATTTCATACTTCCCAGAGCACAGCTCAAGAAAAGACAGACTAGTCCCTAGACAAGTTAGCTAGTGGTTTAGAGCGTCATTTAAATATACGTTTCTATTCTGAGTATTATTTACACGGCTGTATGGCTTCCAAAAAAATAAAGTCATCCACGTAAGAGTGAGAGTTGTGCGTTGGCTGTGTGGCGGCTAACTGAAGGCAAGGCGTGATGTTGCGTTCAACCAGACGTTACTTCCAGGCTAGCGTTCGCTGCTAACGGCTTGGCTCGAGAGGGGGAAAAAAATCTGAAATTTAGCAGCTAATTTGAATTTGAATTAAAATGAGAAAACGCTTGAAGGTGTTTTTCTGCTGGAGGCATGATTATTGTTAACTATTATTGTGTACTAAAATGTACCAAAAACACACGTGTGTGTGTGTGTGTGTGTTTGGGGGGGGGGGGGGGGGGGGGGGGGGGGGGGGGGTTCTTCCAACTTTTTGATGCCTGAGAGCAGCGGCGTGGGTGAGAGGTTCCAGCAGGTAAAGGACCCTTCATTTGTCGCAGTCTCCGCGCAGTCGCCTCTTGTGCTGCTGGTTGGTGATAGCATACTTGAAGAACTCGTACACAGACCAGCTGATGGCCGTAGACGGCATCTGGTAAATGATGCGGGCCTGGACTCCCTTGAAGAAGGCCCCCACGCCACCCGTCCTATACACCGTCCGAAAAGCCTCGCCCAGACCGGAGATCTGACGGGCGGCCTGTCCGCTGGGGGCGGCGGCAGCCGCTCCTCCCACCTCAGCTTGGATGACGTGCACGGCGGCCGCTTCCTGTGTGTTGAGCAGCGTCTTGCAGACGTCGAGCGGCGTAGTGGCGGCGGCGGCCAGCGCTCCGGCCAGCGCCCCCGACACCACGTGGGAGGTGGGGTTGTAGTTTCTGTGTGGGTTGAGCACCTCCTGCAGGTACTCGTAGGTCATGAAGTGGAGCGCCTGGAAGGGCACGTTCATGGTCAGCTGGGTGGTATAGCTGCGGTAGAACGCTGCCGGGCCCTCCTGCCGCAGCGTGGCGCCCACGCAGTCCAGAACACCACGGTACGGGGAGTTGAACATCTGAATGCGCTGCTTGACCACTGGAGGACAAAGAGTTAATAGGTGACCTTAATCCGGGTTGTCGGCAGGAAGGTGGGAACACTCAGGAGGAAGTTTTCAATGAAAATTTCATGTAATCTTAACAACCCATTTCATATTTACACTGCTTCAATATTTCTATATGAAAACCCCACTCAGTAAAGATGTTGCCTTGGGATCACAAAACTGTACTTTGCCGCCCCCGCGTGTTCCAATGAGGGATTACATAAAGCGTGAAGAATGGATTGATGGGGTTGTGGAAGTGCATTTGTTTACCTTCAGCTGGGTTCATGACGGCGTCATGGAGCACCGTCGCCATGCAGCCTGCCACGCCTACACAAAAACACACAGCAGACACGCTAAAGACAACGACGCCGCAAACCGCAACCGGATCATGCGACGCTTCACACTGACCGTTGGCAAAGTGGCTGTTGGCGCCGGGGTGGACGGCGTCACTCAGTGTGACCTTGATCTTCTCATAGCAAGCAAAGTAGAGCGCGTGGGCGGGCCCCGCCCCCACTGCCAGCACGTTGATGCCTCGGATGGGCCGCCACACGCCCTCGGTGCGCACGATCTGCCGCAGGGCGTCCATCACGTTGCGGTAACGTGCGCCCGGCTCGGGATGAAGGCTCTGCATGCGCGTCTGCCCAGAGATAAAACTCATGTTATTATGATATTGTTTACTTGTATTCATTCATTTGTATTAGGCCTACACCACAATTAGGGATTTACTAATGATGTTCGGGATGATATGAGCAATGATGACGCTAAATCGATAAATCCGATAGTCCTCCCTCGTTTATCGTAGTTCACTGATCCCAGACCCGTATGACAATAAATACATTTTCCGTGATATAGGATTCAATGTTAATAGTAGCTCAGAGCATAGAAAACCTGTTTAGGACTTTCTAAATATGTTTGTTTTTTTAACATTAGAGCGCTGTAGACATGTAATAACAACCCTATAGTCACCATATTCTTGGTTTATGATTTATATTACGCAATTATTATGTTGCAAGGACTCGAGCCAGCCAACTAATTTATTTCTCAACTTACAGAAGCCTGTTTTCACTCTCTCATGTCGAACAGGCCGTGGCTGACGTCATGTGATGTTAGGGTAATGTCTAGTGACCAGATTGTTATATATCTTTTGTATTTCTATGTGTTTTGAGTAATAATAGGCCATATTCTACAACTAAACAGCAATCATTTATTAAAAATAGCAAGGGAGCAATAATCGGAATGCGATATTGCGAGGGATGACTGTAATACTAAAAATAGCTGCGATTACCTGCACACCTCTGAGCTCACTTGTCAACAAACATAGCGTGGATCAGCATTGCTGAGACGGTGTCTGGGAAGCCTACAAAGACGCCAGCCGTACAGCTTAGCTCAACAAATAAGAGAGAAAGCTTGTTTGCCTTTGCCATTAAGAGCTCATGACAGGCTGAATACCTGACATTCAGTACACAATTTCTGCCAAGGTCTTTAATTTTTCATCTAACATTTTCAATTATGTAAATTAGACCCCATGGCCCTCATGCAACCCACAGTCACAACCCGCAGTCCCATTGGCAACACTGACAGTTCATGGAAAAAAAAATCTGCAAGGTCAAAGTTCATTTATGTTCAACTATGGACTTTAGCTCCAGAACAAGTCAAAGTGGCGCAATGCTGAAATGTCTGTGGCTGAGTAAAGTCTAGGAAATACCCAATCTGAGTTTCTGGGAAACAGGAACTCGGGTGGAATGTATCCAGTCATCCTGAGTGTGTGCAGCGTCCAAACTTGGTTTATCTGGCACGCTAGCGTCACGACAGGACTGACGCACGCGAGTACACACACACACGTTGAAAAATGGTACACAGCATCCAGAAAGTTAACAATGGGGGACTGACACACATCCTTGACACACAATATGGCCACTTCAACTTGTCCTAAATAGAAACTAAAAACTCTGACTTCATCTTGTCACAAAGTCGCACCAACGGAAAGAATAACCCCAAATTCAAAATACACATCTTTTCTCTCTTACTGCTTGCTCAAAAACCTTGAAACACCATTTGATCCTGTCGACAACAAGAAGAATTGACTGAAAGATGAACTTTAGCACGAGTGCTCCAAGCTACGAGGAAAGAATGAAGAGTATTCTCTGACGCACTGTTCAGGGTGGAAACTTTAACGACCGAAGTTTCTTCCATCCGGAAGCTAAAAAGATCCTACTTGACTTCCTGGTACTGGGCGTTAAACTCACCTTCTGCTTTGCTCTAATGGCTTAGCCATTTCTCAACTAAGTCTATAGTTTAGGTAAAGTTTAGGTAACGACAAATCTTTATTATTTGTTCCATTATGCCTTTTTGCTACATTTTTTTATTTTTTATTGTTATTTCTGCAAAGTGCCACAAACGGTCTGGCAAATGGCCCTCGGGACACACTTTGGACACCCCGGGTTTACATATAATTGTTACAAAAGAGGCTCCAGGCTTTGTCTTCTTAGCACTATTGCTATCATGACTCTCACTATAGGCAAAGGTTGGTCTGCATGTGTGTGGGGCTGTTCTGCAAGCCTCCGCATATCGCCCCACACAGCGGCTGTACCAATGCACACTAACAAGGCTTGTGGAGGTGCCCTGCATGTCTGGATCGCTGAATATGTTGCCTTTTGTGACTGCTTGTATTTGATTACAGAGTAGATGCATGTCGCAAGAAATACCCAACGTCTTTCACTTTTAATATGGAATTTGGAGCAAATTTTTTTTTAATTCATGTTTTTGGTGTAAGCTCACGTCTATTTCAACATTAAGTGGACAACAAGTCGGCTAGTTCTATTACATGAGCTCAATCCTTTCCTATGTACTAATTTGGGCTTGGTCTCACTTTACTGCGTCTACCAAGTGCCAGCTCGCCTTGAATGTTATTAATGTGGAATACAACCAAGCAGCTGTGGTCATACTTCAGTAGGGAGCTGCTCTGAGGGAGAACAATTTAAGAATTTGGACTTTAAGCCTGGCCTTAGCAGGTTTGCAGACAATTTTGACATCAATTTCATGTTCACGATTGTGTAGGACTGTACTGCGTCACTGTTCCTGCAAGAGCCCCCATTGCACGAAACTATAAAATAAAGCGGTAAATGATGTCATAGCCGGTGTACCTAACGTTGTGGCCACTGAGTGACCCCTTCAAGTCCAAATAAACAAAATGAACACTTGTTGGAGTTAAAGTAACGGCCCGCTATAGATGGGGTAAATGCTTATGGCTGCATAAGCAGACACTAGTTATGAAATCTGTTTTACTCAACCAGTCATAGAATATATGGCTGTCAAGGTGCTTATTTACACTCACTGAAATCTGACCGCTTTCCAGTCTGTGAGCATCGCTTCTTTACATTGAATCATAAAATGATATCGTCAAATGGTAGTCTTATTTAAAACGATAGCCGAAGCTTTATACGAATGATTCCTTCCCCATTCAAAAAGTACAGTCAACCCAGCGGTTGTTTGTGCGACAGTAACGACTTCCCGGTGTAAGGCAGCTAAATTCGGCCAATGAATGCTACAACGGAGTCGCAATAAAACAATAAAAGCGCAGCAGTAAAAGTTTACAGCAGGATTTCCGATCATGGATGCAAGCTAGCCTACTTTCTGTAGCTAGCGAACGCATGCTAACTTAGCAAACAACTGTCAAACCTGCTACCCATTGAGTGACGGTTGTAACTATCACGTCGTGTGTGTAAATATACATTGTGCGTTTCAAAAAGCGTATCAATATCTATATATTCACTTACTCAACCGTGTACTTGTTGTTTATTGCAAGCTAACAGTTAACTGACCTCTGACAGCAAGGTTACCAAGCTTGCTAGCTTACGACACACCCGAGCATAGGCTTGTGTCGCGGCCTATCGGTTTTACGCAACTTCCTTATATATTAAATAAAAGCCTGAAATATTTAAAATGAGTCAGATTGTGTCCTTGTGTGTAGTAATACCTTCACGCAGTCGATAGGGTACATGAGACAGTGCTCCATGATTCCAGCCACGGCTCCAGCTAGCATGTGTGTGCCGGTGGTTGCTCCGTGAGGCAGTCCTTCGTAGTCCACTTCTGCCTCGGTCGAAGAAGAGCTCTCGGGTGTTGTCCGGTGCAACGCCGGGGCAAAGTCGTGCTCCCCTGATACTCTTGTTGGCAACACCCCAACGAAGCCTCCAGTGGTGCCCAGAAGTCTGCCACCCAGCCATCGAATCTCTGCCCCGGTGGCGACGCCTGCAACTCGGTTGTCTATACCCGGTGCCTCCAGGGACGTTCGCCGGGACACGAAGCCGTCCGCTTCCATTAAGACGGCGGAGGGAACGGTCTTAAAAACAACAAACAAGCGGCCCCCCTATCCGCAGTCTTCACCGCACCACCGCCGGACACCGACACACTTGGCGGGTCTCTCATGTGTGAATGAACATCCGGGAAATGTTATCTACCTGGGCGGGATGTCATAGATATCTAGCAGCTGATTGGATAGTGTTCCTGGCAATTACTTCCAGTCCTTGCCATTGGTTATTTTGGCAATACAGAAAGGCGGGTAGATTAAAATATAAAAATAAACATGACATTCATTAATTTTCATGTTCACAAATCCAACCAAAATGTTATTATGCTACCAAAATTACAGAGTTTATTGCTTTAGGTGCCGTTTGTGTAATTATAACTTTTTGACTGCTGACCACAATTAAAAAACAATTTGCTCCGTAGGACAAAATAGCAATGTAGTGAATTTCATATTTGGCATCAAGTATTTCTTTGTACATGTGTGCTTTCATGGTAACACTATTCCACATTCGTTTACTTTGGTACTACAACCCACTTTATCCGACTGTCCCTTAATGCAGCACTCCAATTGGGCCACGTACTCGATGACGCAATGACGTCGTGCCGACAGGAAGTGGGCGTTTGCAATCCTTACAGTCGTCTTTGTCGCCTTCTTTAAAACTATTCATTGTTCATTAGTGAATACATCTGTTTGCAGTGTATTCTTTCGAAGAAACTACAAGTGTCGGCCTGCATCGTCATAGCAGAGGATCGACTCCTTTGGGTAGGTTTAAATTCAACACAACACCATATGTCTACACTTAACGTTAGCGGTGTTGTTAGCTAATGCTAGCTTAGCTACACAACTGGACGCCAAATGAACATATTTTTAGTGTTTTGCTAATATAACCACGTCGTTGTGTATCACCACCTTAATGACAATCTTAAAGATGATTGATGGAAAGTGTGACGTGGCTGTCATGTGACCATATTATGAAGCTCAATGAGGTTAAAGGTTAGACTGGATTAATATGTGACCTATTCATCCCGTACAGTGCCATACAAAGCCAGAACACAGGTGAGTGTCCCCAGGTGTGAGCGGGACCCAAAGTGAAACTGACGGCGCCATGAGGTGACGACTGTGACAGCGGGTGCTTGAAAACTCTGCGGACATATGGCAAGGTAACGCACCTTCATCAGTTTTACTTGTGTTGTCCAAAATGGCCGTTTTATGAAGTGTGCGGGTGTTCCAGGATCACGTTGTGGTGCCTGCCGGCGTCCTGGTACTGCGGCGTGGCCCCCAGACAGAAGCTGCTCCTACTGCTCCTTGCCACCTCCGTCGTGCTGCTCCTGGGGTCCTACCAGAGGCACCTGTGGGGCCCCCAGAGGGTACACGGGACCCGGGTCAGCAAGTAGGTGGTTTTGTTTAGGAAGACCTTAAGTGTTTCACATAGAACACGAAGGCTGGTTAGTGCAATATTAGCAATATATATATATATATATAAATAGCAATTACTCTTTATTCATATTTATTAATTCCAGAAATACTCAGTATGGCTCTGAGAACACATTCCCATTTCCTTCCCCTTGATTTGTCTTCAAAGGCTGAGTGTTTTTGCTGTATTTTAGTTTGATTTATTCCATTAAAACAAACAACGCCATGGTGAAAGCAAACAGTTCTTTGCGATAAGTTCTCATATAGAAGGTCAACATGAGGGCAGCTGGTATTTCTCACATGGACTCGGATCAGGTCTACAACATTATCGACCCGGATTCTGTGTGGCCTCCAGGTATCTCTCCAGCTTGGAGTCCATGGAAGCCACCGACCTGTTGGACCCCGCCCTCAACTACGGTATCGTGGTGGACTGCGGCAGCAGCGGCTCCCGCGTTTTTGTCTACTACTGGCCCCCCCACAACGGCAACCCCCACACGCTGCTGGACATCCGACAGATGAGAGACCCGGACCGAAAACCGGTGGTGAAGAAGATCAAACCAGGTGAGCGCATCCGCACGTCGTCCGTCTTTCGTGCACAGATATTCCAAAGTTGATCTCGGTGTTTTGGGATTTCAGGAATCTCCACGCTGGCGACGGCGCCGACGCAGGCCAGCGACTACCTCTATCCTCTGCTCAGCTTCGCCGCCGCTCACGTTCCGAGAAGCAAGCACAAGGAGACGCCGCTGTACATCCTGTGCACGGCGGGCATGAGGCTGCTTCCAGACAGGTGGGGGGGGCAGCGGTGTTCTTTGGAAAGGGGCATCGCAAGTCCAAATAAAAGCCATTATTGGTCTTCAGTCATTTTAAAATGCTTTTTCCTGCAGCCAGCAGGCGGCCATTTTGGACGACCTGGTCACCGACGTTCCACTGGACTTTGACTTCCTGTTTTCCCGGTCGCACGCTGAGGTCATCTCAGGGAAACAGGAAGGTGAATGACACTTTTTTTTGTGTTGCGTTTGACTCGTGTGAGTGAGGCGCTAACGTGTGTGTGTCCTAAGGCGTGTACGCGTGGATCGGCATTAACTTCGTCTTGGGTCGCTTCGACCACGCCGACCAAGGTGAGGACGCCCAATGCCAAAGCCATTTAAGGCCTGACGCCAACCAGAGAAGTCTTTGTCTCCTACAGAGGACGCAACTGTCGAGGTGACGACGAGTTCGCAGCATCAACAGCCAATCAGCCGCCGCCGCACTGTGGGCATCATGGATATGGGCGGAGCCTCGTTACAGATCGCATACGAGGTGCCCGGCGCCATCACCTTCAGCTCCCCACAAGAGGTCAGAGTAACACATAAGCTACTTACATAACTAGCTAACGGGCTAGGAACTAGCTAACTAGCAACCACTTAATGAATTCAATCAGTACTCATTAGCTCAACTAACAGCCAAGCTAATAACTAGCTAATAACCCGTCTTGCCGTGGGTGCAGGAAGAGGCGGGAAAGAGCGTTCTGGCGGAGTTTAACCTGGGCTGCGACGTGGAGCGCACGCAGCACGTGTACCGCGTGTACGTCACCACCTTCCTGGGCTTCGGCGGCAACATGGCCCGCCAGCGCTACGAGGACCACCTGCTCAACAGCACGATGGCAAAGAACAGGTACGTGCCCGCTAATATGTCTTAGTATGGCTAGCTATGCTAACAAGGAATAACGCTGCCTTGAGGGAAGGGGCGTGTCCTATTAGTGACGACGTCCCGCCGCGTGTCAATCAGGTTGCTGAGCACTCAGACGGGCCTCACTGAGGAGGAACCATACCTGGACCCCTGCCTGCCCTTCGCACTGTCCGACACGGTGGTCCGAGACAACCACACGTTGCACCTGCGGGGTCAGGGCGACTGGGCTCGCTGCCTGCACGCCGTCCAACCCTTCCTGGGCCTGCGCAACGCCACCACGTCGGCAGCAGGGGGCGTCTATCAGGTAGGTTTCCTCATTTAAACGACAATGGCGCCGCGTATTATTATCAACATGACTTCCTGTTGACAGGCGCCCATCAACTTCAGCAACAGCGAGTTCTACGGCTTCTCTGAGTTCTACTACTGCATGGAGGACGTGCTGCGTATGGGGGGGCAGTACGACAGCGCCAAGTACTCGCGAGCCGCCACGGTAAGCGCAAACACGCCTTGTTTATGTAACGCAGGACTTCAACGTCTGTTTGGGACCGCAGGACTTCTGCGCCACCAAGTGGTCGACACTGAAACAGCGTCTGGACAACAAGCTCTTCTCCCAGCAGGCCGACATCAACAGACTCAAGTATGTCCTCCGCCGCTGTGTTCTTCCCCGGCGGGGGTTGCCAGCAGCGCCAACGGGTGTCTTTGTGACGCAGGTCTCAGTGCTTCAAGTCGGCCTGGATGTACCAGGTCCTGCACGCCGGCTTCCGCTTTCCCAGCGACTACCGCAGCCTGAGGACGGCCCAGCTGGTCTACGACAAGGAGGTGCAGTGGACTCTGGGAGCCATCTTGTACAAGACACGCTTCCTGCCTCTCAGGTACGACAATGTGTCCTCCGGCCCCCCCTCCCTCATGGAATTGCATGATACCGTATTGTTTTACGTGGCCTGCCAAAGTCACTCCAAAAGACACACTTAACAGTTTTTATTATTTGAAAATAATGTTATTTAAATATAACTACATTTTCCTTGTTTTTTAGAAAATATTTTTTGATGCATTTTAATGTATTTTTTTACGTAAGTATAACATTTTCATCTTAATATTAATATATTAACACATTTTTATTGATATTAATAGATTATGGTTATATATTTTCATTTTATTACTTGTACTTCATATAAAGTGAAATACAAAAAAGAATTAGTCAATATTTTCTTTAACAGCACATTTTTGTTTTATGTAAAAAAAAATTATGCATTTAAATTGTATTCCTATTTTTACTCTATTTAGAGTAAACATGTAAAGTAGAAAAAGACATTAAAAAGTGGAAAATGCATTTATTATTATTTTGTACAAATTTTCATTAGTAGGAAAAAAGTATGTGTTTTTACACTTGTTAATATTATGGCTTATTTTACTTAAGTAAAAATAATTTAAAGCAAAATTGAAAAAATAAATTAGTCAACATTTTATTATTTAAATATAATTTTTTATAAATATAATTATTTAAATATTAGGATTATATTTAAACAAATATTTGTATGCATTTTCATTTTTTTACTGTAATTTACTTTAAAATTTTAAGTAGAAAAAAACTAATAGTATTTTAGAAAATATTTTTATTAGGATTGTTATTTTACTCATTCTAATTTTGACTTAATTTTTTATTAAATATAAAAACCTAATGTTCATATTACTAGAATTTATTTTTTAATAGTTTTTTTTATGCATTTTAAATTGTATTGCTTTTACATTATATAAAAAGAGACACTATTTCTCACTAAATGTAGTTGTCCTGTCAATTATTTTTACTGCTTGTTGGTAAAGACAAAGTGAAAATACTTGTACTGAAAAAACTACACCAGGGGGTTGCCTACTGCCGCCGCTGTTCGCTGTCTGTCCTCACAAGTCATCACAGAAAGTAAAGTTGCCAGATGCACTAGTTGTAAATTCACCTGCTTCATGGTTCCAGGGACCTCCAGCAGGAGGCGCTGCGGCAGAGCCACCCCAGCTGGCTGCGCTGGTCCTTCGTGTACAACCACCACCTGTTCTCCCTGTGCATCCTGGTGGTGGTGCTCGCCATCCTGCTCTACATCCTGCGGCTACGACGCATACACCAGCGCGAGCAGCGACAGGCCGACGCCCTCGACCTCCTTTGGGCCGAAGAGGGTGAGGCGCTCCTGCCGTGAGGACGCCAACCGAAGGACTTATAACATTCCTTGATATGGAAAAGACAGTAGGGGGCACTATTTTGCAAACGGGATGAAGACGTTTTTTTTTTTTTTTTTTTCCCCCAGATGACATCATCCCGCTGTCCTACTTGAATAATCGTTCTGACCAACCTCAACTTTTTTGTCTTGAACTCTACTACTGACGGAACAAAACGCCCCTCACCACTTCTGTGTGCAATTTTTAAATACTGTGAAATGGAAAGGGTACCAACATCACCTTTTAACCACCCTGACGCTTGTCCTCCATTCTTGTTCTTACACTGTCTTCCCGTATGATGTCCCTGTCCTCAAATGTCCATTCCTGCACAATAAAAGGCGAAACGAGCATGGTGCAATACTGACCTGATAGGATGTTGATCCATGTGAATAGAAATCAATAAAAAAAAAACATCCTTTTTTTTACCAACTTGTTGCGTTTGCAGTCTGCTTCTAGCGACATCAGACAAGTGACAATAGCTACACTTCAACTGAGGCGGGGAAAAAGTGTATATTCTTGCAAACATCATCTGTATTTACAATACGAAAAAAATGGAAGACTTACAAGGTTGCAGATAATCTTCCTCGCCCTGAGATCTGAAAGATCTGAGCTGGGACCAGTCACAAAGGGTATAGCATCACTAACACACTGCGTAGTCATGGATCCAAGTCCTGCATTGCCAGATCTGTCCCCCTACATATCCAGGGCGTCTGAAGAAGGCCAGAGGTTTCACCTGTGGTTGCCAACAGAGATCTCGCTACCAAGTATTCACTTGATCTTTTTCCTCATGTCCAATTATTTATTTTATGCTAATAAATTAAGATTTAAAAAAGTATTCATGCATTTAAATGTTTTACTTTTATACCAAGAATATGTTTTAAAAAAATGAAGCAGAAATCAGTAGAAAACATTTAATTCGGTCAATTTTTTCATTTTTATTAAATATTTTTTTAAATCAGTAGGATTATTATGCTTATATTAAAGTAATTGTAAGCAGTTTTATTTTATTGTTTAATTATTTTAATTTAAAAAATATATAATTAAATTATAAAATAATTAAATTATTTTCCTGTCCATTATACCAACAAATATTTTTAAAATCATACAATGTGATTTATACTATTATTTATCAGAAATAAATTTAAAATTAGAATTGAAAAAAAGAAAAATTAGGCAAATTTAAGACTACTTTCTTAAATTGTCTTTAAAAAATATTTTTTCTAGTTAAGAGCATAGAAAATGTGGCTACAGCCTTCTAACTACAGTTTTGAACATTATTAGAGCCCTGTAGACATGATATAACACCCCTATAGTCACCTTTACACTCCTATTACCCTATATAACGGACATAAGGGAAAATAAGACATTTAAGATGTACTGCTGTTAATGGTGGTGGGAAAGTTCAGAGGTTGAGGGACAAAAAGTGACGTCAGGGCTTCAGTGTTTTTAGCATGTTAGCGATTATTGTGCCTGTTGTGAGATCATTCAAA
Organism: Doryrhamphus excisus; assembly: GCF_030265055.1. Taxonomy (NCBI): domain Eukaryota; kingdom Metazoa; phylum Chordata; class Actinopteri; order Syngnathiformes; family Syngnathidae; genus Doryrhamphus; species Doryrhamphus excisus. The sequence goes on along the minus strand of NC_080466.1, from coordinate 18,335,319 downwards.
CCTGCGATCAAAGCCTGTGGTTCCGGCGATGCAGTCCGGTGCTTGTGCGTCTCAGTCAACATTACAGTAACATTACTGGCACCTAGTGGCGTTAAAGAACAAACACCTTATTTTTATTTTAAAAATATACTTTTAATACAACAGCTGCATATAAATATTAAAATATACATTATACAGGTTTACAATAAACACCCACACACACAAAAATATCAGGCTTCTATTTTTACGGCACTTCTGTAATTGTTTTTTTTTCTTGTCTATCTTAAAAGGAGTTGAAGGTGCTAACAGGTCCAAATGTTACTGAAGTAGTGTGATTACACGGGGACACACAAAGAAGAGTGGGGGTTGCTGTACATTATATGACATGAACTCGTGGAATGTTCTGACAGTCTCTTGGTTTGCTTCGCCCTGCGGGCTTTTTCACCACGATTCGATCGCTATTTCAACCTCGAACAGAAGCGGACTGGTTTTTGCTTAAAGACGCGCCCGACACGCCATGACTGATTCCGTGCGACCACGCGGCTGCGTCTCAAGTGCTTAATCGTCATTTGATGGATTTTGTGGCGACACTAAGTGCGCAGTGTATGCAGTGCACTTAATGAAGTGTACTAACTCAAGTATTCAGCCTTAGTTTTGGACTCTCCTGGCTCTCTGATTTAGGCCAAGATGGCGGTTCAAAGGTTTCCAAGCTTCATGAGGACTTTGGGGATGAAACGGACACCTCCCACATGGACGTCCCCTTCAGGGCCGTGACAAAGGACGGGAGAAAAGGGGGCGGGAGGGGGGATTCCAGCCTCTGCAGCTGTCCGTGTGATGAAGTCTTGGTGGTGTAGGTTTTTTTTTTTTCTGTCGCTTGGAGGCTCCGACAGCGAGAAGCCGACAATATGAGCGCTGGGCGGGTGGGGCCGAGGTCGGTGGCGTCTCACCAGTGTCGACTTACTGACGCTTCTGAACAAAAACAGGAGCGATGGCTAAGATGGCCTAGTCTAAAATAGGGGACATCTGTTAGCTAGCGCTAACTCCTAGTAACTCCTAGCGCTAACACTGTATGGCAAAAGTTAGTAGAAACAACGCACATAGCCCTTCCTAGGCAAGAGTGCTAGAGCCGTGGATCTAGTGCTAACAGTGCTAACGCCGTGTGCCAAATTTTTTTTTTTTTTTTACAAACACCGCACACAGAATTAGCATTAGCTTGCGCTAACAATGTTAGCACAAAAAGTAGAACTGTGCGAAGGTTTGTACAAACAATGCATATAGCCCTTTCCCGGACATGAGCGCTAACATCACTTGCCTAGTGTTAACACTACAAACCCCATGCACAACCATAGTACCATTGCTAGCACTAACTAGCGCTAAGGTTTCTAAACGTTTGGTAATCGAGAACATGGATTGATTTAGCAGGCCCAAAAAAATGCGTGTCGTTTGCGAGATGTAGTTCTCCTAAAAACCACACGGTGTCAGAGCGAGATAGCCGTGTAACGCCAGTTAGTAGTCCTCCGGAGGCAGTAGAGAGACGCAGTTTGAAAGTGAAGCTAAGCTAAAATGCTCGCTCGTCATTCAACATTCAAGTGTCAACAAACATTCGCCAGTCGGTTCAGCAGTTCGACGTAACCATTTTTATCGCCTACGTCTCTCACTCGTTGACGGACGCGAACAACGGATGGCGAGCTGTGTTACACAACACCACGCAGGAGAAAATTCACATCTGGACTGTCGTCCAAGATGGCCGACGGTCAGCTTTGGTTGTTGGGTGTGCATAAGTGCATACTGAGAATTCAAATTAAGTACACTGTCTGTGTGCAGTGATGAACACTTAGCGCCCTCAACAGTCGCCATCTTGGCTACGTATTACTAGAATGGGAGGGGCTAACTGGAATGGTTGGAATTCACATGTAAAAGGAAGATCTGCTAGCATGGACGGATGGTAGCGCTCAAGCCCGTGAGCACATTTCAGTGATTTGGAACTCAGTTCGATGTTAGTTGGTGGGAGCCCTTACGTCCGAGTTTGGCTTCTCAAAACAATATGCGTTCAAAAGAGCAACTACTGAGAGCGAGACAGACAACGTGTGTGATGAAAGAATAATCAGGCTGTTCAATTCCGAAGGAAGATGAACACAGCGATGATGACTTTATGGTAGGCTACGGTTTACCCAGCCGTAATTCGGAAAATGACGTTACAAAGTGAAAACCTGCAGATTTTTAAACTTAGCGGTTGCAGCTCATATTTCTCACACTCACATTCATACCTATGGACAATTTGGAGTCGCTAATTAACCTAGCATGTTTTTGGAATGTGGGAGGAAACTGGAGTACCTGGAGAAAACCCACGCATGCACGGGGAGAACATGCAAACTCCACACAGAGATGGCCGAGGGTGGAATCGAACTCAGGTCTCCTGGCTGTGAGGCCTGCGTGCTAATCACTTGCACGCCGTGCAGCCTTTTTAAGGATATTCATTCATTCATTCATTTTCTACCGCTTTTCCTCACAAGGGTTGCAGGGGTGCTGGAGCCTATCCCAGCTGTCTTCAGGTGAAAGGCAGGGTACACCCTGGACTGGTGGCCAGCCAATCACAGGGCACATATAGACAAACAACCATTCACACTCACATTCATACCTATGGACAATTTGGAGTCGCTAATTAACCTAGCATGTCTTTGGAATGTGGGAGAAAACACACGCATGCATGGGGAGAACATGCAAACTCCAGGGTGTGGAATTGAACCCTGGTCTCTGTGTGCATGTTCAAGTGCGAGAGATGTGGTGTTCGTTTGTGGGCAAGCAAAAACCAGTCAGCTGTTCAACATGTGGAGAAGGTGCCAAGAGTCTTTCTTTTGTTGCTAAGTTTGTTTTTTTTTTGTATTTTTTTATTTTAAAAGGAGGACCTTGAGTCCTCTTAGCAAGGTGCGTTGTCGTCGTTTTTTGTTTTTTTTTAAACCACAGTGCAATTCAAAAAGGGTCCTTGAACTATTTCTGCTTTACGTCCACCAACATTTAGAGACCGTGGACAAGGTTGGTCTACAGCTTCACAGAAGAAAGGCAGACAGGCCCACCAGGTGGGCTGTGGCGTGGCCACGCAACAATACATAGATATTATTATAGAAAAGAACAAGTGAAATGCATTATTTGCTGTCTAGATCTACAAGTGTCTTACTTTGTGGTTGCAAGTGAGCAAGGTGTGCTACATTTTCAGTTGAAGGAGGGGCAGGGGAGGGCTTGGCCAGGGGCGCTGGAGGGTTTGTTTGTTTTTTGGGGGGCAGGGGGGTGGGGGCATGCTGGTGAAGTGTTTTGAGTTTTCTCACGTGAGACAAAAAAAATAACATAACATGAAAAAAGGGTTGGCAGCATGTGAGAGGTTTTGGTGTTTGGTGTTTTCTTTGGTCGTTTCGGAATAAGGTGCAGCGTTTCAAACATGGGCGGTGATGATGATGACGAGGAGGAAGATTCGGGAGACGTGTGGGTGTTAAAGCTCGGGGGGGGGGCATCGGGATTCCATCGTCACTGGCGTCTTTCACACAGGAAATGGAGCCGTTACCGCGACATCTCCCGACAATGTGACGTGAGCGGCGGCGATGTGGGCGTGTGTGAAAGGCGCCGATGCGGCACCCCGGGACCCCGACTTTAGACAACCACCCGCCACACACTTCCTTATTTTAAGACCCCCTGGCCCTCGGCTCACTAGCGCCCCCACTGCTGATGACTACGGGCATCTACAAAACAGTGCAAGTCTATTTATAGGCACAATGGGGTACGAGTACAGCACACGGCGGGGGTTGGGGAAAGGGGGACCGGGGGGGGGTTCAGTACAGTATTTTACAAGAGCGGCGTACACTCACACATACAAACACACGGGACACCCAGCATGGCGGCGACGTCAGCAGCAGCAGCAGCAGCATTCTCGCCTGGTTACCAACACCTCCTCGTCCTGGTGGAGTGGGAGGGGGGGGGCGGTGCTCGTAGGAGGAGGAGGAGGAAGAGGAGGGTCTTGTGGCACAGGCGGAAGCGGAAGTGAGTGGGCAGGATTTAGCCCGACGCCTAGTCTCCTGCCTGCGGGGGCTTCTTGCTTGGGCTCTGCCCCCCCGCACTGGCTGCCAAAATCCTCTGCACGAAGTCTTTGGTCCGCCCGGCGACTAAAGGACCTGATAAATGGAACAAGAGAAGAACAAGACGGGATGAGAATGGAGGACAACCACTGGGTGTTGTTTCCAGACATTCCACATATATATATATATATATATATATATATATATATATATATATATATATATATATATATATATATATATATATATATATATATATATATATATATATATATATATATATATATATATATATATATATATATATATATATATATATATATATATATATATATATATATATATATATATATATATATATATATATATATATATATATATATATATATATATATATATATATATATATATATATATATATATATATATATATATATATATATATATATATATATATATATATATATATATATATATATATATATATATATATATATATATATATATATATATATATATATATATATATATATATATATATATATATATATATATATATATTATGACTACTCAGTCATCCCAAGAGGGGCTCGGAGTAGAACCTCTTCTCCTTCACGTCGAGATGAGCCAGTTGAGGTGGCTCAGGCATCTAGTCCGGATTAGGGCTGGGTTAAATGATTATCTTTGTCATTGATTAATCTACAAAATTGTTTTTCGATGCATCGATTAATCTAATGATTCATTTTTAAATCAGATTTTATTCGATTCGATTACCTCCCCATAATTTGACTTATGTAGCATTCATTCATTTTCTACCGCTTTTTCCTCACGAGGGTCGCGGGGGTGCTGGAGCCTATCCCAGCTGTCTTCGCAATTAATGCTAATTTGTCTCCATGAATGAAATTCAAATTTCTTTCCAATATATTTTTATAAAATTAAAAATAATTAATTAAATGAAATAATATCAAAATAAAAATAATAATAGCAAAATAAAATAGCAAAATAAATAAATCAAAATAACAAAATATATTAAAATATAATTAAATTGAATTTTTTTATTAGAAAATATATAAATAAAATATAAAATAAACAAAAATAATAAATTAAACTTTCTTTCAATAAATAAAATTACTGTGCAAAAAACACAATCTGAAAATATAAAGATAAATTAATCAAAAATAACATCAGCTGTGTGTGTGTTCCTGCAATAGCACTTTATCTTTCCCTCTTGCTAGGTGTCGCTGGAGTACTTTTATGGTACGCTATCTCCATTTTGCTCAGGGCACAGACCACTGAATCGTTACCTTTAAGTGTAAAGTACTCACATACTTTTGAAATCGTATTGCAAGATATTCTCTTCTCCCCGGACTCGCCGCTACGTGATGCGGCGGCAGACATTTTTGATTCTGAGAGACGACGCATCGACGTGCACTTCTTGCGTGGACATATTTTTTTTGCGTCGTCCCAGTCCTAGTACGGGTGCCTCTTCGACCCCCCGGTGAAGTGTTCTGGGCATGCCCAGTCGGGAAAAGGCCGCAGCACGGGTACTGACAGTGTACTGCCTTTTGCCATACTTGTGCCAACTGAGACGCATCACACAGTCTGGACGTTCCCCCGTTTTTTTTTTTTTTTAACTGTGAATCCCTGAAACGTGTCTCACCGCTGGACTCGCCAAGGATGTCCTCCAGACGCTGAGTCATCCCTCGCTCGTCTGTGTCGTCTTCCTCGCTGCTCTCCACCTTCTGCCGAATGACCTCTTTGATACGCAGCAGCGCCCCCAGCAAGTTCTCTGCACCACACATACACACACATACAACAAAGCACAAGGAAGCAGGCTTTAATATTGCAGTCATGTCGCATCAAATGTAAGAAAGTACAAGGCATGTGTGAATAATTCTTATTCAGGATGCCTTTAGGAGGCCTTGACGTGTTTGGCGTTGCCTGAAATGTGTGCTAATGAGCGAGAAACCAGCGTGAGTGAGCTAAAAAGAAGGAGGTGGGAGGTTGAAGAGACGGCTTCCTGGTGACGGAGCTAAAAAATTTGCCGGAGCCACTAAAGCCCTGGCAATGAGAACAGGAACGACTGGAATGTAGGAGGAGGGAAAAAAAAAAGTAAAAACAGAATTACAAAGGAGGTGGAACCAAACAAAATGTTGCAAGGACGAGAGGCCGCCGGGATGGAGCTGGCACATTTTGTAGCGTGGAGGCGTTGATGAAGTCACACATGCCTGAGAGGGTGTTACTATCACAGAAGCTACTTTGTTATTGGTCGTGAAGACGTGAAGTTTAGTTTGTGCCAAAACAAACTAAACTGATTGGTGGAAAAGGTCTTGATGGGAGAAGCCCGTGATGGACTAACCGTATTCCTGGTTGAGCCCCCACAGCTTGATCTTGTTGGCCTCGTGCTGCGCCTTCTTCTTCAGCCTGCAGGCCCTGCAAAGCAGAAGACAGAGAGAAAGGGAAAACCGTCATTGCATGCACACTCACAAAAATGCATTCATGAACAGAATAAAAACACGTCAAAAGAAAAAAAGTCCATCAGTTCATGCAATTGGGCGGCACGGCGGTTTAGTGGTTAGTGCGCAGACCTCACAGCTAGGAGACCAGGGTTCAATTCCACCCTCGGCCATCTCTGTGTGGAGTTTGCATGTTCTCCCCGTGCATGCGTGGGTTTTCTCCGGGTACTCCGGTTTCTTCCCACATTCCAAAAACATGCTAGGTTAATTAGCGACTCCAAATTGTCCATAGGTATGAATGTGAGTGTGAATGGTTGTTTGTCTATATGTGCCCTGTGATTGGCTGGCCACCAGTCCAGGGTGTACCCTGCCTCTCGCCCGAAGACAGCTGGGATAGGCTCCAGCACCCCCGCGACCCTCCTGAGGAAAAAAAGCGGTAGAAAATGAATGAATGAATTAATGGAGTTCATGCAATTGATGGTCCGGCGAGCTTTGCTGGGCAGGGCATGAGAACCACCTCGCCCTGGCGAGGCTGGCAAGAAGAAGGAGAGAGCAAGGATTAAGTTTCAGTGTGAGTCTTTGAGTGAATTTTTTTTTTGCGATGCAGCTCATTAAGTAAAATAAACATCGGGAAAAAAATTGGTATTTAGAAATGAGATTGCAGCCCTCGTCTGTATGCAAGTCTACATGTCTCAAATTACAAATCAAAGTGGGAGGTGGGATTGTAGGATAATCCCACCGCAAACTTTGACTTGGCGGCAAGCCATTGTCAGCCTCCGAAAATTCCTGCATATTTAATTCCCAACAAAAAAACACGACGCCGCTACCACGTTTCTCCTTCGCAGTGCGGCGACATGTTCAACATATTAGCTGCAAAATCAAAACAAATTCCCCAGAGTTCCACTCCAACATAAACTGGCCTTCTCTGTCTGCTCCTCGGCCCCCTCCCTCCCCTGACGAATGAACTCCACATGACCTCCTCCATCCTGCCCTGGTTTCCTTCCATTCATGCTAACCGCCTCCACTTGCATGCATCACCACAACAGTGCTGACATGTTTAAAAAGCCACATTGCGAGGTTTCCGACCAATAATATCCTACTGAGCCATCGCTAACTTTATCATCATCAACTTGTGACAAAGTACATCTTTCATCATAATCATTAAATCGATTAATCAAACTTTTAATCAAATTTGATCATTTTGCCGGCATTGATAAATTGATGTGTGTATGCATGCATGTTTCTTTACCACACAGGCTGGATGACAAGAGGGTTCACTCTGCATCTGACTAGGCTTCTTGGCTGTCTATTAGAGTTCAAGTCCGCCAGGTTAGCATTAGCACAAGTTAGCGTTGTGAGCAAGCCAACGCAAATATGAATGAAGGCACAAAAGCGATGGTTTCTGAGCCAAATGCCACAGTCCCAGTGTGGGAACAGGGCGCATGAACACAGATAACTGGAAAGAAGGGGAATACAAGCAACTTCCATACGGAACGCCAACATCCTGTCCAATTTTCCCAACTGGAGCCTTCATCCCAACAGTCAACGCTTACTGAGGTGTTTGGTGGGCAAGGTAAATATATACAAAACAGCACAAATGTCATTAAAATGTCATTTGCTACATGTTAAGCCTTCCTGTTATGGAATAATGATAAATATGTTAATTATTTATTCAATTGGATGAGTGGCCTCACAGCTAGGAGACCCTGATTCGAATCCTCCCCCCTCGGGTATCTCTGTGTGGAGTTTGCATGTTCTCCCCGTGCATGCGTCGGTTTTCTCCGGGTACTCCGGTTTCCTCCCACATTCCAAAAACATGCTAGGTTAATCGGCCACTCCAAATTGTCCATACATAGGTATGAATGTGAGTGTGAATGGTTGTTTGTCTATATGTGCCCTGTGATTGGCTGGCGACCAGTTCAGGGTGTACCCCGCCTCTCGCCTGAAGACTGCTGGGATAGGCTCCAGCACGGCCACGACCTTTGTGAGGATAAGAAAATGTAGTAGAAAATGAATGAATGAATGTTTATTCAAGTGCATAATAGACTTAATACTCCATTTTATTTACTGCTGTGTGTGCTTTTTATTGTGAGTGTTTTTTGGTAGATTGATATAGGCAAAGAGACTGGGTCTATATTTATTGTTTATGGTTACGATTCAGGTTTTTATTTAAATTTAATTTTTGTTAAAAGCAATCATATTATGCCATGTACTTAATGACAAAATTGTATCAAAAATGTTAATAATATTTACTAAAATCAAATTAAAAATGTGCTATCGTGACAGGTGCATGTACAAGCAACGCTTAGTTTTGCTTTCAGTCCGAGGGGCGTCGACTTAAAGGGGCTGCATTGTATTTTAAATATTCATGGATGATATTCTGGCAAAAAAATGAAAATCCAGCGTTTACCTGGAGGCCAGTTTGTTCTTCTCTTTGCGGGATCGTGCTCGGGCCACTGCGGGCAGGTCGTTGACGGGACCCATGCCATCGATGGCAGCGTTGAGCTTCTGCAGCTGCTCGCCGATGTTGTGGAGCTTCTGCGGGTTTGGAGTCAGGTCACTGGCGTCCGTCTTGCGGGCTTTGCGACGACCTTTTTTGCCTGGATGGAGCAAAAGTAGCCTGAAGTGGCTTACAATTTCTGGTTGATGATTTGGTTCTAAAACACAACAAAAGTGATCTACGGCAGAGGTGGCAGGCAAACAACCACGAATCCAATGTTTCCCAGCAGGGCAAACGAGTAAATCATCTCACCTTCTCGGCGGTAAAGCGTGCTCGGTAGCGTGCTAGAGCTCCAAGACAGCGACCAGTGCACGTCGCCACACATCTTCTTCTTAGTGGCTGACTCGCGGGAGCGTCTGTACTCCCAGAAACAGCGGCGTTTCGACGGACGCTCACCAGACTGCCTCACCGGTTCCGCCTCCACCTCTGGAAGAGCAAAATGAACACAAAATTTAAGAAAAATGTAACTAGAGTAACTACATGCATTAGGATTTGTTCATTTTCAACCTGTAGAGCCAACATTTATTATTTAAATCACTTTCAACTTGTGAATAATGGAGTCATAAATAATACAACAAAGATTCTGGAACAGCAGAGAGATGATTCCTCGCACACAAACACACACACGGCTTATGCAACACGTCGTCTGGTCCGATTGTGCACATAGTATTGTCTGAACTCTCCTTGCACCGTCTTGTACATTGCCTCCCACATCGCCATTCATCATACGTTGTTGCCTTGTGATCTGCTTGATCGATTACACACACACACACACACACGAAAGGAGGTCAGCAGCAGGAGCAGCGTGTCTGTGGACGTCACTGAGAGCAAACCAGCGTCCTTCCTTCTGGTAACAAAGACATTGAGGGCTAGTCTTAGGACATTTCATGTTGTGTATGGCTTTAATGTGTCAGGTTTCCCCGTGTCATAAATACATGACACGGAACAAGAGCCATGGCGTAAATATGCCGCTGAGCACTTCCCACACGTTCCGCTCCAAACATCCCTCCAGAAAACAAATGACAGATCGTGCGGGAATAGTTTGATGTAAGCGGAACCCAAACGCTCAATTCAGAAAAGCAGCATGTTGTCTGGGATTCCACCGCAGCTTTGCTCATCCACGTGCCTCCGCTTGGCCATGGAAGACATACGATGTGGTCTGAGGTCTAGCCTAGACCGGGAACCCGGTGGGATGCTTGCCATGTGGGCAGCAAGCGCAGGATCAAACAGATTTGAACAAAAAGAAAAAAAAAAAACGACTCACCGCATTCAGTTTCCGACGAACTGGAGAGGTCGGCCGTCGTCTCTTCTGCGCCGTCCTCGCCATCCTCTTCCTCCTCCTCGTCCTCCTCAGCTTCCTCTTCCTCCTGCTCGTCGTCCAAGTCCAGCTGGGCATTCTCCTCACAGTCGCCCTCCTGCTGCACCTCCTCCGCCTGGACCCCCTTGCTCAAGGAGTAGTTGTGTTCCTCACTGCAGTGCTCCACTACCAAGCCTGACGTCGGTGCCGCCTCTTGTGCCACCTGATACACCTCCACCGTGCACTCCCTGCTCATGCCGCCATCTTGGTCTCCCCCGGACGCTCTTCCGGCAACTGTCGACTCCTTCTTTGTTGTCGTAGCAACACAGCGAGGCCCCAGCCCGCTTGCTCCTCCTTTGGCCTGTGTTTCCTGCGTGGTGGTGGTGGGAGGTGCTGCGTGTGTCGTCAGCCCCCGCTTCTCCTCCTCCTGCTGCTGCTGGTCCTCACGGCTCCTCCCCCAGCGGCCCATCAGGACAGCTTCTTCTGAGGTGGCCAGTAGCTCCCCACCGACGCCGAGGCCCAGCTTGGTGTAGCGCGCCATCTCGTCCAGCGACGAGACATCCCAGCGCTCCGGATGCAAGTCCTCACCCAGGCCGCCGTCGTCCACCAGGTCGCTGAGCAACTCAAAGGGCCGTTTCCGTGGGGACGCCGGGGAGCCCAGCATGAGAAGAACGCTCTGGAAAAGTTCAATTTAAGTATAAGTCAATAAAACATGGCTTCCGTTTGACCCTGGAATCGATTCTTTTCATTACTTCCTGTGGGATTTAAAAATCCAAAAATACGGCCTCACCTGGTCGTACTCCGTCCTGCCCCCTTGTGGCGACATGGCCAGAGGGTAGGGGCTCAGCAGAGCCCGATGGCACCCGTAGGCCTCGCCAAAAGCAGGCTCCATCCCATTCATACCCGGCTGAGAGGGAGCAGATAGTCACGTGAGAAGGAAATATACCGGCACTAAAACCCGAGTACACCACTACTTTACCTGAGGCATGCCCGAGTCCTGGAGGGGGGGTCAGGTCTTTGTCACAAAGTCAGTTCTGGTGAGTTTTACTGCAAAAACATACAAAATACACATCAATACGTATCAAAGCTTCTGCTGTTGCACGGCGTCATACTAATATTGTGAATCCTTTACCTCAGATGCAAAAGTGGACAGGGTCAAAGGTCAGTGCTACTTCGCATGACTCAGCGTTGTTGCTTGCGGCCTGTATGTAAAAAAAAAAATGTAAAAAGAAAGAAAAAGCAGAAACAGGAAGTGAGTTCAACCCAAGGACACCACTTCACTTGGACAGGAAGCCATAGACGGCCACAATGTATTCCACAAGACAACGCGTTGATTTTATTTACATTTTGACATCACCCACCATTCCCCTGTCAAGATATTCTTCATGAAGAATATCTGGAATATCTGGAAAAAAAAGACGCTGGCATTCTTTCTCAGCTCGCATCAATGGCATGTGGCAAAATGAAAGCCCAATATGAGAAATAAAACACATTTGTTACTATTGTCACAAAGACTAAGACAGGTAGGCTAACTGCTGAGGAATAGACGCCTCCCAGATGCTTTTATTTATAGCCAAACGTTGCTCAGGCAGGTTTTGTCGTGGACTATTTTCAGCGGCGCACTAATACGCAAACTTTGGCCACACTGGGCCACTCACTCGCGGGCTTCAATTCACTCGCTTAACAACAAGCAAACCACAGGCTATCTTTATTCTCGGGTCGGCTGTAGCCAACGTGCCCTGTGAATACTGCCTCCTTGGCTCCGCCCCTTGTGGTTTAACTCCGCCAATGAGATCGCTTCTGCCTGCCCAGCACCTCCACATCCAAAACTCAGCAGAGGAGACGAGGAGGCAGCGGGTGCGGTGGAGAGTAACTGATCTCGGCGAGCCATGATGAAACACAGAGAAACCCACCCACACATCTTCAACTCCCAACACACAACACACACAAACACACACACACACACACTCTACCTGTCAAAACAAAAAGAATGTGGCTCCCGCTGACCCAGGTTCAGCAACGGGAGTACAATGCCATCATTTTCTGTGGTTTGAGGTCATGCGCACACAAGAATGAGGAAATGGAGATTGGCTGGGCGTCCATGACTCGGCCTTGGCACGTCTGGTGGAAAACTTGTATTTGGCACCAGGAGCCAGCTAGCTACCGCCGATCCGTGTTACGCAAACACTTAAATGGCGGTTGCAGGAAGCAACGCCAAACATGGTGGAGAGGAATGCAGCCATCCCGTCTTGACTGTAGATGTACCAGCAGTCACAGCTGGTGGGATTAAAACATGGCTACGGCTGCAACAAATTGATTAATCGATGATTAATCAATTATCCAATTGATCAACAACTGTTTTGGTATGATTTCAGCCTCTCAAATGTGAATTTTTTTCAATGTCCTTAGTCATCCTTGAAAGGAGACTTATTATATTTGTGTTTTAGGCAAAAAAAGATATTCACAAACATCAACACAACTGAATATTCTCATTCATCCAGGTCGTCGCATTTGCAAAGGAATTGAATGGATCACAACTTTGTTAACATGGTTGAGTCAACTGCTGATGACATCATGGATGCACGATGTAACTTATGGTTGCCATTTTGCTTGGCTAGCCAGTAGGATGCTAACAACGGAGAAAGAAAAAGAACACAGTTGGCTTCACGCAGTGTATAAATAACAAGACGCGCGCCATATTGAGGAATGCACACAAACTTTGTGGCTCGCATTTTCGACGTCAAATTAAAAGCACGCCAACCGCGACGGATGCTAACTGAGGTTGCACTGTGTTTTTCACAATTATGAATTAAACTGCATAAAAAATGTTGTACACGTTTGTTTGGAACAGATTAAATAACTGTTGTACACGGCTGTCACTCACCGCTGTTGGTATTCGCATACATGTCTGGCATGTACACACGCACGCGCACGCACAAAAAATAGTCTCAGAGAGCCGACCGACAAATGCCAATCATGTTGTTACGAAAGGCTATACATTGAATGATAGCTAACTTTGCCAAATTGTTATTATGAGCTGACAACAAACATAACTAGTGTACAATTCCAATGTTGATACGGTCCCTTTGGATGACTGGATCTAGTGGATCACTGCCATACTTGGCCCCCATGCAAGCAGACCATAAAACCCAAACTGGAAACTTGTTTTTGCCTCATCCTGTTAAAGCAAGCAGCTGCAATTAAAACCCACTAATGTCTCATTTCATCCACTTGCCAGGAGGACCGGCGTTCCAGAAACCAAGACAAGCAGCTTCCTTTCACCACGGTGTGACGTTAGCCACCATTTCTGTTAGTCCGCATGGCAAACTGATCTTCTTACATGTGCTTTTGCCAGGCAAGCTGATATCGGAGGCAGGCGGAAGCGATCATTTGTGGTGTGTAGGTTTCACCATGGAGCAAAAGGTCCAAAGGTCTCCGAGCTCATAAACACAGCGGCTGAGTTCTCACCCTTAAAAGCAGCAATGACGACAGCAACAACAACAACAAGTACTTTGTCCCCAAATGACGATTGCCAACAAGGCCTCGACGTTAAGAAAACTAAACCACACAACTGGTATGCTTATGTAACGGTGCACACTGGCTAGGCAAACATTCCCAGTGTCGCACAATCACCCCCCAGCACACACATACACACACACTCAACAACCCAAATGTTTTTTACCAAGCAGGTTACTTCCTGCTTCACCAATCAGTTGTGTTGTCCTGCTAAGTATCACTGACACTTTCAGTCAGATTTACAATACTCTGGTGGCCTACTTTAGCTACGCAACAGGGTCAAAATATTAGAAAATGATATATACATGCAAAATAATAAACCGACTTACAAGTCTTTGAGTGAATTGATACAGCCAACGATGCTATTCTTAGCAAAATGACACAGAAAGCACTGCTTCAAGCCAACCCAAGCAGAGCAAGCGATTCGAACCAGACCTTCACCGTGCCTGTGAATATTCTCATTCATCCAGGTCATTGTGTTCTCTTGTGTTTATCCTCCTTTCCACAGGAAATAGATCAGATTTTGCACCGAGCGCTTTGACTAGAACTGTCCCTGGCTCACTAGGGGGTGTTCACATAGTCTTTGAACATAAAGTGATGAAGCCTGCTCGGATGAGAGGCGAAACATCATACAAGACAACCAGCACAGTCCAGTTACGATTGATTCAATGCCCTGAGAACACAACTTTAGTGGTACAATGAATAAAAGAAAATACAGTATATACGTATAAAACAAACATATACAAGACTAAGTGTATTTTTGATAAAAAAATGTTGCACTTCCTTAGTCACCCATGAGCGAAGACCTATTATCTTTGTGTTCTAAGTAAAACAAAATATTCACACATAACCTTTGACTTTGCAAACCTATGATTACACAAAAGACATGTACCTAACCAAGGGGCGTAAACACTAGCTGTTAACAGTCAACTTTCTTACAAATCCATTGAACACAAGTTAATTGTAGGGCTGCAACAATTCCTTGAATAATCCAATGCAGCTACGTCACCCACGCAGAGGACCGAGAAGGAAGTGGATGTGCGAAGGCACGGGAAGATTGAAGAGGCCAAGAGAAGGAAAACAAAATGCTAAAAAAGTGAAAATGTGGGCAAACACAGTGACGTGTATCTGTTGTGATGCGGCACCAAAATATCACAACAGCACATGAGCGGAAAATCCGAGACAAGGTTAATTTAACGTAGCGCAAACCATTCAGATTACAGTTAATGCGCCTTACTAAGATGTTAGCCGTGTGGAGGGCTACGTTACTCTCGTCTAAGTGAGTGTGAGACACACTTCCTTGTTACATTAATGCCTGCTAGAAATGTTCCTGTGCACAGTGTCAATAAATATAAGTATTTATTATTGCTCTATAACCAAGCAAAAATGACTGAATTTGTAAAAATCTATGTTTCTTATTACACCAAAGAAAAGCCGATGAGGGAAACGATGGGGAAACGTCTTGCCATATTTGTGGACGAATGCCTTACAGGAATCGACCTCTGGTGGCGAGGAATTGTCTGGATGGGGAAAACAACCATACACCGGAGGACCCACCAGCCTGCGGGACAGCTATCCGCTTTAGAGGAAGATGGAGTCGGCGGCACAAGAGATGGAAGTGCAGTTCTTGCCGTAGCCTGGCGACCGGGCTAAAGGCTAGACCGTGACCCTGATTCCATCTGTTCTAGCTATCATCTTTCATCATCATTCATTAGCGGGGAGTACCGATGCATTTTATAATTCCAAATGTGTTATTTAGTGTTATAACGAGGCTGAAACGTGTATACTTGAGAGTTTACTAAGGTTGAGGATAAAACTACTTCATAAAAAGTGATGCTTCTATAGAATATTCCTGGCATCCAAATAGGGTTTACATAAGAAGACGTGTGCTATCAGCCTATATAAGCAAGTCCTTGTGGGCCATGTGACCAGACAAAGAATTTAGCAGCAGGGGGGCCCTAAAAAAGCTATCTACTCAGAAAGGAGACAGCTTGTGGAGCACTGTAAATAAATGACAGTGACGGGGAAAAGCTGGACTGAACAGGACCAAGCAAAGGCCGCTGTTGCCGAAGCCATGTGGCCGAAAGTAGCGTGCAGGAGACGGCAGAGCAAGGAGGAGCGGCCCGCCTCCTTGTCTGGAGGACAGCGTGACACAGTTAAGCCACAAGTCTACATTTTGTATGTGCTTATGAGAAAAGCTACTTTAGAAATTTTACTATATAAGATAAATGTGGCCTTAGTGTCCCCGTCCGTGTCCTTGGAGCTCCGGTTCTTACGGAGCCAAGTGGCCCTGTTCCCCTGCCCTGGTCTCGGTCCATAACTGCCCCCGACCAAGCCCCTTTGGAGGAAGTACAAATGTAGCGGCAGTTGCATCGCTGCTAATAGGGCATGACGGCGCCGTGTGCCCGCACAGCTGGAACCAGAAGCAGCGGATCGGAGGACAGGAGGTAGCCCAGCCTATGGTCCTGGCAGCCGGCCCCGCGTCCAGCATGTCGAAGGGCACAAGGCGAGCCGAAGGGACGCGCTCTCACATCCACGTTACTCTCACACACACTTTGCAGAAAAAAGCACGCCACACGATGCTAAAATACAAACATAGCAAAGTCTTACCGAGGAGCGTCCGCGGTGCGTGGCGTGGCGGAGCTTTGCAGCTCTGGGAGCAGACAACAATAAAATGGACCCCGCAGCTGGCAGTGCCACCGGATGTCCAACATGAATTGTTAATGGCAGCGCCCACATTGTACTAGCAGCACCTTTTAAAGCATCACAACAAATCTACTGGCTTAAAAGTAGCTAGGAACACATTGTTTGCAATAAAGATAAGAGTAGAACAAGTTGAGCTGATGTGTGCCCACCTGCAAGCGGAACAGGCCCAGACCACCTGGACAAGAACCAACCACAATTTAGCCTTGAAGACCACCCAAAACTGTAAACTCAACCGGAACACACAACAACAAATTACACCGAAACCGTGTTAGCTAGGTGCAGCAATGCAAGACAAAACTGCAAACAAACACTCAACTTTGTACAACTTTTTAGACTGTACAAGTGTAACTCTTAAAAATGTAAATATGTAAGTGGGAAGTTGTGCTGGTGAAGCTTGAAGAACTTTCGTGTCATTTTTGCTGCTATTGAGTTCTAAAAGGACATTTAATTAGTCTGCAAGGAGGTTAAAAGAGGGTTTTTTTCCTCACATATTCCACGAAAAAGGCTAAAAGTATTTTAGTAAAAGTAGTTTGTGAACAGGAGTGGTGGTTGTGTATGTGTGGGAAGGGTTGGGGGGGAGTGAGAGGAGGCTTTACCTCTCCGTGTCCTCGGATGTCCCTTCTCGGCGTGAAGACTCCTCCAGACCAGGGGTTAAGACAAAAATGTCGGCTGGGCCTTCTCCTGGTGCTATTGGCGCACACCATCCACGGCCAGGCGGAGGAGGAGGCCGACCTCCGTGGACGCTGATAAGCCAGTGCCGCTTCGACCCGGGTGGGTGGTAAAGCCGAGCTAGCCTTGCTCTATGGCGGACACCGTACACAGGAGACAGTGGTGGAACTGAGGGAGACCTCCTCCGACTCGTCGTCGTCCTTTCTCGGTCTTTCATTGGTCCCGCCAGCCCGCGGAGGTTGACAAGGGGCGGGAGATGCGCGCGCAGGCGTCCGTTCACCCCCGCGGCCTGGCGATATGGTGCCGTCCACACCATGGCGGACCTGACACAGCAAGGCCGCGAATGGCCAGTGTTGTTGATTTTCTGCTGCGTCATTGGTGCTTCGTTGAGTGGTTGAGGGGAAGAGGTTCAAACGAAACACTTTGCGGGTCTTGGTGTTCACCATTAAAACATAGCAGTGGCGAGAGATGAGCGTACACTTCCTCATTTGGGGTGTCACAATAAAAGTCGCCATACTTTACCGCTAAGGTACTGTCTTAGTGTGCTGGTCAGTTGCGCGTTTCTCCGATTCTCTTGTACTGTTTTGAGAGCTGAGAACAAATCAGGAAGTCGCCAAACATCACAAATCGTACACGTACACGGTTGTACTTCGCAGATTTATTGTGAAATGTCGATGTCACGTTCACTTTTTTTTGTTCACCTTAAGATTTCACAATGTTGCTAGCCGGAAACTTCATGTGAAAGCGGAAGTATTTTTGTTTACAAACGTGGAGGCGGAGTCACATGACCTGTATTTGAGGACACCCAGGCCTGCAGATGTGAACCCGATGACCCCTGCTGATGGCAGTGAGTGCAGAGCCCCTCCAGGAACAACTTTACCTGCGGATGTGACATGTACCCTCAACAGAAACTGTTCAGTCCACGATGTTTCCCACTCATGGCAGCATAAGTGAATAGTGAAGCATAGTGTGTGCATCTTTTTAATTTTGTAAGAAGGTTCTTATTCCATGTATACAGTTCTACTTCTATAGTCTTTCATGTTTGAATTATTTTTGGCGATGGATGAAAATATGCATCAATAGTTTTGCTGCTATATACTCTCAGTCATCGACTGCACCGCCAGTCTTATTTAGGCCATCTCGTATGGATGCACGCATACATTTAGTCCCATCTTAATGTCTTTTTGGAGAAATGGGGTTTGGCGCATCAGCACATCATGGCCTATTTATGAATATTACAGAGGATAAGCTGCGTATTTAGCTGATATGAAGCCCATATGTGTGGGCCTGCAGGCGCTCTGTGTGTGTGTGCGTGCGTATACATTAGTGTTCATCTGTGAAAAGAAAATGTGGGTCAAGGCTTAAATAAAGCCCACAATTTTTGGATGTGAATAAACCCCTTGTGTAGCTAAATAAGGTAACTAGGATATAGAAACAGTTTGTTAAATGATATCCCAGAAGTGCATGTTAAATTTCTTTTGTACAACATTATAGCATGTGAAAACATTTTTTTTGTGTCCATTGCAGAAATGCTGAGTCACTTTAGGAATTGGTCACATGACGGCAACCACGGTGGCCTAAAGCCTTGTTTGTGTTTCCTTCAACATGGCGAGGGACGCTGGTAAAACAATGCAAGGGAAGGAGACAAGTTATTTAATTAATGTAGTCTTTTCTTCACGCACAGAAGCACATACACTAATAATAATAATAATAACAACAACAACAAAGGGCATCTCATATCCAGCCAGCGATATGTACATCTGTCATTTACACTTCCGTTACCATGGTGACTCCTCACACACTTTATGTGCAGATATTCAAAAGAGAAAGTGACTACTTCCAGTATTGGAAAGTGTGCACTATAACACACGGCCTTGGAATGTTGACATTTGATTCAAAGGACACTGGAAACTATAGTACTTCATAAAACAAACGTGACGTGAAGGACCACATAAAATAAAATACACTTTTACAAAATAAAAGACAAGATGTCCTTCATTGCTGTACTTTGTTTAGTGTTTTAAACCGGGCCATGACCGCTTGGTGGAAGTGTCATTTTAGACATTTTACTAAAAAGTGTCAGGAATAAAAGCAGCAAAAGGAGGTCAGATGCTTGAGAACCTGATTCAGGTGTCAAGGTGCAGGCCAGTCCCACAACTGGACAGAGAAGATACAACGTAATTTGGTCTTTCTAAAAAGTAGCTGTATTTTGATTTTCATACTTTTTGGCTGAAGCATAGTGAATTCAAGGAGGAAGGGGGGGGGGGGATGGGAAGCTATGGGGTGGCATTGTGGTGGTCGCTAGCAGCTAATGCTAAATACAGTCAGATAACATCATTCTCTTTCTGCTTTGGATTACTGGGTTATTTCCTGCAGCTTAAATAATGGGTAAACAATAACATGCAATATGAGTTCCAAGTGTCCTAATAATAAAAAGTACAGTGTGTCAGCGGGGTTTTAAGCAGAAAAAAAGGGTGTTGAATTAGGAGAGCAGATCACCATGGCAACGAGGAGAGGGCTGCACAAGGGTTCTTGTGAGGGAACAAGAGGAGGAGAGTGGCTCTTCACTCCAGGGGTGTTGAGGAGATCCTCATGGCCGCCGTCGGAGCGCTCGTAAACACATCACAGTTACACAACACCACCACGTGGACAACGAGAGCATTACAGGCCAAAATAAATACAAAAAAAAAAAATCCCTGTTCAAGTATCAACATAAAACTACAGTATAATTGCACGTTTTACAAATGGAAGATCAGAACACACATTAAACAACATTTCATCCATTGAACATACTCAACTGTACATTAGTATTCATTTTACACATGTCATGATCGTGTGTGTGTGTGTGTGTGTGTGTTGGGAGTTACGTTGAAGTCGTGGTCGGAACCAGGGAGAGGATGACAGAGATCTCTGAAAGACATAGAAGACAAAATTACATTAGCTCCCAGCAGTACAGCTCTATGAAATATGTTTTATTCTTTCTCAAATTCAATTTTCTATCTATTTCTATATGCTGCTTATCCTCACTAGGGTTGCAGGTATGCAGGAGTCTATCGCAGGTGACTTTGGGCAAGAGGTGGGTATGCCCCGGACTAGCCGCCAGTCAATGGCAGGACACCCCATCTCCTGACTATGTGGCCAACATGCTAAACACTCAGCAACCGTGCATTTTACAATTTATTTTACCAGCATAGTGTGTGTGCTGTTTGGGTTAGGGAATAAAATGTAAAAATTCTTATATTTATCAATGGATAATTTAGCTCAGTAATTAAGAAAAGGGCTGCACGGTGGTCGAGTGGTTAGTGCGCAGACCTCACAGATAGGAGACCCGAGCTCAATCGCACCCTTGGCCATCTCTGTGTGGAGTTTGCATGTTCTCCCCGTGCATGCGTGGGTTTTCTCCGGGTACTCCGGTTTCCTCGCACATTCCAAAAACATGCTAGGTTAATTGGCGACTCCAAATTGTCCATAGGTATGAATGTGAGTGTGAATGGTTGTTTGTCTATATGTGCCCTGTGATTGGCTGGCCACCAGTCCAGGGTGTACCCCGCCTCTCGCCCGAAGACAGCTGGGATAGGCTACAGCACCCCGCTACCGTTGTGAGGGTAAGCAGTAGAAAATTAATGAATGAATGAATAAATAATTGAGAAAAGAATGTAGCCTGGCTAACTTTTCTTATGGGATGTCAGCCTCTTCACGCATTGCGACTAAATCTTCAACAATATTGATGTCAGATATTGGTTGACGTTGCTGCTGTGTGCAAAACTTGTCATGCACACGAGTTCTGGTGTGGCACAAAAATACGGCCAACTTCATCGTGCATTTGAAAAATGGAATGGAATGGTGTTTATTGTCATTATACAAGATGTACAACGAGATTGGAGACACAAAAAAAACAATTTTCGCAAACACCACGACTTCCTGAAACGTCTACAGCTGTTTGAAACATTTGCAAACAGAGCCAGCCCCTGTGGGGTTGTCATAACATGACTGTTATTCTGTTTGAGTAATATCACTTCATCAAGTATTTTCTAACATGCCACTAAACAAGTAATACAACAAAAGTATGTAAGATGTGTGCTGATATCGGATCGGCATCAGCCAATATTTAAGACTGCAATCGGATGAGAACCTCCTGTCAATAATCAAGTAAAAAGAGACGTTAATAACGTTTACTATGATTTTGTCATTGTGTCATCATGTGTATTGGTCATTTGCATGTGCTTCTCATCAATCAAAGCCTTGCGGGCTGTTTGGTTGCAGAGAAAGAGGGTGTGAGGTAAGCCAACACTGCTGTCAAGTGGCCAACAGGCCTGACAATTCAACTGAATTATATTCAGCTTACTTGAGGTGGACAAAAAAAGACACAATTATTTCCATGTACATGATTTACTACTGACCTATACATTCCATCAGATTGGGGACTTACCTGGTCTACTCCCAGAAGTAGCGCAGGTACCATATGGTTTCATTCTTCAGCTGAGGGCCAAACAGAGGGTTGGTCTGAGCGAGGATGGCTATCAACCAGCTGTGGACACACACACACACACACACACATACACAAAGGATCACATGTGGTCGTCCACTGTGCAGTAAAGATTATTTGAAGCTTCTATAGGAGGGTGAATATCCTCCTAATGATTCAAGCAGTTCATGAACCCAACCAAACACATGATGAAGTGCGGGCTCCCTCTAGTGGTGGAATTATTATACAACTTCCATAGACGTTTGGACCAAGCTATTTCTGAGTGATCAGGCAATCAATTTAGCCATTCCACTATGAATCATGCCAAAAGGAAGAAGTAAAGTAAGAGCAGGAGGAAGGAGAAGAATCTGAGAAAGGTAAGGGTGAGTAGGAAGATGAAGAAGAGGAAAAAAGAGGGAGTATGAGGGAGAGGAGCCAGTACTCACAAGAGGTAGCAGCAGATGGCGGTGAGAATCAAACTGGTGACGATCACGCTGGCAGAGACAAGAGAGCAGAATATCAGGAACAGGAAACATTGTGAGGACAAGAGCGCCATCTGTAGTATGACAAACGGTTATAATAATAATAATAATAATAATAATGCATTAGCTTTTATAGGGCTTCACAATGAAGTGAACCCGTTATTCATTCATTCCTCAGTAACTACATCTGCCCTGAGGTAGTCGGACGGAAACATGGCTGCCAATTTGTGTCCACTCCGACCACCACCACTCATTCATTCGTATTCATACACCAGCATGGGCAGGTGGGTAAAGCTTGGTGGAGTGAGCCAGGATCGTACTGCCAACCTCCCTCTTTCCCGACGACCTTCTACCTCCTGAGCCACTGCCGTCCTCAAGAACTGTTGAAGTAATCTGCACATTTATCCAGATCTGCACTAAAAACGTAACCACTTTGGTGGGAAGTGGTACGGTAGGTTTCGTTTCATCCAACTCCCTGACTCAACTGTCTGAGGCTCACATCTTTCTACCAGCTACTGAAACATACAGGACAGATTTGAAGATATGCTAAGTAGCTACAAGCTGATATGTAAAAAAAAATATATATATATATATATATATCAGAATACGGACATGACAACTCATGAAGGGAGTAGTTGAGGTTTTCTTAAAGTGAGTTTGTTTAGTTAAATAGGGTTAAAAGTAACCTATAATTCAAGTTTGAATGCAGTAAAAAACAGACAGGATGGGAAAAGGATGAGAGGAAGGATGGAAGACTGGAAGGAAAGATGACAGAAGTATGGATGGAAGCATGAAAGGATAGATGGGAAAAAGGATGCGAGGAAGCATAGAAGGAAAGACATGAGGGAGGACCAGAGGAAAGATGGGGGCAAGGATAAGGAGATGACAGAAAGGTGTCAGGAAGTGTGAAAGGAAGGATGTCACAAGGTTGGAAGGTATGGAAGGTTGGGTAAGAGGGAGGATGGGAAGTAGGAAGGAATGAAGGATGAGAGGAAAGGAGACAAGGACACACGATTGTGTACGCATGAGCAGCGGTCATTGGCGATTATGGGAAGGAAAGTTAAATGTAAATAACGTAAACAGGTTGTTATGTTTGTCCGCATTGAGCAGAGACGGAATAAAAGGACGACATAACATCGTTACGGCGACTGCACCTACCCTCGATTCGGTCCTTTGGGAACTAAGAAGGGAGCCACGACCCCCACCAGCGCCCACAGCGTGGTGAAGCAGATCATCGGCAGGGCTAGGGAGTGAGAAACCATGTCTCCAATCCTCAAAAACGTTTATGAAGGAATTGTTGTCAATTTCCTAATCTGGTTGTGTAGCATCAATGGCTGCTGAGCTAGCTTGGACCGTCACTGCAGCCCCGCCTCCTAAGCCCAGGCGTCATGTGAATGGTGAAAAGGAAACGACTGATTGTTTTGTGATTGGTCGAGCCGGTTGTCTTTCAGTATTAAAGCGTAAGGACGTTTAAATCATCACACTAATGCTTCAACATTATTTCGATTTCAAAGGGCTGTGGTACTACAACAACATAGAAAAAAATTGAAGAAACAACCAGTATATCAATGTAAGTAATACACATAAACATAATGACCAGCATAAGGCACATGGAATACTAAAGTCAATAAGGAAATTAAGTCAGTCTTATGCTTATCAATACAATAGATGGCCATACAGTTAGCTTGAATAGCACACTAGCGCTAATGACCATTGACAAAAAAAGGTACAAATGTTACCACAAAAGGGACAAAAATGGAATGAAAACAAAATTCAAACTACAAAATACAAATGAAGAAAAATTAAACTGCCAAAGTTATTAATAGAGTATAATTCTACCTGTCTTGGATTCAAATCACAGAACTAGCTCACAGGACGCCATCTTGTGTAGCACAACGTTAAAGTTCATTCATTCATTTTCTACCGCTTATCCTCACAAGGGTCACGGGGGGTGCTGGAGCCTATCCCAGCTGTTTTCGGGCGAGAGGCAGGGTGCACCCTGGACTGGTGGCCAGCCAATCACAGGGCACATATAGACAAACAACCATTCACACTCACATTCATACCTATGGACAATTTGGAGTCGGCAATTAACCTAGCATGTTTTTGGAATGTGGGAGGAAACCCACGCATGCACGGGGATTCAACTCAGGTCTCCTAGCTGTGAGGTCTGCATGCTAACCACTCGACCGCCGTGCAACCGAAAGTGAAAGTGATCAGGTAAATCATTTCCAAAACTATTTTTCCCCAAATACCCTGTGTTGTTCTTAACAAACTGCCAGGTATCATTTTCAAGTATCAAAGTGCATCAACGTCTCAGCCGTTTTTGTGAAAGTGTGTTGATCTTATTTCAGGAAGTTGCTTGTGAAGAAAAAAAAAGGAATTTGAAGTTGATTTAATGAGGTGGTTTTAGTCATGCATGTCAAAAAGGGAAAGAGGAAGGTCAGTTCTTGCTCTGTTTCTTTGAACAGCAGATGCAAAACCGCCTCCTCTTTGTCTTGTTGCTGCGGATGGTAGACGCACACGTTTCTACGTGTTCAAATACTCCGATATGAGTTTTAAAAAGAGATTTGTGGTCCTCCTTCTCAGCGTGCAAGGTAGTACATGTCTACTTTTGTATCTGAGCGTTTTGAGTTAGTTTGAATGTGATGTATAAAATGGTGCCTTTCTAGATCAACTTTAACAGAGAAGCTGTTTTTCCACGCTGGCAGCATCTCTGCATGTTTTTATCTTAGTATTATTATTCCAGTTATTTTTGTCTCAGCTAAAACATCACATGCCTTTGTATGTGTGTGCATTTCTATGTTCCTTGTCCACACAATTCACATGAAATAGAAACTTTCAAGGTAAGTTATGTTTTGTCTGCTCTGAATTGGACTTTTCTGGTCGCTGATGTACAAGATTAGAAGTGCTCGACTGTCGTGTCACTTCCTGAGGCATCTTCTCAGTGATAATAATCAAGTGTGAAGCAACCAACAGGAGTGGAGGATGACTGAGAACGAACCACATTAAAGCGAACAAGAACTCTTGAAGAACCTGTGGTGTCATTAGGCCTATTTTTATAAGCCCCTCTAAATAATTTCATATTTTTTATAGATTTTTCTTTTATTTTTTATAGATTTTTTTTTACAAAAAATCTCTGACAAGTTTTATATAATAGTATTAGAATTATCTGCCATTAATTTATAATCATAAATCTGTCCATTTCCCTTTATTTCATGGTGTAAGGTAGAGAGAGCCCCTTCACTGCGCCATTACCCAGTCCAGTGGTGTCATTAGGCCTATTGTAGGGGGGCTTCAACCACCCTAAAATGTTCTTAAGTCCCCCTAAATAATTATATATATATATATTTTTTTATTCTCCAAAAAAAATCTCAATCACAATTGAGTATCTTTACTAAATCTGTCCAAAAGTGGGAAAGTTATATCCCGGTTCTTGTTCGTTATTTGTTTTTTGGATTTCCTAATGTCTACTAAATTCATCCTCAGAACCTAGTGACACCCCTGTGAACAACACATACCACCTTTTCCTCTCCGATGACATCTTCCAAAATAATTCAATGTGTCTCAGAGGGAAATAAAACCTAAGAAGAAAGAGAAAGCAGCATCGTTTAGAGAAGTGAGAACTACACCCAAAAATGAGCAGCACAATATGCTAAAAAAATCTGCCAAAATTCTCACAGGACACAATCGAAATCTCCCAAAATAAATGTCATATTAAAAATGGAACAATCTATGGGATTTGGCAAAATACATCCATCCATCTATTTTCTATGCCGTTTATCCTCATTAGGATAGGACTGGTGGCCAGACAATCACAGGGCACATATAGACAAACAACCATTCACACTCAATTTGGAGTCGCCAATTAACGTAGCATAGGAGTCCTTTATGAGTAGCTGTGCATTCCTTGTTAATCAGCTAAAAAATGGGATTGGGCATGCTTGATGTCAGTGTTTCCAGGAGGCAAGCGGGAATGTTGCTATGTTAACTATTTTGGTTAACTTCCCTTGCCATCCATGCCCAAATGTTCTTAATTGGAGTTAGATCAGGGGAACCATGAACCGCAAAAAGGGGCGTGGCACAAACAAACAAAAATGGTTTGTCACAAGCTTCACTGGTGGTTCTCAGGTGTGTAATGAAGTGTAATGCTCTGTGTTTCAGTGGTCCTCGGTGCCGATTGGGGAGGGAAGTGTACACCGACTGAGATCTGTGCCGAAGCAGGAACCACAGTGAACCTTCATTGCTACTTCACCTACCCGGCCACGCAAAATGAGCGTGAGACAAAAGTTGAGAAAAGAGTGTGGTTCATCAAAGGTCAAAATAATGACCCTGAAGATCTGATGTTGGACCCTGACTACTTTGGTCGTTTGCAATCTGACTGCCATGACGACAACTGCAGTTTGACCATCGCCGACTTGAGACAGAACGCCGTGGTCAAGTTCAGATTCACAACTAACCATCCCAGCAAAGGAGCCTTCACCATCAAGACTGGAGTCAGGGTGTCAGTCATTGGTACTGCTTTCTCTAAAAACACATTTCCACCAAACTCCAGTCCAGTTTGAGGTCAGGAAGTCCAAACTTTTGAGTGCCTGGTGTGGGTGGGTGTCATAGCGTGGCACCAACAAAGAAATACATCAAAAGAGAACATCTTGTTGTTTCTCTTCTTTCCATTCTCTGTTCACCAATCAACAGACTGCACTGTCTAGCTCCGCCCCTTTTGCTAGCCTACTACTGTACTTGGTACAATTCCCAACTCATGCCAATGGAAACTGACCCAAACTCTACTGCCTTTGTGGAAATGCATATGAAGACATTCATCATCATATGATGTAAGTGGTCTGTTCATTCAATTCCAGCTTTCGAGGTACAAGTGCCCACGGAAGTTCAGTGGAATTACCGGAAGGATCTGAAGTGTCTGAGCACATGCAGTCCCTGGCCTGATTCTTCATACATCTGGTATAAGAATGGGAAGGAAATCCCAAATGCAAACTCCCAAGATTACTCAGTAGCCCTGTCCTCCGAGGACAGTTATTCCTGCGCAAAAGGAGGACATGAGCATGCTGCGTCTCCTCCAGAGTGTGAGTGGATTCTTCAGTCTTCGTGTAGCATGTAGCTCCATGCTAACTCATCTAAAGTCCTTCTTCTGACTTCCAGGTGTGTCTACCAGCCCATGTCGCAAGGTGGTATACGAGAAGAGACGCATCTGTGCCCTGAAGGGCTCAAGGGTGGACATTATATGCAAGTACGGTGGTACGTACAGCTACAGCCACAAAAAGTTCTGGTTCAGACCAGATCGTAGTCACATGTGGAAAACTCCCAGCATACCCGAGGATATCACGTTGGAACCCCAGTACAAGAGTCGTCTGTCATATGTTGGAGGGGTGCTGACAATCAAAAACGTGAAGATGAATGATTCCGCTCAGTATTGCTTCAAATTCCAGGACAATTCTTTTGAATGGAAGAGTATTTTACCTGGAAGTATTTTGACAGTAACAGGTATGAACACACTCAAACACCTCCAAACATGACACCACACCAGCACTCATTCATTCATTCATTCATTTTCTACCGCTTTTTCCTCACGAGGGTCGCGGTGGGTGCTGGAGCCTATCCCAGCTGTCTTCGGGCGTGAGGCGGGGTACACCCTGGACTGGTGGCCAGCCAATCACAGGGCACATATCGACAAACAACCATTCACACTCACATTCATACCTATGGACAATTTGGAGTCGCTAATTAACCTAGCATGTTTTTGGAATGTGGGAAGAAAACCAGAGTACCTGGAGAAAACCCACGCATGCAAACTCCACACAGAGATGGCCGAGGGTGGAATTGAACCCTGGTCTCCTAGCTGTGAGGTCTAGGCGCTAACCACTTGCAGCCCCTGAAAAGAAACACTCATTCATTTTTTACCGCTTATCCTCACGAGGGTCGCGGGGTGCTGGAGCCTATCCCAGCTGTCTTCGGGCGAGAGGCGGGGTACACTCTGGACTGGTGGCCAGCCAATCACAGGGCACATATAGACAAACAACCATTCACACTCAAATTTACAACATGCAAACTCCACACAGCTGGTCTCCTAGCTGTGAGGTCTGCGCGCTAACCACTAGACCACCGTGTCGCCCCACACCAGCACTGTCCAAATAAATTCACTCTCTAGAAAAAATCAGAGGCCATGGTTCTCAGTCAGGAAAGGGGGGAGGAGTTTAAGTATCTCGGGGTCTTGTTCACGAGTGAGGGAAGGTGGGAGCGTGAGGTCGACAGACAGATCGGCGCAGGCTCTGCAGTCATGCGGTCGCTGTACCAGACCGTCGTGGTGAGCTGAACTATCAAAGCTCTCAATGGGTCGTGAGCGAAAGAATGAGATCGCGGATACAAGCGGCTGAAATGAGTTTCCTCCGTAGGTTAGCTGGACTCACCCGAAGAGATAGGGGGAGGAGCTCAATCATCTGGGAGAGGCTTAGAGTAGAGCCGTTTCTCCTTCACATCGAGAGGAGCCAGTTGAGGTGGCTCGGGCATCTAATCTGGATGCCTCCCGGATGCCTCGCTGACAAATAATTTTAGTTTTACCTAGGTTCAAGGACAATCTATTATTATCAAATCTTCTTAATATGACCATTCCATCTCTGACAATTTTAATTATTTAATTTGTGCTTTCTCGGGAACAAAAAGAAGTTGTGTCATCTGTAAATAATACTAGCTTTAAGTCTTTCGTGACTTTGGAGATGTCATTGACGTACAAGTTGAACAGTTTTGGTCCCAGTATTGACCCCTGGGGTACTCCACACGTAATATATAAACTTGCAGATGTGTGTTCTCCTAGCTTTACGTATTGCTTCCTGTCAGCTAAGTAGTATAGACCCAGTTCAGAACTAATTCTCTTATTCCGTACCTTTCTAATGTAGTTATTGGTAATAGTAATGGTTTTATTTCATTTGAACATGCAGTTTTTATAGTTTCCATTTCGATTCCATTACAATCAGTTCATGTTTTTGTTACATCCGTCAGAAACATAGGATTCCTTTCTATTGTTTCTGACATTTCTCTCCAGGGACAGTTCTTATCGTACAGCTTCATATAAGTATGTAGAAAGTATTCATATGCTTCATCCACGTCTTTGGCACTGTACAAACACTACCATTTTTTTGCCACTCCCAAAGGAATAATAATATTCTATGTTCGCATATTTGCTCCTCTTGTCTCCAGACGTGAAGGTGCGGGTGATGGAAGCCAAAGTAGAACCATCTTACATTCTTGCACAGATGTTGTGTTACACACACTGTCGTCCAGAACAACCTATCTCTTTTGAGTGGCAGCGGAATGGAGTGAAGTCTGTGGTCCATGTTGGATCGAAACTAGAAGTCTACTTATATCCTGGAGACTACGTCACCTGTACTGCAAATGACGTTGAGTCCCCTCCCCTGTGTGAGTTATTTTGGGTTGGGAAGGGGTACCAAAAGCCTAAGCCAAAAGCCTAATTCACTGTAAATGAGTGAATCTTTTATTAATTGTATTTTTTAACATATATATATATATATATATATATATATATATATATATATATATATATATATATATATATATATATATATATATATATATATATATATATATATATATATATATATAATTAATTAATTAATTAATTAATTAATTAATTTAATTAGTAATCAGTTAATATTTTATAAATTTTATTTTTAACATATATATATATTAATATATATATGTTATATATTATATATATGTGTTAAAAAATAAAATTAATAATTTTTAATAAATTTGTATATTTTATTTTTTAACATATATATATTAATATATATATGTTATATATTATATTATATATATTATATATATATTAATATGTGTTGAAAAATAAAATTAATAAATTTGTATAAATTAATATATATATATATGTTATAAAATAAATTTAATAAAATATTCACTGATTACTAATTAAATTAACACACATATATAATATATAACATATATATATATATTAATATATATATGTAATAAATAAATAAATTTTAATACATTTTTATAAATTAATACATATATGTAAAAAATAAAATTAATAAAATATTCACTGATTACTAATTAAATTAAAATAATTTTACTTAACACACACACACACATATATATATATATAATATATATATTTTAATATACATATGTTAAAAAATAAAATTAATAAATATTCACTGATTACTAATGAAATTATTTTACTTTTAATTGTTTTATTATCATAAAAAATAACTATTTTATTTTATTTAGTAGTTATCAAATAATCCATCCATTTTCTATGCCGCTTATCCTCACTAGGATTGCAGGGTATGCTGGAGCCTATCCCAGCTGTCTTTGGGTGGGAAGCGGGGTCGTTATTAATGAATCCTTGTGGGAAACCTTGTGAATCTTTCTTCATTCTCATGGTTCCTCCTCCAGATGCTCTGCACCATCCCTTAGTGAATCTGAGTAACGCTGCTGAGATATTGGAGGGACGTCCACTGATTCTGACCTGTAACACCGACGTCTCAGCATCAACAAAATACTGCTGGTACAGGAAGAAGAGACATTCAGATGATGATGAAGTCCTCGGTGAAGACCCACAGCTGGTTTACAACTCCATCAAGTCTTCAGACTCAGCAGAGTATTGGTGTACTGTGGAGAACGAGTTGGGGAAGAAGACATCGGAAGCCGTCCGCATCAATGTCCAATGTGAGTACAACGATGTCTTTAGGACGTGTGGCAACAAAGATGAGAACGATCTCCTGTCCTTCAGATGCTCCCAGATCATCCTCATTGTTTGTGAATCCTTCTCACGTCATCAAGGAGGGACAGTTGGTGATACTGACCTGCAGCAGCGATGCCAACCCAGCTGCTAGCTACATCTGGTACAAGGACAACCGAATTCTGCCCCAAAAATCTCAAAAACATTACTTGAGGTCCATCCGCCCTGAAGATGCCGGAACGTTCTCCTGCCAGTCTGAGAATAAATATGGACTTGTCAACTCTTCATCGGTTTTCATAGACGTGCAGTGTAAGTGTCTGACATGGACGTCCAGTTTAGGTATGGAGCTCCTAAGTCCAATATGGATGTTCACTTTAGGTACCAAAGTCTAACATTGAGGTCCTGGAGTCCCTGTTAAAGGACCAAAGTCCGACATAGTGTCAAAAGCTCCAGTGTATACTCAAGTCGTAAGTCCATGTATGTCCAGTCTAGGTTCCAAAGTCCAACATGTCCTAAGTTCAACTTAGACATCCGGTACAAGGGCCAAAATTCAACATGGAGGTTCCATCATACTAGATGTCAAGGTTAGGTACCAACATGGAAGGTCTAAAGTTTAACAGTTTAGGTACCAAAGTCCACCATGAAGGTCCTAATTCCAAAATGGATGTCCTGAGTTCACTGACTTCAACATGGATGTTCCGTTTTGGTAGTCCAAAACAGAACATGGAAATCCAGTTAAAGGACCAAAGTCCAACATTGTGGTCCAGTGTAAGTACAAAGTCCAACATGAAGGTCCTCAGCTCTTGTCTAATTAGCGATAAACTCCACCAAGGAGGTCCTAAGTCCAACATCAATGTCCAGACTTCAGCAGGGAGAATCTGTTCCGGCAGCAAAAGTCCAACATGGAGGTCCTAGTCCAACACGGAGACGGAGGCCCTGTTAAAGGACCAAAGTCCAACATAGTGTCAAAAGGTCCAGTGTATACTCAAGTCATAAGTCCATGTATGTCCAGGTTCCAAAGTCCAACATGTCCTAAGTTCAACTTAGACATCCAGTCCAAGGGCCAAAATCCAACATGGATGTTCCATCATTGATGTCAAGGATAGGTACCAACATGGAAGGTCTAAAGTCTAACAGTTTAGGTACCGAAGTCCACCATGAAGGTCCTAATTCCAAAATGGATGTCCTGAGTTCACTTAGTTCAACATGGATGTTCTGTTTTGGTAGTTAACTCCAACATGGAAATCCGGTTAAAGGACCAAAGTCCAACATAGGGTCCTAAGTCCAATACAAAGGTCCAGGGTAAGTACTAAACATGGATGTAAACCATATAGGGACCAAAGTCTAACATGGAGGTCCTGATTTCACCTTGGAGGTCCACTATAAAGACCAAAGTCCAATATGGAGCTACTGATTCCAACATAGATGTTCAGTTTAGGTACCAAAGTCCAACATGGAGTCCCAAACGTCTACAATGACTGCAGCAAGAGGAGAGTGAGAAGATCATGAGTTTTTTCCGCCGTTTGACACACGTCTTCTCCTTAGAGTGGAGTCAGAACATCACAGAAGAAACCTAGTGAACCTCCAGGCTCGACTTTGTGAAAGATTTTAGGGTTTCACCGTGACTAAAGTGTATCTCCACCCATGTTCTCTACCAGATGCTCCTAAGGTTTGCATGATCTCAGTGGGACCCTCCAGTGAAGTACGCAAGGGTGCTTCAGTCAGTATGAATTGTAGCAGCGATGCCAACCCAGAGGCAAACTACAAGTGGTTCAAGACCAATGACGACTTGAACGTAGCATCTGAGAGTAGCATCACCTTCACCAACATCCAAACCAGCGCCAGTGGCGAGTACCACTGCGTGGCTTCCAACGGTAGAGGGCGCTGTAATGCAACAGTGTTGCTCCAAGTGGAGACTGGTAAGTGGTCAGTGAGTTCCTTCCTGGAATGTTTCGATTGTTGCCATGGTAACTATCACGCACTGTTGCTCAGGTCCCATGACGGTGGCAGCTTATGGCAGCTTAGTCGCCGTCGTTGTTCTGGTGGTCCTGGCTCTCGCTGTGTTCCTGGTGTTGAGGTGAAGACTACAACGTTATGCTTTAGTCCAGGTTGTCGTCTACAACAACTACAGCTTCAAGAATAACCTTCTTCTTCTTCTAGGAAAAAGAGGCCATCAAACAGAGAGACTGCAGATTCCAAAGCACAGGTGACCAAGTGAAACCGACCACAAAACTTCTTATTCCCTATTCCCTGTTCATCTTGAAAGACCCCGAGGATGACTCAGGCACTCATACCCCTCCACCACCATAAGGTGGTGATTCACGGAGGAGTGAAAAGAAACATTCATTCATTCATAGAGGCGGGGACTGGACTGGTGGCCAGCCAATCACAGGGCACATATAGACAAACAACCATTCACACTCACATTCATACCTATGGACAATTTGGAGTTGCATGTTTTTGGAATGTGGGAGGAAACCGGAGTACCCGGAGAAAACCCACGCATGCACGGGGAGAACATGCAAACTCCACACAGAGATGGCCGAGGGTGGAATTGAACTCGGGTCTCCTACCTGTGAGGTCTATGCGCTAACCACTCAACCGCCGTGCAGCCCCTGAAAAGAAACCGTCATTCATTTTCTACCGCTTATCCTCACGAGGGTTGCGGGGGATGCTGGAGCCCAGGGGTACACCCTGGACTGGTGGCCAGCCAATCACAGGGCACATATAGACAAACAACCATTCACACTCACATTCATACCTATGGACAATTTGGAGTCGCCAACTAACCTAGCATGTTTTTGGAATGTGGGAGGAAACCGGAGTACCTGGAGCATGCAAACTCCAGACAGAGATGGCCGAGGGTGGAATTGAACCCTGGTCTCCTAGCTGTGAGGTCTACACGCTAACCACTCGACCACTGTGCAGCAAAAGAAACAATGCAGAATAATATAAATAAATACCTGCACAGTCTGACCGAATCTGAGCTTCCTTGTTAAATTAGATCCTAAATATAGAAAAATGAACAAACCAAATGCCACTGAAGTGCAGGAATTGATTGACAGTAAATAAATGTACACTTGTAATACTGCATATTTATACTCCTCAGTCCGACCGGGGTCCAGATTGCGGCAACACTTCAAACAAGGAGCAGGAAGACCTGGTTTATTCCAAGGTCAGCTTCACCAAATCCCCTGACGGTGCCATCTACTCCAACGTCACGCCTGCTCCCCGCAAACGCTTTGTGGAGGAGGTCGACTGTGTGGAGTACGCCATGGTTAAAAGTGATGGCCGCGTCTCAGGGTGAGTCCATGATGAATGAGTTGAGATTAGAAGTACCGTCCTACCGTAAAGTGTTCTGCACCAAGGGGATCAAATATTAACGCTCCCCCCGCTGTTTGACACTGACAGGCTGAAGCCTGAAGAGGGCGCTGATGTACGTGAGCTGTACAGCACAGTCCAGAAACACCACAACTGATGATGACCGCCAGTGTCGCGGGGATGGAGACCTCCACGCCACCATGACGCAAACATGAGACGTGCTGGACTTTTTGGCGCGACTTTACAACTTTTAAGCTTAGATAAGAAAAAAAACATTTATCATGGACACAGGTGTCACTAAATAAATTACATTATTTTTCAAAATATCATTTCTTTGGAGTTCATGATGGTTGTACATAGCAAAATAAACAAATCCAATATCTCATACGTTGTGAAAAATTGTCAAAAAAATAAAATACTGTATCAATATTATCAGGGATTTAAAAAGAACATTGGTACCTGAATGCAGCACATCAGTGATTCCCAAACTTTTTAGTAGTGTACCCACTAAAAATCTGATATGAGCCGTGCACCCCCTACTCCTGATCGATTATATAATAATCATTACTATATTATTAATTAGCCCATTATTATTACTATCATCATTATTCTTCTTCTGATTATTACTACTACTACTACTAGCAGTAGTAGGCTACTATTAGCCTGCTTATTGGCTTGCTTACTAGCCTGCTTTTGCCCTATTATATATTTGTCAGATTTTTTATTTAAATAAAAAAATAAAAATATCCAATTATTTGGGGGGGGTTAAGAACATTTTAGGGGGACTGAAGGCCCCCCTAAAATAGGCCTAATGACGCCACGTGTGGATGTGTTTCCTGTGATTTCCAAGTGTCCATGAATGCAGCGACAACTTGTGCCTCAAGAGTTACGTGATACATCCGAATGGTAGCATTTTGCTAGTTTTGATCCTGCTTGCCGAGTATGAAGTTTCCAATACCTGACTGGAATCTTTCCATGATGTCCCAACTCTAAAAGAACCACTACCCCATTTTTAATGGCGTCCGAAATACACAAATACAATCAACCAAAGGAATAGCCTAATTTTCGGTTTCTACTTTCGGTTTCTGCGCCCGTGGGGATTAATTATCACACCAATATAAATGAAATATTCAATTAAATACTCTTAATAGACCAAAAAATAATTCAAACTTACTTATTTGCTGATATGATGCACATAGAGCAGGGGTCGGCAACCTTTACTATCAAAAGAGCCATTTTACCCCCTCGCTCACTGAAGAAAAATAGAATGGAGCCGCGAAACATAATTTAACAGCAGAATATAGGGGCTGCATAGCGGTCGAGTGATTAGCGCGCAGACCTCACAGCTAGGAGACCCGAGTTCAATCCCACCCTCGGCTATCTCTGTGTGGAGTTTGCATGTTCTCCCCGTGCAAGAAATGTGTAGCAACATGCTCACATCCAGAGCAGAGTAGTTCAGAGGAGAAAAAGCGGAGTTGATCAAGTACTCTTGCTAGTATACGGTCTCAAAGAAAGTCCCATTTTTTTCAAAAGTAATTACAAAGATGCATATTTTCCTCATTTGGGTGTTAAAACAAATATTTGAGCATTGCAAAGGGAGCCACAACAAAGAGGCTGAAGAGCCACATGCGGCTCTGGAGCCGTAGGTTGCTGACCCCTGACATAGAGCAATGAACAACTTGGGCTCTTCCTTCTTCCTGCCGCTGCAGTCGCCTCGTGCCGTGAGGCATTCAGGTACACTCCTAATTGTGAGACTAATTGCGCTAATTTTTTAAATATTTTATTCACGTACCTCTACATAGGCGGTAGATTTTACCTGTACTATCATGTATTTAGTATTTTTTAATTATTATCATCACCTTAAGACATTCTATGGGGAAAAACATGTACATATATACAATATATATATGTGTGTGTTATGTATATACCGTATCACAGAAGGAATGTAAATATTAGTAATTCAGAACACAAAAGGCAGTTTTTAAATGAAATTTCAAAAATCCAAAGATACACTACCACCATCATTTGTTTTTCTGAAAAGAAGTAATGGGACACGCACCTTCCACAAAGCCATGAATAATGTATCATAAATGTGTTTCAGCAATTTCAGCTTTTTCTGGATTTTATTCCAAAGAAGGATAACTGACAACAAGAGAAGTACAGTATAGTCATCGAATGCTAACTCACTTGTGGACACTGCTGTTTACACTTAGGTGACACATAAGAATGTTAAAACAACCACTGTAAACCAAATACATATTTTACAGTTTGACCCTGGAACAGTTCTCTATGATTTCAGATGGGGAGAATAGTTTTGTAACATCAATAAATGTGTACTTTTTCATGAAAAAAATCATTAGTTCTGCCCGCCATCTTATAAAATGTAAAGACAAACATTTAACAAGAAATGACAAAAGAACAAGTCACTGTCACGAGTCACGTTGTAGCTTTTTTTTTGTGTGTAAAAAACGTGTTTTCCCACAGTGACCACAGCAGGCCAAGCGTCTTACAGCCTGCAAGCGTTCTCAAAGAGTTCCTTGGCGGCGGCGTCGAGGCTCGTGCATTTGGCCTGCAGGTCCCTGCCGCACTCTGCAGGCGAAGGCCAGCGTTCCACCCAGGTTGCCTTACCGAGCGTGTACATGAACCTGACACACAACAACAAAAACATTGCAAAAGACGTGTGTGTGACAAAAACACACCACGCTGACTTCGGTCTTACCTGTTGCTGTCACGGTCCACGTCCCACTTGTCCTCTTTGGGCCCGATGATGAGGTACTGTGAGCCTATCTTCAGGTCCAGTCCTTCTCTGCAACCTCCGTGGGACATAAAGACCCTACTCTGACCTGTTTCGACTCCCGCCTCCACGCCTGTGAGACACGTTACTCATGTAAAAAAAAAAAATCACTCAAATGCGTGGGGAAAAACCTGTGACAGACTCACCCAGTTTGATAACGCGTGTGATCTCCATGTCGTATCTGTCGTAGTAACTGTGGCTGACGTTCACGACCTTCACCTGGAAAACTGGAACACAGCGAACACAACGTCACAGCGGGATGACTGCTATGGAGGACCAAAACTGCCAAAATAATAAATAAATAAATAAAAGTGGAAATAAAAACAAAAATGAAAAAAATATCAAAAAATTAAATACAAAAAAATATATAAATGGAAATAAAAACAAAAATAAAAAAATATATACATAAATAAATAAATACAAGCAAAAATAAATACAAAAATAAAAAACAAGATTCAAAAATTAAAAATAAATACAAAAATAAATGTAGAAATAAATACAAAAATAAATATATAAATAGAATTACATATCAATAAATAAGTAAAAGCACTCTGCTCTCATATGTATTTATTTCATGTAGCAGACAATGTCAGCTTGAAATGCAGAAGGAAAAACTATTCAAATGAGGGGGCGGTCCTAAGTGTGTCTTGGGTTGAACTGTTCGCCTATTGGTTGATCGACATGTGAGTGCGAAAATCGACTAGGTATGCCTGCAAACGGCCACAGCAAGAGGAAGTATACAGGGAGAAAAGTATACATTTACCGGGACAATAATGGCGGGGTCCACCAGGAAGTCGGTGTCCGAGCTGGAGATGGCAGCCATATTTACCGCCATTGAGAGTGGTGTGGTGACTTCCTCTTGCTGTGGCTGTTTGCAGGCATACCTAGTCGATTTTCGCACTCACATGTCGATCAACCAATAGGCGAACAGTTCAACCCAAGACACACTTAGGACCGCCCCCTCATTTGAATAGTTTTTCCTTCTGCATTTCAAGCTGACATTGTCTGCTGCATGAAATAAATACATATGAGAGCAGAGTGCTTTTATTTATTTATTGATATGTAATTCTATTTATATATTTATTTCTACATTTATTTTTGTATTTATTTTTGAATGTTGTTTTTTATTTTTGTATTTATTTTTGCTTTTATATTTTATATATTTATTTATTTCTTTATTATTTTGGCAGTTTTGGTCCTCCATAGACTGCGCTCTCTAATGCAGTGATTTTCAACCACTGTGCCGCGGCCCACTAGTGTACTTTGAGAAACAGCCAGGTGTGCAGTGAGGAATTATCCAACATCACTTTTTTATAGTTAACATTGATTAATCATCATTTGCAAATATTATGTCAATAGCCATGAATATATGGACCCAAATACTCAATTGCATTTGGTATATTTGCTCAAACGGAAAGAATTGAACAGGGATGGAATATTCCTTTCCCCAATCCAATTCAGGTATCTTGTACCCGCTCAAACGGAAATTTATCAGGGTGCGTTCTTCTTCATGGTGTTTTTCTTCTTCTGTTGTTTATTGGCGGTTGGCAAGCAGCTTTCGTGTGCATTAGCGCCATCTGTGGAACAGAATCTAAACCCTTCTATACGCTATTCACAAGTCCAGTTTTATTAAAAAAGAAAATACATATCTATATAAAACATGTCCTGAGTTTAATTATAAAATACAGTAAACCTCGGATATATCGGACTCGGATATATCGGAAATTCGCTCACAACGGACAGATAAAAAAGAACCGATTTTTCTGTAATGCATTTCCAATAAAAATTCATTGCATATATCGGATTTTTTATAACGGATTTGGCCTATTTCGGACAAAATCTCCAGTCCCGTTCCAATGCATTTCCATTAAATTTCCCTCGCATATATCGGATGGCCGCATCGTGGCGCTCCGAAGCTAGCTGACATTCCTAGACGTTTTAAAGCAGAGGACATTTTTAATGCCGACGAAACTGGGTTATTCTGGCAAATGCTGCCAGAAAACACCCTGGGATTTATTGAATGAGCTCTTAACCTCACTATTGGAAATAACGTAGGCCTGACGGGCGTAACAGGGCCTAGCTTAATTAACAATTTGTTATGCTCAGAGTCCAATAAAGTTAAATTCTCATTACCTTACGTCTCTTTTCATTGCCCAGTCCAGGTACATTGGAAACATAGTCAAGGAAGTGCCTTTTTATAACGGATAAAATCCGATTTACGCATATACCGGATATAAATCCGATATATGCGTAAAACGGACATTTTCCGGTGTACGCATATAACGGATTTCGCTTATATCGGACAAAACCAGTGGGAACAATTGAATCCGATATATCTGAGGTTTACTGTATTAGCAAGATTGAATTTGATCTTTTCCTGTTAAAATTGATTGAATTGATTAAAAATGGAGGCGAGCAATCGGCATTGGACTGCTAAGCAAAGTTTGTTTTTGATTCAAACTAAATTTCAAGACTGGACAGACGAAAAACTGACAATACGGAGTTATTCCAACAAGTGAAAGAAAAACTCGGGGAAGCCGGTATCACGTGATGTTGATGTTTACGTTTTACTGGGCATGCCCTATTGACTATTCTGTTTGGATACCATTGTTTCCCAAAAGGTCATTCGGAAAGAGGAAAAACTGGTCATGTAAAAACGTGGCTACTGTGGAGTGTCTGTGGTGTAAAGACTGGCAGAGCAATGTAATATTGGTCCGTGTGGCAACACCTACCTTGTTCCTCCGATCGACTTATTGATGCACGTGTGAGGTCGTGGTGACATTTTGTAACATTTTTGGTTAGTGGTGTGCCACAAGATTTTTTCCAAAAAAAAGGTTGAAAAACACTGCTCTAATGTATTGATGATATTTCAAGCAATGGCTGTGGAAGCGTGCATGTGCGTCGCCATGGCAACACAGGGTGAAACTAAAGTGTGAGAGTACCGTGATGTAGAGACTTGCAGGCAAACGTCTCTCTTTCCTTCTTGACAAAGTCCTCGCCGTCACTTTTGGCGATGCAGCAGTCGCCTGCAGTTTTTTTTAGTTAAGCATACTTAAGTTTGAAGTCTTTGGTTATTTAATGCGGGTTCTTTTTGTTCTTTACCCTGCGTGCAGCGGCAGACGTTTTCCTTGCAGATGTGAGTCAGGTCGTCGGGTTGTTGACTGGGCGTGTACGTCCTACTGCAGCGTTGGTCTAACAACAACACGACACCAATCGGGTGTCAAAAGACCGTCAGTGACATAAAAAGCGGAATCTTTTTGCATTGAAAGGCGGCGGCGTCCCACCAGGGTTGTAGTACTCGTACACAGCGACCCAAGACGGCTGCAGAAGGCCCACTTTGAAGTTCTGATGGAGCCTGAAGACCAAGATCTCCGGTTCCTTGTGCGAGACCTTGAGGACACGGAAGTAAAGCTGAGCTTGGAGGAGCGGCCGAGGCAAAGCTGTGCGTTCTGGTCCTAGTTCTAGTCCTGGTTCTGGTGGTTACCTTAAACAGGTGGATGATGAGAGAGCCTCGGTCGCTCAGGTTGTCCACCATCTTGAAGTTGCTGATGTAACGGTCCACTGAGTTGGACAGCTGGACACACATCATCATTATTATCATTATTACGATTATTCTTATCATTCTGATCATTCCAATTATTAGTTAAAAACAATTAAAAACATTACCATCATTTTTATGTTATCATTACTATTCTTGTTCTAATAATGCTATTGCTAACAGGTGAGGTGTGTACCATTTCCAGGTCGGAGTTTTCGGGGGTGAAGCCGGTGGGCAGGGTGACGTCCAGCACCACCAGCCTGACGTCGCTGGGTCCTAAAGCCCTGTGGGGGAGGGAGCACATTTGATCATTCATTTTCCTCACGAGGGTCGAGGGGGATGCTGGAGCCTATCCCAGCTGTGTTTCGTGCGAGAGGCAGGGTACACCCTGGACTGGTGGCCAGCCAATCACAGGGCACATATAGACAAACAACCATTCACACTCACATTCATACCTATGGACAATTTGGAGTCGCCAATTAACCTAGCATGTTTTTGGAATGTGGGAGGAAACCGGAGTACCCAGAGAAAACCCACGCATGCACGGGGGAGAACATGCAAACTCCACACAGAGATGGCCGAGAGTGGAATTGAACCCTGGGGTCCTAGCTGTGAGGTCTGCGTGCTAACCACTCGACCGCCATGCCGCCACATTTGATCATAATACTGCTATTTCCGTAGAGAGAGAAATAGAGAAAAAGAAACAGAGAGACAGACAACGTGTGTGATGAAGGAATTATGACACTGTTCAATTCTGACACTATAGAGGAAGACTTTTGTGGCTGGGGGCATTTCTTTTAACAGAGTACCAAGCTGGCCAAACGTGGGGGGGTCCTCACCTCACTTTGACGGTCATCTGGTAGGACTTCTCCACGTCTGCTGGAGGCTTCTCTGTGGTGAGACAATATTCTTGTAGTTACTGACGTCAGAGGTTTTCTTCCATACATCTTCCATCAATAGCTATAGCATTCAACTAGTATGTTTTTGTTGTCATCATTATATTTATGCAAATAAAGGTACCTTTAGTCGTGCCGGGTATTAAAATGAACAAGAACCTGAAGAAACAATGGCGTTCTAATTATTAAAAAAGGCAGACTCACCGCTGGCCTCCTCCATGGCGACACTGAGCTCAAAGTTCTTGCAAGGAATCTTCTCGTCCACTTCATGTAGCTGGTTGTAGTAGGTCACCACCTAGAGGGGTCATGTGACAGGATGTCAGCTGCACCGTTACAGCTTCCCTCAGCGTCGTCATCAGAATCAGAATCGCCTTTATTGTCATTGTATTGTCATTCATTCATTCATTTTCGACCGCTTATCCTCACAAAGGTCATGTGGGGTGCTGGAGCCTATCCCAGCTGTCTTCGGGTGAGAGGCGGGGTACACCCTGGACTGGTGGCCAGCCAATCACAGGGCACATATAGACAAACAACCATTCACACTCACATTCATACCTATGGACAATTTGGAGTTGCATGTTTTTGGAATGTGGGAGGAAACCGGAGTACCCGGAGAAAACCCACGCATGCACGGGGAGAACATGCAAACTCCACACAGAGATGGCCGAGGGTGGAATCGAACTAGGGTCTCCTGGCTGTGAGGCCTGCGTGCTAATCACTTGCACGCTGTGCAGCCTTTTTAAGGATATTCATTCATTCATTCATTTTCTACCGCTTTTCCTCACAAGGGTTGTGGGGGTGCTGGAGCCTATCCCAGCTGTCTTCAGGCGAAAGGCGGGGTACACCCTGGACTGGTGGCCAGCCAATCACATATAGACAAACAACCATTCACACTCACATTCATACCTATGGACAATTTGGAGTCGCCAATTAACCTAGCATGTTTTTGGAATGTGGGAGGAAACCGGAGTACCCGGAGAAAACCCGCTCATGCATGGGGAGAACATGCAAACTCCACACAGAGATGGCCGGAAGTGGAATTGAACCCTGGTCTTCTAGCTGTGAGGTCTGCGTGCTAACCACTCGACCACCGTGCAGCACAGGTGCTGTTCAAAATAAGTGTAAATATATGTACATCAAAAACAATAACCTATACAGTAACAAGATGCTGAACTGCAGTAACCAAAATATGGAATTTCAGTAAAAAAAAAAAATATTGCATGTTTGAAGCTTATTGTACATAACAGTGAGGTGTGTTTTAGTAATGCAAAAAATAAGTAATATTCATTTATGATTGTTCATTGCAGTGATGGCTTTGGGAAAGAAGCTATCCCTGAGTCTGTTTATCCGGGTCAT
This sequence comes from Doryrhamphus excisus, assembly GCF_030265055.1. NCBI lineage: Eukaryota > Metazoa > Chordata > Actinopteri > Syngnathiformes > Syngnathidae > Doryrhamphus > Doryrhamphus excisus. The sequence goes on along the minus strand of NC_080466.1, from coordinate 18,292,549 downwards.
CAACATACCTCCAGTATTCCCCGCCCGTTCCCCGTCGCCTCCACAGTCAGGTCCAGATGAGCGGGCAGCTGCCGACATGAAGAACCAAACCGAGAGTCAAAAAAAAGACTAATTTAAATTTAAAATAGTTTCTCACCCGCGATGATTGAGCTGCATAGGCGGTCCTGGGGTTGAAATGGTAGCGGATGTCCCGGCGGCCCGTTATCCTGACGTCCACATTTAGGGAAAGCTCATCAGAGGAAGGCGTGTGGATTAAGTACTCGGACAGCGCCTGCAGCACCACCATGGTGGACTGACAGGAAGTAGAGGAAAAGTCAACTACTACTACGCTCACACACACACACACACACAATCAACCCGGGTTGGTACCTGAGTAGAACCATAGCCTCCTCCGATCCTCCTCTGACTGTTGAGCCACTTGAAGGCCGCCTCTGCTTCCGTCATGTGACCCAACTTGACCAGCGCCAGCAGGGCGTAGCCTGTGGCCTCCAGGGTGAACAAGTGGTTCTGTGTGTCAGGCCAGTGGCTGCCTGCAGGGGGCAGCAGAGGCTTCAGTCAGTCACCTTGTAATTCATTTATTCATTTTCTATACCGCTTATTCTCAAGTAATGTACGCTCAATTTAGACCAATTTGGGAAATATGGAAGTAAAAGATACAGCACAATCTCATACAGTAAACTCACAAAAACAACTACATGCATGTGTTTTCTTTTGTCTGAAAAAAAGGACAAATCATTTTATGACGAAAAAAAGGAGCAAAACTAAAACATAAAATGTAAAATTAAATCAATATTATTTAGAATGAAAATAAAACTAATGCTTGAAACGTTTTTCCAAGCAATAAAAAAGATGATTTTGCTAAAAATATAAACTTTTTTATGAACCCAAACAGGGGCGGCACGGCGGTCTAGTGGTTAGCGCGCAGACCTCACAGCTAGGAGACTAGGGTTCACTTCCACCCTCGGGCATCTCTGTGTGGAGTTTGCATGTTCTCCCCGTGTATGCGTGGGTTTTCTCCGGGTACTCCGGTTTCCTCCCACATTCCAAAAACATGCTAGGTTAATTGGCGACTCCAAATTGTCCATAGGTATGAATGTGAGTGTGAATGGTTGTTTGTCTATATGTGATTGGCTGGCCACCAGTCCAGGGTGTACCCCGCCTCTCGCCCGAAGACAGCTGGGATAGCTGCGACCCCGCGTGAGGAAAAAGCGGTAGAAAATGAATGAATGAATGAACCCGAACACCCCGTCCCAAAAAATCAGGTGCTGTCTGATTTTTTTTGTAATAAACCACAAACATAATACAAATCTGCAGCTTTGAATGTAATAATCCCGCAAGTGTAATACATTTCCCACAAATGTAATAAAATTTGCCGACTGCAAACGTAATACTGAAATGTAATAGTTATTACATTTGCAGGAAATTATTACATATGTGGGAAAGTGAAAATCTGCAAATGTAATAACTTCCCACAAATGTAATATGAGACAAAATAATGATCTTTATGGTTGTTGTTGTTTGTTCTTTCTTGAGGGAGAAGGTCAATGTCAATTTGAGGATTTTAACAGGATAATTCTTTTTTTGTGGAAAAAATATTATTCAAAGAGTATAATTTGAATACATTAAAGGAATCTTTAATTATTAAATTATAATTTATTTTAAATTAAAAAGATAACATAATTGTGATAATTGCAATTGTTTTAATAAAACTATTATTATATTTTATTATATTTCTTTTGATTATTTCTTCCCCATATACACACAAAATCACATCACACATACAATAATATACTGTAACTAAAACGCACATGTACGCCCACAAACAAAATGTAATAATTTCTTGCAAATGTAATAGTTATTACATTTGTAGGAAATTCAGTATTATGTTTGCAGTGGGCAAATTTTATTATGTTTGTGGGAAATGTATTACATTTGTGGGATTATTACATTCAAAGCTGCAGATTTGTATTACGTTTGTGGTTTATTACGTTTGTGGGCAGTTATTACGTTTGCGGGTGTAACAGTTGTCTTTTGAAAAATGGCTGAGATTTTATGACTTGATACAAAATTGAACATAAATGAATACAAAATGTAAACAAAAAGAATTAATATAAGCTTTTCAAATGCTTTCTCTTTTCAAAGTTTAAAAATGCAATATTACAATTCATGAATAGTAGGAGGAAGCATGAAGAGGACGGATTTACCTTGACCCGATGCTCTGAGATGTGTCGTGGGGTCAAAATCTGGACCTAATCCCACCAAGGCCAGGGCGTAAGATGCGATGGCCACCGTGTAAGGCCTCCTCCCTGTGCTCGTCAGGGCCTTCTTCAGGTATGCTGCTGTCTTACCTATGGTCGCCTGTAGGGGGCAGACGTGTGCTCAACAAGAGCGCTTAGTGTGAGAAAAGCCAGCAGGGTGTGTGAGTCACCTCCAGGTTTTGACCGCTGCATCGGATTCCCGCCTGTTTCGCCTCCGCCAGCGCGATTAGAACAAACGCCGTCAGGGTGGCCTCGGGGTCGTCACCCCGCATTCCGCCCTAGCAGATGAAAAACCATCAACTCTGATGTTGACGCAAACGCTTTCTGTCCAAGTCGGGGCGATAGTGTCTTACAGTCATGGTTGTGCTGTAAACCGGATTGTCCTCCACAAAGTGTCCCGTGGAAGGTCTGTGCTTGTTGCCCACAAGGAAGTTGAGCGGGTCGCAGACTTGCTGAGTGTCGATGCCGATGATTGAATGAGCCATGGAGAAGACCTTCACCGCGTACGCCGTGATCCTGGTGTACACGTAGACTGGGATTAGATGACGCTAATCGGACGCGTGAACCCATTTTTGATCCATTCTTTCATTGATCATTGATGAGGGAAAGTCATCAAGTATCAACACAGGTTGGATTTTGCTAAGAAAAAAGAAACCGTACCAAGTACTGGCACCTTCCTTCCTGTAGGGAGGGTAAGAACCATCCATCTTCTTGTAGGCCAGTTGGTTATCGTAGCCTGGAGACAGCAGAAGAAATTTTCACACAACCATCTCACCCTTCCGTCATACATCCATCAAATAGTCAACCATCAAGCCATCCCATCATCCATAGGCGGCTTCTTATTTTTGTATACGGCGAGTCCAAACCAACGTTTAGGTACTACTGTACCGGAATGTAGACGTGTTGTGCATCAATCTACCATCATAGAAAACACATGAAGAAATGGATATGATGCCTTTTCAGATTAAAGGTGATCGATCGATTTGGTTGCAAAGACAAAAAAACATGGCCGCTTCGTGAAAGCTTAGCATCAATATGTATATGTAGTATGGTGAGACCTGGGAGACGGCAACATAAAAAGCTGACGCAAAACAAAAGACTATAATAGCTTTCAGAGGTAAGAAAAGAAGACGGCCTGAAATAGAAAACTTTTCCAAAAGTGTGTCGATGGATCCTTACAGGAAAAAAACTACCATCAACGGGTTTTAAAAGGCTGGACTACTGCCAAATAGGACACAGAACACACAGAACGATACAGAGAGACAGACATCGTGTGTGATGAAGGAATTACGACATTGTTGAATTCTGACACTAAAGAGGAAGACTTTTGTGGTTTTAGTTACCCACAGGATGGCGATGAATATACTTTACTGGTAGGCTACGCACATTTATGCACTATTCAGCACTGTTTAGCTATGGTAGTTGTGTATTGTTTAAATAGCCATACTGCACCACTGTGTGGCATGCACTGTTTGGAAAAAAAGCATTTATTTTATGAAAAGTTAAAAAAATATTTCTTTGTAATGTCTTTTTGTGCATTAAATATCCCACTTTATGACATGGACACATACGGCTTAGTCCGGTGTGGTTTTCCTTTGTGTGGGGCGTGACTTCAACACCGGAATTTACAGTAAATCCAATTACAGAATCACCCATTCAAATATCAAATATCAATCCAAGAAAAAATAATAATTCAAAAAAATATCATCCATCCGTCCATTTATACATCCATCCAAATATCATCCATCAAAGCAGCACCTGTTATACAGCCAATCAAAAAAATCATCTATTCTTTCATCCATGTATCCTTCTATACGTTCATTCAAATTTACAAATACAGCCATCCAAAATCAGTATCATCCATCCTGGTATCCATTCATATATCCATCCAAAAACAGTATCATCCATCCTGGTATCCATTCATATATCCATCCAAAAACAGTATCATCCATCCTGGTATCTATTCATATATCCATCCAAAAACAGTATCATCCATCCTGGTATCTATTCATATATCCATCCAAAAACAGTATCATCCATCCTGGTATCCATTCATATATCCATCCAAAAACAGTATCATCCATCCTGGTATCCATTCATATAGCCATCCAAAAACAGTATCATCCATCCAAAAACAGTATCATCCATCCTGGTATCCATTCATATATGCATCCAAGAACAGTATCATCCATCCAAAAACAGTATCATCCATCCTGGTATCCATTCATATATCCATCCAAAAACAATATCATCCATCCTGGTATCCATTCATATATCCATCCAAAAACAGTATCATCCATCCAGGTATCCATTCATATATCCATCCAAAATCAGTATCATCCATCCTGGTATCCATTCATATATCCATCTAAAAACAGTATCATCCATCAATGCCAGTCACCTCTCTTTATGTATCGCAGGGCGTCCGCTTTGCGCAGCACGCCCACGCTCTCCCAGTCGTTTGTGCGTTCCAGGTAGAGGGTGGCAATGAGCGGCAGCGTGATGGTGCCCAGGTTCTGCTCCACGCAACCACCAGGCATGCGGATGAGAGACGCCAGGGAGTCGTCGCTGATGGAGTTGTCGATGCTGTCGGCCAAAATGTTCCCTAGAAAAGGAGGCAGCAGTCAAGGATCATCCTCTCCTCTCATTCCGGATCACAGATGTTTCCACTTCTGACCTCTGACGTTGATGAATGTTTCTGGTGCCGAGTTTGGGACCACACCCTCCAGGTCCACCTTGCCCACCTGGACTGTCTGCCTCCCTGAACAAAATGGAGGAAGCAGCAAATGTCAGAGTTCCCTGATACTGTATCACAGAGCTGCTAAGGTGAACGTTGATTGGTATCGTTGTCCACACCTCCTTCAGCAGACGGGTTCAACATGGTGCTCCTGACTTTGGTCTTCTGGACTCCATCCATCTGTTTGGGTTCACAATAAGTGTGTTTAGTTGGCATGTTTAACACACTTGTACTTTTATTTAGCCCATCAGGGTCCACTCACCACCACCCGTAGAAGCTTCTGGACGCGGTCTCCTCCCATCATGTCCCGGGCCACCACCATCACCTCTATGGGCAGCTTACCCACCACCAGAGGCATGATGGTGTAAGGCACCGCCTTGGAAGTCCCCGCCGCTAGCGTCAGCTCCTGTGTGTGTCTGTCCTTGAACGCGATACTGCACATGTCTTCCGTCTTCATCAAAACCACGCGGACCTGAACACAACCCGCTTGAACGGATCCATCCAAACCAGGACAGTCATGAAAGTATGACGCTTACATGCAGGTCGTCGTAGCCGTAGTTATGGATCACTGCTTTAATTTCCACTTGTTCGTTCCTCGCCACAGAGTACGGAAGCTTCAAGTCCACAAAGAAACGTTTCCAGGCTTTGATGTTGTACGGCTCGGCAACGCAGAAACCTAAAAGTGAGAACAACGTGGAGTCTTTGCAGCTAGAATAACTTCCGCTCTTCTAAGAAGAACATTTATGGAGATCATTAGCTTGTGCAGGCGTACCCATGGCCGACTCTAAGGAATAATTTCCTTTGCGCATTTGCCAAGAACAAAATGAGGCTCGTCTCATGGTTAGCGCGGAGACCTCACAGCTAGGAAACCCGAGTTCAATCCCACCCTCGGCCATCCCTGTGTGGAGTTTGCATGTTCTCCCCATGCATGCGTGGGTTTTCTCCGAGTACTCCGGTTTCCTCCCACATTCCAAAAACATGCTAGGTTAAATGGCGACTCAAAATGAGGTGAGGTGAGGACACCCCCCCCCCTTTTGGCCAGCTTGGTACTCTCTGCAGTTGAATAAAAGAAACGCCCCCAGCCACTGTTTCCACAAAAGTCTTCCTCTTTAGTGTCAGAATTGAACAGTGTCATAATTCCTTCATCACACACGTTGTTTGTCTGTCTTTCTGTTTCTTTTTCTCTATTTCTCTCTCTGCGGAAATAGCGGTATTATGATCAAATGTGGCGGCATGGCGGTCGAGTGGTTAGCGCGCAGACCTCTGAGCTAGGAGACCAGGGTTCAATTCCACTCTCTGCTAACTCTGTGTGGAGTTTGCATGTTCTCCCCATGGATGCGTGGGTTTTCTCCGGGTACTCCGGTTTCCTCCCAAATTCATGCTAGGTTAATTAGCGACTCCAAATTGTCCATAGGTATGAATGTGAGTGTGAATGGTTGTTTGTCTATATGTGCCCTGTGATTGGCTGGCCACCAGTCCAGGGTGTACCCCGCCTCTCGCCCTGAAGACAGCTGGGATAGGCTCCAGCACCCCCCTCGACCCTCGTGAGGATAAGCGGTAGAAAATGAATGAATAATGAGGCTCCTCCTGGATTGTGAGGCCCTGTGCCGGGGGTGGGCAAACTTTTTGACTGGCGGGCTGCATTGATTTAATAAAATTGACGGAGGCCCAGACGTAACAGTCCACCTGGAATTATTGTATCGGTAAAAGTGTCATGCAATCTGCTATATGTGCAGTTTGAGATCATTTATTTGATGTGTTATAACTGTATAATAATATACAATTGTATAATACATGTATTATTAATAAATGTATAAATTAATGTATTATTATATAATTATAATAAATGTATAATAATAATTATAATTGTTATATAATTGTTATTGTATTGCATATAATTGTATAAAATAATTATAATTATTATTTTATATAATAACAACATCAATATAATAATAATAATGGGCAATAATAATAATAATAACAATAATAATGGGCAATAATAATTATTATTATTTTCCAGCACCCCCCATGGCTCTCGTGAGGAAAAGCGGTAGAAAATGAATGAATTCATTCAATTTTTTTTTTGCTCCTGAAAAAAGGGACATATAATAATAATAATAATAATAATAATAATAATAATTGTTATTATTATATAATTATTATATAATTATATATATATAATTATATAATAATTATTATAATAATTATTATTATTATGTGCTTGTGTCCCTTTTTTAAATGAAATACTTTGGAAAGAACTGCCGGGCCGTATTCAAACACTTGGCGTGCCAGATGTGGCCCCCGGGCCATAGTTTGCCCACCCCTGCCCTATCAACAGCGCGTGTTCTACCTTAGCATCCAGGCGACGATGGTCTTCTTACCTGTGTGAGGTGAGGAGCTGACGGCCAGAACCCCCCACTCTGTGATGCTATCAGGTAGGGCGTGGGTCACGTCCTTCCACGCCAACCTGGTGGATTAGAGCCCACAAATATCTAACATTCAACTCCACCAATGAACATGTCAGTGGGCAATCACTCCATGATGCTCACACTAGCATAGCTCTATCATTTAAAGATGTGTAGCGAAGCCTGCTTTTCAATTAAGCTTCTGGCCTCACTCACCCATCACTGTCGGCGACGCTCGGCAGGTTGACATCGGTCCACAGCCATGACTCAAAGAACTTTGAGCGCAGGTAGACATCAGCCTCCTCCAGGTAGTCTTCATCCTCATACTGCTCATACTCCTCATACTCCTCTTGTGGCGGCTCTGGCTGCTTCACCACACTCGGTCTCCTGGCGGGTACTTCTGGATCAGGAGCAGTCTTAAGAACGCTGCTATATGTCATAGAAGACCTCTCGGACACGCTCCGCCCCCAGTCTACAGGAGCACATGAATTCCCAAAGGATCAGCAGTACACAATTCCATCTGTCATGAACTTACCAAACATTTCTCTTCGAAGGGGGATCAGGGGTCCAAAATGTCCTACGCGAGTAACAGTGGGCACGGGTGTCGTGGTGGGTGGGACGGTGGTGGGCGCAAGGGTGGTGGGCAGCTCGGTATCCAACACCTGGTCCCGGTAGATGGCGCAGCAGTGGCGGAAGGCCCGGATGCACTCCCAGCCCTCCGTGATGTAGTGGGAGCGCCTGGTGCATGAGTAAGGCATGGGGACGTCCCGCAGCCCGTCTATGCAGCAGCGATGCTGCAGCTTCTCCTTATAGTGGCTCTCTGCAACGTACACAACCGTCTTTTACTGCATCATGAAACTCTTTAAACGGTGTATAGTGTACAGCAGGGCTGCCCAAAGTGTGGCCTGGGGGCCATTTGTGGCATTTGGCCCGCAGCACATTCTAAAAATATAAGTTCACAGGAATATTTTCCTAAAATATACATAACACTCTTAGTTTACTAAATATCAAAATATTTAAGTTCCATTCTCGTTGTCGGCAGCACGGCGGGTCTAGTGGTTAGTGCGGAGACCTCACAGCTAGGAGACCAGGGTTCAATTCCACCCTCGGCCATCTCTGTGTGGAGTTTGCATGTTCTCCCCGTGCATGCGTGGGTTTTCCTCCCACATTCCAAAAACACGCTAGGTTAATTGGCCACTCCAAATTGTATGAATGTGAGTGTGAATGGTTGTTTGTCTATATGTGCCCTGTGATTGGCTGGTGACCAGTCCAGGGTGTACCCCGCCTCTCGCCCGAAGACAGCTGGGATAGGTTCCAGCACCCCCCGTGACCCTCGTGAGGAAAAAGCGGTAGAAAATGAATGAATGAATGAATTCTCGTTGTCATGAAAGGGCAAACAGGTTACGGCAAATGTATTTGTGGCAATCCAAATATATTTGTCGCAGGCCGTTTACATGAAACACGTCTACTATGTTCCCGAAGAGGCAACAGTGAGCCGAGGAAGTCATTTCCAGCGCCAACGGGTCCAGATGCACTCACCCAACTGGGCTTTCCGCTGTAAGCGCTCAGCGGAGCGCCTCCTTGTGTTGCTGACTGGACAGTGCAAGGCTGCAGGAGAGGAGAGACGGTTAATGTTGCGTCTTCAGTGGACACAAACACACTAACGGAGCATTCAGGTACCTTCCCTAGAGTCGGTTTTGAAGCCAGCGCTGGAGGAGAACATCAGCCCGGCGTCTTTGAACACCCCCTTGGCATTGAGACCTCCCCCCCGGGTGCAGCCCATGTCCCCGTGCTCGACAATGTCCCACATCTGACAGGAAGAGACAGGAAACCTTAGTCTGCTTTTGGGACACCGCAGTTGGTGGTTAATGGCTCCTCAGACCTTCTTCTGGGTGAGGCGGTCCTTGCGGAGCAGATAGACGGAGTTGTCCACGGCCACCAAGCTGACGTTTGCTCCAGGGTCACCTCTCACACGGACGCTGAAGCGATTCCCGGGAGCGTAGTCCCGCAGTACGCCATCTGCTGGTCCTACTTTCAGCTGCGGGACAAAATGACAGAAACCGCAATGTAAGCCAAAAAAAACATCCATAATTGATGTTAATCATAGAACACGTTTTGCTTTAGTTGAGTTTTGGATACTGTGCTTAACTTCTTTTTACACTTGTATGGCTGTTAAGGATGATAAAAATGACTTACAACATTTTCTGTACACAAAATAATAGTATAGAAATAATAATATTAACAATAATCATCCGTCTATTTCACATAGTCAAAACCCATCCCCCAAAACACCAATGAAAAAAATATCTATATTATAATATATTATTATTATTATTAAATATTATAAATAAAATATAAATATTATTATAATATATTATATGATTATATTATTATTATATATTGTATATTATGTTATAATATTATTATAATATAACATTATAATATAATAATAATAATAATAATATTTAATGTATTATATTACATATATATTTATATATACATTTATATATGTATTATATATTATAAAATATATATATATTATAAAAATATATATAATATATATATATTTATATTATAATATATAGTATATTAGTATATAGCATACATATTTGATATTTAACTTTTTAGTCTATTATGACCTGCGTTGGATTGGTGTTAGCATGTTTTATAAACACAAATGTGAAGAATATTCAAAAAGTTAGGAACCCTATCTTTATATGATGCAATAAGGAGTACTCACATCTCCAACGCAGGAGTCGCTCACATCCACCCAAATGGAATCGGCCACCACCTCCTCTCGGGCGTTTGCCAGAAGGCTGTAGAAGGCCACAAAGCGGAACGAGGGCATCATTTCGGGGGTGACTGTCAGCCCTACGCTGGTGACGAGCTGTCCTGACACGCCCATTCGCTTGGCTTGGATGATCTTGCCTTTATTGACCACCTGGCAGGGAGAACATGGAGTTAAACTGAGGGAGGCCGTGGTTGGGACCGTGACCGGGACTCACCAGGTAGGTGATGTGCTTGATTTTGTCTCTGTGTATCTGCTCGGTGGCGATGGTGAGTTTGAGGGACAACGTGTCGCCCACAGACGCCGTATTGGTGCTGGTGGAGATGTAGAGGTAGCTCAGACTTAGCGTGGGCACGTACGGAAAAAGAAACATCTGGTTCTTGGCCTGCTGCTCTGGTTTGAAGCCCGGCAGCGTGGTCTCGGCCTGGAGAAGAGCATGTTCTTCATCTATCCACCCATCACTTCCACCGCCTTTAACGACATAATTAGCAGACTGTTCTCACAGCAAGGCCTTGGACATGTCGAAGGCTGGGCATGTTGATGGTGACCCTGGCTGTACCCACGCCGACCATCACGGGCGCCTCTAGCAAGTTCACCTTCACTGGGACGTCACGAGCCGGGGAACCATCATGGTGGCTCACCTGGATCTGAGGAGATGGTGTGAGACATGAGCTGCTGTCAATGAGATGGATGTGTTGAACATGAGGTAGAACTTACAGTGACGTCAAACGGGAGTCCTGGTTTGAAGTATTTTGGTGTGTCCTTAAAGGACAGGATGTACGGAGATCCCACAATCCTGATCCCTTTTTTCTCCGCTTCAACCAGGTCGCTGCCTTCAAAAGGTGGGAGAGAAAAGTTGGTAAACAGTAATGGTTTTATATCATTTGAACATGCATCAGATTACAATTGAGTGCATCCCATAATCAGTTCACAGTTCCACATGTCCAAAAGGAGTAGGAAGAAGCAAAGCTTATTAAATCCTACCCCTCCATCAGATAGCTAGATAGACTTCCTTTATTGTCATTGCGCAATAACACAGCAGTGAATTTGCCAACGAAATGTCGTTGCCTGGCTCCCGTATAATAATAAATAATAATGTGGAGACTAAATAGATGACATCGAATATGAACAATGTACAGCGTAAACAGTAACTTGTACAAATAATTTAAATAATTTAGAATAAATAATAAAAATGTTAAGTTTTGTGTGTGCCTGTGAGCGGGTAGAGGGTACTTTTACAATCTGGTACTTTTACAATCAGTAACTGTTACATTTGTTCACTTCCTGCTTTTTTAATATAATTTAAGTTTTTTGGTTTGTTTGTTGTCACGTACCGAAGTATGAGGTGATATGAGCATCCAATGACATAATGGGTACCATAGTAAGTGTCAATATAGTGATATATATAGCACATCATGACTGGTTCAAGAATCCAAACATTATGGGAATAAAATAAGAATTAGAAAAGGAAAATTTAGAAAGTTGAAGAAGAAAGTTGAAATGTTGTTGCTGGAAATTTTACAAAATCCAGCAAAAATGGAAATAAAATATTATATTATATTAAAAAAATATTACTTTTTAAAATTATTTTATTTATTTATTTTTTATTACTTTTACAATCAGTAACTGTTACATTTGTTCACTTCCTGCTTTCTTAATTTTAAGATTTTTGGTTTGTTTGTTTTTTTGTCACGTACCGAAGTACGAGGTGATATGACCATCCGATGACATAATGGGTACCATAGTAAGTGTCCATATAGTGACATATATAGCACATCATGACTGGTTCAAGACTCTTCATCCTTGTATTTAGCAAACATCAACTGCTTGTATTGTTTCTTGAATTGGCTCATCGTTGTGCATTGTTTGATTTCCTTACTCAATCCATTCCATAGTTTGATTCCACATACTGAAATGCTATGGCTTTTTAACGTAGTCCTAGCATATAAGTGTTTCAAATTTAGTTTGAGATCATAAGAGATCATATTTCTCCTCTCTTGTAGAGAAGTGTTAGATGACATTTTTAGGTAATTGGTTATTTTTAGCCTTATGCATTATTTTAGCTGTTTGAAGATGAACTATATCAGCAAGTTGAAGTATTTGTGATTTTAGAAACGCCTTAAGTAAATTCTCTGATGCTTCCTAAATTGCAGCATCAAGGCTGGTTAAGATGGGTCATTACCGGTCTTGGTGAGGACAGAAGCTTTGACGTAGATGGAGCTGCCTACCAATGTCCTCGTGTCAGGGTACGCCCTCTTGAGCTCATCCATGCTCAGAGTGACGACTCCGCCCTCCAGCTACAACCAAGCACTATGATTACCAACATGAGATTGACTTTCATGACAGTTGAAATGACACGCGACTCACATTTGACACCTGCTTGACTGAAGGTAACCTTGTCATCTCCTTGTTGGTGTCCACTCCAAACACCACGTAGGCCGCGCCCTGGACCGGCTCGCCGTACAGATATCTGGACACAGACCACGACAGCCGTGTATCACTGTGGTGGGTAACATCTATCCATGTCCGTATCAAGGTGTGTACCTGGCGGAGATCTCCACCTCCAGATCGTCGTCATCAAGGCTCAGGAAGGACTTCCTGGGGGTCAAGGTGACGTTGAAGGCGGGCAGCACTGCAATGCAACACAGCTCAGTTCCACGGAGACACACGAGATTGTGAAGAGAACAGGAAAGGCTGCAACGTGCGAAGGTGGCGTACCGTATTTCTTCACCTCAAACTGGGAGGTAAAGGTGTTCTGCTTCCAGTGGTCAAACTTGGCAATCACCTTCCACGTGCCTTCACTGATCATGAGGAACCACGGCATGAAGACTTAATTATTATACTCATTATTCCTCTTTTTAGTCATCATATGGCTGAGCTTTACACTTACTTGGCAAATTCCGGAATTAGAAAAGAGTCTGAAAAGACGCCGTAAGGAGCTCTGCTCCTGAAGACCTGCTTGACCACCACGCCTTCTGGATTCTGGTGCACACACACATGTGATCCCATCAGAAAATAGGAATGACTGATAGCTTATTAGCACTTAACTTTATCTGATACATATTTCCTATACAAAATCATTGAAATACAAATAATCTGCTCCAAGGGTCAAAGTGCGGCCATCATAAAACCTGAATTCATTCAGTCAAGTGTAAAAAGAAGTTAACCGGTGTTAATTGTAAAAACAATAACATTTCAATTTGACCTATCATGCAAGTGTAAAAAAAAAAAGTTCACTTTTGCTAATAGAAAAAAATTACATTCAGTTTTCCTTCCTGCATGATCAATGTTGCCATATTGTCCTGAGCAGCCATGACAGCATGTATCACTTTCCCTTGCTATGTATGCTATGACCACAGTAACTTACAATAAGTTCCACCTTGGATTCTATGGTTATCATCAACATTATTAGTAAACTTCTGTGCTGTCATCACAACACAAAATACACCAAAAAGCCAAGAAAAAGTACAAATGTAAAGGACAATACATTTCTGGGTATCACAATAGATGAAAATATGAGCTGGAAAAAACTCATATTACAAATATACAACATAACGTGGCCAGAAATATTTCAATATTGAACAAAGAAAAATTTGTTCTCAATCAGAAATCACTCCACACTCTTTATTGCTCTCTGGTTCTACCATATCTTACTTATTGTGTGGAAATATGGGCTAATAACTATAAAAGCAATCTTCACTCGCTAAATGTACTCCAAAAAAGGTCAGTAAGGACAATTCATAATGCTGCCTACAGAGAACATACTAACTCCTTATTTTTAAAATCACAAATACTTAAACTTGCTGATATAGTTCATCTTCAAACAGCTAAAATAATGCATAAGAAAGCCATTTTGTTGGACGCCATCGATATACGTAGAAGGTTCCTCTACCAGCCCTGCTGCTTTTCACGGTCAATGAGCTGACGTCTGGCATGGCGTCATGTGAGTTGACGTGAATTTAGACACATTTTTGTCACAAAAAACATGATATTCTAAATGGAGGTTCAGCGGTATTTGGAAGTTTGTCCTCACCTGCACGTCTAAAGTCAGAGAGCTGTCGAAAGCCTTGAAGGACGGAGATGACACAAACGCTCGCAAGCGCACTGAGGAGCAAGAAAAAGGTTAGAAGCTGTGAGCACAGCGATTGGTGGAGTTCTATGTTAAATATGTTAAATATGTTGAGATGAGGCCTCACCCTCATCTCCAGGGTTGTAGATAGGCTTGTCCGTCTGGATGAAGATGTACCCTGAGTGAAAGGATACCAGCACGATTCTTTCCTCCTTGTGATAGTTGACAAAGTTCACACTCAGCCACACGTACTTCTTCTTGGTCTCATCACGGTTCAGAGGTCCAGAAGGTATCTGGGGAAACACAATAACGAAGTGTTATGACTTGTTTTTATTCCATTCTCAAATCTCTTCACAAGGATCCTGAGGTGCGCATCACCTGCACAGCTTGGAGGGCATGGAAGTTGTTGCCTGGATCCAGTGTGATCCTCTCCGTGACCAATGTGGTGATCCTGGCGAAGTCCGTGATGGTGATGTGGACCTCAATGGGGACGCCGATACCTTCAGCCTGCAGGTAGATGTTCTCCTGGCTGTCTGCCCTCAGCAGGTCTGGGGCTAGCAAGGTGAACCTGACAAGTTATATTATTATTATTATATATGTTATATTATATGACATATCAAACAACTGGTATGAAGGCTTGGACATATATAATATATAATTATATTACATATATTATATATATTATATTTATATATACATTATATACAATTTATTACATTTTTCAATCAATTATTTTTTAAATAAATGTATTTACAGTATATTATATATAATAATATTTTTTATTATTTATATATTTAAATAAATGTACGCACAATATATTATTATATATAATATATTGTACAATATTTATTATATAACATTTTTATTATTTATATATTTAAATAAATGTATGTAGAATATATTATTATATATAATATATTGTACATACATTTATTTTTAAAAAAATCATTTATTGAAAATGAATTATTTAAAATATCATAATTAAATTCTAAATTAAATTAAATTAAAAAAATACTTCAAACAGAAATAAAACTCAATAAATACATTAAATTAGAAGAAAATATGCACTTATACTACATATATTTTCATTCATTCATTTTCTACCGCTTTTCCTCACAAAGGTCGCCGGGGTGCTGGAGCCTATCCCAGCTGTCTTCGGGCGAGAGGCGGGGTACACCCTGGACTGGTGGCCAGCCAATCACAGGGCACATATAGACAAACAACCATTCACACTCACATTCATACCTATGGACAATTTGGAGTCGCCAATTAACCTAGCATGTTTTTGGAATGTGGGAGGAAACCGGAGTACCCGGAGAAAACCCACGCATGCATGGGGAGAACATGCAAGGGTGGAATTGAACCCTGGTCTCCTAGCTGTGATGTCTGCGTGATAACCACTTGATCGCCGTGCAGCCCTGTTACATATATTTTACTATATAATAAGTATTAGCGTATGAAAATGTTTTGCTGGACAGTACCTCGGGACATCAGGTGGTGGCGTCACTACCGGCGGTGGTGGCCTGAAAGTAAACAATGAATGACTTTAGATGACACGTGTATTTCACACGTGCGACAACATGACAGATGTTTGCGGTCAGTCTCTTGGCACACTTGCTGGGACAAGAAACGAATGAATCACGGAAATCCCAGCCAAAGTGTCAGACTGCACCACACGGTTTATTGTTAGCTTGCCAAAGAGTGAATCACTGTTATTGATCCTCTGTTCCCGTCCTTGACACAACTTTGATGGAAAAACTCTATCATGTTCAAAGTTTCTGCTTTACGTTGCAGGAATTCACATTTTGCTTCAATGAACCACAGCTCCCTCACTGCTGGCAGCACTCATGCAGCTCCAGACCACAAATGATATTCATTCATTCATTCATTTTCTACCGCTTTTTCCTCACAAGGGTCGCGGGGGACGGGGGTGCTGGAGCCTATCCCAGCTGTCTTCGGGCGAGAAGCGGGGTACACGATGGACTGGTCGCCAGCCAATCACAGGGCACATATAGACAAACAACCATTCACACTCACATTCATACCTAAGGACAATTTGAAGTCGCCAATTAGCCTAGCATGTTTTTGGAATACCGGAGTACCCGGAGAAAACACACGAACATGCAAACTCCACACAGAGATGGCCGAGGGTGGAATTGAACCCTGGTCTCCTAGCTGATGATAAATGATATGAAAAGACATAAATATCTTGCCAAAATGCAAAGGTGCATGGCAGGATTCATGTTTTCCTTAGTCAACCGCAGCTCCGCCTGGGCCGGCAGCACTCGTGCACACTACTACCACCACCATGCTTGACTGTAGGCAAGCCACACTAATCTTGCTTGCTATCATGGCTGTGTGTTGACTCATTTTCAGTGGCTACTATGTTGCATATGTATGTTGCTATACAAGTACATCCAAGGTGACTTTTAGCTTCATCCATGAAACAAAGGACTGCGTCTTTGTGCTCACTTACGGAGGAGGAGGAGGAGGAGGAGGAGGAGGAGGAGGAGGAGGAGGAGCTGCAACGTGCGTTTTCCGAAGGCCGACCCTGCGGAGACAATTCACAACTTACAACTTTTCCGGGCATAAAGCAGCAGTCGCCTACGACCTCAGCACTTACTTCTGGAGGATTTTTTTGCTGTAAAGAGCACAAAGAGTAAGTTAGACTTAGACTTAGACTTAGGGGCCTGCGATTGAGTGTGATAACTTACAATTTCTTCTTCAGCCCTCCGCTGGCCGTACACACCAAACACAGAAGCAAGAAGAGTCGCAGAAACCGTCCAGACATGTCGATTGAGTGGACTGTGAGTGCCCTCGAGGGGCCGTCAGCGGCTATAGCAAACCCTGTCTCCGCCCCCTCTTACGTCATGTGACAGGAGAAGACACAGCGGCTTGTGAAACTTCCCAATGTGTTGCAATGGGATGCTCCACAAAGGCTGAAGGTCATGGGGGAATGTTTGATCAAGAAAACTGGACTTTGCTTTGCAAGACCATATACATATATATATGAATTTTGGATGAAAGCATCACTTGTATTCTATACATTTTGGATAAAATTGTTTTACACTTGAATAAAATGTGACTTAAAACAGTTAAGGCTTGATGGGGGCCACAGTTTTACCCTGGAACAGACTACAAGAATCCCTCACAGCGTCACTCTCACTGCTTTACAGATTATTGGTGCAGATTGGAATTATTAACAGGCTACTATTGCGGCCATAACCCGCGTCAAGCTCAAACTCAACTCTGACTCCCCCCCCCCCTTACTCAGCCCTCGTAACACCGGAACACAACAACACACAAGCACAAAGCTTATTTATGGCTTAAATTGCTTTCTTTTTTTGTTAATATGAGTGTAAAAGGGGCGGCACAGCGGTCGAGTGGTTAGCGCGCAGACCTCACAGCTAAGAGACCAGGGTTCAATTCCACCCTCGGCCACCTCTGTGTGGAGTTTGCATGTTCTCCCCGTGCATGCGTGGGTTTTCTCCGGGTACTCCTGTTTCCTCCCACATTCCAAAAAAACATGCTAGGTTAATTGGCGACTCCAAATTGTCCATAGGTATGAATGTGAGTGTGAATGGTTGTTTGTCTATATGTGCCCTGTGATTGGCTGGCGACCAGTCCGGGGTGTACCCCGCCTCTCGCCCGAAGACAGCTGGGATAGGCTCCAGCACCCCCCCGCGACCCTTGTGAGGAAAAAGTGGTAGAAAATGAATGAATTAGTGTAAAAGGGACTATAGGGATGTTATTTCATGTCTGGAGGGCTCTAATAATGTTAAAAACCCCTCTTTAGAAGGTTGTAAAAAGGTTTTCAATGCTCTCATTACAGAAATATTCCATTTATAAATAAAGAATCCTACTTTACAGAAATGTGCTTATCACAGTTGGGTCTGGAAGCAATTAACAGCCCTTAATGAAGGACTAATGCATTACTATTAACATTATTTATTAACATGATGAAATAATCTGCTGGAGCTATTGAGCGCCATGTTATAACGTTTTTTTTAAACCAAGATGAAGTGAGGTGAAAATTGTGGATGTTGAAACATTTACAAAAAAAAGGTCAATTAATGCACATAGCTCATCATAAAAGCATCCTTCACAAGGTCAAATTGAAGTTGACAGGCCCATTTAACAAAAATAAATATTTGTTTCTTAGTGTCTTAAAGCAGGAGTTCACCATCTTTTGGGGGAGCATGGACCCCTTACAGGAGAGCACAATTTCCTAGGACCCAAGTTGAAATTTAATTTTATTCTCCAATGTTCCAAAGGGATTATTTGCGTCCACTATATGAGGCACTTTGCATCACTGAATGAGCTTCCACGATGGGGGGCTTTCCACTTGAAAAATGACTCCCAACATTCCGGCAATCCGAACATCAGACTTGCTTAAAACCCGAGTCGTTCCACTTGATGACGCAACTGTTCTGAAAGTACCACGGGTCCTCGCTTCCCGCCAGGTATGTGAAATCAGCTTGTGTTTGGGAGAGAAAATCAATAGGTGAACACTGCATGTCCTGTTAGCATAGCGGTGTTGTAAGCGGACTCATTGGAGAAACCTTGACCACCCCACTTCTTGAGCTTCAGCCTCTAATTCCAGCAATAAATAACAAAAATCTGATTCTTCTCAGTGTCCGTGGTCAGAGTCGGAGTCGCTGTAGTTCGGCACCAGAGAGCCCAAGCTCCCCAAACTGGTGTGCTTCTGTGTCTTCTCACAGTCCTGAGTTATTGGGGCCTCCTCGAATTTTTCCTCGTTAGTGCGGATCATCTCACTTGCTTCCTGCCGTTGACGCGCCTGTGACTCCTCCCCGGGGTCGGACTTCCTGCGGGCGAGCGCGGCGCAGGGCTTGCGGATGAGCTGGGAAGGGCTCAGCGCTTTGGCCATTGCGGCTTCTTTCCCTTGAAGGCCCAGTTTGTGGAGCAGACCCCCGGTGGAGCCGCCTGGTGTGGTCGGGGTGGGGCTGAACCACGAGCGTGAGGAGATCTCCTTGCGTTTGCAGCGCTGCCTGTCCTCGTAGGCTGAGGGCGGAGAGGAGGAGCTTTTAAACTGACTAGGCCCAC
This sequence comes from Doryrhamphus excisus, assembly GCF_030265055.1. Lineage (NCBI taxonomy): Eukaryota > Metazoa > Chordata > Actinopteri > Syngnathiformes > Syngnathidae > Doryrhamphus > Doryrhamphus excisus. The sequence goes on along the minus strand of NC_080466.1, from coordinate 18,273,228 downwards.
ACAGAAGCACCAGAAGACCATATATGACTTACAAGTGCTATCATGTGTTAGCCAGTGTCATAGTCCTAATTCAGGGGTCTCAAATACGCGGCCCGCGGGACTAGTTTGAGGCCCCCGCCTTGATATGAAAGTTTAATTGCCCGCGCAAGTTTGATATGGATGCTGTGTGGTATCATGTACCCAGAAAAAAATATTTATTAATGTTCATGTTAAAGGTTAAATAACTGTTAATAGTTATCCTCCCTATCCGTGTGGAAGTGGTAAGTTTTTGGCTATTTAATTTAAAGGAAATAACTTGAAGGCTACCGTTTAGGTCGCTAGCCCTCTAGTTTGCGAGTTAGCATGTGTCTCAAGACCCTGCAGTTGCGCAATATGTTGTAAATAAAAAGAGTATAAATGTGACTATAGTCGTGTTTTGTCATGTCTACAGGGCTCTAATAATGCTTTGTTCATTTTAATCTGAAAAAAATAATTTGTCTACCCACCAACTATTTGTGGTTTCTTAAGTTTTTATTATTTTCCGTTTTATTATTATATTTATTTATTACTGATTGATTGATTTTCTTTATTCTTTATTTGTTTATTTATTTTTCATCTTATTTTGTGTAGAAAAATAAAAAGTAAGATATTTGAGAACAGTGGAATGTTTTATCAGAGCTTTTGTTGTAGAAAATCGAAACCAAAGCAAAGTTCATTCATTTTTCTGTTTTTAATAAATGCGTTTCTTGTTTTTTTTTTGGGGGGAAAACCTGATGTGGCCCAGTCTCATCCAGACCCTAGCTCCAGTGGCCCCCAAGTAAATTGAGTTTGAGACCCCTGTCCTAATTTAATATGATCTCTGAGCATTCACATCACCTCTAAAGGGAATTGACATTTCTAGTCATTATTAAATAACAATAACACAATAATAAACAATGGTGTGTCAGTAAAAGAAAGGAGGAGACTCACAGTTGGGCGTCTGGTAGCTGAGCAGAGCCGCCAGCTTCTTGTCCTCGTCCCTTTCGGGGAGTAGCGGGATGGACAGGTTGGTCCTCGCCCTCACCGCGTCGTCCTTCTCCTCCTTTTCCGCTATCACCTTCTTCTCCGTCTAGACCACCAAGAGAGGAGAGGTGTTAGTGGTTTGCGCATCTGTGCTTCAACACTGTGCTTCTTACTCTGAACTTCCTGCGGAGGGCGCTGTTGAGCTGAAAGTCATCCTTCCAGCCAGCCTGGTAGTCCTGAAGCTCCACCAGCGAAGGGAGCGCCTTGACAAGCTTTTCTTTGTCCTTCCCACCGTGGTCCAGCTTGAACATGGCGTCCGTTTCCAGCTTCTCCTTTTCCTCGCGCTCTGTGGGGTTGGAACGTCACATGTTGGATTTATTATTTCCCCTCGGTGAACCGCAGCGCCCCATTGGCGGCAGCACTCATGCACACTTGACAGCAGGTGCTGGCCACACTGACTACTACCAACTTTCTCGGGTATGAAATGTCTGTGTACCTGTGGTGAGGATCTGCTCGTTTTCCGCCATGTCCCAGCGCTCCTCCTTCCTGCTGGCGCCGCTCACGATGACATAGTCGCACGCCGCCGGGTCCGTTTGCATCTCGATGTAGTTGATGCACAAGTGGCACTTCATCCGGAACCTGTCGCAGGCAATGTTGTGTTAAAAGCTCTTTGGTTATGATTTGATGAGACAACCAAGTGTTTGTGTTCACCTGTAGATGGGCGTGGTGAAGTAGTTGCCCACTTTCTTCTTCTCCGCATTGTAACGCACCCCTGTGCGGGAAGGACGCGACAGTGAGGACCGAGTGAGAGAGAGAAAAGCGGGAACCGAGAGTGTACGTACCCATGCCGATGTGGTTTTTGCAGCCGTCACACCAGATGTTGTAAGGCATCTCAAACCTGTATAAGCAAAAACAACAAGGTCCGAGTGTGACCATAAAAGTGAAAGCGAGACGTTATTGTTTGGTTTGCTGTTGCAGATGCAGCTGTAGTGAATAACCCTTGTTGTGTGTCAGAGACACAGTATTATTACATAGTATGAGGTTGTGTGTATTATCACATACTACAGTATTAATTGGCCCTGTACCCTCGAAACCGCCCATGAATGATACGGGAAAAGGCCGAAATGATACTGTGTCAAAGCCCAGGGCAGTGATACTGATAAAATATAGAGTTTAACCATGTCCAGTATCAGCCCCCGTAGCTGTCCACTCAGAGCGCGCTGCTCTGGTACAGTGCCCGTGAAACAACCAATCAGAGAACAGCACACGAGCGTGAACACACAGCGTTTGTCAGCGGTTGACACTCCCGAAAAATAGGGAAAATAGCAAACAGAATATTAGAAATGGAACGTTTTATCACCATTAATGAGGAGGGCACTCTTGAAATGATCAAAAAAACTAAAAATGCAAATACAAGTCGGGCTTAACTTTCTAAACTCCGCGCATGTGACAGGAAATGTCACTGTAACTATAAATATTCCTAGTGCTTCTCCAGTCACCAAAAAACCCAAACTTGATTAATGGAACTTTAATTGTCAGACATTGATAAGATAAGACTGTTGATAAAATATTATTGTTGAAATATTTTTGCAATTATTGTGTTTACACTGTTTAGACATAACACATGTAATAAAGTGAAAATTTTCTGGAAACAAAATGGTCTTTTGATTAAATAGTACATGATAATAAGCTCATGATTAAATAGTATGTGATAATAAGATCATCACATGGTTTGTCTGGTATCAGGCCCAGTATCATGCCCCCAAGTATCAGTATCAGCCCGAGACCGAAGGTATTAACCTATAATACTAACCTGATGATGAGAATACCCTGTGACAGCTTCCTAGCTCGCTCGCGGAGGGCATGGGTTTTATGGTAGCCATTGAGGGACCCATGCTGCAAACAGGAAAGACAGAAATCAAGCGATGTGCACCAAAAACAAACATAATTATTATCATCATCATCATCATCATACACACCTTGGCTGGATTGAAGTCCGGAGGGTAGTATTTGTTAGTTCCTTTTCGTTCTCCCTACAAGAGAACAAAATTTGTAAAAGTGACAAAATATTCAAGCAAGGAAGCAAGCAAGCTAATGAGAAGAGTCTTACCATTTTAGCGGCAAGATCTCAACGCAACGTCAATGTCTGTTCACCACAGGAGGAGGAAAAAGTCGCAGAATTAGCAAACAGAAAGGTGCCTAGAAATGTGCCATGTTGTGTTCCTTTCATAATATAGAGTATATTATGCACATGCATCATTCATTGTGTAAAGGCAGATTAAAGTATATCTTAACCTGTGTTTAAGTCTTGATTTTTTCATTCAACTCCAGTAGGAAAAATGACAGTTTCAAAACAAACACATTATCCAAAACTAATTTACGTTGTGATATTACGAATATGTATAAATTGGAGTAAACATCTTCGTACTATGGATTGAAACGCTATACTATACGCAGAGTACATGTCCATTTTGTTATACTTTGAGTTGTGCTCAGTTAAATAGAATGTAGGCCAATTGTGTTGTTTCAAATACCGAGTCTGGCTTGTGTCTAGTAACCTAAACACGGATAGCAAAGCGAGCTAACAGGCTAACTTATGTCGGCCTCCTCTTTACGCGAATTATGACACAAATACGACCTTACTGTCGAACAACACATACTATTTCGCGATTCCGCAATAAGCAGCTGAATCGTTTAATGTTGAATATGAACATAAAACTCTTACAAATGTTATAAGCACCCAGGCGAAGTCCAGCCTCCACCAGAGATGTTACACCGACCAGATAGCATAGCTGCTAATTAGCTTTGGCTAGCCAGGCATAATAGACCAACATACTACAAATGTTCGGGGAAATCCTCAATTTACTGATGAAGGAAGAATTTTCAGATATAGAAATATATTTTATACTATGAAATAATTCTTGTTGAATCAAAACTAAATACCTAGTGTGTGGATCCGATGAATAAGTTAATCACGGTCGATATTTGGCTGATTCATATAAACCGTATCATATCTTGCCTCCACAAAACATCTCTGAGTGGCGTCACACGGCAAAGGATTATGGGAAAACATGGCGTCTGAGACTGACAACGTGGTGACAGTTCCCGGAGGTAATTCTTTAGATTCTCGCGAGTACTGTTGTAATTTGGAAAACGGCGAAATGAAAGGAAATGTAGAGCCTCACAAACGTTACATTTGCTCGTTTGCTGGCTGCGCGGCGGCTTACAACAAACAATGGAAGCTTGACGCTCACTTGTGTAAACACACCGGCGTCAAGCCGCACAAATGTCCGCAAGACGACTGCGACAAGGCCTTCTGCAGCCCCTACCACCTGGCCCGCCACCAGCTCAGCCACAGCGGCCTGCATCCCTTCCCCTGCACGGTTGAGGGCTGCGCGGAGCTTTTCACCACCAACTCCAACCGGGCCCGGCACGTCAGCCGCGTCCATTCCGGGGAGGCCAAGCGGTACATGTGCAAGGTGGACGGCTGCAGTCTGGAGTTCAAGAAAAACAAGCAGCTCAAGTCGCACATGAGCGAGCAGCACACTCAAACGCCCGCCTACCAGTGCACGCATGACGGCTGCAGCATGAGCTTCACCTTCCCCAACAGGCTCAAACGCCACATGAAAGTGCATAAAGGCTACCCCTGCACCCAGGAGACCTGCACCTACACGGCGAGCACCTGGACAGAGTACCTGAAGCACAGGAGGGAGCAGCACAGACCGCTGCTTCGCTGTGAGCAGTGCAGCAAGGTGTTCAAGGACTCCTGGTTCCTGCAGCAGCACCAGAGGGTCCACTCGGACACCCGGCTGGTCTACAAGTGTCCCCGAGAGACCTGCAAGCGCTCTTTCACCACCATCTTTAACCTGCAGAGCCACATCCAGGCCTTCCACGAGGAGCTGCGGCCATTCTCCTGCAGCCACCCGGGCTGCGGCAAGAGCTTCGCTATGAAGCAGAGTCTCCAGCGGCACGGCGTGGTCCACGACCCAAACAGGAAGAAGATGCCTCGACCTAAAAGGTCTCTGACCTCCAGGCTGAGCGGCTGCAGTGACAAGATGGCCGTCTTGCATAAGAAGAGTCCAGTGAAGCAGGATGCTCCTGGTTCCATTGAACTGGTCTCCCTGCTGAAGGACACATCCCTGATGGGTCATTCCACGGTGGACACTCAAGAACTCACAGTGGCTGTGACCTCACCCCTCACATTGTAGAGGTTACTTTCAAATAGACAGTTGAAAATATGAAATATGAAAATATAACTCTTTACATTGAGGGCAGAAATGTATTTGGACGTAATCATGTTGTGAACATCCTTGACATTCATTCATTCATTCCGCACGAGGGTCGCGTAGGGTGCTGGAGCCTATCCCAGCTGTCTTCAGGCAAGAGGCGGGGTACACCCTGGACTGGTGGCCAGCCAATCACAGGGCACATATAGACAAACAACCATTCACACTCACATTCATACCTATGGACAATTTGAAGTCGCCAATTAACCTAGCATGTTTTTGGAATGTGGGAGGAAAACAGAGTACCCGGAGAAAACCCACACATGCAAACTCGGTATTGGAATTGAACCCTGGTCTCCTAGCTGTGAGGTCTAGGTGCTAACCACTCGACCGCCATGCATCCCCTGAAAAGAAACAATGCAGAATAATATAAATAAATACCTGCACAGTCTGACTGAATCTGAGCTTTCTTTTCATGAAAATCACGAACATAATGTCTCCTCAATCTGCTGATTTCTTGTGAAGACAGAACATTTTAATTGAAGGGACACAAAAGTGTTGCTGGAAGAGAACGACTATTCCATCACTCATTTACATCACTTTCAGTGTTGCCACAGCACTGCAATCTAGTGCTAATTCGTTAGATGTCATCAAATTTGCATAAATTTGCATAAATGACCATAATGAATTTACAAATGGTGAGGGAAACACATACATTCAAACCAGCCCACTGTCTTAACAAATTATGTCGCCGTGTCAGGGTCCTCTGCTTCTTCAGGCTCAGCCGCCCACACTTGGACATGCCCCTCTGAGGCGGTAAGGAGGCGGGTCTCCTTGGGGTGGAAGGACATGGACTGGACTACAGCCTTGCCCACAGGCAGCTTCAAGGACAAACAGCCCTGCAAGACAACAGAATGTAGAACATCTTGAGCATGCATGTACGGATCAAACTCTGGGTGCCTTTATCACCTCCACCAAGTCCCAGCAGTAGACGTGTCCATCCTCGGAGCAGCTCAGGACATGAGTGTCTTTGGAGGACAGGCAGCATTCCAGTTTATATCCCTTCATCTGATGTCCCATGTACCTGAGTTCAGCAAACACATTTACCGATGGGGGTCATGGTGTCTCATGTCTCCTCGATAAACTCACTCACTCGCCCAGCATTTCGCCGGTTTTCTTGTCCAGCAGTCTCACTGTGGAGTCCAGACTGGAGCTCAGCGTGCACTGTCCATCCTGACTGAAACACACACACGTGATGGGACCTGCCGCACACGAGTTACACAATCAGCGGCATGTTTTGGATGGACACAACCAACGCATCTGGAAGAGATTTACTGACTGTTGATGAAGTCCACGTGGAGCTGTCCCATTCTGAGGTCATAACGTCTGACTCGACCATCCACCGACCTGGACAGAGTCATCACCAAGGTCAACATGAAGTCTGGACAAAGATGATAATGCTTGCCTGTGATATTTCTGTTATCAACATAAAATCTATCAAAACCATAAATATGAATAATATTCACCAGTACATTTATTGCTCATTTGGTGCAGGAAGAAAGGCAGGCAAATGCTTTCAAAGTAAAAGTAAACACCTCCCAATCATTAGAAGCGAGTGCTTGTTGAGGTTAAAAAGGAAAGGTGAGCCAACACTGCCGTCAAGTGACCTGCAGATGCAAAGCTTTGACTTCATGACAGAGAAAAACCTGCAGAATCGAAATAATCGCAACTCAGAATATGACTGGAAATAATCCACAAAGCTTCGCATAATGAGGTTTGTGCATTTGGAAGTGAGCCCTGAAAGATGTTTGGGATGGCTCTGAGAGTTTTTTTTCTAACAAGGAGCTTTGTAACGTCAATGTGATCCGGACTTCCTTATATGGGCGTGCCCAGATACACTGTAAGCCTGCCCTCTGCTTTGCTCTGTTTCCGGTGTTAGCAATGGCTCCCAGGAAATGTTTGTTCAAGGCAAGCATCAGGCAGAAATGGTTGGAGTTGCTTGGTCATGTGGAAGAGTCAGAAGAGCAAGCAGGAAGTAACAATTTATCGTGTCCTAAGTGTGTTTATTTTGTGTAAGTAAGCAGTTGTCTGTGTAGCAGTTCACGGATGTTTGGAGTTGCCAATAGCCATTTTCCATTTATTGGCATTTGCTGATCATGTGTCTTTATGCTAATCGGTGGTTGATGTATCGGAGCATTCCAAGTTAAAGGGGCCTATTATGCTTATTTTTCGTCCCTTTGTATTGAGTTCTGGACTCCTATAGAGCATCTACACATAAACAGCACAGAGAGCTTTCGAATGCTTCCAGAATCTGCACCTATCCAGCTATATTTCTTTGGATTTTTTCAGCTAGTCCAGCTGCATAGTGGCCCATGTTCACGAAACAGTCCAGGTGTGAAATGCCGTTGACAGATTAAAGTGCATTTCTTTTGCTGGTAGGGAATCAGGAACTCCAACCACTTGTGCCCGATGGTGGCATCTTTAATTGTAAACAAATGTGGCTTTCCCGTACGAGCCATTGTTAGCAACGTAAACACACAAGCAGAGTTTTGGGGCAGAGAGCTTATCTATCTTACAGCCACGCCCATATAAGGAACCGAGTGGTTTGAGCCATCCCAAACTTCTTTCAGGGCTCACTTCCAAATACGCAAACCGCATGATCTGAAACTTTGTCATTGGTTAACACAAGAATACAACATTCAAACTACACTTATAGGTCAGAAATGTGGAAAAATAGGTTGCCTTTAATTCACTATGTCAAAATGAAAATAATGAAAAAATTAAACCAAGCAAGGCAATATAAACAGTTTAAGGTGAAATATAGATGTAAACACAAAAGAAAGGAAAAGCAGAAAATTCTCCCTTGCACCCTAACATTAATGACTGACTTTGGCGGCACTGACCCAGTAAGCAGCTCGTGTTTGGCCACTTTCAGGCTGCTGACACTGTCTCTGGCATCATCCAAAACCTGGATGGGCTCAAGCTTGCGAGACCTGGTGTCCCAGCAGCGCACTGTCCCATCTATGGAACCTGATAGAGACAATAGTGTTACCAAGCAACCACTTTGTCCCTGAATGCAACATTTTAACGTAGCAGAAATGACCCGATTATCAAATCCACCACAATGACCTGCTGTTTATTTCTTTGTTTACCTACCAGACAGGATGACTGTTGCCTCCTCGTTGAACTGCACGCAGTTGACTTTCTATGTCAAAGAAATGAGAGACATGTCAAGAAAAAGTGAAAAATAACAAAAACGAAAAAGCAGGGCTCACCCCAGCATGACCCCTGAGCTTTCTGGCCACTTGGCCGGTGGCAACATCCCAGAGGATCACCGTCTTGTCCGAGCTGCAGGAGCAAATCTGACTGTTGTCAAAGGACCTGCAGGGCCAGCCAATTAAATACAACTTTGTAATTGTTAAGACAAACAAAAGGCAGTATTGCAACTTGGTATTTACTATACAAAAAACTCCCAAATGAGTCTAAGCAAACAACTTCTGGAGCAAAGGTGGTTCAGGGAAATAAAAAATAATCCTCTGAGGTCACCGCTTTATGATTCTATGCTCACCCATCAGCATCCAGGACCTCATAGCCGTGGCCACTGTAGGTCTTCAGCAACGTTCCCCGGCTGCCGCTCCACAGTTTGAGAGATTTGTCGGCGCCGCAGGACAGCATGTACTGTCCATCAACTGACCCGGTAGAGAGAGACAGACGAGAGCGTAAGACAAACAACACCCAAGAAATAAACTAAGTTGTTGGCTCTTCATCACCATTGAAGCGCACAGCTCTGACAGGTCCCTGTTTACAGTCGATGGTCCGTAATAGATGCTGAGGAAGCTGAGGGATCTGAGGTTTGGGAAGAGGAAACGACATCCTTCATGAAACCTGGGGGGAACAAACAACAGGGAGAAAAGTAAACCAATAGTTTCAGACCGCCCCATTGCTCATATAAACAATGGGTTGTGGACAAAACAATACATGACTCATAATCTAAGAAGCAAGCATATTCAATTGGTCTAAATGCTACATAGATACATTTTCTTGTTTGGCGTCCTTGTAGTATTTTGTGGTACTTACTCAAAGCTGAAAGAGAATACTTCGTGTGAAGACATAGGTGCGGTTGGCTTTAAACGTCTGCAACATTGTGGTTTATCCACCTTGAATGTGTATGTATTGTAACAAATATTACACGAATACGTTAAATAATTTCAAGATAATAATTTCAACTCTGCTTTTCATGTTTGCCTCGCAAGAAAGCCGCTCATTCACTTCTGCGGTCTGAGAGCGAAATCATGGACGTCATTTCCGGACTTCTTCTTCCGCTTGTTCATGGCTGGTCGCAACCAACGTTTACATGCATATCGCCACCTACTGTACCGGAGTGTGTATGCTTTGTCCTTTGGTTCCAGACTTATAAAGTGAAACCCTAAGTATAAAACAACAAAAAACTCTACACTTTATGTATTAACTCTATGTTCTTAAGTTACCCCAATAGAGCAGTTGGCTACAGTTCTTAATGTTGTCACCCTTCCCTAAGATTCCTTTTAAATTGGGGCGTGCATTTCCTGTACCTGCTACTATGCCGTACAGTGGATACCTTCAAAATAAACCCCCAAAACACGCCTTCTCGTTTCAATGTTGGTTCAGTTAGTAGTATATGCTTTTATTTTGAAGCATAGCAGAAACTGCTTTCCTCTACATTTATGTGCACAGTCAGCTAAGCCACCGGCAAGCGATCTGAAACAATCACCATATTTTTATTTAAATTGTACAAATATTATGTCCTCTAATAACATGGCAGATCCCAAGAGACCAAATAAGGTATTACGGTGAGTGTTCAAATGTTTTTTCGATATGTTTTGCAAGATTGTGCAAGCCCAGCTTAGCTAACATTGGCTAATCGTGTCAGAGTCCTAAAGCGATTTAGCAGACGTAAAGTAACAATACTTGTAAATAAGTCACATTTACCACTCTGCACTGATAATTGTCTGCCGACATTGTCTATGTATTTTAAAATGCTGTAGCTTTGCAGGTACAAGCCCCCCAGCACAGAGACAAACCCGACTCTGGAGGACCCCACCCCGGACTACATGAACCTGTTGGGTATGATCTTCAGCATGTGTGGACTGATGCTCAAGGTGACACACACATCCACTCTGGACCTCGACTTAGAATATCAAGAAGTGACTGCTACCATGGCAACGCCAAACATAAACAAGAAATATGTATTTGCTTTGTTTGTGTGTAGACAGTGTCACACATACACATTTATAAGTGTGTACTGTGTTTTTTTTTTAATGAAAATCTATTTTAGAGTGTCCAATGTGTGCTTTTACAATTGTGCAATACAATGAATGAATGAATGGTAATGAACGTGTGTTCACCTGGCAGCTTAAATGGTGCGCCTGGATCGCCGTCTACTGTTCCTTCATCAGCTTTGCAAACTCCAGAAGCTCGGAAGACACCAAACAGATGATGAGCAGCTTCATGTGAGTATGAGACACCAACTAAAACACAATCAATGGTGTGTTGTTGGTGGACTTTTAACTTGTCAGTTGTCAGCAGAAGTAATCTGTTCCTGGGTCAACAGGAACCTACATGGCCCTGTAACTTCTTATTTATGAGCACGAGTAAACGGCTGATGCCAAATCATTTTGTGGCGGGAAACATCTGCTATTATCTCAGTTCAGTTCAATTTATTTGTTCAATTTATTTGGTTTCGAGGCAGGGTACAGCTGCATACTACCAGCAGAGACATACAGTACATGACAGACATAGTAAAACCATATACAACAAGCATAAATGAGAAAATAAAAGAAACAGAGCATAAAAACAGCAGAACCATACTGGTTCCCAGAGGGATCAATGTGCAAAAGGGGGATCATCTGAGTTGTGCCATTACCAACTGGTAAGGAGGCAAGTTAAAGTGCGCAGTATTTAAAATGCTAATTTAAAGTGCTAGTTCACATATAGACCAGATTTCACATTAGCTCGTTTATGAGCTTGACCGAGAGAGGGACAAATGAGTGTTTGTAACGGTTGTGTTTACATAGCGGAACCCTGTACCTTCTCCCCCGAGTGCATTAATATGTCAGAATCAGAAAAGGGTTTATTGCCAGATATGATCAAACGCACACTAGGAATTTGTTTTGGTGAAGTAGGTGCAGACACATCTATTAAAAAAGAATGAAAAATATAAAATATACAGAATAAACAGTATAAATACATGTACACAGTCTGTATTCATTGAACAGAACGTGAGAACTGTCATTGAGGATGTTTTTTTGCTTGGGTGATGGCGGCCTGATTGAACAGCTCCTGAGGGTTGAGGGGGGAGTTGGCCATGTGCCCCGCCCCGCTTTTACTCATGTTTTAACTGTATATTAACCAATGAATGTTGTATTTTGGTGTGTCTTCTATTCTGTTTACTTGCTTTATTCAACTTCATTCTTCTGTTAAGTGTCTTTGAGTATTTTGAAAAGCGCCATACAAATAAAATGTATTATTATTATTATTATAATTCTTCCTGCTACTTTGACCAGGTTGAGAATCTGGGATTTTGATTTGACATGTAGATTCCCAAACCAATTGGTGATCCCGTACCGTAAAAGATGGACTTGATTGATGCTCTGTAAAAAATTAGCATAATGTTTTTGCTGACACCGAACAACTGTAGTCTATGCAGGAAGTGAAGGCGCTGATGGATTCTAGCACAGACAGTGAGTTCAGGTATTTAATATCGTCCGTTGTGTCTGCAGGCTGTCCATCTCAGCCGTGGTCATGTCCTACCTCCAGAACCCACAGCCCATGTCGCCGCCATGGTAGCCCCAGCATCATGTCCATACGGTTCGGAAGCAGATTGTCCGGCCAGGAACCACAGCCAGGAACTCCGAGGGCTTTCTTGTTAACCTTTTGCTAGTCTTTAATTAAAGAACACATGCTGATGTTTTACAAGATGATGGAAATAAAGTTGTTATATAAAGAAATGGACTGTTTATGTGTGACATGACTTTGTTATCAGGTTGATGAAACTGTAATACACCAACTTCATTCACTTATAATAGTGATAGATTCCCATAGGAGTGCATTGTGGTCACCTACAGTCTTTTTGTGCTGTTGTTTGCAATTCAGTTAGAGTGTTTAATGATAATGATGCAGCATGGATCTTCATTCCTGAACATGATTCATGTGCTTTTCCTTTCAGTTGCTGCTGTTCGGTCTTAAACGAGGTGCCTAAACGAGGTTAATCAATGTTGACCTTCTGCATCCTTTGTCTGCGTGAGAACATCAACACCGTTGTCAGAAAGATACTGAGTCAGCAGGCCTTGGAGCTGTCACACGTGGAGACAAAGTCGTGTTGCAGGAGCGTGCACACGCCAAAAGGGTGAGAGACGGATATAAGTGCAGACGCACGCTTTTAAATGTGAACTAATGATCGTCACTGTGAAACATGTCTGTTTGACCTTTTGGAGTGGAAAATGATTCTCCTACTGTCCCGTAGATGGCACTAACGCACATTACAAACTGAGGTATTACTGTGTCTCTTGTGAGATCATTCAAACCTGCAATAAAGGTCTGTTGTTGCAGTGATCAAGCCTGGTGCTTGTGTATCTCACCCAACATTACTGACACCTACGACCCCAGGCGGTAAAATGTAGAATACAGTGATCCCGCTTCCAATTTTGCAACGTTAAGGCTTATTATTGTTTTCATTCATTCATTCATTCATTTTCTACCGCTTTTTCCTCACGAGGGTCACGGGGGGTGTTGGAGCCTATCCCAGCAGTCTTCGGGCGAGAGGCGGGGTACACCCTGGACTGGTGGCCAGCCAATCACAGGGCACATATAGACAAACAACCATTCACACTCACATTCATACCTATGGACAATTTGGAGCCGCTAATTAACCTAGCATGTTTTTGGAATGTGGGATGCACGGGGAGAACATGCAAACTCCACACAGAGATGGTCGAGGGTGGAATTGAACCCTGGTCTCCTAGCTGTGAGGTCTGCGTGCTAAACACTTGACCGCCTTATCGTTTTTTTCCAAAAATACATGAAGTCAGCGCTGTTTTGTGTTTAAATACAATGTGTTAAATATGCATATTTTTGACAAATGATCCATATTCAACCACAAAAAATAATGATTTATTAATTTATATCTGTATACCACCCTCGGCCATCTATGTGTGGAGTTTGCATGTTCTCCCGTGGGTCTCCGGTTTCCTCCCACATTCCAAAAACATGCTAGGTTAATTGGCGACTCCAAATTGTCCATAGGTATGAATGTGAGTGTGAATGGTTGTTTGTCTATATGTGCCCTGTGATTGGCTGGTGACCAGTTCAGGGTGTACCCCGCCTCTCGCTTGAAGACAGCTGGGATAGGCTCCAGCACCCCCGCGACCCTCGTGAGGATAAGCGGTAGAAAATGAATGAATGAATGAATGAATGAAAAAATGGCAAAAATTCTTCAAAAAAAATCATTGAGGTGGCTGCACGGTGGTCTAGTGGTTAGCGTGCAGACCTCACAGCTAGGAGACTTGAGTTCAATCCCACCCTCGGCCATCTCTGTGTGGAGTTTGCATGTTCTCCCCGTGCATGCGTGGGTTTTCTCCGGGTACTCCGGTTTCCTCCCACATTCCAAAAACATGCTAGGTTAATTGGCCACTCCAAATTGTCCATAGGTATGAATGTGAGTGTGAATGGTTGTTTGTCTATATGTGCCCTGTGATTGGCTGGCCACCAGTCCAAGGTGTACCCCGCCTCTCGCCCGAAGACTGCTGGGATAGGCTCCAGCACCCCCGCGACCCTCATGAGGGTAAGAGGTATAAAATGAATAGTATAAAGATATACAAACTAACTGTAGTTTGCATGAATGTACATACAGATCAATATTACAGGCTGTTACTGTTTATTTACTGAAAGTGGTGCTATAAAGGGTGAGTGAGTATGTGTACATCACCAGTGTCGTCATGTTGTTGTGTACCCAATAAAGTGTCCTGTGTGTGTGCGGCTAATGTAGAACAATGAGAGGAGGAGGGAGGAGAAGTGGTGAGGATGGAGTAAAAAGAGAGAGGCAGAGAGAGGGCGGCGTGAGTGGAGTGGATGGCGAGCAGCCAGTCTTCAACGACCTTTGGAGAAGAACAAACCTTTCCAACATAAACGGGGCCAGAAAAGATTTCATCTGACTCACCTCCAATCAGAACTTCCATTCAGCTGCGCCGAGCTCGGCTGGTGGCTGACGTCAGAAGCTTCCTGACGAGATGTTTGGGATGTGAACTATGGAACTGCACCTCTCTTCTTCTATGCTGCTGTGTCTCCTCCACACGATCAAAGAGGTATCCACACTCGGTGTGAGCGGAGACAGGAGGTCCAAAGCGATTCGTCTTCTGGGATTGGTGGTCGCTGGAGAGAGGAGCACCTGACAGGCAGGTGAGATGAATGCAATGAAGAGGCTCTGACTGCAATGTTAATGTTACTTTGATCATACTCTGAAAGAAATTCTTCAGAAATCTTCGAAAGTCATGTCCATTCTTAGAAGTCTCATATTTGTATTGCTAGTTTATAGAACAAGGGGCCGAAAAACTGTGGCCCACGGGCCACATCAGGGAATAGCCAGATGCAATTTGTAGCTTGGACAAAAAATCCAACACAACACGTCAACAACACACAATGTAGCCTACTTACCGCACCATGTTAGCATACACGCACATACAAACACCACAAGGTATGCTGGGTATCTTGTGTTACCCTTTCTCCCAACATTTTTGCTTGAGCGCAAACTATGCTAAAGAGGTAATTAGAGAAGTAAACAAACAGTTAACATAGTCTTGATGTCCAATATTTTATTGTTCATAGTTCATATTGTTGCTGCTGGACTACCCAGCATGCCTTGAGGACATTTGGAACTAACAGTTTTAATTTACATGTTATGTTTAGCTCTCAGTTACTGTTTATCACCCACGTAGTAGTAGTAGTAGTTGATGTATGTGATGTGTTAACTTGCTGTGGCTGTGTTTTGTTTTCGTTGCACCGTGAGTAAGTATGACGTTCTGTTTGATGACCACCTATATATAGATGGCAATTTTTTTTAACCCCATTCAATTAAAAAAAAGGCTCGAGTGGTTAGCACGCAGACCTCACAGCTAGGAGACCAGGGTTCAATTCCACCCTCACCCACCCTATGTGTGGAGTTTGCATGTTCTCCCCGTGCATGCGTGGGTTTTCTCCGGGTACTCCGGTTTCCTCCCACATTCCAAAAACATGCTAGGTTAATTGGGGACTCCAAAT
Organism: Doryrhamphus excisus; assembly: GCF_030265055.1. Taxonomy (NCBI): domain Eukaryota; kingdom Metazoa; phylum Chordata; class Actinopteri; order Syngnathiformes; family Syngnathidae; genus Doryrhamphus; species Doryrhamphus excisus. The sequence continues at coordinate 18,257,731 of NC_080466.1, read as the reverse complement.
TGTCCATAGGTATGAATGTGAGTGTGAATGGTTGTTTGTCTATATGTGCCCTGTGATTGGCTCGCCACCAATCCAGGGTGTACCCCGCCTCTCGCCTAAAGACAGCTGGGATAGGCTCCAGCACCCCCGCGACCCTCGTGAGGAAAAGCGGTAGAAAATGAATGAATGAATGTTTCGCTCTCAGTTACTGTTTATCACCCACGTAGTAGTAGTAGTAGTAGTAGTTGATCTATGGTACGTGTTAACTTGCTGTGGATGTGTTTTGTTTTCGTTGCACCGTGAGTAAGTATGACGTTCTGTTTGTTGACCACCTATATATAGATGACAATTTTTTTTAACCCCATTCAATTCAAAAAAGGGCGGCACGGTGGTCGAGTGGTTAGCGTGCAGACCTCACAGCTAGGAGACCAGGGTTCAATTCCACCCTTACCCACCCTGTGTGGACTTTGCATGTTCTCCCCGTGCATGCGTGGGTTTTCTCCGGTTTCCTCCCACATTCCAAAAACATGCTAGGTTAATTGGCGACTCCAAATTGTCCATAGGTATGAATGTGAGTGTGAATGGTTGTTTGTCTATATGTGCCCTGTGATTGGCTGGCCACCAGTCCAGGGTGTACCCCGCCTCTCGCCCAAAGACTGGTGGGATAGGCTCCAGCACCCCCGCGACCCTCATGAGGAAAAGCGGTAGAAAATGAATGAATGAATGAAAAAAAAGTTAGCCTACCCCCGATGGATGCACAACATCCATTCCAAAACTACACCCCATATCCCTGCCGCAAGGCATGCTGGGTAGTTCGTGGCACTCTCTCTCCCAACATTCTGCCGTGTTTGTTGTATTTTTGCTTGATTGCAAAAGATCTTTAGACTTAGGGCACGAGGAAATGGACCCTGGAAAAAAAACGATGCTCGACTTCTGACAGTCTGGTGAAGATGCTGTTCTGGTTTCCTGGATTTCTGTCAGGTCCAGTCTTGTCTTCTGTTTGGATGAATCAACATGTCTCCTGCTCTTCTACTGTACATCGTGACACATTTTAGCGGCGAACACATCTATTATTGTTGATATCGAGCCACAGGACTAGTGAGTTATGCAACATGTAACACTTCAAAAGTGCTCCACAACCTCTCCGACAGAAATAACTTCTTGATCTTATTTTGACACGCAGTCCAACCCAATCTCATGTTTTCCGAGGAACAGTCCTGGTCCTTCTGTCATCTATTCGTGCATCCCTTATCCATTATTCAATACATACTGTCCACACAAGTATACATTATTCATAGCCGTTATTATACACCAACACTTTCCTGTCACTTTCATTTGTTTAAGGCCAAAACTGTCCATCATCCATCCATCCAAAAGCGCTACTATGTGGAATTCAGCCAGGAAAACTTACATTGGCTTTTTTGTTATGCTGCCACAGCAGGGCACCAGTGATGGGAAAAAGGTGATGATAACCAAAGAACAGGAAGTGATATGACAAAATACTACAGAAAAGAATAATGGGTCAGTCAATTATATATGCAAATCAGCGTATTGCACGTGTTAATTCCACATGGTGACAGCATGACTTTGTAGCTTCCTGCTCCCTGCCTGTCTGTTAGGTGTCTTCAAAGGCTGAATGGTTTGATTTTGGTTTGTTGACAATATATTTTGGGTGCAAAAGTTGGCGTGAAATCGTATTTTCTTGTCTGGACAATTGGCAGTTGAAGAATAAAGACCACCCAGTGTTGGTATCATGCAGGTCTGGGTCCCCAATGTGGCACATTGCAGGTCTATTATTATTATTATTGACCCTGGAACAGATTAATTCACTTTTCCATGGTTTCCTATGTGACACATTGTTTTTAAATGAGACATTGTCCATCATCCATACAGTGTATTTTCCCCACTTCCTGTTGTGTTAGTGAGACAGTGCAGAGACGACGCCACAGTCACTAGCTGTCAAAGATCATCAACAAAAAGCAGATGTGGTCTCGCATGAAAATGTCCAGAAGCAGTAATAACAAAGACAAAAAACACGGACAATAGCAAGGATGCTGACAGTGACTGAGAGGAGCGCTTGTTTCGTGTCGACCTCTTCCCCTGTTGTCTCGCACCTGTGTCTTGTTTCACTGATTAGTTCCGGGTTTATTTCTGACACGTTGGCCGCTCATTCGGACTCGGTTGTTATAGTTTACATGAGGCCTCAGCAGGAACCAGACCAAGGCATCAACCACTCAGCAAGCTGGGCAATGTGTTTGTTGACCTAACAGAAAGCCGGCTCGCTGCACCGGACCTTACTTTCTGGTCCACTTGTCCCAAAAGAGGCTGAATTTAAAAGTCGATGATATTACAAGTCTACGAGCTAGCTAATTAGCACTACAGCAGAGATGGACGATATGGCCTAAAATCCATATTATGATATATATTGCAGCCTCTGTCCATGACGTTATCTTCTTCTTTTCCCATAACTCCTTACTGTGTCATAGGGGCGCCACTCTTGCGACGGTCCACCAATTTCTTGCACTTTTTTGGATTGAGTGCCATTTGCTCGGACTCAGCAGACGTCATCACGGTCCATTGTCCATTTCCTTGTCGTATGGTTTTCATAAGTCCATCTGATCCTGTAATGTAATGGTAATGGTAATGGTTTAATTTCATTTGAACATGCATCAGATTACAATTGAATGCATCACATAATCAGTTCACAGTTCCACATGTCCAAAAGGAGTAGGAAGAAGCAAAGCTTATTAAATCCTAACCCTCCATCTGGTACTTTTACAATCAGTAACTGTTACATTTGTTCACTTCCTGCTCTCCTAATATAGTTTTTTTTTTTTTTAATTTTTCAAAAAAATTTCAAAAATTAAAAAAAAATATATTTTTTTAATTTTTTTTTAAAAATTTTTGTCACGTACCGAAGTACGAGGTGACATGACCATCCAATGGCATAATGGGTACCATAGTAACTGTCAATATAGTGATATGTATAGCACAACATGACTGGTTCAATGTGCCCGTACCAATTGAATTTCCGTTTCTTTATGCCGGTTATGAGATTCTGATGGAATCACATTCTTATATAAAATTTCAAAAGCAATTTTCTTCTTGAGATAAGAATCAGGATATATATGAATGACAATAGAACCATTTTCAGATTATCAGAGGTGTTGGAGTTGTCTGTGTCGTTGTCTTTTTCCTATTCATAGCTGGGTACTTGTGTTCAAGTTTACTAAGAATTTGTGCTCGTGTTCTTCCGCTCTTTTACATTTAGCAGTTATTATGGCTTCTCCGCCTCCTCCGCATTCTCTTGCTTTCGTTTGTCGCATAGTTTAGCTGCTTAGCCATTCCTTGTCCCGAGTTAATGCCACTTGGAAGAGGTGTAGCTTATTTGCCACATTGGATCAGTAGCTCGAGCGTGGAAGGACATACTTAAGGTTGTGTCACCATATCATTTCGCTATATGATGTTTAAATTAAAGTCTCTGTTGTAGGCCAAATTGATGTTTCTATTGTGTATTGTTTATATCACCCAATCCTATTTGCCTGAAGAATGTTCTTGACTCTAGCTAGTTTGCCCTCTCCGTCATAGCATGGTGCCCTCAACGGTGGGGTTCTGGTTGCCATCATCTTCATCATGTGTCCACTCTCGGCTCTCCTCTTCATGAACTGAGTCCAGGCTGCTGTGACTTTGCTTGGCTTCCCACAAACACAAGCGAACCCTCGGGCGTGCCCGCATGCACACACTCCATCACCCACGCTCAAAGTCCTTACCGTGCACAATGTCTCATCAGCGCTCCCGCTGCGTTTGAGAGGGAATCTGTCCTTGTCCATTTGTTTTTATTTCACAGCATCAGGGAGGGGAAAGGCTAAGCTGCCTGGTCAGCAGCCGACCAGCAGGGACCAAACAAGCACGAGAGAGGAGACATTACTTATATATACGGTACTACATCCACAACACTTTCACTGTGGTGCTTTTCTATCTCCAGCTCCATGCTGTCCCCCCACTATCAAGACCCAGGTGACCCGGCAGCATGGCCCCGTCGGCCTCTACGCTGCCCCCCTCCCCCGATCAGCGGCAGCAGCGTGGGGCCCAACCCCACCTACTACCACACGGTCTACAACGTGAGAGTGGACCGCTACAGGGAGGCGCCCTTCATCGGGATTCGCTCCGGCCGAGGCTCCGTGTCCCTGGGCGGCGGGAAGAAAGACATCTCAATCCCGCCTGTCCGCAGGAGAGGGGGGCTGGTGGACCATCGCGATGTCATCCTGGCCCACCAGGCGCACAAGAGGGGCAACACACCGCAGGCCAGGAGAAAGCAGTGGGAGTGAGTACTCTTGTTTTTCCACTCGTTTTCAAGTGTCAGTAAGTTGCGACAATGTTCAACATCATGTTCTCAATAATGATATTTCTCGTGTACCGCACTTAATTGGTTCCAGACTTGAAGCAATAAGTGAATTTCTCGTAGGATTCCTTCTTTATCGATGGAATATTTTCAAGGTCACTGCATAGAAAACCTCATATTTGTTGTTAACATTATTAGAGCCCTCTAGATGTGAAATAACACCCCTATATCCCAATATAATCAAATAAAATAAGACAGTTTATCTTAGGGGAGCGGCACGGTGGCCGAGTGGACTCACCAAACCATTTCTGACACCTAGTGATCAATGTAGAGTACTACAATCACAAGTTGTGGTCTTAATGGCTTGTATTGTATTTTTGATAATTGAAAATGTGACATTTGTTCCATGATTATGTACACGGAACACAGGCTTCTGTTGCGGCCATAGCCCACAGTAAGCTAATGTTAGCCACCTATTCTGCTCCCCTAACAGGTGAACTATCCTAAATGGTTTATTTTCTACTGCATTGGGTAATATGAATGTACAGGTGACAATATGGGTGTTATTTCATGTCTGGATGGCTCTAGTAATGTTTAAAACAGTTATTTAGAAGATTGTAAATAGGTTTTCCATGCCATTTATAACAAGTAATCCTGTTATTCACTTATCACAGTCGAGTTTGGAACAATTAACCACTGGTTCAGACTTTGAGATAAAATACAGTATTACAATAATTTCATTTTGATGAATTTAAAATGAACAAAACCAATAATCAAGTTTATTTGTAGTTGGAAACATAATTAAGGTGTTTTACTCACTCTTTTGTTTCTCCTATGAGGTTGTTTTTTTCTATAGCATCTCTTATAACGTCATATGCTAACAATATGCAACTGACAAGATGGCGTCATCTAGCGACTTCTAGGACAGCCAATTGCTACTTTTCTTACTGTGGAGTCGGCAAGAAAACGCATATAAGTCACATGTCAACAAAAAGGGGCGGGTCCTGTGAATCTGTGGAGCTATCAGTCAAACTATCTGTCCGTCTCGCTGTTTGAATTGACGCAGTTGCTCGTGTGACCGCCAGGTGTCAGCAAACACACAGAAATGTCCTTTTGAATCAACCCCTTCCTAAAATGTCATACGAAAGTGCAGTTCTTTATACTGTTTTAGCTGAAACAATATTAAGTGTATTGGTGTGCATTGATTTATTATTTTGCTCGGCTATTCTTCAACGCAAAGTTTGCTGACTGGGTGTTGTGTTGCGGCAGTCATCCTAACAATTAGCTAATAGTCTTAAACTGCACCGACAGCGTGCTTGGCGTCGGTCTGGTCAGATTTTGGAAATTCGTCTGGCCTCAAATGAAACAGCCATACAATCAATTAGTTAATTTCTCCGCGCTGCAATGTTTATTCCTCCCCTCCATAAATCCTTGCCAGCTTGACTCTGCCAGTCTCTTTGAAGGCAGCACGGCGCTAAAACAATGACGGCTGATAATAAACGACGGGGGTGTTTTATTTTGAAGGTGATGAATGGGTGTACTCCTTGCTGATTGGGGTTGTTAAACAACAGCGAGAGACGTGCTGTCCCAACAAAAGACGTCTTCTTCACTGAGCTGTCACTCAGGGGTCACCCTTCATTGTGATTGGCTGATAGCCAGACCCTCCCACTTGGCCATGAAGGGGGCTCACGCTGTGCTTTTTTATCAATGGAACCTATTTATAGAACACACACACTCACACAGGTTCACAGTGTACCTCTTTGACAATGTCCACATGGACAAAAGTATTGGGACGGCGACAGGAAGTAAAGAGTGAAGAAAAGAAAAAGCTTTTCCACTTTGTTTTGGTGCATTTTAGAGGTCAGAGGTCACTCGTGTTGGACCCTGTTCTCGCACTGGACTGGGAACAGAAAGGCCTTCCCCAAAGTGTTCCCACAAAGAAGCAAAATTGATTGGCAGTCGACACAGATTCATTGATTACCTATTGATTGTTTTTATCCTATTGTTTCCAACAGCGTAAGGCAGCTAGGGGGCGGGGTTTAGTTGCAGTGGCGTCTGTTGGAAGGACAAGCTACATTCAAAGACAGTCCCTCGAGTGTGATTATGACCCCTTTTGTTTGTGGCGGTCCAAATGTATTGATGGCGGGCCTCCACAGTGAATGTATGCAAACCACTGCTAATATGCTTGTATTTTTCTATTTGAATTCGATTGGCTGCTGATGGATCATGTGACACGTAACGAGAATCGTATGTTTTCCAAGCACTTCCTCTCCGCTAACGACCCCCCCCCCCCACACACACAGGGTCTAACAAGGTCAGAGAAAGGCTACAGCAAATCCTTCCTCTCGTCCTTGTCCTTATCTCCACCCATTCATCTCTTGATTCTCCCCCGTCGCTTTTTTGTCAGACCGCCGCAGTCGGACCTCATTTTCTCCCCCCACTTTTGACTTTTAGCCACTTTTTTTTTTTACAAACCAAACGCCCGGAAAACGACACGGGTATTAGCAAAAGCAAAGAAACGTCCACAGCACAACAAACGCCATGTGACTGCACCCGTCAGTCACCTCTCATGGCGTCGTGTGCTCATTAGCTGCTTCATTCAAAACCGTGCTGACGTGACCCACTTTGCTTCCTCTCCGCTTCTTAATTTGACTTCCAAATGTCCGAGCCGCGTCAGAACTAAAAAGCTTCTGTGTCATTCAGCGTCATTCATTTACCTTATCATCCTCTTCAATTGTGTTATCAGCGCTAATAAGTCTCATTGTGACAGTCTCATACATTTACGAGAATAAAGACATTAAAAGTTGTAATATGATGAGAATAAAGTTGAAAGTTTACAGAGAGACTTTTCTGTCTCCGTCGTCCACCTCGGAGTACTGATTCCTCGGCTGGAGCGCTAACTCCACCCGGGCGGGCTGTGCTGAGCTCATTAGCTGAGGCCAGCACACTCCTCCTTTCTTCCTTCTTTCCCATCCACTCCCATCAACCGACCAATCAATTAATACGGCGTGAGAAGCGGCCAAAAAAAAAAAGCAATCGTCTAATTAGCTTGGACGCTACATCAGCTCGCTACTTCTGATCATGATGAGGTTCCATCACGTTGCGTAAATGTTCTCCTTCTCGTCCATCATGCAACCACAGTGGCTAGTCAGCATTATCTGTGTGTGTGTGTGTGTGTGTGTGTGTGTGTGTGTGTGTGTGTGTGTGTGTGTGTGTGTGTGTGTAAAACAAGCTGCTCCGGTGACCAAAACAAAGTGCTGTGTTGGGATTCTGACCGCCACTATTGCCACAGGCCGCCAAGTCCCAACAAGACATCTTTTGTCCTCATTGTTTCTAAGCTAGATTGTTTGTCTGGTTGCTAGGTTACAAGCAGAATGTTCATTTTAGAGGCCATCAAAGGCTGGTGTTACTCTTCTAATGTGCTAGAGGTCTGGTCACCCGTGCCTGTCGCTGGGAGAGCTTCCGGCTTCCCTGCATGCCTTGCGGTAATTCCATCCATTCATCATCCATCCATTGTCCATCATCCATCCATCTGTCGTCCATCATCCATTCATCCATTCATCCATTCATCCATTCATCCATTCATCCATTCATCCATTCATCCATTCATCCATTCATCCATTCATCCATTCATCCATTCATCCATTCATCCATTCATCCATTCATCCATTCATCCATTCATCCATTCATCCATTCATCCATTCATCATCCATCTATCCATTGTCCATCCATTGTCCATCCTCGTCCATCCCTCCATCCATCATCTATCCATCTGTCATCCATCATCCATCCATTGTCCATCCATCCATCATCCATCCATCCATCCATCCATCCATCATCCATCCTCATCCATCCATCGTCCATCCATTGTTCATCCATCCTCGTCCATCCCTCCATCTGTCATCATCCATCCATCCATCACCCATCCTCGTCCATCCCTCCATCCATCATCCTTCCCTCCATCCATCATCCATCCATCAGCCATCCTCATCCATCCATCGTCCATCCCTCCATTTCATCCATCCTTGTCCATCCCTCCATCCATCATCCATCCATCATCCATTGTCCATCCATCATCCATCCATTCATCCATTCATCCACCATCCACCATCCACCATCCACCATCCACCATCCATCCATCATCCATCCGTCATCCATCCATCCATCATCCATCCTCATCCATCCATCGTCCATCCCTCCATCCATCATCCATCCTTGTCCATCCCTCCATCCATCCATCATCCATCCCTCCATCCATCATCCACCCCTCCATCCATCATCCATCCATCAGCCATCCTCATCCATCCATCATCCATCCCTCCATTTCATCCATCCTTGTCCATCCCTCCATCCATCCACCATCCACCATCCACCATCCATCCATCATCCATCCGTCATCCATCCATCCATCATCCATCCTCATCCATCCATCGTCCATCCTCATCCATCCCTCCATCCATCATTCATCCTTGTCCATCCCTCCATCCATCCATCATCCATCCATCATCCATCCATCATCCATCATCCATTGTCCATCTATTGTCCATCCATCCATCATCCAACCATCCATCCATCCATCCATCATCCATCCATCAGTAAAACAACAAATTCTGAATGGGTCAATAAATAAAATAGAATATATAATCCCACAATACATATACAATGAAATAATGCATAACTAAAATTGTTTTACATTTGTATGAACTTATGGAAATGTTTGTAAATGAATGTATTTTCCACTTAAACAATTCACATTTTAAATGATTACTTTTGTATATTTAATATATTTAACTGTAGTTTAATAGTGCTAATATTGTGGTGTGTGTGTGTGCAGCTTTTAGCCTGCTGGGTGAGATCAGAGTGCGGTTACTAGAGAGCCTGGGGTGGGGAATGGGGGGGGGGGGGGGGGGGGGCAGGATAGCAGGGTGGTCGCTTCAGGCGGGGAGGTACCAGGACTTCCTGCGGGGGTTGCCTGTGCAAACGCTGACTGAATGATAATACCAACATGCACACACCATCTTCATCCTCCCCTTCCTCATCAGGCATGGCTGGCATCATGGCGGGAAGAGAAGGAGGGGAAACATCCTCACCTTCATGTCGATCCATCCCCACCATCAATAAGTTATGTCCGCCATGCAACCACCGTGTGGTCTGCTCTGATTGTACACATCACAGCCCCCCCCACTCCCCCCCACCCCATCACCACCACACCCCAGCAGCATCACCACCTCCCACTCCTTCCTTCTTCCCGACACTCTCTTGTACTGCCGGCGGTGGGAATGGGCTTGTGTCATGCCTGCAGCCTTTACGGGAATTACACGACGAAGCAGGAAAAGAGGGAAGAGCGTCACGATGTCAGAAAGCAGACGCGAAACTTTTTTCATTTACCTGCTTAAATTTCACCAAAAGCTTTTCAAATGTACTTTTAAAGATCTTTTGTGACATATTGTGTGACAAAACTTACATTTTGCATAGCAAAATGTCCTGTAAAAGGTTGTATAAGCAGGTTATTTTTTAATTTACTAGCTTAAATTTCACCAAAAGCTTTTCAAATGTACTTTTAAAGATCTTTTGTGGCGTATTGTGTGACAAAATCAAAATTTTGCAAACCAAAATGTCTTCTGAAAGATTGGATACACAGATTCTTTTTATTTTACCATCTTAAATTTCACCAAAAGCTTGTAAAATGTACTTTTAAAGATCTTTTGTGACGTATTGTGTGACAAAATCTAAATTTTGCTAACCAAAATGTCCTCTGAAAGGTTGGATACACAGATTCTTTTAATTTACCAGCTTAAATTTCACCAAAAGCTTTTAAAATGTACTTTTAAAGATCTTTTGTGACAAAACTTAAATTTTGCATAGCAAAATGTCCTCTAAAAGGTTGGATACGCAGGTTATTTTTTAATTTACTATCTTAAATTTCCCCAAAAGCTTTTCAAATGTACTTTTAAAGATTAGAAAGAAACTTACGACTTGACCAGCTCGTGTTCCGGTTGGACCACGTTTGCAGTCTTCCTTTCAGCTGTATTCCAGTACAGTACATCACATCACATGGGGGATGGAGAATAGGATTATTGCATACCCTTTACAACCCCCCCCCATAAATAACCTGTTCCAAGGTCCCATTTCAACATTCCTAAGTGTCAAGTGTAAAAAGCAGCGTCAATAGGGCGTGTTCACCTACCAAGGTGTCTACAGAAGAAACAAACCGCGTCCAAAAGGTACCAATACTTGTTAGCATCTGACAGATGGCGAGGGGCATAAAAGTGTCCATGTTTCAGCACTCTGGACAGCTCCAGGATGCTTTGGAAAGCCATCCTCCACCTTTTTGTTCTTTTCTACCACGTCTTTTATAATGGAGAATAAAGCGACAAGTCCGAGTGGGAGCTCCACCTGTGTGGAGCGGCGACAGCTTGCTGGCAAACAGCTTGTTGTTGGGAGGCTTCAAACAGCAGTCAGATGCTGCAGCCAGACTGGCAGACGGCGTCGTGGAGGGATGAGGGGAGTTGAAAAAACACACAACTTTCAAAGGAGTCCTCAAAATAACAGCACGTCCTCAAAAAAAAAACAAAAAAAAAACAATAAACCAAAAAATCCAACAAAACTCACTCAACTCGCCTGCTGCTTGCAACTTTTCCCTGCTTTCACAAGACGGGTATTAGTTGACCTTGAGTGGGGTGGGGGCAAGTGGTCCAGCCTGGTCAAAGATTTAGGTGTTCACACTTGGGGTTCAAGTAAGAATTTTTTTACCAGCTTAGATTTCACCAAAAGCTTGTAAAATATACTTTTATGGATATTTTGTGACATAGCATGGCAAAACTCAAATTTTACAAACCAAAATGCCTGGTAGGTTTTATACGCAGGTTATTTTTATTTTACCATCTTAAATTTCACCAAAAGCTTGTAAAATGTACTTTTAAAGATCTTTTGTGACATATCGTGTGACAAAACGTACATTTTGCAAAACCAAAATGTCCTCTGAAAGGTTGGATATGCAGATTATTTTTATTTTACCATCTTAAATTTCACCAAAAGCTTTTCAAATGTACTTTTAAAGATCTTTTGTGACATATTGTGTGACAAAACATACATTTTGCAAACCAAAATGTCCTCTGAAAGGTTGGATACGCAGGTTATTTTTTAATTTACTCGCTTAAATTTCACCAAACGCTTGTAAAATGTACTTTTAAAGATCTTTTGTGATGTATTGTGTGACAAAATGTCCTCTGAAAGGTTGGATACGCATGTTATTTTTTAATTTACCAGTTTAAATTTCACCAAAAGCTTCTAAAATGTACTTTTAAAGAGCTTTCATGGCAGCTATGATGTGACTTTTTTGCATGTTTGTCACACTTTCATGTTTCAGATCATGAAACAAATGTAAATATTAGTGTGAAAACGTGACCCCCCCCCCCCCCCCCCCCAAAAGCTAATAACTGGATGGGCCACCCTTAGCAGCAACAACTGCAATCAAGCGTTTGCAATAACTTGCAATGAGTCTCTTGCAGCGCTGTGGAGGAATTCTGTCCCACTCATCTTTGCAGAATTTAGTGTTTTGTTTATGTAGGCTACGTTTTAAGCTCTAAGTGGCGTCGTTTGAATTTCCAAATATATGAATTGGAACATAAGTTTCCAAAATAGATCATATAACAGCCTGCTTTACATCTTCATTTGGCTTTCGGGTCACGTTGTTGTAGCCAATAATGCAACAAACTATTATGTTCCTCCATTTTGGAATCGGCTTGACTTTTTTGGAATGTAAGCGACGAGTCATAAATGATTGTAATATGCAATCACACTTCATTTCACCAAATAACTAAAACGGAAATATTAGTATTTTGGATTCTACATTCCACCAGTTGCCTAAAGAAAATGTCCATAGAGCAGCACTTGCTCCAAATGGGAATCGAATTGAAGTGTTTTTATTGGAATGGATACTTCCTGATTGACCCCACAGTTCCAAGTAAGTTGCACCCGAGTGGCCCCCAAAGAACTAATGGAGTTTAGTTTAGTTTTGTAGTATAGTCTGACTATAGGACAGCTCGTCTTCAGAGACAGTCATGTGATGTTCGTCGTGCTCTGTTGAGGAGGGGGTGGGGGGGCGTGTGCTCTGGGGAGGTGCCGTGCGTCGTGCGTGCGCTGCCAGGTTTGTCCACGAACCCGCGCGCGGCGCTCGGTTCTCATCATCGTCGAGCAGATGCTGAGTGTGCGCGCCCGCAACACGACGAACCAGTGAGCGCACCAGCAGAGAGCCGGAGACGGCGCCTTGATCTCCGGCTCATCTCCTCGGGAAGCCGGTCCTTCAGGGGGGGCTTTCAGGGAACAGGAAGAATTTTTTTTAAATTGAGGCAGGAAAGAAAGAGAGCAGGTTCTGGTGGGCTTCTGCGGGCTCCTCTCTCTCTCTCTCTCTCTCTCTCTCTGGTTTGAGGAGCCTGGCGGGCGATGCTGCTGGGCGGAGACTGTGCACCTTTTGGCGGCAGATGATGAAGATGAAGACCTCTTGGTTCTGATGATGCTGCTCTCCTCCGGATCGTCGTCGCCCGGGATGCTGCTTCCCCCGAGTCTGGATTATAGATGATTTTTGTGGACATTCTTTTTGGCTTTCATCGGCGCGGAGGAGGAGCTGCCGGAGGAGGAGGAAGAGGAGGTGAAGCCATTTAAGCAACCGGACTGACCACTGTTGTGTTTTCGTAGCCAAGTGCGCGCAATCACGCCCCAAATCAGTGAGCGACGCCTTGGTGAGGAGGGGGAGGAGGGGGAGGAGGAAGAGGAGGAGGAGGAAAAGAAGAAGGAGGGGGGGGGATGCCGCACCGTCCATCATCAAATATCAACAAATGTCACCAGGATTTTGGGGAAGCCCCCCTCGCTATGCGCGCTTGTAACCGGAGTGGCGCATCGACGCTCGGCGAGCGCGGCCGCGTCCAACATTGCGCATCAATGAATTATTAAAGATTCCTCTCTTATCTTTTGCTATTTTTGGTCCGGCGGAGTGGGGGGGTGGAAATGGGTCTCGGCGTGGGGGGAAAAGCCAACTGCGGATGCTGTCAGGATGCGGTAGGCTACTGAGGAGGAGGAGGAAGAGGAGGGGGGCCACGACGCAGTCTTCGGCAAGATTCATCTATGCATCTTTAAAAATGGAGTGTTCTCTTTGTGGAAAAAAGCAGGAAGTGTTTTCTTCTTCTTTGGTTGGGCTTAAAATGACATAAACTCCCCCCCCCCCCACTCCCACCCACCTAATGGAGGTATCTTCCCGCCGCTGACAACCGAAAGGAGAGCATCTTGACATCTTGGATAGGAGGAGAGCCGCCAAAGGAGCGCGTGGAGGCGAGGCTGATGAGGAGGAGGGGGCATGTGGAGGTGCCACTCTGAGCTGCCCCCCCCGGCTCCTTCCTAACCTCTGGTGTTTGGTGTGTGCAGAATGGCGCGCTTTGGAGACGAGCTACCCAACAGGTATGGGGGCGGCGGCGGCGGGGGCGGCGGCGGGGGTGCTGGCGGACAAGGGGGTGCCGGCCGTGGAGGCAGCCGCCAAGGGGGACCCCCGGGAGCACAGCGGATGTATAAGCAGTCCATGGCCCAGAGGGCCCGGACCATGGCCCTGTACAACCCCATCCCCGTGCGGCAGAGCTGCCTGACTGTCAACCGCTCGCTTTTCCTCTTCAGCGAGGACAACGTGGTGAGGAAGTACGCCAAGAAGATCACCGAATGGCCATATCCTTTCCTGTGGCCTCGTGTGGCACGTCCACAACTTTGTGTTGTTGTTGAGGGTGAGGATGCTGCATGACGTGTGTGTGTGTGTGCGTGTGTGTGTGTGTGTTTACTCCCAAACACCCCAGGCACAGCTGACCATGTTGGAATGAGAGATGCTGATGATAGTACTGGTTGCCATGACGCCGGCTTGCAGCATCCAGCTTGTGGTTGCCAAGCGGGACAAACACTGTACCATTTTAGATTTTCCAATTCAGACCCGATTATCATTTCCTTGACTTCCTGCTGCCCCTCAAAGATGCGAGTCCCCATCCCAATCGATGCCCCCAAACTCAGTTGAGAGGCCAAAATGGTGGCCCCAGTTATGAAAATATGAGAATATATTTGTATTTGTACTCTTATCAGCCTTCAGTGCGCTCTGTATCTTCGTCTTCTCTAACGTGATTGGTGGATGTCAGCGAGGTGGAAAATAACCAAAATGCTGCAAATTCACCAGATTGTTGCTGCTGGTTGATTCCTCCCCGTAACGCTAACAACACCCGATGATGCGGGTTCAGTGTTGAGCTTTACAGTGTGTGCACGTGCTGGTGACGTGTCTCTTTGCTTGTGAACACCTCGTGCAAGCTCAGGCATGAGGAAAATAGACATGATGCTGATGAGGATTGTGCTGGTTGCCATGACACCGACAGTCACAGCTTTTTTTTAAATGCCGCATTTAGTGTGTGTGTGTGTGTGTTTGTTCTCATGTAGACTTGCCCATATATTTTCCAATAGGGAATCGTGCATATAGAAATAGTCTGTTACAGGGTCAAGCTGTGGCCGTTATGAAGTGTAGAGGCAATTTTTTATGTCATTCAAGTGTAAAAAGAAGTGACCGTGTTAACAGTAGAACATGCGAGTTGGACTTTTACGGCTCTGAATACCTCTGAGTCGTCCAACTTGACGTCACTTCCTGTCTGTATTTTTCTCACCTTCCTCTTCTTTTGACACCTTTTGGAGGCTGGTTTGGTATTTTGCCCTCCTGTCTTAATACTTTCTTGTATTTTCATTATTATTTTTTTTAATATATTATTTTGGGGCTGCATGGAAACAGAGTGGTTAGCACGCAGGCCTCACAGCTAGGAGGCCGAGTTAAATTCCAGCCTCGGACATACTCCTATATGCTGGTACTCCTCCCACATTCCAAAAACATGCTAGGTTAATTAGCGACTCCAAATTGTCCATATGAATGTGAGTGTGAATGGTTGTTTGTCTATATGTGCCCTGTGATTGGCTGGCCACCAGTCCAGGGTGTACCCCGCCTCTCTCCCAAAGACAGCTGGGATAGGCTCCAGCACCCCCCGCGACCCTTGTGAGGATAAGCGGTAGAAAATGAATTAATACTATTTTGGGGCTGCACGAGTGGTTAGCACTCAGGCCTCACAGCTAGACCCGAGTTCAATTCCACCCTCGGCCATTTCTGTGTGTTTGCATGTTCTCTTTGTGCATGTGTGGATTTTGTCCGGGTACTCCGGTTTCCTCCCACATTCCAAAAACATGCTAGGTTAATTAGCGACTCCAAATTGTCCATAGGTATGAATGTGAGTGTGAATGGTTGTTTGTCAATATGTGCCCTGTGATTGGCTGGCCACCAGTCCAGGGTGTACCAAGTGTACCCAGCATCCCCCGCGACCCTCGTGAGGATAATCGGTAGAAAATGAATGAATATATTATTTTTTTCTCAGCAGTGTGTCTGTGCTGGTGACTCATGACTAAATAAGAGATGATGATGATGATGATGATGAGTACTGTTACGTTGACACCAGCAGTCACACTCACAATGACGCTCAAATGTATCTTTTTAAACCATCATTTAGCTGAAAGCAGAAGCGTGTGTGTGTGTGTGTGTCCTTGTAGCCAGCAGAGCTGAGTGCTGATGTCAGCACAATGAAGGCTTAAGGCTGAGAGAGAGGAAATGACTGTGTGCTGCTTTCTAATTACTACTGACCATATAAGGACTGCCTGTGTGCATCCTGCAGGACGGCAGCGGAAAAAAAAAAGCTTCATCGACAGCTCGGAACATGATGTAGCCTCTGAAAAGAGAGAATATGCGCTATGCTATATGTGAAAGGAGCTGATAGCACAGTTGATTTTTGACACTTGAGAGTCAGAGAGGGAGAACATTTTCTCTCCAGGGCTGATGGAATTAATCAACATGTAGAATGAAGTGATGGACCGGAGGTTCACGTAGTTCAAATTCTGCAGAAAAAAAAAAAAAAAAAAAGGATGATGTGATTGTCTGTGACACACAAGCACCAGTCTTGATTGCTGGAACAACAACAAGCTTTTGTTGCAAGTTTGAATGAACTCACAATAATCCCTAACATGGGCTACTGTTGCAGCAAACTAAACCTCTACTTCCTGTCTGCTCGCCCAACCTCGGCTCCTTTTACAGCAACACACACCTTAACGCACCTTAACTTATTCATCTCTTATTTATTCTTCTTATGTCCTATATGGGTTCTATACGGGTCCTATATAAGTGTAAAGGTGACTATAGGGGTGTTATTCCATGTCTAGAGGGCTCTAATCATATTAAAAAAATATTTTTGGAAGGTGGTCAACAAATTTTCTATGCTCTACCAACAGAAATAGTTGATGTATAAATAAGGAATCCTACTTATTTTAGACACTTTAGACTACTTATTAGACAAGCTAAACAAGGGATTACTGGACATTTATTGTTATTAAAAAAACGGCATAAAAAACTGTATATTTTGTCATGAAATCAAGCATTTGTTTCCTTGGAATTTGCTCACTTCCTGTCTGGGTTGTAGCCCTGCTAACCGCGTTAGCTCATTGTTACATGCTGATTTGGGCGTAAACGTAATCATGGATAACTTGGCTCAACCCTGACCCTGGACTGGTGGCCAGCCAATCACAGGGCACATATAGACAAACAACCATTCACACTCACATTCATACCTATGGACAATTTGGAGTCTCCAATTAACCTAGCATGTTTTTGGAATGTGGGAGGAAACCGGAGTACCCGGAGAACATGCAAACTCCACACAGAGATGGCTGAGGGTGGAATTGAACTTTGGTCTCCTAGCTGTGTGGCCTGCGCGCTAATCGCTCATCCACTGTACAGCCCGTCATGGAATATAATGAAAATAAATTCATATTTAGTAATTAAGAAATTGAATAAATGCTGTGATTGTCAGCTGGAGTGGATGGAAATGACATAATAACAATGTACTGCAATATTCATACAAATATAATGCTAGCATTTGACCAATTTTGGAACATTTATTAGATATAACAAAACGTCTTGAAGAAACAAAACAGATTTGAAGACAACTGAATCATTAATTCATTCATTTTCTACCGCTTATCCTCACGAGGGTCGCATGGGGTGCTGGAGCCTATCCCAGCTATCTTCGGGCGAGAGGCGGGGTACACCCTGGACTGGTGGCCAGTCAATCACAGGGCACATATAGACAAACAACCATTCACACTCACATTCATACCTATGGACAATTACAAAGTTGCATGTTTTAACCTAGCATGTTTTTGGAATGCTAGCTATTTTTTGTGCTAACCACTCGACCACCGTGCAGCCAATTAACCTAACATGTTTTTGGAATGTGGGAGGAAACCCACTCATTCAAACTCTGGTCTCCTAGCTGTGAGGTCTCCGCGCTAACCACTCGACCGTTGAAGTATTAATATCACAAAAATATTATTTAGACAAAAAAAAGCATTTAAGGGTAGAAGCTCAGTGTCAAATAGGCTGGTGGATAAGTGTTCCTCGTCAGGGCATTATACTGTAACACCTGTTCAGCAGTATCACTTACCTCAGGAGGCAACGCAAACACACACACACACATGCATGTACACATTCTGGCATGAAAGAAAGCTGACATTTGGCTTGTTTACGCTCCGGCGTGCAATGTGTCGCTCCCTCACGTGCACGTTGGTGTGTTACATCATGATACACTCGTAGATGTGTCACTTCATTAGCCACATCTACGGAAGATGATGCAGACTGAGGAATAGAAACAACTACAGACGCTAACGGTTTCTGTGGCGTGCTCGTTGATCATCAATCAGCTCCGTTGCTACTAGCAACCGTGACCCCCCCATCACTATCAGGCGGAGAGCATCTTCTTTATCTTTAGAGACACATGAACTCTGTGTATGTTTGATTACGAACTAGGAGCACATTCATTCATTTTGTACTGCTTAAGGTAGTGGGGGGTGCTGGAGCCTATCCCAGCTAGGAGCACATGATAAAAAGTAAAAACACGGTACAGGATATGTGTGGAAGTCAGGCCCACGCGCCAGATTGCTGCAATTTAACCCAGTCTGCCATAATGGAAAATAGCACTGAGTTGGCCCGCATTGTGGAACTGTACAAAATAATACTATGCCCAAAGTCATAATCTTATCTACAGCAAAGCATGCTGGGAAATGCATGCACAATCTTGCAGGATATTAAAATACTTTTCAATTTCATCATTCCTGGTGATTTTCAAATACAAATCAAATACATGGAGAATACTATGAGAATTAAAAATGGTGGACAGCCCATACTGTACCATGCCCCCCTAAGCCCCCCCCCCCATCTGCACTGCCCCCATGTTGAGTCACAGATCGACATCCCGTCCGCACGTTGTAAATCATCGATTGGCCTTTTGCCAGTCAAGCGTTTGTGGCGGTGGCGGTGAAAAGCGCAGCAGTGGCGTTTTTCTGTTTTCCCCTTTTTCTCGTCTAGTGACGGACAGGAAGGGAGGGGCTGCATGCTGAGTGTGTCTGCTGTGTGTGTGTGTGTGTGTGTGTGTGGTGCATTTATTCACATGCTCACATTCATAAAATCAATGTAAACACACCCAGTCCCTCCTTGAAAAAGTAGGACACCATCCATATATGTCGTAAAAGCCATAAGTGGCGCCCCCTATGGGATGTATTGAAAATGCTTTTCAACACAATACTTTTCACCCTCTTCATAAATGTACACGTACGGTGAAAACGACATATAAATTCATTGATATGTTTACTTCTTTTACTTTGGTTTGGACCACATTGTAGCTGATAAAGTACAGCAGAGACACCGACTTGCTATGATGCTAATATGCGCACGTGCTAACTGTCTAGCTTTCCTTCATTTCCTTCACTAGCCACGTTTCCATGAGGAGTTTTTCTCTTTCCGAATGGAATCTTTCCGAAGGACCTTTCCGAAAACAATGGTATACATGGAAAGGAATATTCCAATCGTGTGTATAATCAACCAGAATAGTCAATGGGGCATGCGCAGTAAAACGTAAACATCAACCAAGTTTTTCTTTCACTTGTTGGAATAACTCCGTATTGCTAGTTTTTTGTTCGTTCCAGACTTGAAATATTGGAATATTCCACCCCTGTGAATCTGATTATATATTCATTCGGATTGGCACTTTTCTTTCGGAATGAGGTGTATATGAAGGTTCAATTCTTTCCGTTTGAGCAAATAACCCAAATGGAATTGGGATATTTGGGTCCATGTACACGTGGCTATTGTGTAAGGTTGCTCTCATGTCTAAGTTGAATGTTCTCAACTCCTATTTCCGTGTCCTCAATTTTTTGTGGCTTCCTTTTGTGGTGCAGATCTGCTTTGCTTGATTCATTCATTCATTCATTTTCTACCGCTTATCCTCACGAGGTTTGCGGGGATGCTGGAGCCTATCCCAGCTGTCTTCTGGCGAGAGGCGGGTTACACCCTGGACTGGTGGCCAGCCAATCACAGGGCACATATAGACAAACAACCATTCACACTCACATTCATACCTTTGCTTGATGATGGTTATAATGTTGACTTTTGTTTGCGTGTATTTGTCCCAAGGGGCTCCTCATTGATCCAAATCAAAACCGAGGTCCCAATCTTGTCATCTGTTAAGTCCCGCCCCCTCTGCAGTTGCTTTTTTCGTGGCGTCTGAGCTTACTTTCAAATCCTGTGGGTTTGTCATCTGCCTCTGTTGACGTTCGTACTGTAGTTAGCAACTGATGCATGTAGATTACCACTGCTAATGGGGACCTATTATGCTTATTTTTCAACCCCTTTTGTTTGTACTTCTAGAATCTGCACCTATTCCAGCTGTATTTCTTTGGATTTCGTGCTTCCTGCGAAAACTATGTGTTTTAATGTATTCCACCCACGGTCCACCTCCAGGCACGCCCACTCCGCTGTGGTTGGTCACACTCCCAATTGCTTCGAAGGATTTTCCGGTGTCGCTAACTGCGAATCCAACTTTATAGAAGTTGCTAATAAATGGCGATTTATTTTTTATTATTGTAACGACATTTATGGGCAAGAAAAGTGGAAAAAGCATCATAGGTCCCCTTCGGTTGATGCGTGCCGTCTGCTACTGTTGTAGTTTGCCATGGATGATTGATGGTGTGAAACCATCACCTTTACGGCGATGACAGGCCGAAGGAATGCTGTGTGTTTGCGAGTCGCCTGAAAGGTTGTCTGAGGACAAGTGCACATTGAGGCTTTTTTGGCACCGCCTTCCACTTCCTCTCCCGTCCTCCTTTCCGCCGCCATCTCTCCTCACAAGCGCTTGCTCCTGTCCCTGCTCTTGAGCTCCTCCATTTTCCTCTCCGGCTGCTGTCGACTGCAGCCTGGTGAGGAGGAGAGGAGAAAGGATGCAGGAAGTAAGGGAGGAGGTGGCGGTGTGAATGAGGGAGTGGCGCCCGAGCTTGTTGTGTGTGTGTGTGTTTTTACTATTTGTATGCAAGTGTGTGTGTGTTGGTGTGAAGTTTGCCAGTGGACATCCTTAAGCTGCTTCCATTACCCATCATGCTTTACTGCAGGGGTCTCAAACACGCGGCCCGCGGGCCAAATGTGGCCCGCAGGACACTAGTTTGAGGCCCCCGCCTTGATATGAAAGTTTAATGTTAGTGCGTCCCGCGCAAGTTTGATATGGATGCTGTATGGTATCATGTACCCAGAAAAAATTATTACGTTTGATTAATGTTCATGTTAAAGGTTAAATAACTGTTAATAGTTATCCTCCCTATCCGTGTGGAAGTGGTAAGTTTTTGGCTATTTAAGTTTAAAGGAAATAACTTGAAGGCTACCGTTTAGGTCGCTAGCTCTCTAGTTTGCGAGTTAGCATGTGTCTCAAGACCCTGCAGTTGCGCAATATGCTGTAAATAAAAAGAGTATAAATGTGACTATAGTCGTGTTTTGTCATGTCTACAGGGCTCTAATAATGCTTTGTTAATTTTAATCTGAAAAAAATAATTTGTCTACCCACCAACTATATGTGGTTTCTTAAGTTTTTATTATTTGCCGTTTTATTATTATTATTATTATATTTATTTATTACTGATTGATTGATTTTCTTTATTCTTGATTTGTTTGTTATTACGTATACTATCAGAATAACATCGATACTTAGGAGGATACACGCCGTGTATTGAAAGTTTTTTGCTTTACACCAAAGCCCCCCTTTGTGTGTGTGAGGGATCATCATCGCCACGTTAACCTTCGCCCTTCTGCGTAAGGACCAGCACGTTTTCGCCACGCCGGCGTTTCATCCACGTTTTGCAGCGCGGCCCAGCTGAGCGAAACGCTGCCACGTCAGCATGCTGCCACTCAATCCCAATCGCCGTACGACGCTAACACGCCACTCGGCCCGGACGGACACTTGGCCCCGACACTCGTAATGGGGCGGGTCCGAGGTCAGCAGCGCTGTCAATCAGGTCGTGCTCCGGTAAAGACGCTGAGGAGGATGAAATAAAGACGAGGATGGGAGGAGTGCTGTGACGTGGGGGTTGGGGGGGAGGACGGGGAAGGCGAGATGGATAAGTGACACTTTGATTAGGTAAAGGCTCGCCCGGGCTTTCAGGCCGGGTTTTATGGCGTGATGGGGTTGGACCCCTGCCGCCACTCGTCAATATGCTGACGCGCTTTGACTTAAACACGCAGTCGCTACAAAACCTGCTTACTTTAATCCTGAAATGCTCATTTGGACTTACTGGGCACGACGGACGAGTGGTTAGCACGCACGCCTAACAGCTACGAGACCCAAGTTCAATCCCACCCTCAGCCTTGGTTAATTGGCCACTCCAAATTGTCCATAGGTAGTATGCAGACCTCACAGCTAGGAGACCAGGGTTCAATTCCACCCTAGGCCATCTCTGTGTGGAGTTTGCATGTTCTCCCCGTGCATGCGTGGGTTTTCTCCGGGTACTCCGGTTTCCTCCCACATTCCAAAAACATGCTAGGTTAATTAGCGACTCCAAATTGTCCATAGGTATGAATGTGAGTGTGAATTGTTGTTTGTCTATATGTGCCCTGTGATTGGCTGGCCACCAGTTTCAGGGTGTACTGAAGACAGCTGGGATAGGCTCCAGCATCCCCGCTACCCTTGTGAGGATAAGCGGTAGAAAATGAATGAATGAATGAATACCAGAATGTCACATAACATAAACATAACATAAACAACATGAAATATGATTTTTTGTCAATATAACACCATGAACTATTTACAATTTTCACATTTGCGACTGAACTGTGTGTGCACTCGTGTGGATGTGTTAAAATTATAACCCTCTTCACGCAACACGGCGAGATGCCTTTTCCTTGCCGCCTTCTATGTGTATTTCAATGGGAAAGATGCAGGCTGAGTTCTTATAAAACACCCAACACAAACACATTGTCCTATTTTTGTGATTAAAAAAGTGGCTCGAGTAGACAACATGGGTGTCTTCCCATGTAGGGCTTACTAAAACTCAAATCAAGCATCAAGGATAAGACACTAATTGTCACTTACAGCAGTCTGACACTTGGACCTTCTAAGACAAGATGGTGCTCCTTCTAGATAAACGTATCCACTCAGTGGCGTGTGTCCGCTGAACACATTCTTACCTCAGTCTATCACGA
The DNA here is from genome assembly GCF_030265055.1 of Doryrhamphus excisus. Classification (NCBI taxonomy): domain Eukaryota; kingdom Metazoa; phylum Chordata; class Actinopteri; order Syngnathiformes; family Syngnathidae; genus Doryrhamphus; species Doryrhamphus excisus. Next base: position 18,234,791 of record NC_080466.1, on the reverse strand, counting down.
CATTATCCCAGGTCACAACATCGATAACGGCCTCACATCGGCAGGGTTAGGGGTCGTCTCTTATGAGGCGGCGAGGGCGCCGCGTCGATGTCACCGAATGTCTCACGCTGGGACGTGTCCATGTGGGGGATGTGGGGACATGATTTTTTCTTCCAGAATTCACAGATGCTTGTTGTTTTTAAATCAAGGTTGGATGGAACGGGATTGGCACGGTTACCATGGCAACAGTACGTCGGACGTTTTACTCAACTTTCACTTTGACTCATTTCAACTTGTGCGCGCACGCGAAGGCACCAGGAGAATATGCGTGAGGAAAAAAAGAGGCCATAGTTATAATAATTACAGTCTTTAATCCTCTGGACACACACACACACACACACAGCTTTTAATTAACTATTTGGCGCTGAGGAGCTCAGCACTTGGCTTAATTATTTGAAGCACGCACGGATGCGCACCTCCCTCCGAGCTCACCTGGGAAGGGAGCGCCGTGGCGGGGGGAGATGAGATCGGTTTTTCAAATCCCCCCAAGGCGGAACCAGCGGGGACGGACATTTTTGCTTCTTTTCTGCCGCCAGCTGATCCGGTGTAATGCGGATTTAAGGTTTGCTGACGACTCCTCATTGAGGCGACGCTACGGCTCAGCGTAAAATGGATTAAAAACACAAAAAGGGAGGATTGGGCGTGCAGGCAGAGCTAAGAGCTTTAAGAGGTTAACAGATCACACTGACAGCTCGGATAACGACTTGGGCTTGTTGTGGATATTAATTTGAATAATTTGACTCTATTTTTCAATGACGGAAAGTGAAGTTTCTTTGGGGGAATGGAGCGGTCATGCCAGTGGAGCTATTCGGTTGGCTTCCCCCTAAATGATGGCCTATTGTTGGTGTACTGAAATGAAGCATTTCCAAGCATAAAAATGGCTAAATTAACTTACTAAATGACTTAAAATACAAATACAAGGCAGTAGAATCATTGGAAGTGTGACTTTTTAGCGTTGTATTCTACATTGGCCACTAGGTGTCCGTGTTCAGTGAGCTATACATTCATTCATTTTCTACCGTTGCAGCAAGCTAAACCTCAACTTCCTGTCTGCTCGCCCAACCTCGGCTCCTTTTACAGCAACACACACTTTAACGCGAGTCTTATTTATCGCTTATTTATTCTTCTTATGTCCTATATGAGTTGATACAAGTGTAAAGGTGACTATAGGGATGCTATTTCATGTCTAGAGGGCTCTAATCATATTCATTCATTCATTCATTTTCTACCGCTTATCCTCACGAGGCTGTTGCAGCAAGCTAAACCTCAACTTCCTGTCTGCTCGCCCAACCTCTGCTCCTTTTACAGCAACACACACCTTAACGCGAGTCTTATTTATCGCTTATTTATTCTTCTTATGTCCTATATGGGTTGATACAAGTGTAAAGGTGACTATAGGGGTGTTATTTCATGTCCAGAGGGCTCTAATCATATTTAAACATTTTTTTGGGAAGGTCCAGATTTTCTACGCTCTTCCTACAGAAATAGTTGATGTATAAATAATTAATCCTGCTTGTCAGAAATTCACTTATTAGACACGCTAAACAAGGGATTACTGGACATTTATTGTTGTGAAAAAAACGTCATGAAAAAACTGTATACTATATATTTTGTCATGAAATCAAGCGTTTCTTTCCTTGGAAGTTCCACACTTCCTGTCTGGGTTGTAGCTCTGCTAACCACGTTAGCTCATTGTTACATGTTGATTTGGGCGTAAACGTAAGCACGGATAACTTGGCCCAACACATACGCAGTTTCACCAACATAGTTGAAGTATTGTTCGTGCTAGAGCCTATCCCAGCTGTCTTCGGGCGAGAGGCGGGGTACACCCTGGACTGGTGGCCAGCCAATCACAGGGCACATATAGACAAACAACCATTCACACTCACATTCATACCTATGGACAATTTGGAGTCGCCAATTAACCTAGCATGTTTTTGGAATGTGGGAGGAAACCGGAGTACCCGGAGAAAACCCACGCATGCACGGGGAGAAGATGCAAACTCCACACAGAGGGGAATCGAACTCGGGTTTCCTAGCTGTGATACCTGTGCGCTAATCGTGATCTTTCTAATTTCCTATTCTCTTGTCTACCATACAAAAGTAGGCGGAGTGTAAAAGTGACTATATTTCATTTCTAAAGGGCCCCAATAATGTTTAAACCCGTATGTACTCACTTATCACTTAGCCGTGATAAACGAGGGCTTACTGTGTCTTGATGGGGGAGGGGGCATTGCCGATTGTGTGTGTGTGTGAGAGAGGTTTTGTGCCTTGATGAGTCACTGCAGCAGCATTGAATGCAAGCACATGGGAGTGCGTGTGTGTGTTTGTGTGTGTGTGCTGTGACTAATGTAGAAGGTGCTGATGTCATGCTTGTCCTCGCGGCTGTAAATTCCTGCAGTTCGGAGGAAGATGATGTGAAAGGAAAAGTCGTAACGGTTCTCCTCAAGCTAAAACATATTGAAACGTTATTGATAAGGAAGAAGGTGAAGTGTGTGTGTGTGTTCTTGTTGTTGGCGTACAAATAATGTGACCAATGTAAGTGCACTTTGTGTGTGTGTGTGTGTGTGTTCAGTAAGCGACATGGGCGGACGGATGCTTTTAAGATTTGTGGCGAAGGTGAACAGTGTGTGTGTGTGTGTGTGTGTGGTCTGGTCGGTCATCAGTTCTCCTGACAGCTTTACGGTTGCTGAGCTAGCAGGAGGCTACGGGAAGTTTGTTAGCGCATCTTTTTTTTTTTTTTTTTTAACCAGAAGCCTGTGTGTGCCGGCTGTGCGTGATTGGGAACACCCAACACAAACACATTGTACTATTTTTGTGATTAGAAATGGTCTGTTCCAGTGTCAAACTGTGGCCAATGTTTTGTAGTCATATTTTAACATTCTGAAGTGTCAAAAATAAGTGAAACATTGCCAGTCGTACTTTGAAGAAGATATTATGAAAAAAAACTGCCATAAAACTATAACATTTCCAGACTGTGTGTTCTCTCGCTTGTGCTCTGCCTCCTTGTGGTGTATTGGATCGATCTATCACTGCGCTGTTGTTTGTGTCTTATTCTATTTACTCCTGCTAACCAGCACTTACTTATTATGGGAACCCATTCCTGTGATAAACAAGGGCACACTGCATTAAAATCATTGTGGTTACTATGTTTAGCATCTCCAGAGTCCATTACAGTGCATGATACACAATAAGTATACAACAGTGCACACATACATTGTTCAAAGAAGTTTAATAATTCATAATTTCATTTATAACTTCATATAATAGTTAAAAATGTTTCAGGGTCAATTGGAATTCATGTTTTTAGAAGATTTTGTATACATTGTTAAAAAGTGTACTTCCCCTTTAAGAGTGCATAGAGCTGATTATACTTCCTGGTTCACATTTAGCGGTTAGCTCGCGCTTGGGAGTCAGAAAGTTTTCTTACATTTTTTTCATGAAGAACACTGCAGGGAGGAGAAGGAATGGGCGGAAACCAGTGAGAGCACCAACACACACACACACACGGAGGGATTGATACCTCCTGCTTTCAGCCGCTTGTCAGGCCAGCAGAGTGTCTACTGAATAATAGATGCTAAAGCGGGCTAGCATGTAGCCGCCACATACACATACACTCATGCACGGCCGCACCGTATTGTCATCATGCAAGGATACCAAATAAAAAAAACAACAACAACATCAAGATGCTGCTAGAAGGTAAACACACGACAAAGTTCTGACCCAGGGTCTGTTTGCTGTGTGTGCGTGTTAGCATACACGCCGCACACCCAACCTGTCTCATCTGCTCACATCCAGCGTGCGCGGGCACGTGCTGGACGCACACATGCACTTAGACCAGGGGTCGGGAACCTTTTTGGCTACGAGAGCCATGAAGGCCAGATATTTTAAAATGTGTATCTGTGAGAGCCATATACATTTTTTTAAACATTGAATGTAATAAAATGTGTGCATTTTTATGTAAGACCAACAGTTTTAGATATAATGGGCTCCAATTATGTAGACCAGGCACACTACCCCACGCCAATGGGGTGTGGCCAGCACACTTTCGTGAGCAGCGCAGTGTCCAACAATAAATCAAATACTCGCTGCCATTAATGCAACTTCTGCTGCTGCATAGTTTTGCACCATACTCAGTATATTTCATTCTTTTGGCCATCTTTGCCAGAAGGCTTGGTTCTGCAGCTTTAGCTAGGTGACTATTTGACTAAAGGAGGAAAGTGTACATTTACATGTTGACATCTCAAATGCATAAGAAAGTTGTTAATTTTGAATATTATTTTTAACAGTCATTTCTGTGATGGTTTACTTTAAAATGTTAGCAAAAATACATTTTTATTGTGGTAAGAAATGCTTGAGAGCCAGATACAGTCGTCAAAAGAGCCCTACCTGGCTCCCGAGCCATAGGTTCCCTACCTCTGACTTAGACCGTCCTCCCGGCCATGGGGTCAGTGTCAAGTCTGGCGCGCGCACCCGCGCTAAGCTAACAGGATAATGACTGACCAATTAGGCTCAGGCTTGATCTGTCTGGACGTATCCAGTCATCGCAGAGCCTCCGGCGGACATTACTCAGGCATGGATACACACACACACACACACATCACAACACATGCAAACACACTTGAGCTGCACAAGCAGGGAATCAGTATCAGTGTGTTTTATAAGTGTTATAAGTGCAAATTTGCATCAGCGACACTAGCCATGTTTACATGAGGAGTTTTTCTCTTGGAAGCTTGGAATGGAATCTTTCCGAATGACCTTTCCGAAAGCAATGGTATCCATGGAAAGGAATATTTCAATCGCATGTCTACATGCGCCGCTATAATCAACCAGAATGGTCAATGGGGCATGCGCAGTAAAACGTAAACACCAACATCACGTGATACCGACTTCCTCGAGTTTTCTTTCACTTGTTGGAATAACTCCGTATTGCCAGTTTTTCATTCGTCCAGTCTTGAAATTTAGTTTGAATCAAAAACAAACTCTCCGCAGCAGTCCAGTGCCGATTGCTCGCCTCCATTTTTTAAAATCGAAGAACGTCTCGAGCTGCATATTACATCATATCTCAGCATTCGCTGAAAGAACGCGCCCGGGAACAGGAAAAGATAAAGTTCAATCTCGCTAATATTTTATAATTAAGCTTGGCACATGTTTTATATAGATATGTATTTTCTTTTTTAATAAAACTGGACTTGTGAATGGCGTATAGAAGGGTTTAGATTCTGTTCCACAGATGGCGCTAATGCACACGAAAGCTGCTTGCCAACCGCCAATAAACAACAGAAGAAGAAAAACACCACGAAGTCTGACAACTTTCCGTTTAAGCGGGTACAAGATACCTCAATCGGATTGGGGAAAGGAATATTCCACCCCTGTGAATCCGAGTATATATTCATTCGGATTGGCACCTTTCTTTCGGAATGAGGTGTATACAAAGGTTACATTCTTTCCGTTTGAGCAAATAACCCGAATGGAATTGGAATATTTGGGTCCATGTATACGTGGCTACATGTGGGTACGGGTGTGAGTGAATGCCTTCTGTGGGCAGGAGAGGCAGTAGAGAGTTCAGAAAGCGTTGCAGCATGTGACATATCAAGCGTACACAAGCATTTGTGGCCTTAACTGCAGATGTACTCCCTTTGAATGGATGATCCTCACTACCATCATCGCAAACTGCATCGTGCTGGCGCTGGAGCAGCACCTCCCCGACGGCGACAAGACGCCTTTATCCGAGCGATTGGTAACGTGCACTCAACAGCTATACGTACCTCGCCATCTTCAACTCTTCTTCACTTCCTGATTGTGTTTCCTGCAGGAGGACACGGAACCCTACTTCATCGCCATTTTCTGCTTCGAGTCAGGGATCAAGATCCTGGCGCTGGGATTCGCCCTCCACAAGGGCTCGTACCTGCGCAACGGCTGGAACGTCATGGACTTTGTGGTCGTGCTCACTGGGTGAGTTGAGATGTTCATCTTATTCTGCTGATGTTGTATGAGATACACATCAGCAGTGTAGTGCATCAACGGTGACTTACACCCTAGTTGATCCCGTGAGCCGGGTTCTGGTTGGATTTCGGTCATGAGGAAAATAGTTCCGGTCAGTTGGTGGGGACACCGGTAACCTAGAGCATTCTAAATAACCTTAAATTTGGATTTTTAACATAATAAACATTGACATTAAAATCAAGTAAAATCTAAGTAAAGCAAAAAAAATCTTTAAAAATTCTTTAAATTATTGAAATCAGAAGAAAACATTTTACAGTCTTTGGGTACTTTCTTGTGTCATGACCACCAATGAAAAATGTGTCGACTGTGTGACTGATTTGTAATTTTATTGTTTTGTCAAATGTTGGTTTTCATATGATTCTGTTTTTGTCTAAATTATTCTATTACTATCTTGGTTTTTGCACAGTATTGCACGTAAAAAAAAACGAGTCCATCTGTGGTGTCGGGTGCCAAATCAGGTGCCCAAACAAAGCACCCCACACAGTACTGACTCACTGTCCCAGCATTTTTTAATTGGAACTGCTAAATAACCCACCACGGGGCCAAATACAGTTGCAAGTGGCAGACAGGTTCTAGAGTGATTCAGAAGAAACATGAAGAAACACAAGAGGAGGGACTGGCAAAAAACATAACTACACATAATTCCTCAGTCAGGCTAGCTACGTAGCATTCACTACATTACGTCCAGTTTGCATTAGCTAGAAAACATTACCGATACAAGAAACAAAAACGATTATGTGAAATGCTATGCATGTACCACATCGAGATTTGCATCCCAACTTATTAGAAATAAAAACGTCTTTCTGGCTGTGATTAATTGTGATTAATTTGAGTTAACTATGGATGAAATTAGATTAATTATGATTTTAATAATGTAACTGAAAGACAGCCCTATTTATATGAGTTTGTCATTAATCTTCTATTTCATTATCAGCTGTTTCTCCTCAGTTTTGCTTTTTTGGCATTGCTTTGCTAGTCTGCTCATCGCCATCTTGATTTGTGTGTGTGTGTAGGTGGGCAGGTGGTGTGCATGCATGAGTGTGTGTGTTTTTGTCGCGTGATCTAAATATGGAGACCCGAGAGAGCAGGAGGAGGAGAGATGGAAGGTGGGACGGGTTGAAGATGGTAACAAGATCTAGTGTTTGTCAGGGGAGAAAGAAACACAACACACACACACGCACTCACACACAGCGGCCCTGCTTTGACACGCTGTGCATGTGTGATCAGGGCCACGCCCCCAACATCACCATGCACCTCTAATGAGGACAGGCGTACGTGCATGCTCACACACACCCGCACGTGCACACGCCCCCTCAGAGGCGGGATCAGAGTGGAGCCGCAGGGAGCGGCCGTCGGGCCAAAGTGAAATGTCACCTCGCAGAGAGACGGGGCAGCGTTGTTATGGCGATAGCTTTTGAGAATCCCTCGCCTCTATTTGGCTCATAAAGTCCAATTCATAGGAGCGACACGTTCACACAGGGAACTCCTTGACCATGATACATTATGCTAGCACTGTTTGCTAAAGACAACTCGCAGTATCTGACAAAGGCAGTACAGACCTCACGTTTTATTCCGTTTTGTCATAGGAAGCCCATAGACCAACCATAGACCAACCATTGACCAACCATAGACCAACCATAGACCAACCATTGACCAACCATAGACCAACCATACACCAACCATAGACCAACCATAGACCAACCATTGACCAACCATTGACCAACCATAGACCAACCATAGACCAACCATAGAGCAACCATTGACCAACCCTTGACCGACCATAGACCGACCATAGACCAACCATTGACCAACCATAGACCAACCATACACCAACCATAGACCAACCATAGACCAACCATTGACCAACCATTGACCAACCATAGACCAACCATTGACCAACCATAGACCAACCATAGAGCAACCATTGACCAACCATAGACCAACCATTGACCAACCATAGACCAACCCTTGACCGACCATAGACCAACCATAGACCGACCATAGACCAACCTTTTACCAACCATTGACCAACCATAGACCAACCATAGACCAACCATAGACCAACTGTAGACCAACCGTAGACCAACCGTAGACCAACCATAGACCAACCATAGACCAACCGTAGACCAACCATAGACCAACCATAGACCAACCGTAGACCAACCAGGGTTACGCCTACCCCTAGTGGTATGTGAGCAAACTGCACCAAGACACAAAGACACAAATCTTGATGCGTGATGTTTGGTTACTGTGAACCACAGCTCTGTAGTGCAAACAGCACTCGTGCATGCTACCATACTATGCTCGACTGTTGGCATGACACAATGATCTTGCTACTTGGGTCCATCATAGTGCTGCCAGCTCTTTAGACATCAATGCTTGCATGTCGACTGATTTCCAGTGGATAGTAAATGTATACCACTATACAGTACAAGCTGTACACTGACTATATTAAAGTATACCGAAGGTTACTTTATTGGCAAGCTACAATAAAACGGTGACTGGGTTGTGGAATGCTGCATTTTTTCCTGTGTGAAATCCCCATCGCTCGGCATCCTCCTGAAGATGTCGGTACGCCATGCAAACGGCGAAGACTCGTTACAGCGGCAAACAGTGAGCGGAGATAAGGGTGGACGCGTCCATGCAGCTACATAACACCGGGAGGCGGGAGGAAGAGAGGACGTGATGACATCTCACCGCCTCCCCCACCCCACCTCCCCTCCTCTAGACAGAGAAAGAAAACAAGGATTGGTTTGGCTGGAGGAGGAGAGGAGAGGAGGAAGACCACAGGATGAAGGGGAGGGCGGGGCGGAGGTAGTGAGAGTGATGGCGAGGGAGAGGGAGCATCTGAGGAAGGAGGCGAGGCAAAGATGGAGATGGAAGAAAAGAAGGGGGAGGGGAGGGAGAGCCAAACCAGAAAGAGCAAATGCAGTGAGGGATGGTGTGTGTGTGTGTGTGTGCGTGTGTGTGTGTGTGCGTGTGTGTGTGAGCGAGCGAGTGCTGCAGTAACCTGCTTTTCCCTGCTCTTCATGATCAATCACCCAGCAGCAAAGCCTGCGTGACACACTCCGCTGTTATCTTATGCTGCACACACACACACACACACACGCATGCACACGCACACACTTCAAAGGCATATGCACAATTACTATACGGCCGATTTATGGACCTTCAATCTTCATGTATATTCATATTGAATGTTTTAGCGCATGAATGCCGAAGGAAGTTTTTATGATTTATCCCTGTTTGTGTGTGTGTGTGTATGTTTTCCTGCCTCGGTGGGCTCCAATTTAGAAGAAATACTTTCCCGGCGGTCCCTGCTTATCCAAAAGAGAAACACTAGCTAAGGGGGTGTCCAAAGTGTGACCCGCGGGCCATTTTTGGTCCACATCTTGTTTTTTAATTTGAAATAATAAAACAAATTAATTATTACGGACTAACCCATTTAGATCAAGAAATGAACCCTATTGGGTGCGAGTAATCATTACTATGATAACCAATTAATCAGTCGATTATTTATTTCATTAATCAATTAATCAGATTTTTTAAAAACACAATTTAAATGTAATATTTGAATCAACAGAGCAAATAAGTGCATACATGTACACAAAAATACAATCATTAGCATTTTAGTAGTCGGTTAATCTTGTTGTTTCAGTTAACAGATTAATCAGTTAGGCCATCGATGGACCAAATGAATATGAAGCAATGAAAAAATATTCACATTTGAGAGGCTGAAAGGGTATTTACATATTTAAATCAAAAAACGATGAATCTATTACCAAAATAGTGCTCGATTAACTAGGTCATGGATTAACCATTGATTAATTGTTGCAGCTCTAAGTGATATACTTTATTGCATGTATTTTCCTATGTTCCAGTAAATGGAACATACAAATTCTACACTGTTCACATGAGCAAGGGGAGCATTCTAATCAAATGTACGTTTGGGATATTGGATGTTTAGCTGTGATGGATGAAGATGTCCATTCAGAAGATGACATTAACTCCACATATGAATAATGACCTTCTTAACCGTACACGAATGCACCACGTCTTTGGCAGACCACACCCTGTCCCTGTTTGAATCAGACTTTGGCCACAAGCAGGGTGAGCATCGGCGCCGGGACATGACGTCCAGCAGCATGAGGTCAGACAGGAGAGCACCTGGCTGGGAATTGTCCCTCTGCCATGACTTCAATTAGCAATATTGCTCTGCAGTCATTTGCAGGCCATCGCTCTCCTGTCCACTGTCTTCGTCAGCCGTCGGCTGAAAGGTTACAGCTCACCCAAAAGTTCCGACGTCCTTGCTTGTCCTCTTGAGGAAACTATTTGAAACTTCTTGCATAACCCGGATCAGGGGTTCCGTGCAAGGGTTCTTCCAATGTGGATCAAAGACTGAATTCGTAGGGCACTGTCGAAACTGCCCCCAAAGTCACATGAACAAACTGACTCATCATGTTAGACTTTAGTAAAAATAAACATTATCCGCCACTATAAATCATTTTTTGTTATTTTTTTTGTAGAATTTTACAAGATTAAAGTGAAAATATTATGAGGAATTTTAAGAAAAAGTAATAATTTTATGAGGGCATGTTTCAGAGAAAAAGCAATCATGTTAAAATGGAACAAAAAATCAGAATTATGCAATCAATTATAGCAATTTTACATGATAAAAGTATTATGACAAAATTCACAATATTAAAATTCAATATTAAATATAATGTTATAGTCATTTTACAAAAAAAAATCTGTGAAAACATTGTCAGAAAATGACAGAAATAATCTTTAAGAAATAGTCATACACTTATGAGAAATAAATAGCAGTTTTACAATAAATAAATTATACTTTACTTCTCAAAAAATAGTAGTTTTTATGAGTAAATACTGCAGTTTTCAAAGTAAAAAGTTGTATTTTTCACATAAAAATCCATCCGCTTTCTATGCCGCTAATCCTCACTTGGGTCGGCGGTATGCTGGAGGCTATCCCAGCCGACTTTGGGGGAGAAGCGGGATACACCCTGGACTGGTTGAAGTTAACATTTTAAGAGAAAATACTGCAATTTTCCAAGAAAATAAATGTAATTTTTAGAGAAAAGGTAACAAAAAAATACAATAATATAATTTAATTTAAATTAAATAATTTTATTTAAAAAAATGGTGGAATTTAAAAAAAAAATCTGAATTTTACAAGATGACAGTGGGAGTATTATGAGAGGGAAAAACTACATCAAAATATTAATGTACCTGATATTAGACTGTAGTTTTGGTGTCATTTCCATCTTATTGGCCAAATCGAAACCACACTGTAGCATTTTGAGTCTTTGCCAGCCGGAGTGGAGCTCCGCCTCTGCATGCTAAACACCACCAGTAAGCGCTGGATGTGGAAATGTGTAAAAGCCTAAAACCACGCGGCTGAAAATCCATAATGTGCGATTAAACGTCAGAGTGAAGGTGAGGAAGCTTTTGGCCATCACATTTTATGCTTCTCCTTCATTTCTCCTGGTGGTCGTGAGGATGCAGGGAGCCAAAATCATTGCAGGGTTCAAGAGCAAAGTAAGAGAAAGGTTGACGATGGAATGGAGTTGATGTTGGGAGGGGCTCGGAGGAGGGAGTTGGCGGGAGGGAATGGGGTGGGGTGGGGTAGGGGTCCATCAGCTGTGCGTTAGCACTCGGCTGAGCTCAGCAATAATGGCCGAGGGAGAAAATGAAAGGACGGAGAATGTGGTCAGAGGCAGAGTGCTTCCGCCCGTGAAAGCTTCAGCAAGAGGAGGAGGGATGAAGGAGAGACAGAGGAGGTGGGAAGGGGCCTGGTGATGATATAACGCTCACAACCCCTCATCCCAAATTGGACCCTGCTCCTTAGCACCCCTCTGCAGCCGGGATGTGGGCTCTCCCAATCAGGGGAAGCGTATGCTTTGCTTTAAGATGCTTTCTTACAATTGGTATGGGCTGCTTTCGTGGGATGTGTTCTGGATGTGTTATTTAAAAAAGAATTATCAGCCGATAATGTGTCACAGATGATACAAATAAGTATGTCTGTATTAAATATAAATGTATTCATGGCATCCATGGAAAGAAAAGCTGTGACATCTTCTGGGGTTTCATACCTGAGCTGTTTACTCAAATACCAGGCTAATGGTTTGTTTCTTCTTACATCATGTTCCATCATGCGTGTGTGTGTGTATTAGGGGTGGTCCTCAGTGGGAGACTGTGAGGGGACAGAATCTCACACTGTGCTGACACATGGTACTCCCACACTGTTTCCACCATACACACGCATCATAAACAGGAGGAATGAAACAAAAAAAAAACCTGTCAGATGCCGCATCATTAAAAGACAGATTTTTATCTTAGAAGACGCTCTGAGACACTTTAGCTTGAATAATGAAAGTTATACTTTGTTGAGAAAAAGCTTTTTTATTAAAGTCCTGGTCTTAATGAGAAAATATTGCAATTTTTCAAGAAAAAGTTGCAGTTTTCAGATGAAAAGTATACATTTTTAATGAGAAATAATGCAATTTTACAAGAAAAAACATTCTACTATTCACAGAAAAAGTTATAACTTTTATCAGACAATACAGTTTTTCAAGAAAATAAATTAAACTTCATTAAGAAAAAAACTATTTATGTGAAGATACTGCAGTTTTACAATAAAAAACACTATTTTCAACAAAAAAAACTTGTACTCTTAAAGCAAAAGTTAATTTCATGAGAAAATATTTCAGTTTTTTCAAGAAAACATATTGTACTTTTCAGAGAAAAAGCAATAACTTCAATGAGAAAATCCTTCAATTTTACAAGAAAATAATGGTACTTCATTTCGGAAAAATATTATAATTTTTATGACAAAATACTACAATTTCTTGAGAGACAAAATATTGTACTTTTCTGAGAAAAAGTAATTATTTTGATAAGAAAGTACTGCAATTTTCCAAGAAAATAATGGTACTTACTTTTGGAAAAATTAATAATTTTTATGACAAAATACTGCAATTTCCTGAGAAAGACAAAATGTTGTACTTCTCTTAGAAAAAGTAATTATTTTGATTAAAAAGTACTGCAATTTTCCAAGAAAATAATGGTACTTCCTTTCGGAAAAATTAATAATTTTTATGACAAAATACTGCAATTTCCCGAGAGACAAAATATTGTACTTCTCTGAGAAAAAGTAATTATTTTGATTAAAAAATACTGCAATTTTTCCAAGAAAATAATGGTACTTCCTTTTGAAAAAAAATTATAATTTTTATGACAAAATACTGCAATTTCCTGAGAGACAAAATATTGTACTTCTCTGAGAAAAAGTAAATATTTTGATTAAAAAATACTGCCATTTTTCCAAGAAAATAATGGTACTTTCTTTTGAAAAAAAATTATAATTTTTATGACAAAATACTGCAATTTCCTGAGAGACAAAATATTGTACTTCTCTGAGAAAGTACTGCAATTTTCGAAGAAAAACACTGTACTTCTCAGAAACAAAGAACATATTTTTATAAAAAAAACATTAGAGAAAAAATAATACCTTTCATGGAAAATACTGCAACTTTAAGAAGAAACTTTTTTGTTGAGTTAAAAAACAAAACGACGTCAGGAGGTTGCCTACAGCCACTGCTGTTTATGCCAATGTTTTTCATTAGAGAAGTTAGAGGTTTCTTATTACTAATGGAGGTGTAAGCTGGTGTATTTTTGGCTTTTTTTTATGAAAGCAGCGTAGCAGCCGTGTAAATGGGGATCCTTTGTCGTCACGCTGTGCCCGTCAGTATGTGTGTATGTGTGTGTGTGTGTGTGTGTGTGTGTGTGTGGGCGTTTGCTGAGGGATGGGCTGCAGGGGGCTGCCGGGGGGACCAAAAATCAATCGTACGGAGACCCACTGTCCCCGCCCTATCCCCGTTGCTGCGGCAATGCCGAGATTCCGTCGGTGAGCCCGAGCCGCGTTGCCCGGGCAACGCTTTATGAATGAGAGCAGGCCGGTAACCGTGGAGACTCGGGGTGAAGAGAAGATTCATGGGTTGCTACGGCAACGTGGCGTGAACGGGGAGAGACCTCCGACGCGGTCCTCCTCTTCCCCGTTTTTTTGGACTAAAACTAAAACAAGGGAGACTTATTTGAAGTCATAATTGAGCATTGCTTTACTTGAGATTCATTGTAAGTCATTTTAAATAGTCATATCAAGTACATTTCATATAATTATGGTGAATGGGGATTTTTTTCCCATATTTTTTTGGTATCCTCTGGAGGGCACAGCATCCTTAGTATTTGCTTGTACATGAAATTCCCTCGCCACTGTGCCCTTTTTGGGTTTGAATTTGGACTATTAATATCAACTTTATGCATATTTAAGCAAATTGTATGTTTTTTTCCGCTAAATCATACGTGTCTAATATACAGTAAATCACACTCCTGTCCTAAACCACCGAACCCGGGTCTAAGCCGAGTTCTCAGATGCTGGTAAAGACCTGACCAAGACAAGATGAGTTTGAGGAACATGGAAATCCCAGAGTGTAAGATGATTGTAGACGGAGAACGTATCAGTGCTGGGTTGATATCGGGTCTTCTGATGGGGCGGAGCCTCTTTTTTTATGGAACGCCATTTTAAATCATGCGCTCCAAGGAGCCTAATGACTGCTAATGGCTTTTTTCCCCCCCTGATAAATAAGAGCGCTGGCTGGCCATCTTCACTGTCAGATGGAGGCTGCTGCTGTGTTGTGTGTGTGTGTGTGTGTGTGTGTGTGTGTGTGTGTGTGTATGTGTGTGTGAATGTATGCGAGGTGTTTCCCAGCAGCTGTCGCCTCTGTCATCACAGTCTAAACGCCACATCAACCGTCTTCCCCATCATGCTGCGACCGTCTCTCGCCACAATTGAATGTCACACTTTGGACACTCGGGAATAGCACTCTCTTCGAGGCTGCTCACTCCCCGTCTCCGAGGAGATGGTGACATTCCTCCACCTGGGAATTCCCACCTGACTCCTTTATCTATTTGGGTAGACAATGAACGTCCTGGTCTCTCTTTAGCCAGCAGGGGGCGCCTCCATTACACATCACCGGCTTCAATGGAAGGATTGCGGTTGGAGAGTACCAAACCCCTCCGTCCTCGTGCGTTGCCAGGGGCGACTGCATCCCTGATGTTTTGGATGGCCTGCCAGAAGCGTCTCGCTCGGGTGAACACTTGACGCTTCCGCGCTGACTTGACACAAGGATAAAGACAGAATGTGCAAAGTGCGGAAAGATCAGAGAGAAACACCAAATAAATAAAATATCAGGAAGCTACAATACTTTTAGCCTTTGAGGCGGTCATGGAGTGACGCCATCTACAGACACAAGGAAGCTGGAAGCTCGCTGCCACAGCGGCGTCGGCGGCGTCAGTAGCGGCGGCCGTATTTTTGCTGAGGTCTGGTGTTTTTCCGGTCGGCAGCGGCGCGGCCTTTAGCCGAGGCAGTTAAAAAGCCATTGAGGGAATGAGGGGCTTGGCTGCTGGTATCGGGTCTGTTAATAAATGACCTCTTACTGGAATTAGCAACCAACCTGGAGGGAAGACGGCGGACATGGAAGGAGGAAAACAGATGGAAGACTATGAATTCATTTGAAGGATTTAAGATGGGAAGATACTGCAGTGTTACAATAAAAAACACTACTACAAACAAAAAACTTTTACTCTTAAAGTAAAAGTTAATTTCATGAGAAAATGTTTCAGTTTTCCAAGAAAAAATATTGTACTTTTCAGAGAAATAGCAAATCACCTTCTGAGAAAATACTTCAATTTTACAAGAAAATAATCGTACTTCCTTGCGGAAAAAATTATAATTTTTATGGCAAAATTATGCAATTTACTGAGAGACAAAATATTGTACTTTTGTGAAAACAAGCAATTATTTTGATAAAAAAGTACTGCAATTTTCCAAGAAAATAATGGTACTTCCTTTCGGAAAAATTTTATAATTTTTATGACAAACTACTGCAATTTCCTGAGAGACAAAATATTGTAGTTCTTTCTCTATGACCTACTAACATTCATTTTTATTATTATTATTCATTCCAATTTGGGAAAAACAAAGTCATTTCTGGATATAATTGTAAATAATGGAATTCCAAATAATCATTCATTTGCTACCGCTTTTCCTCACGAGGGTCGCGGGGGTGCTGGAGCCTATCCCAGCTCTCTTCTGGTACACCCTGGACTGGTGGCCAGCCAATCACAGGGCACATATAGACAAACAACCATTCACACTCACATTCATACCTATGGACAATTTGGAGTCGCTAATTAACCTAGCATGTTTTTGGAATGTGGGAAAAAAACAGAGTACCCGGAGAAAACCCACTCATGCACGGGGAGAACAATCAAACTCCACACAGAGATGGCAGAGGGTGGAATTGAACTCTGGTAAATACACAATAATCACGTTCAGATTTCAGTTTATTTTCTGGTTTTTAGTTTCTGTTCAAGAACAGGTGAATTAAAGGACAGAATCGTCTATTCATACTAAACAGGCCCTATGCTATATTTGCAACTTATCTATACAGACGTATACATGGCCCTCGACTCTCAACCAATCACAACAGTTGAGTAGGAGTACTTGGAGACCATGAGGTAAAGAATGCAGATTTACATGTTACCCAACTGTCATGCTCGACTGGAATCCAGTATCATTGGTCCTAAAAGGCCCTGAAATAATCATCTGGAGGAAACTGTTGGAAGTAAATATTCATTCATTCATTTTCTATCGCTTTTCCTCACGAGGGTCGCGGGGGTGCTGGAGCCTATCCCAGCTCTCTTCTGGTACACCCTGGACTGGTGGCCAGCCAATCACAGGGCACATATAGACAAACAACCATTCACACTCACATTCATACCTATGGACAATTTGGAGTCGCTAATTAACCTAGCATGTTTTTGGAATGTGGGAAAAAAACAGAGTACCCGGAGAAAACCCACTCATGCACGGGGAGAACAATCAAACTCCACACAGAGATGGCAGAGGGTGGAATTGAACTCTGGTCTCCTAACTGTGAGGTCTGCGCGCTAACCACACGACCTCCAAAAGTTTGAGACACCCAAAAATATTCACAAAAATACATTTTATGAGGTTTATCTTGTGATGAAGACGGCAATCGGACATGGAGGAGAAGCGGCGACGGCAGCTTTGTACCCTGGAACGAGCTCCATAATTTTATCTAATTTCTGTCACTGGCAACTCTACAGTATTTGGCCCCATGGAGGGTTATTTAGCAGTCGCACTCAATTCACAAATGCACGGACAATAATAAGGCTTTGTCAAGGGAAATCTGTTGCAACTATGGACCATATGACCTCCTTCTTGTGAAACAATGAAGGGCAGACTCACATGTCCAGACACTTAAGTCTATTTCAATCAAGCAGCCTCTAGTTTCCAGCAGATAATGATAGTAAGTCAAATTCATACGTACGTATGCTAGTGCATCATTCTAAGTCATATCAGACATTTAAAAGTTTTTAAAAGTTCAACATCAAACCACATTTTCCTGATAGACTTTTTGATGTTTCTATTGTGCTCTCCCCAGTATTTTGTCATCAGTGGGTACTCAGCTTGACCTGAGGACACTGCGGGCTGTCCGAGTGCTCCGACCTCTTAAACTGGTGTCCGGAATTCCCAGTAAGTGTCTCTCCAAGGACAAAAATCCTTTAAGTTCAGGGTAGTTAGTTAAATACAATTAGGTACGCAGTTACAGCAGTTGTACTCATTACAAGTTGTCCTCCAGGCCTGCAGGTGGTGCTCAAGTCCATTATGAAGGCCATGATCCCGCTGCTGCAGATCGGCCTGCTGCTGTTCGTGGCCATCCTCATGTTCGCCATCATCGGCCTGGAGTTCTACATGGGGAAATTCCACACCACCTGCTATGATGAAATAACAGGTGAGTCACAAAGACGCCGACCGTATGTATGTATCACTGCATCCCCTCGCCGTTTGTGTCCCGCTAGGTGAGGTCGTGGACGAATTGCCGTGCGGCAGTAAGCCACCGTCCAGAATGTGTCCCAACGGCACAACGTGTCGAGACGGTTGGATCGGGCCCTACTACGGCATCACGCAGTTTGACAACATCCTGTTTGCTGTGCTCACCGTCTTCCAGTGCATCACCATGGAGGGCTGGACCGACATGCTGTATTACGTGAGTCCCTTTTACACTTGGAGCCATCCAAGGAATCGAGAACCAGTCAAGCCGAATGATCGTTCAAATCAAAGGCGTCTCACTTAAAAAAGTACAATGCAACCTTGGTTAGCGTCATTGGTTCATTTTCAATATTCCCCATCAGAAATGACTTAAATCCAATTAATCCATTCCAGAAAGCCAAAACATTGATAGTTTTACATGCAGAAAACAATGTGATATACATTTCAATACACATAAAGTGTGAAAAAAGGCATTCATGAGGATTTAAGCTTACTTTTACCGTCACTGAAGACCTGAAAAAAGTTCCTTTTTACTGCTTTCAGTTCTTTAGTAGGCTGCACGGCATTCAAGTGGTTAGCACGCAGACCTCACAGCTAGTAGACCCGAGTTCAATCCCACCCTCGGCCATCTCTGCGTGTGGTTTACTCCGGGTTAAAGACCGTTTTGGCAGGAAGCAGAAGTCAAAGGAAATACAGCTGGAATAGGTTCAGATTCTGGAAGATCTAGAATGTTTTCTGTGCTGGTTATTGTGTGTAGCTGCTCTATAGGAGTCCAAAAAATGAGCATAATAGGTCCCTTATAAGGGTTGCATGGCGGGCGAGTGGTTAGCACGCAGGCCTCACAGCTAGTTCGATTCCACCCTCTCTCACTGTGCGGACTTTGCATGTTCTCCCCGTGCATGCGTGGGTTTTGTCCGAGTACTCCGGTTTCCTCCCACATTCCAAAAACATGCTAGGTTAATTGGCGACTCCAAATTGTCCATAGGTATGAATGTGAGTGTGAATGGTTGTTTGTCTATATGTGCCCTGTGATTGGCTGGCGACCGATCCAGGGTGTACTCTGCCTCTCGCTCGAAGACAGCTGGGATAGTCTCCAGCACCCCCTGCGACCTTTGTGAGGATAAGCGGTAGAAATGAATGAATGAACATGAATGTAGGAACGTTTCAGGAAAATATCAGTTCCACACTAAAACAGTTTTTTTATGAAAACATGCATTTGAAGCATAACTTTCACTTTGACACTAAATATTTTTGCTTTTGTGACTAAATATCTAAACTATACCAACATAAACAACACAAAAAGGCTTGTTTTACATCAAAACACAAATGTTTACATTTGGAATAGACTATGTTTGAACTATGAACTATGAACTATGCTACTCCACGCCTTCCACTTTCTCCCTCCTGTCATGTGTGATTCTTCCATTCAAACGATCCAAATGCGCTCCTGTCACCTTGTGGACGTTTTTATGGCTTAAAATTTCTCCTAAAGTGAAATGCGTTCATGGAGAGACGTATGAAGACGTTGTTTGATCGGGCATTCGGGTTTATAAAAACGTGTCAATACGCCTTTTATAATCAGTAATCTTTTCGCTCAAACATTACCTCAAATGATCGAAACACCGAAAGTATCGATATTTTGATTTGAGGATCAATTTCATATTTCATTATCAATTCGCCCATGATTAAGTTGTGGACTGGAAATGGACTCTAGACTCAAACAGGTGAGACGAGATTCTCCTTTTTCTCTGCCATCATCATCTCGCTCCTGCTGTCTTTTTGTTTGCTCTCTTCCTCCCTCCCACCGCCTCCTCCTCCTCCTCTATTCTGGTCCGTCTGGTTCTATATTTAACGTCTTCTCTGATGGATGAAGGCTGACTTCGGCGTTCAGTCAGGAAGAAACCAATGAAAGTTTAATAGAGACAGGCGGCGTCCAAGCTCGGGTCGGAAGCCAGAACCGGCCTCCTCTCTATGACATATTTTTTTTTTCTTCTTGCGGTCTAATTGAGGACTATGATCCATTTTTTGGTGCCGTGACCCTATCAGCAGCCGTGTCAGACTTTACGGGTGAAAGTGGGTCACTTCGGAACACGTACTGAAGCCTGAGCTCCAACAGAACCACAAAATCCCTTGGAACCTCTGAGCATGTGTCATGGCTACAGGCTCCATACCCAGAAATGATATGAAACCAAAAACACCATAAGCTGCAGTTTTTTTTTCTTGAAATACATACGACTTTACAAGATATCAAAGTGACCCGTACATCCGTTTATTTTTGAGTGGCACTCAGTGGAAAAAAGCTGCAAGATCAAAAACAAATGAAAAAGAAAGTCCGGCAAATGCCTAAAACCACGTCTCCATGAACGCATTTCATTTTCAGAGAAATTTTAAGCCATAAAAACGTCCACAAGGTGGCAGAAGCACATTTGGATTGTTTGAATGGAAGAATGACACATGACAGGAGGGAGGAAGTGGAATGCGTGGAGTAGCATAGTTCATAGTTCATGGTTCAGACGAGGTCTATTCCAAATAGGAACATTTGTGTTTTGATACAAATCAAGCCTTTTTGTGTTGTTTATGTTGGTGTAGTTTAGATATTTAGTCACAAAAGCAAAAATATTTGTGTCAAAGTGAAAGTTATGCTTGAAATTATGTTTTCATAAAAAGCTGTTTTAGTCGGGAACTGATATTTTCCTGAAACGTTCCTACATTCATGTTCATTCATTCATTTTCTACCGCTTATCCTTACAAGGGTCGCAGGGGTGCTGGAGCCTATACCAGCTGTCTTCGGGCGAGAGGCAGGGTACACCCTGGACTGGTGGCCAGCCAATCACAGGGCACATATAGACAAACAACCATTCACACTCACATTCATACCCATGGACAATTTGGAGTGGCCAATTAACCTAGCATGTTTTTGGAATGTGGGAGGAAACCGGAGTACCCGGAGAAAACCCACGCATGCACGGGGAGAACATGCAAACTCCACTCAGAGATGGCCGAGGGTGGAATTGAACTCGGGTCTCCTAGCTGTGAGCCTGCGTGCTAACCACTCGCAGCCCCTAAAATAAACACAAGCCCCTTAAACAACTACATGAGGAAAATGCAGCAAATTCACAGCATAATGCGGAGGGTGTGGGGTTTCCTCCCACATTCCAAAAACATGCTAGGTTAATTGGCGACTCCAAATTGTCCATAGGTATGAATGTGAGTGTGAATGGTTGTTTGTCTATATGTACCCTGTGATTGGCTGGCCACCAGTCCAGGGTGTACCACTAATGAGGATAAGCGGCACAGAAAATGGATAGCTGTATAATATATTGGTAAAGTTGGCTATAGGGGTGTTATATCGTGTTTAGATGGCTCTAATCATTTTAAAACATTAATTTAGAAGATTGTAAACATGTTTTCTGTGCGGGTTGTGCTTTTTGCCCTTGCAGGAGGTAATAACCATGTGTGTATATTTTTCCCAAGTTTATCATATATATTTTTATGATACTTTCTTTGTTTAAGAGTGTTTTGTTGTAGCCTAAAAAAGTTGACTAAAGATGGCCGTGCCTGCAGAGCAACGATGTGGAGGGCAGCTCGTGGAACTGGATGTACTACATCCCCCTCATCATCATCGGCTCCTTCTTCATGCTCAACCTGGTGCTGGGTGTCCTCTCAGGGTAGGCCTTTTCCATCCCTTTCCCTGTCTTTCCGTTTCCTTCGCCGCCTAACATGCTGACGTTTTGCGTGGTCAAGTGAATTTGCCAAAGAGAGAGAGCGCGTGGAGAACAGGAGTGAGTTCCTCAAGCTGAGGCGGCAGCAACAGATCGAGCGCGAGCTCAACGGTTACCTGGAGTGGATCTGCAAAGCAGGTCAGCGCTCGCAGGGCCTGTTGCTATGGTAACGCGCCACAACGTGACACTGACGTCTCTTTCATGCTTCCAGAGGAGGTGATTCTGGCGGAGGAAGACACCACCGGGAACTTTGATGGTAACACATCATCGTCCTTTCCTCTTTCTCACTGTGAGGATGTGAACAACGACATTCTTCACTCATGCTAGGTTCCCGACGAAGGCCTACCATCAAAACCAAGAACAAGACGGAGCTGCTCAATACGGAGGAGGGCGAGGACAGCATGGGCGATGCTGTTGGTAGGAGACTCAGCGGCTCATGCTTTTTATTAGCAATGCTAATGCCAAAGCTAACATATGTCATCGTCCGTCTTTTAGGTTTCGCCCGATCCAGCATCAAGAGCGGCAAGGATGGCTCCACCTACAGCAAGAAGGAGCGACGGCTGCGATTTTTCATCCGAAAAATCGTAAAGACGCAAGCGTTCTACTGGACAGTGCTGTGTCTGGTCGGCCTGAACACCATTTGTGTGGCCGCCGTGCATTACAACCAGCCCGAGCTGCTCTCTGACTTCCTGTGTGAGTGCGCGCATGGCACGGCACGGCACGGCACGGCAGGGTCCATGAATATATCAGCACAATCACACAGTCAGCTATTGGTCCAGATTACAGTACACATACAGTATATCCATATACATACAGTATATCCATACACATACAGTATATCCATATACATACAGTATATCCATACACATACAGTATATCCACATACATACAGTATATCCATATACATACAGTATATCATATCCATACAGTATATCCATACCCATACAGTATATCCACACTGCATCGCAGCAGTGACTGCAACATCTCAATCAGATGCAACAACATGCGTCACGCCATATTTTGATACAAGCTGTGGTACCCGGTCTATCATCCATCCATGTCATCCATCCAACCATCCATCTCGTATTCCATCCGTCTCATCCAACAATCCATCCATCCATCCAACCATCCATCCATTTATTAAATCGGTTTGCGCTACACGCTAGATTTTTACGTCCATCCATCCATCCATCCATCTATCTTCAGTACTTATCCATCCAGCCATCTATCTACAGTACTTATCCATCCATCCAACCATCCATCCATTTATTCAATCGGTTGGCGCTACACGCTAGATTTCTACGTCCATCCATCCATCCGTCTATCTACAGTACTTATCCATCCATCCAGCCATCTATCTACAGTACTTATCCATCCATCCAGCCATCTATCTACAGTACTTATCCATCCAACCATCCATTCATTTATTAAATCGGTTGGCGCTAGACGCTAGATTTCTACGTCCATTCATAAATCCATCCATCTATCCATCCAATCATCCATCCATCTATCCATCCATCTATCTACAGTACTTATCCATCCATCTACAGTACTTTATCCATCCATCTACAGTACTAATGTATCTATCCATCCATCCATCTACAGTACTTATCCAACATCTATTCGTCCATCTATCCAACCAACCATTCATCTATTCATCCATCTACCCATCCAACCATTCTTCTATTCATCTATTAATCTAGCCAACACCTATCCATCCATCCATCCATCCACCCATCCATCCATCATCATCTATCAATCTGGCATCCATTCAAACGTCTTGTTCATCCATCCACCCATCCATGTGATCCATCCAACCATTCATCTATACATCAATCCATAATAATCTATACATCCCTCCAACATCCATCCATCTGTAAATCTGTCTATCCAACTGTCCTTCTATTCATCCCTAAATCTATTCATCCATCCATCCATGAATGTATTGATGCATCCATGCAGGGTCGCAGTATGTACTGTTGTGTTAGGTAGAGTACATTGTAAGACTATTTTCCCTGGCTTTGTGTTTCTTTGCAGTCTATGCAGAGTTTATCTTCCTTGGTTTGTTCATGTCTGAGATGCTGATCAAGATGTATGGCCTTGGCATCCAGCCATACTTCCACTCCTCATTCAACTGCTTTGACTGTGTGGTGAGTACACACACACACACACACACACAAAGAATTCTAATGTAAAACACAAAATATGTAAATGTATTGTGAGTGAAATTGAAATGATGTTTGCGTGTGCAGGTGATTGTGGGCAGCATCTTCGAGGTTGTTTGGGCCACCATCAAACCCGGCACATCCTTCGGGATCAGCGTCTTACGAGCGCTGAGACTTCTCCGAATCTTCAAGGTCACCAAGTAAGAGTCGTTTGCATCAGAAGTTCTTTCCCGATGTTCTGGCGCCGACTGTAGCGGCATTCCGCCGCTTCTTTGACGCTCCCTTCAGGAGAGATTTTAATTGGATTTGGCTCGGCTAGCGTTATGTTTTGTTGAGTGTTCTCCCAGCTCCTCACTTGGACTCATCTGACTGCAGAATGAGGCTTTTTTTTTGTTCTGTGTGGGTCAACATGAAGTGGCTTTGGGTTTTAGTGCCAGGATGAATGGTCCCATCACAGAAGCGGGCTAAAAATAAGCATCGTGTTTGCTCTATTGTTTGCCGTGGCAGCCTGCAGAGAGAGGAAAACAAATACACAATAATCACGTTCAGATTTCAGTTTATTTTCTGGTTTTTAGTTTCTGTTCAAGAACAGGTGAATTAAAGGACAGAATCGTCTATTCATACTAAACAGGCCCTATGCTATATTTGCAACTTATCTATACAGACGTATACATGGCCCTCGACTCTCAACCAATCACAACAGTTGAGTAGGAGTACTTGGAGACCATGAGGTAAAGAATGCAGATTTACATGTTACCCAACTGTCATGCTCGACTGGAATCCAGTATCATTGGTCCTAAAAGGCCCTGAAATAATCATCTGGAGGAAACTGTTGGAAGTAAATATTCATTCATTCATTCATTTTCTATCGCTTTTCCTCACGAGGGTCGCAGGGAGTGCTGGAGCCTATCCCAGCTGTCTTCGAGCGAGAGGCGGGGTACACCCTGGACTGGTCGCCAGCCAATCACAGGGCACATATAGACAAACAACCATTCACACTCACATTCATACCTATGGACAATTTGGAGTCGCCAATTAACCTAGCATGTTTTTGGAATGTGGGAGGAAACCGGAGTACCCGGAGAAAACCCACGCATGCACGGGTAGAATATGCAAACTCCCCACAGAGATGGCTGAGGGTGGAATTGAACCCGGGTCTCCTAGCTGTGATGTCTGTGCGCTAACCACTCGTCCGCCGTGCAGCCCGGAAGTAAACAAGTGAACACAATTTACGATCTGCTTATTCATTCATTCATTTTCTACCGCTTATCCTCACGAGGGTCGTGGGTGGGGTGCTGGAGCCTATCCCAGCTGTCTTCGGGCAAGAGGCGAGGTACACCCTGGAATGGTGGCCAGCCAATCACAGGGCACATATAGACAAAACCATTCACACTCACATTCATACCTATGGACAATTTGGAGTCGCCAATTAACCTAGCATGTTTTTGGAATGTGGGAGTAAACCAGAGTACCCGGAGAGAACCCACGCATGCACGGGGAGAACACGCACACTCCACACAGAGATGGCCGAGAGTGGGATTGAACTCGGGTTTCCTAGCTGTGAGGCCTGCACGCTACTCATCCTCCACTCATCCGCCATGCTTATATATGCTCAAATAAGGGATGTTCCCATTAGAGTTTTATGCTGCCGATACTGATCCCAATAATCCGTGAGTGAAATCGGCCGATACCAATCACACACATGCAGTGTAAATATTGAAAAAGAGTTGAAGAATGAGCATAATAGATCCCCTTTAAATGCTTTCCTTCCTCTCCTTCTTCTTTTACCTTCCTGCTCATCCTGGCTGTCAGGTACTGGGCTCCTTTGCGCAACCTTGTGGTGTCTTTGCTGAACTCCATGAAGTCCATCGTCAGCTTGCTCTTCCTCCTCTTCCTCTTCATCGTGGTCTTCGCCCTGCTGGGCATGCAGCTCTTTGGCGGACAGTCAGTGTTTTCAAAATTCACTCAGTTCTTCCTTCCTTTTCTTTTGTTGCTGCTGTGTGTCACTGTGTTCAGGCATTGTTTAGGTCAGTTTTTTTTCACGCCGTTGTTCGATTCCTCCGTCTCAGGTTCAACTTTGAGGATGGAACGCCACCCACCAACTTTGACACGTTTGCAGCAGCCATCATGACGGTGTTTCAGGTAGGACCATCTTCACTTGCTGTGTCTCCAATAAAATACAGTACACTCGAATAAGTACACTGTTTACATTTGCATTTGAAAATGTGGGTATTTTTACAGAAAAGAAGGGACATTCAATGACTCTAAGAAATCATTCTTGCCTGATTGGTGAATCCACTTTGATTTTTGACATAGATCTTGACGGGAGAGGACTGGAATATGGTGATGTACGACGGCATCGAGTCTCAGGGCGGGGTCAACGACAAGGGGATGGTTTTTTCCATTTTCTTCATCGTCCTCACCCTCTTTGGCAACTGTATCCTTGCTTCTGTAGCTGCAAATATGTGCATAAAAGCCCAACGAATTAAAAACGTCACATTTTGCCACTCTACCACTCTACCAGTGTTGGGCACATTACTTTAAAAAAAGTAGTTATAGTTACTAGTTACTTCTCCAAAAAAGTTACTAACTGAATTACTCCACTACAAAAGTAACTAGTTACCAGTAAAAATAACGATTGCATTACTCGCCCCCCAATTGAGGTTTGAATTTATTAGAGTCGACAGGTGTTTCTGTGGGTTTGAGTTGCTCACACAAGACGTGGACAAAGTTTATTTTCGGGGACATAATGTACATTCGACGTGTACATTTTTACCTTTGACCTCAACGAGGTTAAAGTAGTGTCTGTACTTCCATTTGGCTAACGCTGTCTTCTCACTAGAGTCCTCCTCACTTGCCATCTCTCGCTGTATCCACTATCCGACACTATTTCCACTATTTGGATGTGCTCTAAACACCCGCCCAACCAAGTTCTCTGATTGGCTGAAGACGCAATCTTAGCCAATCCTCATTGCTTATGTGCTTTAAACACCCGCCCACCTACTATGTTCTCTGATTAGCCGAAGATGCAATTTTACTAAACCTTAGCCAATCCTCATTGCTTATGTGCTCTAAACACCCGCCCACCCAAGTTCTCTGATTGGCTGAAGACGCAATCTTACTAAACCTTAGCCAATCCTCATTGCTTATGTGGTTATCTCACAATGCGGGGAACCCCTGTGTGTGTCTTTGCATTGCCAAAACAACATCAGTTTTCCTTAGCGTCCTCCACCACAGACACGCTGCTCAATGTCTTCTTGGCCATCGCCGTGGACAACCTGGCCAACGCCCAGGAGCTCACTAAGGTACAGGACCTGAACCTAATATTATTTTGTCCTTATTTGAAGGTTTGTCACTTTCCTTGCACTGTTTGGGGGATTCACGCAAAGGCAAACAACGAGATGTGCTAATAATTACAGTAAAGGTGTTGCATAGTATCAGCCTGTATGCTGTATTGGGTGCTTACTGGGACCTGAAAGCAACGCAACACAGCCACATGGCCGCAGATGAGCAGGAAGACACTCATCATTTGGTTTGCTGCGTCTTGCAAAGGTCCTCAGAAAAGTTTCTCCTCTCCTCTGACAGGACGAGGAAGAGCAAGAGGAGGCGGCCAATCAGAAGACGGCGCTGCAGAAAGCGAAGGAGGTGGCTGAGGTCAGCCCGCTGTCGGCCGCCAACCTGTCCATTGCTGCGTGAGTACACACTACACAAAGTGAGTACAAAATTTCATCAAGCGTCTTTATGGCAATATATCTTGGCAAGGGGCAATCCTTTAGAAAGTTGGATATATTTTAGAGTAGTCTGTGTACAGCTTGGACAACACTATAGATGTACTAGCTGCAGAAAAGGAGTCAACACACAGCCATTATTGTCAAAATCGTGAGTAGAAAAGGTAGCTGTGTCTTGTCTGCAGTCAAGCATGGTGGTGGTAGTAGTGTGCACGAGTGCTGCCGCCACCGCCGGATGGGCGCTTGTTGCGTTTGCATTCACCTTGCTTTTATATATTGGAATTTAAAGTGCTCATGACACCAAAAAGAAGTTTGAAAAACGCCACCTTGTTTGTGACATCACTGCCAAGCCATGTTTTGCAGTCCTGGCAACTTAAACTGTTCAGCAATTAAACAACACCAGCAGCACTCGTGCAGCCTTCAGACTGTGACGCTAAGATGCATGATACGCTGCATGCTGTTATGCCTCATTAAACGGCAAAAGAACAAGCAAAGGGGTGATGCGTGTGCTTCACAATGTCACAGTACTTGTTGGGGATTCATTTTTCCCCTCAATGCACCGCAGATCTCCAGTACCAGCAGCACTCGTGCACGCTACCTCCACCATGCTTGACTGGAGTTTGTCTTTCCAGCTATTTAATATCAGCTGCGTGTTGACTCATTTTCATTGTATAGTAAATCTGTACTCTATACAGCTGCACACGGACTACTCTAAAGCATGTTCAAGGTTCCTTTTGTAGAACTGTTCCTTGACAAGCTCTACTGCCATACCCTTGCTGAAATGGAAGGGTACTCACTTTCTTCAGATACTACACATACCGAACTCAAAACACGGACAACCGATCCCACCAGGGTCATTTCCGCCATATTACGCAATCTATACTTCCTGTTCTTTCCGTTCCAGCAAGGAGCAGCAGAAGAACCACGCCAAGGGCAGCAAGTCCGTGTGGGAGCAGCGTACCAGCGAGATTCGCCGGCAGAACCTGATGACGAGCCGCGAGGCCCTCTACAACGAACTGGAGCAGGATGACTGGAAGGTGGGGGAGGAGGGAGAGGAGGTGAGCACCCCCCCGCCCAGCCCCACCCCATCCCTTTTGAAGAGTCATACCTGTACACATATATATGCAGTCTACTCCTGATATATATGCTGGCTATTTGTCATTTTTCATTCACCTCTTAAAGGGACATGATCACCACTCATTACTGCTTTTGGCCACAAATGATCATGATGTCATAAACCACTTTTACAAAAAAAAAAAATCATAAAATCATGATGTTGAAGCAGCAACTTCATTTTGATGTTGTTTTCTACGTGTAATGGTGTGCAACGTGAAGCGAAATGTAGCACAAGCACTCCCTCGACTGACCTGCTTTTAAAAAGTTCTGCCTCATTCTGGGTCAGGCCGGGCCTTGGCAGACATTGGCGGTAATGTCCCTTTAAGCTGTCATGGCGCTCGCTGGAAGCCTGCGTGCTCGGCAGCGTTGCATTATTAACATGGGCCGTGCAGACGGGTCCAGAGCTGCACCCAGTTTAGAAGGATGAGTGGGCGGGGTCTGAGCGTGTCACGCACCGATCAGGAGTCGACTGGATATGACTCGGCAAAAATTTCACTTTTGGATATTTTGGTGGCTCTGCGAGGACTTGCCGCCATCTTTGTTTGCCGAATGGTGTATAGCTGTGACTTGTTGGGTGGAGCTGGGTGGATGGGGGTCGAGGGTTCCATTTACTGCGACGGCACACCTGCACACATTCAACCTGCATGACTTTCAACCAGGGAATAAGAAATCTTTTCTTTATTCCTGCTCATACATGCTTTCTTTCATGTCTTTCATGTTTATTCTTATTTTTAATGATGCTGCAGTGCACGGTTTACTACCCACTTCACCACTGAAACAGTCAATGAGTGTTTGGTGAAGATCAATTGAAGATTGAAGCTAGCAAGTGTCGTTTTCTGGTCCTCCCTTCCAGGTGTCGTACCCACGAAAAGGACGTGGGGACATGAAGACCCACTTGGACCGGCCACTGGTGGTCAACCCGCAGGACAACCGCAACAACAACACCAACAAGACCCCGCCGGGAAAGCTGCCTCTGGACCAAGAGTACAGGCAGCAGGACCTGGACCACAGCCACCGTGCGGCCCACCACCATCATCACCACCACCACCATCACCATCATCATCATCACCACCAGAAGGCCGCTGGAACTGAAACGCCCGGCCCGAACCAACCTGCGTGCGGAGGCGCCAACATGGACCAAGAGTCCAGCAACCAGGAGGCTGGACTCGGGGAGGAGAGGCACGGTCACAGGAGCCACCGGGGTCACCGGCACAGGAACAGAGACGGAAGGGAAGCTTGTAGCGTGTCACCGCGCCACGGCGGGGATGCCAGCGAGGGACACAACGAGCACCGGAGGGCCAGGCAGCACCGCAAGGCCGCCAGGGAGGGGGAGCCCGGCAGGAGGCACAGGTCCAAGGGAGCTGAGGGGGAGGTTGAGAAGGGCGAAGACGGGGAGGGTCGGAAGACCAGGCGGCATCGTCATGGCAACCAGGAGAGAAGCAGAGGACACCGCTCCAGAAAGTGAGTCAACAAAGACCGACCGTAACTATCTCTATTTTAGCGATTATGAATGGCTGTATGTTTGTCTATATGTGCCCTGTGATTGGCTGGCCACCAGTCCAGGGTGTACCCCGCCTCTCGCCCGAAGACAGCTGGGATAGGCTCCAGCATCCCCCGCGACCCTTGTGAGGAAAAAGCGATAGAAAATGAATGAATGGCTGTATGGGAGCAATGCACGTATTAAGACTAGCTAAATGCTTTGTGATTGGCTAGACAATAGTTGGCAAGTCTTATGACGGGCTGGACTATAGCAGGTAAGGTTGGATGGATGGAAGAATCAAATGTCATTCTTCACCCCAGGGAGCACCACAGCACCGGGGCCAGCCTTTCCACCACGCGGCCCATCCAGCAACACAACGAGGACCTGGACAACCTCCGCAACAACAGCAAGCTCGCCAGTCGACCTTACGACCTGCCGCCGGACCACCCCGACAACGTCAACAACCTGCTGAACTGCTGCGACGCCGACACCCACACCCTTCTCCACAGCATGGACAGTCTGATTCTGAGCAGCATGGCCAAACCCGACTACACCAGCATCGACATGCCGCCCGTCTACCCGTACCCGTCCACCAACGCCATCCTGCAAGGTGAGCCCCTTTTCGGCCCTCTGGAGCTTTTCCAGCGCTTCAACGTCTCTGTGTTGCCTCTCAGTGAACAAGAACGCCAACACGGACCAGAAGAAAAACGAAGAGAAGAAGGAAGACGACGACGACGGGGGAGACGAAGACGGACCGAAGCCCATGCCTCCTTACAGCTCCTGCTTCATCATGTCCACAACCAACCCGTGAGTGATGCCGATCATGATGCCTTCATGTCCATCCCGCCCTGAAACTCAACTCTTCCCTTTGTGGTTCTCCAGGTTCCGGAAGTGCTGCCACTACATCCTGACACTCAAATACTTTGAGTTCAGCATCCTGTCCGTCATCGCTATGAGCAGTATCGCGCTCGCCGCGGAAGACCCGGTGTCGCCAGATTCACCTCAGAACAACGTGAGAATTACTCTATTATATGTAATATAATAATAGTAATATAGTAATATAATATAATTCTATCAAGTTGAATTTTTACAAATTATGACCGTATTTTTTGGACTATAAATCACACTTTATTTCTAAGGTTGGCTGTTCCTGTGACTTATACTCCAGAGCGACATAGAGTTACATAAACACTGGACACCTTTTCTGTTCATGTTTATTTTTGTGTAGCTGAATAACCATTGTGTTAGCATATCTTACACATATTCAGCCTGTTCTCTATTCTTTTATTATTGTTAGAACTTGCCTTCCAAGAGGACGTAATGTCTGTTTTGGTCAAGTAGTTGGTAAAATAAATTATCCCGCAAAAAATGTGACTTATACTCCAGTGTGACTTATGTATGTTTTTATTTATGTACCTAATTATGCATTTTTGGCCTTGTGCGATTTATACTAAGGAGTGACTTATAGTCCATAAAATACAGTATATTTAGTTACATTTATCCCAAAATGGAATTTGACCTCCATGAGGGGGGCAATGTTTGTCCCTTGCGGAAACTGCTCAAAGCTGCAAGCAGGCACAAGGTGCATCCACCATATCACACACAGAATATCATTCATTCAGACCAAACTATGCATGAATGTATTGAAATATATATCACAATCGAAAATACTACTGAGTTATATGCTTGTCACGGCTATGCTAACTACATTTCATCCACAGGTGCTGCGCTATTTTGACTACGTCTTCACGGGCGTATTCACTTTTGAAATGCTGATCAAGGTGTGTGTCACTGCTTTGATCTCTATCTACTGTTGGAAGTACTGTGTTTCATCAGGTCTTTCATCAGATTAGTCACACCAGTTTTCAATATCGGACATCCATAATCCTTACAGAAAAAGATGTCAAATTGGCCATCGACTGGGGCCATGTGAAATATAATACATATTAATCAATAATTCATTAATATAATAAAATAAAAATAAGAAAAACTTATCCCGTAACCAGCAAAGTCACATGACCACACCATCAAGTATGTTGCCATGGCGACTGAACATGCTCCGTGTCTTCCAGATGGTGGTGCTGGGCTTGTTTCTCCACCAGGGCTCCTACTTCCGTGACCTGTGGAACATTCTGGACTTTATAGTGGTTAGTGGTGCTCTGGTGGCCTTCGCCTTCACGTAAGTAACCAACATCCCCACCCTCCAACCCCCTACCGTCACCACCACCCTCCCACCACCAAACACACCAGACACATCTGCAGAAAGACCCTTGCAGCCGCCATGTTGGCTGGACAATGTTGGTCCTTGTTATTGCTTTGTCAACCCCGAGCAGATCACCAACCCCTTCCTGTTTCTTCTGATGACATCCCTTCTTCATGTCTGTTAGATGCTGCTTCTCAATTAACCAAGGGACATTGTATCAGCTGGTCTTTCTCAGCGTCCTCCACCATCATCGGCATATCATGCATAACCACACTCTCTCTCAATTAAAAAAAAACCCACAAATTTGACTAACATGAAGTTTTAAGTTCACTTAAGTCTTTTCTTTAATACCATGCAAATGAAAACATTCACTTCTGTATACCAAGATAATTCCAAAGAATACATACGAAGCACAGAATACGCTTATTGGCTATAGGCTATATTCCACTTGAATCCTCTAGGTGGTGGTAATGGACATTATACAGTGATTAAACCCTATAACAGGGGTGTCCAAAGTGCGACCCCGAGGCCATTTGCGGCCTGCTGCTGTTTTTTATTGGCTCGTGTAACATTCTAAAAATATAACTTAACAATAACAAATTTTAAAAAAACACTGCAAAGGCAAAAATGGAAAAATCTGCAGTAATATAATGAGAACAAGCAGTGTAACAATATTATGAAGAAAAATAATAAAAGTTGCAATTTTTGGAAAATTAGGTTGTATAAAAATATTAAAAATATAGAAATTAAGTAAAAATATTGTAGGAATAAAGTAACAAATAATTACAACAAGAAAATGTACAAGAGGTTAGTTTGAACAATAAAAAAACAGTGAAAACATGACTGTAATTTTACAAGAATAAAGTCAAAATATTGAGAGAAAAAAGCCCTATTCTAACAATAAAAAGTTGCATTTTTACGAGAATAAACTTGTAATATTCCAAAGAAAAACAGTAATTTTAAAAAAATGTATATATTTTTGAATATTATGAGAAACAAACAAAACCAGATAAAGTTGTCATTTTTGGAAAATTTAGATTACAAAGTTAAAATTACAAACCAATTAAAACCAACAAATATAAAAATATAGACAACGTTTTAGCATTACATTTTGCTTGGTGGAGGTAATAATCTAACCAATGCCATTTAATACTACTAACACTTGAGTGTCATCTTGGAGACCTTTAGGGACCCTAAGGGGGCGCCTTGAGGAATCTCCATCACCACCATCATCTACCATCGTCAGTCTCCACCACATCCTCACGTCACTCGTCCTGTAACTGTCTGACCTCTGTTAAGCACCGCCTACTCACTATCTCCTCCCACTCTCCTTGGCCCCACCCCTTCTCCCCCTCCTCCACACCCGACAACCCATGCTGCTCTGATATTCCCGCCAAACAGGCCGTGAGTCATCCCGTCCTCTCTACTTGCATTTTTATTACCATATCATGACTCCGCCCCCTCCGCTCCCTCTTTGGCCCCTCCCACTTCCTACTAGGCACTTCACCTTGATATCGTTAGTACACGTTGCACTTGTCGTGGGTTGTAGTCGTGACGTACAGCAAAGCGAGTAGCATTGCCGACATCCGTTGGCCCTCCTGCCAGTGTGAACATTTGCAAAATCTTCCAAAATGTTAACTACCTCATTTTTGAATATCATATCACCTTTTCATAACATATTCTTTTTAATTAAGGACTGAAAATAATTGGGCTGGTTTAGTGAACCTTACTGAACTTATGAAAGTAAGTCTCTGGGACCATAAATTACATTAAAAGTTCCATTTTTATGGCACTTTCATTCATGCACTCTCTCACTCAGTCTTTTCAAGAATAACCATGTCGATGCCCATGAAAGTACAGATATCATCCAAGGACATTCACTACTCGTTTGCATCAGCACCAATTCATAATAATTCAAAGCTGTTCTGCAGAAATGGAGGTTAATGCAGCCGACTCCTTCTTCTGTGAAAATATCAGTGTGACATCACAATGATATTTTTATATTGTTTTATCACATACTACAGTATTAATTGGCCCTGTACCCTAGAAACTGCCCATGAATGATACGGGAAAAAGTCGAAATGATACTGTGTCAAAGCCCAGGGCAGTGATACTGATAAAATATAGAGTTCAACCATGTCCAGTATCAGCCCCCGTAGCTGTCCACTCAGAGCGCGCTGCTCTGGTATCATTCCCGTGAAACAACCAATCAGAGAACAGCGCACAAGCCCAGGTCATGAAGTGGGCTCCTGGGCTTAACTATAAATATTCCTAGTGCTTCTCCAGTCACCAAAAAACCCAAACTTGATTAATGGAACTTTAATTGTCAGACATTGATAAGATTGTTGATATATTTTTGCAATTATTGTATTTACACTGTTTAGATATAATATAATTTTCTGGAAACAAAATGGTCTTTTGATTAAATAGCCCATGATTAAATAGTATGTGATAATTATAGGTTATGGCGACCTTCGGTCTCGGGCTGATACTGACAATTGGGGGCATGCTACCTGGCCTGATACCAGACAAACCATGTGATGATCTTATTATCACGTACTATTTAATCAAAAGACTATTTTGTTTCCAGAATTTTTTCAGTTTATTACATGTATTATATCTAAACAGTGTAAACACAATAATTGCAAAAATATTTCAACAATAATATTTTATCAACAGTCTTATCTTATCAATGTCTGACAATTAAAGTTCCATTAATCAAGTTTGGGTTTTTTGGTGACTGGAGAAGCACTAGGCACTAAGCACTTGTGCGCTGTTCTCTGATTGGTTGTTTCACGGGAATGATACCAGAGCAGCGCGCTCTGAGTGGACAGCTACGGGGGCTGATACTGGACATGGTTAAACTCTATATTTTATCAGTATCACTGCCCTGGGCTTTGACACAGTATCATTTCGGCCTTTTCCCGTATCATTCATGGGCGCTTTCTAGGGTACAGTGCCAATTAATAATGTAGTATGTGATAATAAGATAATCACATGGTTTGTCTGGTATCAGGCCCAGTAGTGTCTGTATCTGATACTGGCACGTGGGGGCATGATACCTGATACCAGACAAACCATGTGATAACGTATAAGTATCATAACAATTACAATAAACATATTCTATTCTATTCTATTCTATTCTATTCTATGTTAGTGTGCACAAGGCACATGGCTGGGATCGAACGAGTTAACCTTTTCCTCCAGACAATTTGGAGTGTTCTAAAACGTTTGATGGCTAGTGTAGATTACACACGCTTGCCTACACCCAATACTACTCCCATACTGTATACCCACCACTACAATACGATTCGACAGCAAGACTGATTATTATTATCATTATTTGATATAATGGGAGGAAAAACATGTCCAGGAGGATGTTGCACGCTCTTGCTTTGCTGGTGCTTGTTCAAGGGCCAGCCTATACATTACTACTACTACTACTACTACTAGTACTCTCATCACTTAAGATGCACAAAGTGGAACATCACCGTGTGAGATGTCACTTTAGATACAACGTAGTAATGTGGGGATAAAAAAAGGTTGCCCCCCCCCCCTTAAACTCCTATTCCCACCTCCCTCCTCCTTCTGCTTTCACCTCCTTTCTCCTCGCTACAAACATCTGCTGCAGGGCTGACGTCCGGCACAGTTGTGGCACACACACACACACACACACACAGAGCCATTGCACAGCAGGTTTTCAGCATGGTCAGCGTGCAATGGCTTCCACTTGAAAACAGCTTTTAGACATAAATGTGGACCCTCCTCATCCTCCACATAAATGCTGAATGATACACTATCATGACGGGACTGCATGCTGGTGCGCGCGTGTGTAAGAGTGAGAAAGTGTGTGTGTGTGTGTGTAATCATGATGATGGATGAGCTCTTACATGCAAAGACTTCTTTTTACCCCCCCCTCACCCCACTCCTCGCTGCTGACGTGCATGCCAGAGCGCTTTGATAGCATCTCAGCAGATGATTGCAGATCTAATGAGGGCAATTTATGCTGCAGGCCCGCTCTAATTGATTATTACGCTGTAATAACATAAGAATGAGTGCAAACGGATGCGGCCGTGCAGCTTCCTCTTCATGGATGTACTCGCCTCGGAAGATGAAGAAGCGTCCAGGCTGGACATTACGTTGGGGACGGTACAGGATAATACCTGGAAAATGGCGTGCTACTCAAGGGGTTGTTGTTGTTACGTTTTGTAAGATTTTACACTGCAGTTAGTAGAAAACGGAAAATGGAGGTTTCAAAGTATAATCAAATGTCAAATGTACAACTTTCTACATTAATACACAAATATAATGCAAACGATATACAACATTAAAATAGATGTTTTTGTACCACATCACAGGCCCCAAAGGATTTTAGAATGGGCACAGGCATTCAGTCATTCGTCCATTTTCCTCAAGAAGGTCGCAGGGGGTGCTGGAGCCTATCCCAGCTGTCTTCGGGCGAGAGGCGGGGTACACCCTGGACTGGTGGCCAGCCAATCACAGGGCACATATAGACAAACAACCATTCACACTCACATTCATACCTATGGACAATTTGGAGTCGCCAATTAACCTAGCATGTTTTTGGAATGTGGGAGGAAACCGGAGTACCCGGAGAAAACCCACGCATGCACGGGGAGACCATGTGAGACCACTCCACACAGAGATGGCCGAGGGCGGAATTGAACTCGGGTCTCCTAGCCGTGAGGCCTGCACGCTGAACACTTTTTCCGCCGTGCAGCCCGAATGGCAGGCAGGCAGGCATGAATGAATCAATTATATTTACATTATATTCATCTTATAATGTCAAATGATTAAAAAAAATAAACAGATTAATCGCAGTTTTGGATGAATTAATCAGGATTAATCACAATTTGCAACTATGTCTGAGAAAGACTGAATAAAAAGATAAATGACAGGACGATGATATTTATTTAGATGTATTAAAAGCTAAAATAACATTTTTAAACATGTCATTACAAGCAATGAGGGGTTGCATTCAAAGACATCGCAGAATTTAAGGTACATTGACTTGTTTTCAGTGTTTTTTCCAGCACACTTAAATGTAGCAAATTGTGAGTAATAAAAATATCCACTTTCCTCTTTATTTGCACACACGCTGATTATTAAGCCGTTTTTGTGATTTTCGGAGTGTCCCTGAATGCATCTGGCGTTCTTGTCATGAGAATGAGGAAGTGTGGTCCCCTATGTATGCAGTATATGATGTTGGAGTTGTAGCAGCAGACAAATGAATGTTGTGTGCTGTGAATGAGCACATTTATTGTGACCAAACCCGAAGCCAACCTCAGCGACCACGGCCTCGCCCTTAGAACCAATGGCGTTCTTGACTTCAGGCAATACTCAGCCATCTTTACTTTGTAAGTCCACTTTGCTCGGGTAGTTGAATGACGTCTTTGCAGAGGAGGGGGCGGGACATTCCACACAGGCGTGGCCATCCTGCTGTCCGTCCTCGTGTGTCTTCTCATGTCGATGTGTTTACTCTCGTTTTCTGCCAACCTTTCCTCTCTCCTGTCTGCTGTTTGTCTGTCTCCTCTGTCAACGTCTGTCTTTCTGTGTCCTCCTCTTCTTCCGTCTCTCGCCGTCTAACTGCAATGGCACTCGACAGGAGCAGCACCCGGTAAAGTTCTCCTCCTCCTTCTCCTCCACCTCCTTCAGCACCGGATCACTTTGGCTTCTCGCTCTTTCTTTCTTTGTTCTTCTGCCTCGTTCTCAGCGCCTTATCTTCACCATCACGCCACATTGCTTGTTTTATGGAATTAGTGCAACAACATTTGACAGTTTTCTACTAAAACCTCAATGAAATAAGACATAGTCTATTCCAGGGTCAAAGTGTGGCCAATATGAACGCTTCAAGTCTACAGACAACATGTTAAGAGTCATACATATGAAGTTAAGCAGTGCTGATGCTATAAATTAGTTATTAGTTTGTTCATGTGGAATATTTAGGAAAACATTAAGTAAAATGTAAGTAAATAAGTAATATTTATTTATTTTGCAAGTACTTCACAATCAAATTAAACATTTTAACAGTATAACAGTAATAGTAATAACAGTAATAACAATTTTGGTACAATGCTGGAACATATAACATGTAGTACTGTGAATACTTATATACATGTGATTTCTGACATGTTTTTAAAATACATTTTTAAAATATTTAATATTTTTAAAATGTTTTTAAAATAAATTTTAAACTATTATAACAGTAATAACGGTAATAACAATTTTGGTACAAGGCTGAAACATAAAACGTGCAGTACTGTGAATACTTATGTAAATGTGATTTCTTACATGTTTTTAAAATACATCTTTTAAGTATTTAAAATTTTTCAAATGTTTTTAAAATACATTTTAGCTATTATAACAGTAATAACAATTTTGGTACAAGGCTGGAACATAAAACGTGTAGTACTATGAATACTTATGTAGGACATTTGATTTCTTACATGTTTTTAAAATACATTTTAAAAATATTTATTTTTTTATGTTTTAAAAATACATTTTGAACTATGATAACAGTAATAACAGTAATAACAATTTTGGTACAAGGCTGGAACATAAAACGTGTATACTGTGAATACTTATATGTACATGTACACAATGTTAAAGTTTTTTGATGGCCACATTTTGACCCTGGATCAGACTATTTCCACTTACTTATTTCAAATGGGGAAAATGTATTCAAAACGCAAAAGTAAAAAAAAAAAACTTGGACCCTGAAGTTGTCATCCTTGAATGGCTCTATTAGACGACATTTTATGCTAATCTCTCCTTCACTCCATCCTGTCATGTGATGCCACACACCATCACATGACCCGGGGTCTCGCATAGCCTCCCTTTGCTGCAGTCCCTCCTTCCCGTCCGAGTGGACAAAAGTGGACTCCAGCGATCAGACGCTATGCGACATTGTCTCATTTCTCTCATGGAAGAACTCTTGACGGCAAAAAGAAAGAAAGAGGTTTGGCTGGGCACTCTGCCGTGAGATGCCTGTGGATATGGAATGGAAATTATGACAATGATGATGATGATGATGATGCTTCTCCATGAAACCTCCAAACAGTCAGGCCACTGATTGCTTGATCGCCAGCGGTTTCATGCGTGACATGTTTTTTTTTTTTTTTTTGCAGAAGGAGAGACTGATTGTTTTCAATTGTACCTTTTGTTTGAAAATGACTGATGATGCAATTCCATCTCACTGGCATGAAGTCATGACGATGTTGTTCCTTGGTGTACCTCCAGGGGGAGCAGCAAGGGCAAAGACATCAGTACCATCAAGTCGCTACGAGTATTGAGAGTGCTGCGTCCTCTGAAGACCATCAAACGGCTGCCCAAGTTGAAGGTAAGCCCTACCGCACGGGGGCTCACACCTGGAACTTTTTCATTTTAAGGGAGAAAAAAATCAAAGCTCTATGGGCCAGTGTGAAAAAGTGAGGCAAATGAGGCCTGCACTGCTTTGGATGTTGTTGTGGGGTCTTTTGTGACCTTCTGGATGAGTGGTCGCTTTGCTCTTGGGGTCATTTTGGTCGGCCGGCCACTCCTGGGAAGGTTCAACACTGTTCCATGTTTTCAGCATTTGTGGATAATGGCTCTCACTTTTGTTTGCTGGAGTCCCAAAGCTTTAGAAAAGGCTTTATAACCGTTTGTATTTATAATCTGAAATGACAATCACATGTAAATATCAGGTGATATTTACGGTGTAAATATCACAACAATATTTACAAAGCAACAAGAATCAATTCAACAAAAATTAATGAATTTCATGAATTAAATCAAGAAAAGATTGCATTGTACTGTTAAAACTCGCTCTGTTTGTGGGCGTACATGTGCGTTTTAGTTACAGTATATTATTGTATGTGTGATTTTGTGTGTACATGGGGAAGAAATAATCAAAA
This sequence comes from Doryrhamphus excisus, assembly GCF_030265055.1. Taxonomy (NCBI): domain Eukaryota; kingdom Metazoa; phylum Chordata; class Actinopteri; order Syngnathiformes; family Syngnathidae; genus Doryrhamphus; species Doryrhamphus excisus. The sequence goes on along the minus strand of NC_080466.1, from coordinate 18,194,484 downwards.
GAAATAATAAAATATAATAATAATAATTTTATTAAAACAATTGCAATTATCACAATTATGTTATCTTTTAAATTTAAAATAAATTATAATGTAATAACCATTTAAGATTCCTTTAATGTATTCAAATGATACTCTTTGAATAATATTTTTTCCACAAAAAAAAAGAATTATCTTGTTAAAATCCTCAAAATCTACTATACAAAATACAAAATATCTACACCTTCTCCCTCATTCAAAGAAGAAAGAACAAACAACAACAACCACAAAGATCATTATTTTGTCTCATATTATATTTGTGGGAAGTTATTACATTTCCAGATTTTCACTTTCCCACATATGTAATAATTTCAGTGTTACGTTTGCAGTTGGCACATTTTATTACGTTTGTGGGAAATTTATTACGTTTGCGGGATTATTACATTCAAAGCTGCAGATTTGTATTACGTTTGTGGGCAGTTATTACGTTTGCGGGTGTAACACACCTTTGAATTCTTCATATTCTGCTTTGGATTCTTCAATTTTTGAATTATTTTCAGTGCAGTGAAACCAGTGCACCCAGGAAGGAAGTTCCGCTGTTGCTTAAAATGAGCAAAATACAGCAAAAATGTTGTACGTATTACATGCAACTGTATCATCAACATACCTGTTACTACGTGGTTGCAGTATGTATGAAAACCATAAAACATTGTTGGGTGTTTTAATAGCGGGCTTTGTAGTACTTACCTTTTTTTTTAGCTGTTTTTATATCTTTAGAATGCACAGAGAAGAGAAAGTCGTGTATGTATCGCATAAGGATTGTGGATGATGATCCTTTAAGCATGGGCCAGAGTACTACTGTGTTTGGTACTCCAGCTGAAGGGTAGCATGGTATAAATCCATTATCTGATACTTAACAAACTGCGCACTGCAGCCATCACATGTTTCCACCATTTTTAAAATCCCTGAACGTTTCTTTTCCCCGCTCTTCACTTAGGCTGTGTTTGACTGTGTGGTCAACTCCCTGAAGAACGTGTTGAACATCCTAATCGTCTACATGCTCTTCATGTTCATCTTTGCCGTGGTGGCCGTGCAGCTCTTCAAGGGTCGCTTCTTCTACTGCACGGACGAGTCCAAAGAGTTTGAGCGCGACTGCAGGTTGGTCGGAAGGAAAAGGTTCAAATGCTTCTTAGCCATCAGACTGGAAGGTGCAGTCTTGTGTCTGCTGGGTGGATGCTGCCACCTGGTGTTGACTCTGGGCATAAGCAGCATGAAGCTCACAAGACGAGTGCATATGAATACATTCCAACATTCCCGACAGGAATAGTTGTGTCGCTGCAATGTTTGTGTTTGTCGTCCCCTGCAGGGGCGAGTATCTAGTGTACGACAAGGATGAGGTTAAAGCTGAGAAGCGGGAGTGGAAGAAGTACGATTTCCACTACGACAACGTGGCTTGGGCCCTGCTCACCCTCTTCACTGTCTCCACTGGAGAGGGGTGGCCGCAGTACGTACACACACACACACACACACACACACAGCCTCCATGGTTGACCACTTTTTTCATATTTAAAAAATTATTTAATGAACATAGAGTGTATAATACCTAAAGCCAGTAGATCAAACCGTGGATACCATAAAGTATATATATTATGACGTCATACTGCACCACATTTGGCCACGAGGGGGCAGAATACTCATGCTTATCATATTATACTGTACAATATAACAAACCTGTTCAAAGAGACTTGAGCTCAGTATTTGTACATTTATTTTTTTAAATATAAAAAATAATTCAAAATTACTGTTATATAAAACCAAATCATTCTATTCATTGTTGTGTCCTGCTATTTTTATTTTTTCTGCCATGCCACTGTTGAAAGTGACCATTGAGAGGAAATGCAGAACAAGAACTGTAAATTGCTAACGTATGACATAGGAAACAAATACAATTCTATATGTATCAATTGAACATGTTAATTCATCTTATTATTCATCTTAGACCTCCTCTTCCAGTTGTGTGACACTTAAGAAGGTTAAAATGTGACTTAAACCCAGCCTGGACACTTAGTAAAGCTTTTATGATGGCTACAGTTTGACCCTGGAACAGACTATTTTTATTTGTATTAGTTCTCATGGGAAAAATTCAGGCTTTGAAATTCAAACAATGTCTAAGTCAGGGGTCAGCAACTTTTGGCTCCGGAGCCGCATGTGGCTCTTCAGCCTCTTTGTTTTGGCTCCCTTAGCAATGCTTGAGTATTTTTAAACACCCGACTGGTGAAAATGCAAAAATCCAACTTTGTGTGAGACCTTGAATGCATCCTGGCTGAGGTGTGACTGTTTGCATGAGCACGAGGATGAGCAGACAGGATGCTATTCAGTTTTCTCTCACGCAGGTAAACATAAAATAAGTAATACTTTCCCAGGGGTATTTGATATTTTAAAAACAGCTGCATGGGCGCCAGAGTAAATCAGGTAAGTTTAAAGTAGTTTACACATACAGTTATGTAAGTTTATCTCCAATACTAGCAATAGTACTCCAATTCGTCTTTTCTTATCTGAACTACGTTGATACCCCCAAAAACGTTGTTTTAAACGTATGTTTTGTGGCTCCAGGCTATTTATCTTTGGTGGGCTAGGAGGAAAAATGGCTCTTTTCATAGTAAAGGTTGCCGACCCCTGATCTAAGTCAATGACTTTGGAGGTTCCGCTACACCAGGAGTGGTCAGGTGTTTTTTATGTAATCAATTTAGGGCCAATAAAAAACAAGCTGTGGACGGCAGTGTCTCGGGGGTAGACCAGGTGGCCCAGAAACAGGGATATTGGGCGGTGGGCTACAGATGTACCGTAGATGACCACCACCACCGGTGTGTGTGACTGAGGAGCCAATGAATAGCGGTAAAATCATGTGTCTTCTCCTGTGCAGGGTGTTAAAGCACTCCGTGGACTCCACTTATGAGAACCAGGGTCCCAGCCCGGGTTACAGGATGGAGATGTCCATCTTTTACGTGGTGTACTTCGTTGTCTTCCCCTTCTTCTTCGTCAACATCTTTGTGGCTCTCATCATCATCACATTCCAGGAACAGGGAGATAAAATGATGGAGGATTACAGCTTAGAAAAGAATGAGGTGAGGAACCGCCGGTCCGGGTAGTCAAGATGATGCATCAGGAATCGTCACAGTGTTTTGTCTGCTGTACTCCTGCAGAGAGCATGTATAGACTTTGCCATCAACGCCAAGCCCCTGACTCGCCACATGCCCAAGAACAAGCTGAGTTTCCAGTATCGCATGTGGCAGTTTGTAGTGTCGCCGCCGTTCGAGTACAGCATCATGGCTCTCATCGCGCTCAACACCATCGTCCTCATGATGAAGGTGATGCTCTTGCGACGTTTCCTACTCACTAGGAACCCTCACTAGGCCTCACAATGACAAATATTGTCCTCCAAATTCATTCTAACAGTTTGACGGCGCGTCAAAGACGTACGACGACGTCCTGAAGAACCTCAACATCGTCTTCACCACTTTCTTCTTCATGGAGTCGATCCTGAAAATCATCGCTTTTGGTCCTCTGGTGAGGGAGAACCTACTCACACACACACACACACACACACACACATGGACTGACTGCTTCCATGCGGGCTCGTCCCATCATTCATTCATGAGGAAGCTTATTTTGGTCGACAGATCTGGAGCGTGTTCTTGCTGTCCCCGTAAAACCCCAAAGTGTGCACGGCAGTCCCGCCGTGGTCCTTCCTGCATTCTGTTTCCATGGCAACAGTCTGTGTCTTTGTATTTGGGGGAACTAACTCCATGTCACTTTCTTTCCCTTCCCTTTCCAAACAGAACTACTTCAGAGACGCCTGGAACATTTTTGATTTTGTCTCAGTTCTGGGAAGCATCACTGACATTTTGGTCACGGAACTTGGGGTAAGTGACTTTATAAGAACAAATAACTCATAGTGGACTCTTAACAGCCCGGAATGATGACTTGACAGTATCAGTACTAGGATGCTAGTATTAGGATAGGACGCTGACAGGGGTGTCACAAGATCAAATGATGCATGAGAACAAGACCGGATTTTTTAGAAAAGCACAATTAGTTTCCCAGAACCGAAAGTCGTGCTCCATGGTCTCACCGAACTCACGTTTTTTTCCTCGACCACCGCTAAAGCCGCGGCCACTTGGCCTGATGGTACTTTGCCAACCAAACATCACAGTGGGTGTTGATTGTTTTGACGATATGCTCTGCATCTGGATGTTTAGCTTCCTTCACAGATGGGAAAACTGGGTGGGGAAGGGGGATTAGGTTGGGGGTGGTTTGTTTTGACGTGGAAAACAGACACAAATGTACATAGCAATATATAAACAATATGGTGGCAGGCATTTCATTTATCGCAGGATTTATCTCGTCATCTATTATCAGTAAATAACCAGTTTTTTAATGAGAATTTGTCATATTATAATTTGACGAGATCTTGTGACACTCCTATACGGGCGTTAACATTTACACAACAAAAGTCATCAAGAAATATGTCTAAAGTGTGGTAATTACCGTAAATGCTGTAATTCTAACAGAATGAAGACGTTAATTGATGAGAGGCTGTTATTTCCTAAATGTGTTTCCCTTTGTGTATTCCTACAGAGAGCCTGTATAGACTTTACCATCAATACCAACAACCCCTGTGAATTCATTCTATACTAGTAGAACACTTTTTATCTGTGATAATGATTTGGAGTGCATGAGAAAGTGGAAAGAACTATGCTCTCTTGCATTACACAACACAGCAGCAACAGAACCAATGTAAACAACATACTGACCTAAATAGTAAAGCTGTTGGATCCTGACCATTCATTAAAAACTACATTGGGAGGTTGACTACAGCCACAGCTCTTAATGCAAAGACAGTTATATGTTTTGTTTCTGCGTGCCCGGCAACTATAGAACACTCACTTACTTGAATAGAGGCGTTACCTGGAGCATTTACGGTAATTGTAATATCCTGGGAAAATATGTGTGTGAGCTTTTGTGCAAAATGAAATTTTCCCGCATTTTTCCTCATTTTGTTGGCGACATTCACAAATTTTATCCACTTGTCCTGTTTGACGGTTTGATATTTGTTGGTTGAAGTCCCTCTCTGGTGTCCAGCCGTGGCATATTTTGCATCCAATCAGCCGAGACGATGCTAATAGCTAATGGCTCACAAAGAAAGTGCGCTGGCACATGATCAGCGAGCCCGCGGCCGTGTCGGAGAAGGTTGGCGAGGGCGCGACCCAGCGGTAGGAGCTGACAAAGCTGGTTAGCAGATCTTTGTCCGGTGTCTAATTGGCTAGCTTTGCTTTGTAGCGTTTAGCTGCACTGGCTATGGCTAGCAAGAGCTAACTGTCGTGTTTGTTGAGGATGGAGTGAAACGTCCCGCCAAGGACAGAGAGGGCGTGGCTTCGGCGGGGACACCAGAGAGCATCTTGAACGTTAGCTGTTGACTGCCATTGTGACACTGACACTCATAATGACTCCGTCTTCCTCTTCTTCTATCTCTTTACATGCTTTCTTTCACTTCTCTACTTAATTGGCGCCCTACTGCCCGCCCCTACCACCCCCCCATCCCGCCCCACTCTCTTGTGAAATCCATCCAATCAAAATGCACTATGAAATCCTTCATCGTGTTCTTCTCCATTCGTGTTACGCCATGACGTGTGGTGGTGGTGCTGTGATGATGATGGTGTGCCTTCTGTCGCCCCCATGCCTCCGCCCAATTAAAAAAAAAAAAAAAAAAAACGCCACAAATATCTTCCGCCCTAAAAAAAAAACCCAAAATGACCCGTTCATCTTTCGACATCATGGCACATGTAGAATCTGGTTGGTTTGTAATTTATCTCTCAAAGCTTCCTCTGCATCCTCATGAAAGCCCCGCCTCCCTGAGCCCGTCACGTGACCCCTGACCCCCATCCCGGGACGTATTTTGACCCCTTGTGCATGCGCTTCTTGGATGAGCCTGGCTGGCTTACAAATCAAGTGATCTTTATCTTGGATTGATAAGACATATCATTACATCACGTGTCAAAAGTCAGCTTTATTATCTTTTGTATTGGACCTCATTAGATGGTGTACACCATGGTAATGGTAATGGTTTTATTTCATTTGAACATGCAGCAGATTACAATTGAATGCATCACATAATCAGTTCACAGTTCCACATGTCCAAAAGGAGTAGGAAGAAGCAAAGCTTATTAAATCCTACGCCTCCATCTGGTACTTTTACAATCAGTAACTGTTACATTTGTTCACTTCCTGCTTTCCCAATATAGTTTAAGTTTTTTTTTGTCAATATAGTGATATATATAGCACATCATGACTGGTTCTTGACTCTTCATCAAGTGGCTGCTAAGTATACTTTCTGAGATTGTCAAATGAGGTAGACTAAAGCTTATTTATATATTACTGTTATGCGAAAGGTACATTGTTTATTTTGAGTGGCATCCCCCCTCCCCTCCCTCGGGTGTGCATGTAGGCCAGGTGCGTTTCTGTGAAGGTTTGCTGCCATGCTGACACGTGTGCACTACTGAAGCTGCTCGCTCCTCCTCCTCCTCATGACCCAGCCTGGCCTGTCAACCACACGACGCACCAGGAAGATGTAGCTAAATGTCTTCCATGAATACATTGTATGTGAATGATAACATACTTCATTGAGCCGGGATGTTCCCTTTAACGACGGTTAATACATGACAGCATATCATAGCAATCCCTACTATCCTGCTCAACATCAGCACATATTCCCGATAGAAATCATCTGTTCCGGCGTCAAAATATGGCCATCGTCAAATATGTAGTAACTGAAGTCATGTGTTTTTTGCACAGAAAAGGGAAAGTAATATATATGTTCATGTTTCATGGACTTTGAATGAGGGACAACATTCCAAAAAAGTGCAGTTCCTTTTTAAGAAGGTTCTAAGCAGAGCTTCAAAAGAAGAATGTGAATCCATTTTATATCTTATATGTTTCCTTTTCTCTTAT